>NC_134416.1:10139589-10782666 GCF_030867145.1 Opisthocomus hoazin | reverse complement strand
ACAATTTTAAAAACAGAACATGGTAGCTTTTGGATGTTGGGCATGAACTGGTACTTCATCTCGTTTTCGGTCACTGTGTTGTAATTTATTCAACTCTTGCTTTCTGTCCATTTGAGATGATGCCACAATGGAGCCTATTTAATGACTTGGGAAGAGTGGACTGCTTCACTGTGAGACAGCCTCTTGCTGTTAGTGGGAGAAACAGTGGAGGAAATGAACAGCGGGCCACTCAAAGAGCTACGGTAACTCTGCATCAAAATAGGTGCTGTAAAGTCCTCCAGCATTACAAAACACTTGCAGCAAGCCTGATAAAGGTTTGAGTTTCACAGCTTCTGAAGAGAGGAAGAGAAAGTAAAACTAGCTTTTTTGAAAGATTTAACTGGACCTTTGAAGGCGAGACATGATCAGGGATAAGGATGGATGGAAATTCCCACTTGCTTTTCAACAACAGCTTAGCTTGTCCAAGGATGCTCACTGTCAAGTATTTTTGGCTGAATCAAGAGAAAACAATGTTTCCAATTTCATAGATATTTAACTTCTGAAACCTGATGAGAATCATAGGAACACAGCACTGGCAATAACGTCATCGATCACTGGTGGGTGTCCCTCCCAGGCCAGGCCATAGTGGGACACAAGGTGCAGTTAATCAAGTTATATAATCTCATTCACAAACAGATTAAAAGTGACTAGGTTTTGCGTGTTGTGGGGATTTTTTTGGTCCCCATTCTTACCAGGGTATTTTAATCTGACTTTCTGTATAATACAGACTGAGAACATCTCTAAACAAAATGTCCATCAAGTTGTGTTACAATTTGGCTTTCTTGCAGGCAGATATTCAATCCTGATTTTAAAAAATCCAGAATGATAGAGAGCTCACTCCTTTCCTGAATAAACATTTCCAAAAGTTAATTACAAAAACCAACCAACCAAACACAAACAAAAAATTGTATGCCTGATTTCTTGCCTCATTTCATCTCACTTCAGCATCCAGCCTCAGGATGTCATCTTGTCATTTTTGAATGCCACAGTCAAGTAGCCTCAGAAATCTCTTTGCTCTGAGGTACTTATGTACAGCACTCAGGTCACCTCTTAATCATCTCTTCAAGTAAATAATGGATTGGACTGCTTGAATTACCCCAAAAGGCATTATTTCCATATCTGTAGCTGTTATTTTAACTTCTGTTGTGGTTTCCAAAGAATTTACACACTTCTCTTTTCTCATGGTTCTTCTTAAAGACAAACTCTAGATCTATCTATCTTAGTTTATTTAATACCACTGTTTAGAGGTTAAATAATTCCCTCTTTCTTTCTGCATAAATCAGGAAACTTGCAGAAGTGTGCCAGTTCCAGAGTCCCCTGCACTCCCAGTGTCTCAGATTGCCAGCACATGTGAACAGAACCCCTTACGTAAGATGACAGCCAAGAAACCACATGAGGTTGATTTGTTGCAAATATAAAGTGCCAGAGACATCCTCCATTTCAGAAAGCATTTTGTGTAGAATACTGCATAGAAGAATCAAACAAAGCATAACAATAGCATTACATAAAGCAAAGGTAAGGTTTGACCTTCAGGCCCTTCAAAAAGAAGCTCACTGTATTTTTATAGAAGAAAAGCTGCCATACGGAATCTACTTCTAGCTATCATAAATTTGTTTGGAAGTAAGATTCTTTGTAAAACAAACCATCAATTCCTTGGATTATATTGTGGTTTCTTTTGTTTCCAGACGTGAAAATGAGAATATTCTTTTTCTAACGCAGCCTAACATTAGTAATTCTTGCCTTACTTTGTTATGTGTTCAGAGTATTAGTTGACCATGTAGCATTTCAGCTGAAAAAGACATGGTTGTCCTGACATATGACAATCATAGAGCATTAATGTGGATTATTAGTACAAGACCTCACTCCAGTTGTAACTTTATTCCTTCTTTTGATGTGCACCTCAGATATGAAGTTTTTTTGTAAATACAGAAAGTATTATCTGTGATTATTATAGATGCTTGCAGTGAGATGCTTGACATCAGATTCATTTTGCCTGATTGTGTTTGTAATTCAGGTCCATCAGAGCTAGGCACACAGGGACCACTTTGTAGTCAGTAGAAGAAATCAACATTCTTCGGGCACATCTAACCCACTTGAGTCATTTGCTGCAGGATAAGTGCTGATACCTCCGCACTGACTTTAGATTTTTGAATGTGGTCAGATGCTGTGACAGGTTATTAGAGATTTGTGCCAGTGTATGTTGGGGTTATATCTTCCTCATGTTGCCATTCAGCTTCTTATTAACTTGAGAAGACCAAATCCATCTGAACTGTTACCTCGTTCTCCCGGAGTGCTCCATCACTACTGACATCACACTTCCTACTTGATGTCTCTCTAGTTTGAGGACTCCAGGTCAGAGTCACACTGGTACGATTCTTTCTGCTATTTCTTGAGGAGCCTGAGGACATGCCTATATGGATATTAGCTACTGTCACAGCAGCTGTTGTCTTACTTGCAACATGTCTGGTCTAGGTATTGTGACAAACCTATTAAAGTGCTGACTCTGTTGCCAAGGTCACTTGCTCAAGCTAGAGGTGTGGAAGACATAATGCTACTCTTCACAACGGTTGAAAGTACACAGGTTGGCCAAAACTACGTGGACATAATAATACATCACCCTGGTTTCCCCTGAAATAGCCTTTGGCATATATGGCTGCTTTTTGTCATGCCAAATCTTGCTGTAGAGCTGAATTTTATATCTGTGCCATGGAACTCAGAAGTCTTTGTTTGCTTGAAACACAAAAAATGGGATTAAGCTTGATCTCTTTGGCATGGCAGAAGCTGGTTCCTCCTTGATCCGTGTGGGTATTTATCCTCCCCCTTACTACTCAAATAGTATATAGCAAATATGTGCCAGCCAAGCAAGGCAATTCCCTAAGTGCCTTTGCTCTGTGTGGTTGTAATGGCTACAGACTAACAAATCCTATAAATAAAACTGTTTTTCAGCCAGGGAAGACTGATTGATAAAGGTCACTAAATGCTTCCCTGCTGGAGTGTGAAATCAATGAAAAGTTTAATCTGGTATGATCTGGCAATTTGTCAAGTTTAGAAGAGCCAACGTGAGCTAAGGATGTAGGACACAACAATAAGACAAGAAGAGAAGAAATAAACCATGGACTCAGAAACCAAGAGCCACCACTCCCTGGTTTGAAACAAAGAACAGGGAGGCTGAACTACCTGTTCAGTTAAAAAACTGCTATTAGGGTTTTTCCTCCACCATCATACCTCCTTTTTATGTCTTCTGCTAACTTACGTCTGTCAGAGCAGTTCAGCATGATGGACAAAAATCACTGAGAGATGGATAATTTGCTGCTTGCCTGCTTTCCTCTGGATGCGAGTAGGCGGGATTTACAAACCACAGGGTGTTACCAGGGGATGCACAGATTCAAAGACTGTGAGAAGTTCTGAAAAGTTTTTAAAACCCTTTGTCCTCCAGTGGGATCTATTCCAGATGACTTATAAAAAGCACAGGTTACCACTGAAGCAATAAAAAAATGACTCTTCCAAAGCTGATGCCACACACTGGAATGGAGATGTCCAGATAGTAGCTGGTTATGTGAACCAGATTTGGGTACTGCTTTTGAGATACCCATCACCTACTGACATTTGGTGGAAACTGTGAAGTCGTTGAGTTGAAAAGTTATTAAATAATCAGACTGACCCACACAGGTGTGTACAAAGAGCAGGAGTGCAAAAGCTTTGCTTGCATTTTTTTAATGTTAAAGCTAAGCCAAGCAGCAAAGAGTGATGTTACACAATGCAAGCCATTAGTGTGGTGGAAGCTGATGACAAAGTTTGATGCAAAAATGTACTAAAAAAAGACTCATAACTTTAACACCAAGAAAGATTTTACTCATGATAGAATTACTCTTCCCTATTAATTTTTAAGTTCTTTGGGGATCGCTTTTACTCTGTTTTTTTCCTAAGAAATTAGACTATGAATTTCTCAGTCTCTGTATGTGTGAATGCATGTCTGTTATCCCCAAATAACATTTGAACTACTTAGCCAACTTCAACAAAGTTAACAGAGACACAGAATTCCCAACGAAAATGAAGTTATTGTGACTTTTATGAAAATAGGCCACGAGGCTGAGAGCACACCCTAGTTAAGTGCTTTATCCGAGAGAAGTCCTGTATCAATATTAGGTCCCAGAGACTCAGCATGAGGAAGAGAAAAGACGTTATAAATAGTCCAGCTACCAAGAAAACTTCAAATGGACCTTGAAATGAGCCATGAGACATACATTTCATATGTGCTTATAGGTTCCAGCACACACAGAGGTATTTATCTTTTGTTGTTGTTGTTCACAGAAAACACAGGCTATCCAGGTTGTGGTTCAGGATGAGCTGTTAAATAACTCTGGCTTCTTGCAAGTGGGCACAAAAGCTGATTTCAAGATACCCGATGAGTTGAGTCTGGGGTAAGTTTTCTCCTTACCTAACTGTATCTATTTCTTGCACTATGCAGTTTGATTACAGGTTCATACTCTGCTTAATTCTGGTTTTAATGGTATCATATAATTTTGGTTACTGTGACAGGAAAGCAATCAAATCTCAGGAGATTCATTCACACTTTAAATTTTTGTTAATGGTCTAACTTCAGCACTATACAGCTAAGCAGGCTCCTTGAGGAGATCAGTTTTGCATTAAAAGGGTTTATTTGGAAGTAGGATGAGAACTGATGGAGACATTCTGTGCACTGCTAATCTGTTCTCTATGAATATTAGAAAAAAGCCTCCCATTGTCTTACTTGGCCTTGGGATCGGGCCCTCGGAGGATGGTATATACAATATGAGTATGATTTTTGTCTGGGTTTTTTTAGAAATTTAGCCAATATGCACTTTTTGCCAGATCCCAAACTAAATGACCAGACATCATAAACTGTTTAGATAATTTTTTCTTATAAATTGAAAATGTCACAGTAAAGCTGTCCACCCACTTCCTGACCTGTTAGTGTAAAAATACCCAAAACAACACATGCCTTCTTAAAGCTCATGCATTTTCAATAGCAGCTCTTAAAATGACAATTCAACATGCCAGCTCTTATGGCATTGCTCCCATACAAATATTCTATTGTAAGAACAGGGAAACTTTTGGTAAACTGAGTGTAACACTGTGCAACAACAGATAGCATCCTATGAATTTAAATAATAATGCTAACATATTACATTGAAAGCTATCTAAATTTCTTTTCAGGACTATTTAATTCAGTATCATGTAATTGGTTTTGATAATAAAAGCACAGAGGAATGATTAATGTTTAGATGTTATTGTCTGAATATGAAAGAAATATGAATCTCCATTTCACTCAATTCCAGATTTAATTTGCATATTTAAATGCTTTTCTGGAATTACAGCAATTCAAATGACCTTCCATTGGGCCAAGAATAGAATGACAGTAAATGTATCACTGAGAAAAACAGCTAAAAGAAGAAGCACTTACTGGAAATAAAAATATGTAAGTTTTGTTATTTGGGTCATTCTAAGATCTTTACACTAGTATTTTAATGTGTTTGCTAAAGTCAATTCACTATTATTTCATAATGCCACCTACTAGCTAGAACTCATTTTATTTTCCATCGAATTATTTGTCTTTTATTTCACCATGTTTTGTAAAGATGCCCAAGTACTTCACTGGAAATTAGCATACCAGAAAAAATTGTCGAGCTATATCCATCACTGATGTATCCAAATCTTGCTTTATGAAACTCTTTTAAAACGTTAGCTGCACCAACAGGACATATAAACTCCTTGTGCATAGATTTCCCTAAGAAACTGTGTTTGCATTCAGGAATACATGATTGCATATGATATTATCAATCATGATTTTTTTTTTAAACTATTGAAAATAATTAGTCCTATTTGACTGTAAGCATAGTTTTGCTGAAAAGTACAGTTAAAGAACATGTTATTGGACAGGACTTCAGAAAGGAGAAAATGAATAGATTAAGGCTTAATGCTTTTTTCATTAAAAAGTTTAACAAAAACTCTAATGTCCTTACACAGATAGATGCAATAGTTTTCCTTTTTCTTTTTTCTAGTCCTCTGAAGAGAGATGATACACAGTAAGTGCTTATTTAAAAGGAAAAGATTAGCAAAAGTGAGGATCAGTCACTCAAAATAGTGGTCATTTATTCAACTGCTTAACCCCTAATTATTGTGCTCCATGATTAAAACAGTACTTCATTACAAAACTTGTTCACTGAAATTATAACATATGAAACAACATATTACGGGGTCTACAATTAATACCTTTAATGCTGTTTAACAGCAATAGCTGATGAACCAGCCACACTTCCCCAGCACACAAAATGGCTTCCTCAGCGGAAGCTGAAAATTACCACATTTACACTGTACCACTCCAAGAAGTAAGTTCTTGAGTCCAGTGATCTGAGACAGACTCTCTGTAAGCACAGAGGTGTCTGGACTGAATTTCCCTGCAAACTCCAGCACTTGTACTGATGCACGAGGAGAAATTCCTTTCAGTAAAACTGTCCAGAGCCAGAAATATACAAACAGTTGACTACAGTCTCCAATTATTTGTTTCCTATTACCAGAGTTTTCAGCCCTGCCTCAAAAAATGTCTCGGTGCCTGTGTCAGTCTGGCTAAGCACTGCTCCGTGCCCAGTGCATTACTGTGAAGGGAGCCTTTTCCCTGGATCCCGTGTTCTTCTAAGTTAGTCTAGAAGGAAAGCTGTCACTACTATGAGCTCCAAGCTTAGAAAACAGATGTGTAAACTGAGATCAACTTTCTGGCAGCTTTCCCTAGAACATGAAGCTTCACAGTCACACTGCCTAATTCTGATCTCATAACCTTTCTCCGTTATCTCATGTATGTGTTCCTCCAAAGTGCCGGTGAGGTCTTCAGCTGAATTGCTTAGGGCAAAACATACGGAAAAATGAAGACACACCGAAATATTTCAGAAATTTCTTAACTACATTCGTTCTTCTTATAAGTGCTCCTATTAGTCATAAAAATATTAAACAATCCTTAATTTTTTAAGAAACTCTTTCTCCACATCTGATTCAACCTTTAGTGGGAGATTAAGGTTTGTCAGTATCCAGACAAATCTGAGTCTCTTTTTTCCATTTTCTCCTGCAGTCTTGGACATGGCAGTGACCTGCAGCTTTACCCTTCCTTTCTCATCTAGACTGAAGATAGCACATGAATCTTTAATAGAGGATCTTTCTCTTCCTCTGTTTGACTTCTCCAGAAGTATCTGTGCGATATCTTGGCAATGGGCTATGTGTGAATAGTCCATTTCCTGGAAAGATGAGCTGATTAGTGTGTGTATGTGGAATTCATCTTACTTTAAACCTATATGTTGGGCATTGAGTCTAAACTGTGAAAGTATTTTCCCTCTAGAACCCACTGAGATGGACAGCCACCACCAGCAGATCAAGCATTTCACCTTAGGTCTAAAATGAATGAGGTTGTAAGGGTCCAGACAATATGAGGTTAAATATCTCCAACATTTGCCTAAGCCAATAACATGAAGGACAAGGCCTGTGAGCGCTAGATGCAGAATCACAAAAGCAGAGGCTGAGCGTTGTGCTTGTCTTGTGCCGATAAGCGCTGGACCTGAGCAAAGGCCTTGCTCATACTGGCACCTGGCACTGGATCAGCCGAGGGACACCTGGGAGCCCTCGCAGCCTGACGCCGCTCTGGGAAAGCTGAGCAAACCGCTTTTAATGGCCTCCATATCCAACTCCCTTATTACAGACAAGCCAAGAGTCCTGCACCTGGAAGAGGTCAAACAGAGGTAACTGTGGCAGAGGGAGATCATGACCACCAACTCAATTCAAGACCAAAAAGATTTCTTCCCCACCCACCCAAAGAGCATTTGTGTTATTTTACATGGAAAGCTAGGCTAACTTAGCCTATAACAGAAAACGTGGTTATCCCCAACTAATTAATTAGCATGAGAAGTGAAAAACTCGGCTAAATGGAGGAGGTTAGCTGCCTATAAAAAATGAAAAAATCACTGTAAAAGCAATGCCTCCCAGGACCTTGACACACCCCCCCCTCCTTCCGTTTGCCAGATCAATACTGTACCCAGGACTAATAGTATCTTTTTATTTCTCCCTCTTCTTCTTTTCCCTGCCATCTTTTCTTTTCTGTCTCCCTTTTGCTCTTTTACTTCTCCTTTGAAACTGTAAAAGCAAGGCTTATCATAATTCTGCCTCAGTAATTTGCTTGTCATAATTGTGCCTCAATATTTTTATTTATCATAATTGTGAATAAACTTTGTAAACTGATCCAGGATCTCTGGTGTTTTTTCAGCTCAATCCAGCTGAGGGGATCAGTGAATCTGAGTCACTGTCATTTAAATGGGACATTTAACCACTGTCATTATTGGGGCGTGACCCTGTGGAAGGGCTTGTCAGAGTCAATGTAACTTTGTTGGATATTCAACAAGATGACAAGCACACTCTCTAAACAGTCCAACTTCATGAAAGTAAGAAATACATATGGTACATAATCAGTGAGACCTGGACAGGCTGGAGAGTTGGGCAGAGAGGAACCTGATGAAATTCAACAAGGACAAGTGCAGGGTCCTGCACCTGGGGAGAAACAATGCCATGCACCAGTAGAGGCTTGGGGCAGACCTGCTGAAGAGCAGCTCTGTGGAGAGGGACCTGGGTGTCCTGGTGAACGACAGGTTGACCATAAGCCAGCAGTGTGCCCTGGCTGCCAAGAAGGCCAATGGCATCCTGGGGTGCATTAAGAAGAGTGCGGCCAGTAGGTCATGGGAGGTTCTCCTCCCACTCTGCACTGCCCTAGTGAGGCCCCATCTGGAGTACAGCATCCAGTTCTGGGCTCCCCACTTCAAGAAAGACGAGGAGCTACTGGAGAGAGTCCAGCGGAGGGCTACGAGGATGATGAGGGGACTGGAGCATCTCTGCTATGAGGAAAGGCTGAGGGAGCTGGGCTTGTTCAGCCTGAAGAAGAGAAGGCTGAGAGGGGACCTAATAAATGCTTATAAATATCTGAAGGCTGGGTGTCAGGAGGATGGGGCCAGACTCTTCTCAGTGGTGCCCAGCGACAGGACAAGAGGCAACGGGCACAAACTGAAGCATAGGAAGTTCCGTCTAAGCATAAGGAAGAACTTCTTCCCTCTGAAGGTGACGGAGCACTGGAACAGGCTGCCCAGGGAGGTTGTGGAGTCTCCTTCTCTGGAGATATTCAAGACCCTCCTGGACGCGGTCCTGTGCAGCCTGCTGTAGGTGACCTTTCTTCGACAGTGGGGTTGGACTAGATGACCCACAGAGGTCCCTTCCAACCCCTACCATTCTGTGATTCTGTGATTCTGTGATTCATAATTTCACATACATCCACTCCTGAACTCTGACGAGGACTTCTGAAGTTGCAACAGACAGAAAGCTACTCAAACAGAGAGGTAATTCTTATATAAAGATATATCCACCTTCCCTCTCTTTTCTAACAAAGAGGAATCCACTCTGAGTTTTGTGACAGTACTGATTTATTTTTACGTATCTGTTCACTTCTGGATGGGCCTGGGACTGGAACTTCAAGCTGGAAAAAGAAAATTTATTTTATCACTTAGTCATGTGGTGGCTATATGACATTGTATTATGTTTTAAAGACTGTGTCTGCTGATGATTTTTGTAAGATTAAAAAGTAGATAAGTAATGGAATCGTAGACTGAATCCTAGCATGCTTTGGGTTGGAACTTTAGAGGTCATCTAGACCAACCCCTCTGCAGTGAGCAGGGATATCTTCAACTACAGCAAGTTGCTCAGAGCATCATCCAACCTTGCCTTGAATGTTTCCAGGGATGAGACCTCCACTACCTCTCTGATCAATCTGTTCCAGTGTTTCACCACCCTCATTATTAAAAATTTCTTCCTAGTCTAAATCTACCCTCCCTTAGTTTAAAGCCATTAGTCCTCGTCCTATTGCAACAAGCCCTGCTGAAAAGATTTTTCCCATCTTTCCTGTAGGCCCCCTTCAGGTACTGACAGGCTGCTGTAAGGTCTCCCTGCAGCCTTCTCTTCTCCAAGCTGAATAGGGTCTGGCTATCTTTATTCCTCTCTAGAAAAGAAAAACTGGACCAATCACAGCATGAATGTCTCTACCTCAAAGCCCAGGGAAGAAGGAAAACTTGAGCATTTATTTGTACTAAAAATGACATAAATGCAATTCATACACAATTCATGTCTTGTTGCCACAGATGGAAGAGTATAAAAAGGCTTTACTGTAAATGAGAAACAGAGATCTTATAGTTTAAGAAGAGACGGTTTAAGAAGGATAATATCTTCTTTTCTCTCGTTGTTTAAAGCATTTTATAATGTGTATATCATTAAATTTTCTATTATATCCCAGGCTCTAAAAGTGAATCATTAAGTTAACAACAGAGTCTTAAAGCAAAATTACATCAATTATACAGCAAGGGGAACTTCAGTCTAAACCACAGAGACTTAATTTAACCAAGGTTTTCCAGAACTCCTATAAGCAGGATTTTTTTTTCTTTTCTGAATATGAGATTGTGAAAATAATTTTTAACTAACTGGCACTACTAGAACAGCAGCACAGAGATGGAGGACAGGTAAGTCAAGCACTAGCAATTGCCTGGTCTGAGCCCTTGTTCTCTACAACTACCTGAAAGGAGGCTGTAGCAAGGTGGGTGTCAGTCTCTTCTCCCAAGTAACAAGTGATAGGATGAGAGGAAATGGCCTCAAGTTGCACCAGGGGAGGATTAAATTGGTTATTAGGAAATATTTCTTCACCAAAATGGTTATCAAACACTGGAACAGGCTGCCCAGAGCATTGGCTGAGTCACTATCCCTGGACATATTTAAAAGACGTGTGATGTTTAGGGACATTGTTTAGTGGTGGACTTGGCAGTGTTAGGTTTGTGGTTGGACTCAGTGATCTTAAAGTTCTTCTCCAACCTAAATGATTCTATTATTCTGTAATTTGCATAGAGCTCACACTCCTTACATGAAACCACTAGAAACAGGCCAACATGCTTCCATCAGACAGCCTGAATGCTTCTAGAAGCTGCAGAAGCACTTAATGGCATGTGAGGGTTTCCAAGTTTTATTTAATATATACAGATATAAGGGAATATGCTTCTAGTATCAGTTAGGCCATTTCCCTGTCTCAAGTGAAAGTTCTAAAACATGAAGATAAATAGCTGCAGAGGATGCAGAACACATATTTGAAAGAAATCTAAGATCTTGTTGTAAAAACAAAGAGCCCAAAGTCTCCATTTACGGTGCAACTGCAATAGACTTTTTACAGGCCGCACAACTGGTTTCCACACAGCCTTAGGGAATAAGTGGTTTTCCTTTTTCACAAGCAACTTTTGCAATTCCAAATGTAAAACCTAGACATCATGGGGCATAAATGTAGAATGCAGAAGATGGTGACCCAAAATGGACCTCATCACATGGACTTGTTCCACTTAATAAAAACCAGGGAGCCACAGGAGTTTAATGATGACTTTTCAGACATGAATATGTATCCTTTCCTCAGTGCTGATATTTCTTCTCCGATTCAGAGCTGCAGGATTCTTCCTCAGCTGCAGATGACCACAATTTTTACCTTGCCTCAAGGAGAAGACAATGTTGTGCTTTACTGGAACTTTCATTTGGGGGACTTCAAATTCCTTTGGAAACACAAAGGAATTTAGCCTCACATTCTTCTCTTTGAGTGAAATTTAATCCTATGAGGATTTTCTGGTTGCGATTCAGGCAATAGCAGCAAACTTGTAGGGAATAGGAGGGTGAGAGAAGGGCAGTATTCACTGCAAAATGAAACACAAACAGCAGACAAACATTTCTCAGGCCTAAGCAGTCACAAGAAGACTTGCATCTCATTTCTTTTATCTCCAGACTTCAGAAAGTAGATCTTCTTCTGAAAATAGCTGAAGTGGTTGGACTTCAGGGTTTTTCTCCCAGGATGAATGGGAAAGCAACACAGTATGAGGCAGTGTTATTGTATGCTTTTCTCTGTTACAGAGTCTTTTTCCTACAATGTTTTTTTTTAAATAATCTGAAGATACTTTCTGCTACATTCCTGAATGTATCTGAATCCATGTCCATTCCTGCTCTGCAGGGATATACCTGGCAGCCAACAGATACAGCCATCTGCCTGTGCTGCCTGTTGATAGGCATAGGGATCTCTCTCATCACTGCAGCTATGATTGCCCGTGATTCTGCTAACACACAGAAGCACCAAGTGCTAGCCATGAAGAAAGGCCAAGGTCACAACATCACTCTTTCCCTGAGCCGCATGGAGCCTAGCTCCTACCTGTGTCCGTGTGAGTTTCACAAATAAGGTACCTGTGGGCACAGGTGAGCATCCAAAGCTGCATCCACTGCAGATGCTGCAACCAAAATTCTACATGATAGTCTAAATTCCACTTGAATCTCAATGACAAAAAAAAAATCTCTGAACTTGCTTAAAAATAGATTAACTGTAACAGATCTCTCAAATGTCTTCTTTCTGTATGAGAAACAGTGCCCAAATTTTTCAAGTTTTTTGTTTATAAAGCTATTTTTGAGGATATGTTTATTACAGAAGTACTTGATCCAACTGGCTATTGGCCTGAGTGAAAAGACTCTTTTTACTTTCAGCAGTCTTTGCATCAGCCCTGTGGAGGCACACTTATTCAACAATTTATTCAAACTAATCCAAATGTTACCTCCGACAACAGCTGTTGCATTTGACCGTGTGCTGTCAATCATGGAGATATAACCTGTGAAATGGACTGAAGCCTCAATGCCTTTTGTGTTGTTTGCAAAGCCTGTCATTCCTCTACACCAGTTAGGTAGCCTGAATGGGAAGGGCTCAGCATCAACTCTTGGGCTGAAATCATTGCTGCCATTCTCAACTGGGCAAAGATTGAAAGCAGTAATTAACTTGATTAGCCACACAACTGAGGAATGGGGCTATTTATGTCAAGGTACCTAACTAATCATAAAAGACTTTACATCCCTGTCATCTAAGAAAATTATCTACATTCAGATGAAATGAAGTGACCAAAAGATTAACTAGCACCATGGATTATGGGTCTGGTCCACTGTAATACAAGTCTTTTCTCTCCTCTTCCCGACCACTAATGCTAGACTGCTTTGTATCACACATTTATCACTGGTTACTCCTCCATTGCATTCCATATTCAGCATTCCCTACTGCTCTGACCTGTCTCAATGTGCAGAAATAACAAAATGCTGGTTGATTTGTTGTGTTTCAGAGTAGCTGCTGGGCAGAGACCCACCATAATGCTAAGCAGCAGTTAAAGTAAGATCGATGACTAAGTAGACCAAAAAAACCCTCCCAATGAAATGCACAGAAAGCATATGATAAAGTGAGGGTGTAAATGTGGAGCCAAGTATGGAGAGTACTCTTTTTTTTAATGCTGTTTTTACTCAGGCAAACCCATTGAGCTATTTGGAGTAGCAGCTTTTAGCCTATCATCAAATGCCATGTTTCTTTCTTCATCAGATTTAATTTAAAAAAATTCAGTGAGCTTTCATAATGGAAATTTATTTCTCGACAACAGGAAGCAGCCCCCGACTACCACCTGCAACATTCATAATTTTGCATTAAAAAAGATTTCCGTAGATAGAAAATATAGCAGATTACAGATGCACTTTTCTGTGGCATTTAACTCTTGCCTGCTAATAGTTCTGCTCAGTAATTTGCAATGAATTTTTGAAGGACGCTCTGGGCATGCTACCTATTATTGGTGCTTGACTGCAAGTGGACAGTCACCCTTATTCCCGCTAATTTTTGATGCACAGAATATTCCCCCACTGTGTGTATTGGGGAAATCTCCCATTTCTTTTATTTCAGTTATTCATTCTCCTTCTTCTAAAGTGAATAGTAAACCCTTCGAGTTTGTGGCATTTTCAGAAACAATGAAAAACTGGCTTTATTGGCTGTCAGCTTTCAGGCTTCCAGAGGGAGGTGTTACCCACTCCATGGCCTTTTCTTCACTTATGGGTAGAGCAGCACTTTCTATTCTGCACAGGCGGAGCAGAAGCACAGCCCATGGGGGAAAGGACAATTTGGTAAAAACTGTGTGAAACAACTGTGCAAAGCTGTTGCTATTACAATAGGTTTCTTTAGGAGAAACTTTAAGTTTCTCAAGCAAAGATGGGTCAGACTAGCAGAGGTACCTCGCATTGCTGCTATACACACCAACCTCATTATAAAGATGGAGAAATTGGAGTGTGAACTGGAAAATATTAGAAGTACCTTAGCTGCACTGCCCTCAGCAACACAAGGGCAAAAGTAAAGGGTTGGGCATTTTTCCTTAAAATGCCTTCCCTGCTATGCACCATCCTCATTGCCTTTGTCAGTGTGGCCATTAGTGGTCAGAAGGCAAGCATAAGATCCAGAAAGTAGGGAGTACTAGCACTGTCTTATAGTTTTCTTCTGTTGCTTTGACCGAAATAGCAAACCTGTTCACCTTTGAACTCTTTTCTTTAAAAGTATTTTGCCAGCACTGGCCTCTGAATGGGATAGGGAGCAGAAAGTGTGTCTGGTGGAACACAAATGTTTGAGAAACCTTCTTTAAATGCTTGCTTGGTGTCACTAGAAACTATCCATTAAAATCTGGGGAGGAAATGCATAGGTACACAGAATAGAGCAGACAATTTCAAAACATATAGCAAAACAGTGCTCGTGGAGAACTCTTGTTCTTGTCCCCATTGAAGCCAGAAGACAGTGGGCATGTGTTCCTGAACGTGTTACCTGGCTCAGCCCAGAATCAACAGGTACACGATAATGTGCTGCATTTTGGACTTCGGTGATGGATTTGTCTGGCAAATAATCTTCTGTTTCTGATATGTTGAATTAATAGGAGAATTGACAGTCTCTCTCTGGATGTTCCTGTTGAAAAGGGTAATTTGCATTTGGAATGGCAAACTTTCCTCCCATCTAATTAATATTAAGTTGTAATAATTTACCTGTTTAGCTGCGAGCATCTATCTTTGCAATCTGTTGCAACAAGGAGTCAAAGCGTCATCTTATAAGCACTCTTTTCAGGTAGGCTGTCTCAAAACGGTGAATATGTTAGGCTGGAAATGTACTTATACTGCAGGATACGTTCAAAAGCTCCAGATGTAAAGATGCACATGGGCAGCTACAACATCTGTCACTAATTCCCTCTTGTTTTTCAGGGACTAATAAAATCAGAAGTAGCTTAATGGCAAAAGTGAGTGAAAGCAGTAAATGTTAGCAGCTCTGAAGCTCTTACATCATAATCCACAGGGGGCAAGTGAGAGGGTGTCTGAAGGCTGGATGACACCTGGCACAACCACATAGCCCTGTGGGATGTCACTACAATTTGCTGTTAGAATTCATCAATATTTCTGTCTCACTAGAATGTGTTTCCTAGCAGAAAATCTTCAGACAAGGGTTGCTAAAATCACTTTTTTCTAGGGGTTCATAGATAGCCCAGACTATAATATCCTGAAGTTTAAATCTATGTAGACCCATCAACTCTTTCATTTATTCTGGCCTCATGTGTCTCGCATCTCATCTAGGGTTATACTAGAGGGTTAAACTTCACATAAGTCCCGTTTGACTAAAAATTATTTGTCATTTTTAAAACTATGGTTTGCTCACCTATAGTAAAAAGATGAAAGATGGAGAGTAGAATAAACCTCCCATAATCCAGGAGGAAGCAGTTAATGACCTGCTATGCCACCTGGACACTCACAAGTCTATGGGGCCAGAAAGTATCCATCCAAAAGCACTGAGGGATCTGGCAGAGGAGCTGGCCAAGCCACTCTCCATCATCTCTCAGCAGTCTTGGCTAACAGGGGCAGTCCCAGATGACTGGAGGATAGCCACTGTAACACCCATCTACAAGAAGGGCCGGAAGGAGTATCCTGGGAACTACAGGCCTGTCAGCCTGACCTTGGTGCTAGACAAGTTATGGAGCGATTCATCCTGAGTGTGCTCAATGGGCATGTGAAGGACAACCAGGGGATCAGGCCCAGCCATCATGGGTTCATGAAACGCAGGTCCTGCTTGACCAACCTGATCTTCTATGACCAGACAACCAGCCTAGTGGACAAGGGAAAGGCTGTGGTTGTTCTCTACCTGGACTTTGGTAAGGTCTTTGACAATGTTTCCCACAGTATCCTCCTGGAGAAATTAGCTGCCCATGGTTTGGATGGGACTACACTTTGCTGGGTAAAAAACTGGCTAGATGGCCGAGCCCAGAGAGTAGCGGTGAATGGGGTTAAATCCAGCTGGTGGCTGGTCACGAGTGGTGTTCCCCAGGGCTCAGTTTTGGGTCCGTCTAGTTTAATATCTTTAACAATGATCTGGATGAGGAGATTGAGTGCTCCCTCAGTAAGTTTGCAGATGACACCAAGTTGGGTAGGAGTGTTGATCTGCTTGAGGGCAGGAAGGCTCTGCAGAGGGATCTGGACAGGCTGGATCAATGAACCAAGGTCAATTGTATGAAGTTCAACAAGGCCAAATGCTGTGTCCTGCACTTGAGTCACAACAACCCCATGCAACGCTACAGGCCTGGGGAAGAGTGGCTGGAAAGTTGCAGGGTGGAAAAGGGCCTAGGTGTGCTGGCTGACAACCAGATGAACACGAGCCAGCAGTGTGCCCAGGTAGCCAAGAAGACCAACGGCATCCTGGCTTGTATCAGGAATAGTGGGGCCAGCAGGCGTAGGGAGGGGATTGTGTCCCTGTACTCAGCACTGGTGAGGCCGCATCTCAAGTACTGTGTTTAGTTTTGGGCCCCTCACTACAAGAAAGACATCGAGTTGCTGAAGCGTGTCCAGAGAAGGGCAATGAGGCTGGTGAAGGTTGTAGAGAACAAGTCTTATGAGGAGCGGCTGAAGGAACTGGGGTTGTTTAGTTTGGAGAATAGGAGGCTGAGGGGAGACCTTATGGCTCTCTACAACTACCTGAACAGAGGTTGTAGCGAGACAAGTGTTGGTCTGTTCTCCCAAGTAACAACTGATAAGACCAGAGTCAATGGCCTCAAGTTGCGTCAGGGGAGATTTAGATTGGATATTAGGAAAAATTCATTTCCTGAAAGAGTGGTCAGGCATTGGAACAGGCTGCGCAGGGGATTGGTGGAGTCACCATCCCTGGAGGTGTTTAAAAAACGTCTAGATGTGGCATTTCAGGACATGGTTTAAAAAGTGTGGTGGTGTTGGTTTGATGGTTGGAGTTTGTGATCTTAGAAGCCTTTTCCAACCTTAATGATTCTGTGATTCACAGAATCACAGAAACACTGTGATTCTGTGAAAGGTGACTATTCCTGAAAGGCGAGATTCATTGTTGAAAGCCCAAAGTTTGAGTTATTGACTGTTGAGCTTCATCAGCTCTCTGTGTCTTCTACCTGAAGAGAGTATTAACTGTTCAGGGGGAATAAAAGTAGCTTCTTTTATGTTTCTGGTGGGTCAGGTATGATCAGGAGTGAGTTCAGTGGGATTTTTCCATGCTCATAATCTGGCCCTTTCTTTTGGCCCCAGGCACAGATACTGTCCATTTAAAAATTCAAAGCATTAATAGGTGGTGGATGGATTCTCTCTTTAGCTTTACTACACACATGTCTTCTCTGTGGGATAACACGAAGGTAGGTCTGCGTATCTCATAGGCCCTAAAGGGTCTTGACACTCAAAAATACAGAAATCTAACAGCATATTTTACAGTGGCCTGTGGTTGAGACGATAAACTCACAGTGACCTAACAAATTAAAAAAAAAAAAAGCGGTTATAATTAACTCTTATTTTAAATGTAACCAGCATGACATTTTCACTTAAATAAATCTCATGAGACAGAATGTGTTATATTGAATTAACACCTTTATTGGCTATGTGCTTTTTAAAGTAAGTGAATAAATTAACAATATTCCGAAGGACTGAATCCTGCATTTCTTGAATACACAGTTTGAAATCTTATTTTCCAATTTTTCCATGGTGCTGGTAATTTTGTTTTATTATTGTTTTTAGTCTGATGGAGTTGATTTACATATCCATTTTCAATGAAGGGAAAAGTCCTCAGTCTTTTCAGTGGGTCATCCAAATTCTGTAGCTGCCTTTGCAGGCTCTGACTTTTCCTGATGTCCATTGCCTCTACTGTCAGCATCCTGCAAGATCAGGCTTTGTGACTGCTGGTCTCTAAGGCCATCGGTGGCTTGCAAATTTGTCATGAACACGATAAGAATAATGTCAGTTCATCTGATATTGCCATATCTGATGTCTCTACATCTATATCTTGGGGTGGTGTATCTTAGTACCTGGACGTATGTGGGTGGATATGACAAATAGACTCGTGATGCAAGGGAAGAATGGCTTAAAAGCCAGAAAAAAACATTTGTGGTTACTATGGAAACACAACTCTCTTGGGCCTTCTGCATACCACTGCAAAGTTTCTTTCTGAGATCTTTGCAGATCTCATCTTCTTTTCTTGCTGCTGTAAGTCAGGAATGATTTCATTCAAAGTATTTAACAACTTAGCTGACACCTATAAAGACATTTGTCAAAGTCCATCTTCTATTGATATTGTTAATACATGCTGTTTGCAACCTGAATGATATTATTTTTAAGGAGGTGTAGGTAGTTTTCAGAGAGTGTAACCAGTCAGACAAAACACTCATATGATGCAAGGGTATGTCAAGTGTGTGAAACTGGCTGTTTCTAGTAGTTTATGGATTATTATTCATTTTTCTTTACAAAGCATCAGGAACTTTAAAGGTTAAGTACGCAGAAAGAAAAAAAATCTATCATTATTTTATTTTATTCATTACCAAAGAAAGTAGAACCAGCACTTTGCTATGAGATTTAAAACTTTGTTTTACTCATTTAGCCATTCTCTGTCATCTTTTCTTCTTTTGATGTTAATCACAAGCAGCTAGAACCAGAAGATAATGAAGAATTAAAAGATTAGAGATACGGAAAGTCTGCACATTAAAAGCAAAGTTAAAGCGCAAAGAAACCGCAATGATTGAGATAATGACAGTGATGAATGTAATTCCTCTTCAACTAGTGAGATAGATAGAAAAATATCGCCACAACACTTCCCCACAGGAGTGGATAGAGCTGCTTATCTCTGGAGCAAGAAAAACAGCATCTAAGATGTACTGAAGACCTGAGAAATTAAGCTAAACTATTTTGGCAGAACCCAGTGATCTTCTCCACAGTCTCCTGTGGGATGAGTGTTTACTGGTAAGAAAAAGAGACTTTAAGGTCCTTAAACAAGCGGCAGACTAGCACTACATCCAAAGAACTTGAGCATTAACAGCTTCCACTGTTGAAATCTGGAGTGCCAGAGTCCCCTGGTCCTTTAGCTGTACTAAAATTAAAAGACCTAAATGTATACCTGTAAATGGATGAACAGTGAGTAAAAGGAAAGAGTTCAGGGTGACTAGTTAAGATGTAGAAAACCAAGGAGTGATTAGGTGCCAAAATATTAGTTTCTGCTTCCATTTTAGAAGCCCTATGCTATGTCATGTGGCTCTCTACAACATCCCCAGAAAGGTATTGGCCTCACGTGCATTTCACATCATAGTTGCTAAGCCTCTATCCGTCATATTTGAGAAGTGGAAGTCCAGTGAAGTTCCCAATGACTGGAAAAGGGCAAACATAACCCCCATCTTTAAAAAGGGAAAAAAAGAAGACCCAGGGAACTACAGGCCAGTCAGTCTCAACTCTATGCCTGGCAAGATCATGGAGCAGATCCTCCTGGAATTTATGCTAAGGCACATGGAAAATAAGGAGGTGATTAGTGACAGCCAGCACAGCTTCACGAAGGGCAAATCGTGCCTGACAAATTTGATGGCTTTCTACGATGGCGTTACAGCGTTGGTGGTTACGGGAAGAGCAATAAATGTCATCTACCTGGACTTCAGTGAAGCATTTGACACTGTCTTGCACCACATCATTGTCTCTAAATTGGAGAGACATTGATTTGATGGATGGACCACTCAGTGGACAAGGAACGGGCTGGATGGTCACACTCAAAGAGTTGTGGTCAACAGCTTGATGTCCAAGAGGAGACCAGTGATGAGTGGTGTTCCCCAGGGGTCGGTACTGGGACTGGCACTGTTTAACATCTTTGTTGGCAACATGGACAGTGGGATTGAGTGCACCCTCAGCAAGTTTACCAACGACACCAAGCTGTGTGGTGGGGTTGACATGCTGGAGGGAAGGGATGCTACCCAGAGGCATCTGGACAGGCTTGACAGGTGGGCCCATGCAAACCTCATGAAGTTCAACATGGCCAAGTGCAAGGTCCTGCACCTGGGTCAGGGAAATCCCAAGCACAAATGCAGGCTGTATGGAGAACGGATTGAGAGCAGCCCTGAGGAGAAGGACTTGGGGGTGCTGGTTGACTAGAAGCTCAACATGATCAGGCCGCGTGCACTCGCAGCCCAGAAGGCCAACTGTATCCTGGGGTGCCTCAAAAGAAGTGTGTCCAGCAGGGCAAGGGAGGGGATTCTGCCCCTCTGCTCCCCTCTGGTGAGACCCCACCTGCGTCCAGCTCTGGAGCCCTCAGCACAGGAAAGACATGGACCTGTTGGAGCGGATCCAGAGTCGGTCCACAAAGATGATGAGAGGGGTGAAACACCTCTCCTGTGAGGAACAGCTGGAGAAGAGAAGGCTCTGGGGACACCTTCTAGCAGCCTTCCAGTACCTGAAAGGGGCCTGCAAGAAAGCTAGAGAGGCACTTTTTACAAGGGTGTGTAGTGACAGGACAAGGGGTAATGTCTTTAAGCTGAAAGAGGGGAGATTTAGATTAGATATAAGAAAGAAGTTCTTTACTCTGAGAGTGGTGAGGCACTGGACCAGGTTGCCCAGAGAAATTGCGGATGCCCCCCCTCAGAAGTGTTCAAGACCGGGTTGGCCAGGATTTTGAGCAACCTGGTGTAGTGGAAGGTATCCGTGCACACGGCAGGGGATTGGAACTAGATGATCTATAAGTTCCCTTCCAACGCAAACCATTCAGTGATTCTACGATTCTATGATTCTGTGTGTGTTGCCAGTCCTGTCGATGTCTCATCTGCTCTATAGCATACACAGTAACTCCAGATGCTTAGATATTGAGAGATTCCAAGGCCCTAAAGATTTGGTGAGCAGTATTCCACAATGAAGCACAGCAAAATGGTCCATTGTCATTGAGAGGAAGGCAATTCTCCGGCCCCAGAGACTCACCTTTGCATGCAGGATTTTAATACTTGGCATCTCAGTGAGGAGCTTTCTGCACCTCGGGCACAAACTCTTAGGGAGGGAGGAATAACAAAGCTGCACCTCAGCACTGAAAACACAAGTATGAAGGTGAGGATCCTTCCCTGTGTATTCAAGCATGAGAGACCACAATCACATCTAAAATACACTTTAGGGTCACTTTTGGAGGATTTTTTTCAGCAGCAGAACAAAACTAGTAAAAGGTCAATAACATGAGCAAAAATATTCATTCTCTGACAGAGATTTTTAAAACATTTTTTGGGTAAGGCTAGGATGAGTATTGAAATAAACCTTTCCAGTAATCTGTTTTTTAATCTGCTTCTTTTATTTCTCCCCATTTTCCATATACTGAGCTTAGTGAGCAGAGACATTCCTGCAGATCTTTCATTTCAGGCTTGTTGTTCATATGCTGGATCTATGACATTGTAGTGGCAATAAATCATGTCCAATCAACCTTAGAAATGTGCTTGTCTTTTTAACCACTGTTATCACTGGGAAAAACAAAGGCAGATAAAAAGATCATGGACTATCTTGTTCTTCCTGATGGAAGGGCCAAGAAGGTGGCATTTATGTTGTTTAGTCGTGAAGTTGCCAGCTGAGTGACCGACGATGTTACCTGCTTCCTCGCTGTTTAGCAGAGTGGTATTTTCTGAAGTGAAGACAATCATGTTTTTCTTCTGTCTAAGAGGATACTTTCGAGTCTGATAAATTCTGGAAAAATGTGTGGAATAAAACTTCAAAAGGCATCTATTTGCTATTACTGGTATTTCTACTTGGCAATTTTCCACCTCATAAGCAGACAAGTCTTTCCAAAAGAACAGCTATTGAACAACAGTAGCATTGTTTTTCATTTCCACCACATATAATGCAGTGTTCTTACTGTGAAAGTTTGCGTGCTGTATTTCATTAGCAATCATCTGTACCAACCAGACTACGCAATAACTTCTGTTGTTGCTGCTGTTGAGTGACATTTTTAATCTCAATTTCAAGCCAGAAGTAACTTTGTGGGAGCCTCTGGAGTACATAAAGGATTTCCGTTACAAGTGTCAGAGAAAACAGACTTCATCAGCAGAAGTTATTTACAGAGGTCTGACATTCTATAAAATGATGAATATTTTATTGCAGTCATTGTTTAAACTTTCGAAGTACAAAGCTGGCCTGCCAGTAATATTCAAAATTTGACGCTGCTATAAAGATTTGAACATTTCACTAACATTTAAAGGGATTTCATTAACCTTCTGTGTTTCCTTCATTTAGTAAGCTGTACTCTTGCCACAGTACTAATGAACATGTATTTAGAAGTCTCAATGACTAAACAGGATTTCAGGGTGTTAAAAATCTTTGAGAACTGAATTATTGCTAGACTTTTTTGAGAGTTGCCAAATACTTCAAAATACTTTCCAGGAAGATATCAGTCCTTACTGTAGCCATTTGTTTTCAAAGAGCTATACGCGGCAAATATACAATAATAAACCAGAAAAAACATCACTAACCTTCCAGAAAAACAACAACAACAACAACAACAACACAAAAAAAAAAAAAGAAAAAAAGAAAATAATAAGAAGATATGACCTCAGAAAATCCAGGTCAGCATGTACTTTAGATGCAGTCCAACCATGGTGATGTCCATCACCAGTGCATACTGATTGACTTCTGCGTATTTGCAGAGGCAAGTCAATGACTGGTATCAGGGTGACACATTAAGACTTATCAGTAGATGAATGTAATTTCTCAATTAGTTCAGACTGGATACATCAAATCTCCTCTTTTTCTATGTGCATAGAGAACATCAATAAGGTATGGTTACTGTGGTATTTTCTTGTCACAGAAAGGAGAATATTAAGCTTCTATTTCTTATGCTGAAATGGTTTTATTCTTTTGGCTGATATAAGCAGCTATCTGAGATCTGATTCAAAGACAAGGCACAACCAGGAGTTGTTCTTGCTTGGAGACCCTAGTGAGGGCACTAATTAGGCTATGTGCTTTGAAATATTTTTTTGTGTGTTCTCCAGAATCCACTGAAGTTGCCATTAGCAGCTCTACTAACCACGGGGTGGAGACTGCATGTGTCAAATGACTTTAAAATGACTTTTATTTAGGAGAATGACTTTTGTTATTACTTTTTAATCACCTAAGTATGGCAGGAAGATACATCCGATTTTAGAAAGAGATTTTTACAGTGAGAATCAGATTCTCAGAGGTCTTTAATCCTAAATTAGGACAGGTTGAAATCCTAAAATTCATTATATGAAATCAGAAGTACCTAACCAGTTTCCACATCTGACAATCAAGCTGGGTTACACAAGCTGGGTGTATTTGAATGTCCAGTCCTTAGAAGCCCGAACTCTCTTGACTTTTAATGAGAAAGCCTTGCTCAGCAAAGATCTTCAGTGGTAGCAGTGGTCCCATTCACATTTAAATCATCGACTGAAGTGAATGCATTTAAAACTTCTGGATTAATCTGGATTCAAGATTCCTATTCTGTTATTTTGGTGGTTTCAGCTTTGTTTTTTTGTGTTTTTTTTATTGCCAATAACATGGAATGATTACTCAGAGAAAAGTAATGTGTAGAGTAAAACTTGGACAGTTAATCTTTCTCACCATTCTCAGAGATGCCAAAGTTTCTCAGTGCTTCCAAACACTTGACTGTTTTATGGAAATATTTTTTTAAAAAGGTCTACAGAAAATTACGTGTGTGTGTGTGTGTGTGTGTCCCTCCTGTGGATATTTCTCTGGAAAACCACCTTTTGCTGAAAGAAAGAATAATTAGGGTGCAGAAAGATAAGTATTGAAAATGCACAAGAAATGTTTAAACATGAGATTCTATAGCAGATACACACTTGTAAAGCATTAATTACTTACATTTCTATGTAAAGACAAACATGGAAGAGACATAATAACTTCAAGGGTTTTTCAGTGGCAGTTCCTAAAAATAATATAGGAGTCATAAGCACAACCTACAAGCAGCCTTCTTCATCTGCCTGGCAATTTGCAAACTCCCAAGGGATTTCTGATGATGTTATGCCCCAAGCTGTTGATCATCATCCTGGTATGAATCAAATCAGCTCATTAGAAAAGGCCTATAATCCAAGGGGGGCACCAAAATGTAGGATATGATCATTAATTTTGACAGAAATATGGAATTTATCTCTATGTTGTTAAGATGATGTCAACAAAACATCCTTCCATCTGAAGCAGGGGAACAGGAGGGGAGAAGACTGATTTTTTTGTCAAGAATAACATATTTGCTGAAAAAGGCAGTTTTAGAATCACAGAGAATAAAGAGGCATTCTAATAAAATTTGGCAGAGAATTGTGACCAAAATAAAGCATATTTCTTTTAAAAAAAAATTTGTTTCTGTATACTTCAGTGGAAATAGTTTGACTTTTCATTTTGAAACAGCAAGTATTTTTAAAATGCAACTTGGCTTTATTTTTTAAAGTATATAAAAAAAGCTTAAAAATGAAGACATCCTCTGAGTTTGTTCATAATTAATTGCTTGGAGGGATTTTTTGCTTAAAAGAGGAAAAGTAAGAATAATTTATTTTGAAGCAATGAGGGGCCTGGGTTTTTTTTCTCAGCTTCTTCAGTTCATGTAACAAATCGACTTCTTCATTAGTATCATGTTCTGTGCTGGGGAATGTTACAGGCTACCACCTTAATTACCCATTTTCAGGAAGGTGGTACACATGTGAACTAAACGAGATGAAGGCAAGTCTAGTGCTTTTAGCATATTACTCCTGATTTACTATAGTTTATAGAAAGAGAACAGTCATGTTTCGTTCTGGTTTATTTTGTTTTAATACAGGTCATTTAGGTAAAATTAACAGTTGCTATCATGGCTAAAAATGGGAGGGAAACTGTAAATCACTAGAGTTAAACATATAGCCCTGGGTCTTGAGCTAAAATTTCTAATCATAGGTTATGAACGATACTTAGTATTTATAGAATTTGATGGAATTTAGGTGTCAAACAGCTATTTTCTCAATCCTGGTCTAATAGACTCCTATTTTTCTCTCATCAGAGCAGAGAGAGCAACAGATAATATGTCAGTGGTTAATGAAAAGGTCTTGATAATGAATAATTTACTATTCCTGGAGATGTTTATGAAAATTAAGTCTCACCAAGGGTATAACTCTACAGCAGCTCGAGTGAATCAGAAAATACATTGCTGTAAGTAGTTTCAGATTTTGGCTCAGAGCAATGAGAACTTTCTTCTGGATGACAGTTTGTTTTAACATAGCTAAAGGCTGTCATTCGTGTTTGTACTGAACGTAGTTGAGCTAAACAACACTAATTGGATGAGGGAGAGATGGACAAGACAACACTTCCATCACTGGGAAGGTAAAATGTGCTTAAGAATTCACAAATCCGCACTAAAGATTTCCAGAAACACCTAGTGATTTTGGAGGCTGTGTTTACTGAGCCCTTCACTTTCGGGAAAAGTAGTTGAAGGAAAAGTCAAGTGCCCTTCACTTTTCAGGCAAAGTAGACCCTTGAGGATCAGACTTGTTCAAGATATGTTAAAATGGAGCCCCAATTAGGCGCTCAAAATAGCCACATGCTTTTGGAAGTGCTTAGCTTGGACAGAGGTGGACAAAAAGGAGAGCATCCCCAAATGTCTGCTAGCCAGCAGGGCAGATATGTCTTGGCACTGCTAGCTATTGCTGTGTGCCTACCCAGAAGTGGGAGACTGCAAGCCCATGGTGCCCAATGAAGCAGGGACGTGGTGACAGAGAAAGTGAGAAGAAGCCCAGGTGTCGCCTGGCCTTGCAGGTAGTGCCATCAGCCAGGACTGAATGCTAGGAGTTAGTTCAGAGCTCAGTGACTCACTGTGGGTGTTGGAGGAGGTAATTCTCCACTGCTTCTGACTCCGTCTCAGTCTATATATACACATGGCAAGAAACCACAGCCCAACAATAAGCACTAGTACTGCTGCTTCCTGGTCCGACCAGAGGTGAGTGATGCTGAGTGGGACAGCATTCAGCAAGGACCCTGTGATTACTTCAATCCCTGCTCCTGCTCTGGGAAGCAGGTTCAATGGCAGTGTTGCTCCACTCAACAGGCTTGTAAAAGAACCAGCTGGCCTATTCACAGACATTCCTCTCTTTTCCTTTGCCTGTAACTTGAGTTTGAACAATTTACTCTTTGCTCCACAGGCATCTAATCCCTTCCTGCTTACATGGAGCTGATGTAACCACAATTGCAGGCAACCTGTTGTGCTCCTTCTCACCAGCTTCTGCACTGCAATGAATTTTCTTTTCTCTGTTGAAACAACAGTTCTCAGCCCTTCGTCTTTAGGCCTTTGCCACTAATTCTTCACCTAAGTTTTTTTTTTTCCCTAAAATCCCTTCCTTTTCATGACCGTGTTGAAAGTTGAGGGTGCGGGAGTGTGGGAGGTGAATGAACGGCATTGTGTAAAACTGACAGCTCCAAGGCTGCTCTGATGTTGTGCTGCTGTACATGCCATCTAAAGCGAGGAGTGTCAGAACAATCGCTTAAAGGGATAGCTTGGAATCTCACTGTAAAGCTGAAATTGTCCTGTTCATGCTTCCTAATCCACAAGCAGCAACATTCACTTACAAAAATTTACAATCCTTTTCCTATTTCTCTGAAACACACTGCTGTACTATAAACCTGAATGACTTACAACTATTACTGTTTCTGCCAAAAAATAAAAAACCTCCAGCCAGATTTATTAATGTCAAATGAAACCTCATAAATACACTCAAATTAACTGCATTTCCTTACCATGCCTGAATCATAACTATTCAGAAATTCTTTACCTTCATTCTTTTAAATTGTGTTCCTTTCTAATCATATCTTTAGACTAAAAAGTCTCACATTTGTTTCATTTTCCCTTTGTAGGAATTAAAATTCAAGGCATGACCTTAGAGGACTCTGAAAATTGCTTCCTGAATTCATGTTTAAACCAGCTTTCTGTTTTTTTAATCTTCTGGAACAATATCTAGAATAATGCGACTGTTGATTACATACGAAGAATACGGGTGTCACTTCCATACTGTTTCGCTTGGAAAAGGGGAAGGTTTTGCTTTTTAACACAGAGGATTCTAATGTGTCAGAACTATAATAGCTGCAAGAAGCAGGGGGAGAAAGCTTCCCTATAGTGTCAGTAAAGGACAGTCTTATCTTCTGTCTCACACAGCAAGTAAACTGTTGTCTAGCCACTGAGCAAGTCTTCAGTTAAGAAAGAGCAGATGTTAGGCCTGAAATTAAGAGAACTCTTTCATCCCAGAGGAATATGTGGCATCTGCTCTAAGCGGAAAAGCCCGAGAGATCAGTAACAACAATGCTAAAAAACGAAAACATCTCCATTTTTTTTTCCCCCTTTCTCTCTCTCACATGCACTGACACAGGCTCTGAACAATATGTCAAACAACTGACTATGAGCTTTGACAAAGTCAGATGTAATGTGGATGCTGGACTAGCTCTAACGAAAAATGCTAGTATCTTATAGTTAGGGGCTACAAATTCTGCCTAAGGCAACTGATGGGATTCGTGGCAGCACTTGGGAACATCAGGTCCTTTTGCAGTTCCATGAATGACCGAGGTTTCTCAGGAGAAGATATGAGAGTAGTTAAACCGAGCCCAGAACCACTGAGATGCCCTGGCAGGGGATGTATAAACCCTGGACTCTGATTATTACTGTGCAGATAACTAGTGTCCGGGATTTTTGTTCCAATACCTTTTAATGTAAAATATCCACAAGTTCTTCTCCACAGAGGTAAGACCTTAGACTTCTCCTTTCCCAGTCTGCTACCTTAGCCACTAGGAATTTTAGCCTGTCTCCTCACAAAGTCACAGAGAGCCCTGTTATCTCAACATTTACCTGGGCTCTGGCAAATACAGCGAGCCAGCTACCAGCCTTTTTGACTAGCATAGAGAATTGTTGCACAAAAACCCCATGAACCTGAACTTCTCTGAGAAAGCACACCATGTATTTATGTGAGGAAGAATACACAGAGTCAGGTCTGTACAGCATGTTTAAAAAGCAAGACCCGTGGGAGAATAAAAGCCCTTTTGGCACAATGTGTACGATCGTATATTCTAGTCAGCTTAATGAGAGAGGTTTTTGAACCACAAACAGAGGTGTGAAAAAGACCATATCTAATGGTGATGGACAACTTCATCTCTTTTTAGGAAAAATTTACAGGTATAATCACCAATCAAGTTTTGAAATGTACTAAAACTGTTTAGGTTTTTTCCTTTTTTTTTTTTCCCAGGAGGCAGAGAAGTTAATTAGAAGAATGATTATTTCAACTTAATTTCTAGCTATGTAGGAGAACTGACTGAGGATTCAAAGGTAGATGGTAATTTGGGATAAAAAACACTGTGAAGAATAACATCCACTACTCTAAAAAATAGTTGAAAAGGATCAGTAGAGTAACGCTAGGAAGGAACTTGTTCACTTGATAGGCAAGGAGGTAGGTAGGATCTCTGAGGAAGATAGTCCAATTCAAAGGAGGCAGGTGATCTGTTCTAGATTTTATCACATACTGAGAAGTAAACTCCCCTAATGCAAAGAACAGGTAGGAATCAAAGCATAGTGAGAGGCAGTTATGGCTGAGTGAAGAGCTCTTAAAAGGTTTTTAAATACAAGTATTAAAAAATTGTAAAAACTGTAAAAATAAGACCAGATGGTTCAGAATGAACATAAATGGATAGTACATTGTAAGAATAAAAAAAAAAAAAAAGAACAAAAATATGCAAAATAAGTTATTCTTAGTGGGGGAAAGAAAATCTGTATAAATACTTCTGAAGCAAGGGGAAAAAAAAAACAAGGAAAATAGAAGTTCATTACCAGACCAGAAAGAAAATCCTGGTAAAAGGCTAGTGACACACAGGAGGCTACACTGGTGTTTGCCTTCTCAGTAAGGCTTCATTACAAAGGCAACATATGACCCAAAGTCAGAATCAGGTTCAACAAAAACAGAGTGAAGAAACAGAGAAAAAGCATTTAAGGAATTTTTCAGGAAGACTGGTATAAACAGCTCAGCTGAAGTTCACTCTGCAGTACCTACGGGAGTAGCTAGATAGTCCCCACATCATATGTTGGTGTTTTTGGTACCACAAGAGGGATGGGTGGTAGTGAGAATCACAGAATCACAGAATTACAGAATGTTCGGGGTTGGAAGAGACCTCTGTGGGTCATCTAGTCCAACCCCGCCTGCCGAAGCAGGGTCACCTACAGCAGGCTACACAGGACCTTGTCCAGGCGGGTCTTGAATATCTCCAGAGAAGGAGACTCCACAACCTCCCTTGGCAGCCTGTTCCAGTGCTCTGCCACCCTCAGAGGGAAGAAGTTCTTCCTCATGTTCAGACAGAGCTTCCTGTGCTTCAGTTTGTGCCTATTGCCCCTTGTCCTGTCGCTGGACCCCACTAAAAAGAGTGTGTCCCCATCTTCCTAACATCCACCCTTAAGATATTTATAAGCATTTATAAGGTCCCGATTTATAGGAACTGAAGAGAGGAAAATATCTGATTCCTCTTTAAAAAGAGAAAAGGATCGCACATAGAAGTTCAGGTGGTTCAGCCTCAGTCGGGTTGTTGGAATGAGACTCTAACACATCACTATTACATAAGCATTAATAATAATAATAATGTGGTAAGAACCAGCCAACATGGAGTTTTCAAAACAGATCAAATCAAACCATTCTAATTTGTTGTTGTGGGAGGAAGGCGAAGGAGGTGCAGATAGTCTAGATAATTTGCATTGCAGATAGCTTTTAAACTTCAATTTGTAAAGGTTTGACACCGTCTCCCTTTACATTCCTATAAATAAGCCCGGGAAAAATGTTCTAGATAAAATCATTATATTTGCACAAGTGATTGGCAGAGAACACTAGTAGAGTATTTTACTGGCAGTTTACAGCAAACAGAAAGGGTGTTTCCCTCCATAAGTTTATGTGTGTGGCATTTTTATTAACAACTGCTGGAATCAAGTACGTAGTGATGAAACATTGGGATGAATCCTCAGTGAAATGAAGGTTAAACAGTGCACAACACCTCATACTGCAAATTTGATGTGAGCCAATAAAGTTACACTGGTGCAGAAAGGGCAAGTGTATTTCTGTGTGGCATTAACAGCTGTATCACATGTGAAAAAAGAAAAGGGGCAAATATTCTCCTTGACTCAATGTCCATGAGGCCCCAGCAGCGATACTGGGAAACCTCAGTGCAAGAAGGAAACATACATATGGTTTTTGAGGAAATGTTAACAGACCTGGGCCTGTTATCCAGGGAAGGGAAAAAGGAGGCAGATGCAGAGCTGCAGAGCTGAATCCACCTTGCTCACTTCGCCTAAGGCAGACTGTATCTATCCTCTCGTTTCTTAAAAATTAAAATTGATAAAGATACTACTGCTTTCCCAAGACATTTGTTCCAGCTCTCCATTATTTTGACACCGTATTTTCTCCTAGCCCCCCTTTTTAGGTTAAACCCCATTTTTCTCTCTTCTCTTGTAGGCTTTTTTTAGATCTCACATCAATCCTTTTGCTCTTCTTTGAATTCTGTGCAACTTCTCTAAGCACATTGCCCAACCCTGATTATCCTACTTAATACGGCTCTTTTAGGGAACTGCCAGTTCTCTTTAACACTTTTTGTGTAAACTGGCCTCCCATAAGCCCTAGTCTGTCAATTCCTTGAATGTATTGAAGTCTGCTCTCTTGCACTCTATTGTTTTATATCTTTTTATTGTTCTTTCTTTGTAGTCTAAAGGTTGTGAAACTTGTCATTTCACTGACTCTCTTAATCTTTCCATTCTTCCATCATTATTCCTTCTTTATTAGAAATAGATCAGGTAAAGCCTCTATTTGCTATTTTAAGTTTCCCCGCTGAAAACAGTCTCCCAGTGCATTCCAAAGACTGGATGGACTGACATCTTTTTCCAGAAGTCCCCTAGGGACTCAAAGTTTGGGTTTTTTAATCAGACCCAAGCCCTGTTTTCTGGAGAACTTCACTAGTTTCTCTCAAGCAGTCTGATCCACCTGGATTTCACAGTTTCATGCCCTGTACAAGATTCCCTCCATGACAGCCATGATATTCTCTTTCTTTCTTAATTACTCAGAAATTTTCAGCAGTTCTAACCCACTAGATTTCTATTCCGTATTTCAGATATATAAGAATATAGTCATAACAGAAGAATACGTGACTCCTCAAACAGGTAAAGATGTGGAAATCTTTGCCACAACATTTAGCTCGTTCGAAAGTGACCACAAAGAAAGTGAATGTCTCCTTTTTTCCTCAATTTCTAGGTTGTCATCCAGAGCACCATTTAGTTTTATTTACCCTTTGAACTTTTCATATCTGTACATATCTGTAGTATTATACGTCTACACTTTTCACATCAACACATCCTATTTGGAAACTCTTCTCCAAGTTTTAGCAAGCCAGAGCAGCCCTTGCTTTCTTTCTGTCGTTCAACCACATGACGTATTTAATATTCATTAACAGGATAACAGGTAATCATCTGGAGCTTGAAGAAGTGTTACCCATTTTCCAGTATAAGGAGGACAATAATAAATTATTCTATGTATTCAGTAGCGGAGGACAAGAAATATTTGCATCACTTTTTCAGCAAGAGACATTAGAAGAAGTCTCTGACCCTAAGAAAGGTGAAAGATGGGGATGGATTTTGCGGAACATGCTTCACTAAGAGGTTTGCAAAAATAGGTTAAATAAACATCTGTTGGCAGTCATCTAGATCTATTGAACAGATTAATATCGTTGTGCTATATGAACACAGAGCTACACAAAGTTCTTGGAGACCATTCCAAAGTGCTGCAAATACAGACATAATTAATGGCTTCACAGCATGCCATCTCAGAAAATATGTAGCCCGCCTAAAAACAGAAGACATTGTCTCTTCAGCATAAAAAATATGGAAAGAAAAAAAGAACCCTTTAACATTCAAAAGAGATTTCACTGTTGTGATAAAAAGATTTCACAAAGGGTAGTAAAGAAAATGTGAAATGTCAATACACCAAATAAAATGTTCCTTAGACTATTCACAAGATCTGACTGAGTTTGAGCTCATTATATAAACAGCACCTTCAGCAGAAGGCAGAAGTCTGCACAGAAAATCTAAGTAAAAGAACATTCTGCTGTTATAAATAACAAGGGCAAGATCAGCAATGTACTTGAATATAAAATTCAAGCCTCTCAAAGTTTATGATTAAAGAATAATGGCTGAAAAAAGTGTTTCTTTGGCTTATTTGCAATTTCAGTTTTAATATGTTGGGAGAAGAAGTTCTAAGACTTGAAAAAAAGATGTTGAAGGACTGTTGTGGATATATGGTAAGGCTAAAAATAGAGCCTATCATCTGCTCTTCTCTTGTACTTTCCCATTGGCACAGGTAGCAAATAGTTAGAAGTGTATTATGGCCAGATTAGCAAATGACTTCTCAGGTTACATGATACCTTTTTTTTGCTCACAATTTGTATAATAAGAATAGGGAAATACCAAAATATTTGGAACTAGATGCATTGTCAGCATGAATTGTAAAGAACAGTGCCTTTTTTTCAGCTTCTGAACACATAGCACCTGATCCATTAAAGGAGGAGGACTCTGATAGCTGATTTAATTTGACTGAAAACAGGCCTGTTCTGCTTTACCATTTTTCCTCGAACCCTTTGATGCCAATCCTTACCATCAGATGGATTTTCAGACTGAAAATCACAAGCCCCAAGTATAAAATCTGAATGGCAACTAGAAAAATTAGGCTGTCAGACCTTTCATTTTAGTAACATTTAACGATATCTGTTTGCTTTAATTTGATCATCTACAAAAGAAGCTCTGGTTTTAACAACCCTTTGGGATTTGGGAGGGAAATCATAATGAGCTGTATTATGGTCACTAGGCAGAAGCTGTGCCTTCAGCTAGAAGCTGTTCTCCCAGGTCTACTGAAGCTATGACAATTTGACTCTGAAACATGGTCCTTCATGACTGAAGCCCTTTTTGATCTTTAGCCCTTTTGTTCTTCACATTTTTTGGTACTTTACCTTTCTCCCTTTTCTAATATAGTAATGTATGGGTATATACAATATAAGCATGCAAGTATATAAACACATAGTATAGCTGTAAGATCTACTAATGTACAATGATGTTCTATTTACACAAGTTGGTTGTAAAATATCAGCATTGACTGCAGCAGCACTAATCTAATTTTACCGCAATGTTGCAAAGGGCATGATTGAACACATACTTCCATACGAAAGAATTTCATCATCAGGAAGCCTTTCATTAATAGGACCCTTAGGCACAGATGATGTTAAAAGCGTTTCTTATAACTACATTAAAAGAAGTTATTTTATTATTAGTTAGCTAGGCATCCTTTGGACAACACTGAATCAGAGAAATCCAATCTTATTTCCTAAGAATTGCAAAGTATTTTGAAGTCTGTTCACACAAATAAGGGCCAACACATCAAGTTCTCAATGTAGATCTATTTTTCTATCCAGCCTTTTGCTTTCCAGAGCCAACACTTCAATCATCTTGTTGATTTCATGGAATAATATGGGCCTTAAATTGAATGTTAATGTTGTTTTCTGTATTTACCAGGAAGAAATGGTTCTAGATACCTGTCTCATTTTCTCCAGACACATCTGGGATATGGTATGATTTGTGGAATTGTGCTCAGAGGGTGATAAAGAAGCCTCAGTTAAAAGCTGTTTTAACTTCGACTTGACAAAGTAAATGAAGTGGTAGTTGTCACATCAAGCAAGGTTGTTTCTGTTTGTTCAGGAAGTTTTGTTTGTTGGGTTTTTGGGGTTTCTATAAAGAAATAAGCAAGCATGTCATTTAAAATGGCTTTCATTTCCGAGAAGGTGAACATCAACAGCAAAAGACAACATGAGACCACCTTGACCTCCCTACGTAACTGAGAATTACTAATTCTGTGAGTAGCTCAGACAGAGGAAATTGCTACAGCTTCTGACCATGCATGGCAGAACTCTTGGAAAATCTAATATGCAACTTTCCTCCAAATAAGAATGTATCATTTAATACCCATACACATGCATATCACACCAAGAATGCATTTACTTTCTAATCCCTCAGCACAGACTTTGATCTGCTGAAGAAATATGTGCAAACTTGCATTACAACTTATGGTAGCAGTATGACTTCAACAGGTATTCTCTATAGCCACATACATGATTCTTTGGTGAGAATATGGGAATGATAAAGCATAAAGATCTCTGATGACTGTGAAGGCTCTCCAAAGCAACAGTGACCTCCCATATTCAAGCACAGCTGGTGGCATTTTGTGTATCAAGAAGGTCTGAGCAGGCTTCTGGGGAGAATAACTTTTAACATGGGTGTAGGAATAGTTCGAGTGCCACCCTGAATAAAAATCAGCATATAATGTGACAAAGAAAAGTATCAGGGTGAACAGGGTATTTCTTTCCTGTTTACTCAATAGCTCTGAGTAGATAGTGATTTTGAATGCATCTGTTCCTTGAAATGTGAGGTATTTATGCAGAAAAAATAAATATTTGCATTTATAAATTCAGGCTGTGATTTCCACTAATGAAACAAACATCTAACTTAGACTTCTATTAGTCATAATCACAGGTAGATGAAATAAAATAAAATAGAGACTGCAGACATTTTTACGTATTTCAGTTAATATTAGTGGCATTTGCAGTAAACACTGGAGAACCATTTATTTTAAAATGCACCTGAGTTTAACTTCCCTTTATTCTTCCTCTCCTTCACTTTCTCTATGAATATAAGACAGCTGTGTAGATATTGAATGGAAATTTCTTCCTGGATTACTCCACTGCTGATGTTTTATTTATATAATATCATTTTCTTGTATTATATCTCGCTTGAATTCAATAGTTTTACAGCAAACTGTATGCAGTAAACTATTTGGAAATAAAGATTCTAACCTATTCCAAATCAATTTATATGATGAAAAACTGAACATTAACTGAAAGTACTTATTGCCTCTTTGTTAATATAGCACATTACATCACTGTCATAGATAATTTGAAGTGATCTAATGCAGTGTAATAGAAGATGAACATTTCAAGAGGGATCAATATCTTCACAAATTGTGTGAAAATGGGTGAAGAATGTGATCCTTACAGTGAGCACTAGCAATTATTGTATTCCTCACAAAGTATCACATCAGGTACTATTAGTCACATTAGGCAGTATTACTTTGGAAAAGAATAAGTTTATTTTATTTGATGGAAAAGTGAATAGACATTAAATGGCATTTTGAAGGTTTAGCCAAACTAAAATGCACTGCAAATACAAAGGACAAAAACAAATTCATGAAAGACTGGCAAAAGAAAAAGAAATCAATAAAAACAATAGTCTCATAGCAAGACAGAGCAGGTTAGAAAGGAGTTACAGCTAAAAAATCTTAGTGCAACAGGCTACATGAAATATGGTGTGCAGTCATGCACATGGGCCATGGTGATTACGGAGGCTGACTATTGGACTAAAAAGATAGCTTCGCAGTTTCTTTTGAGATCTTTTCAGAGACCAGATTGCTGTTCAGATGGCAGGTGTCCAACAGCAGACCTAGAAGAAACCTCAGGGTGTCTTCTCTGTCTCAAGACTGTTGTGCCCAAACAGCTCAAGTTTACTTAGGAAATACAGAAAAAGGTAAAATATTTCCTCTTTTTGCAGCACTACTGAGGCTTCAGCTTGATTTCAGCCTGCTGCAGAGTGTAGGACCGCCCATCAAAGATACATGGTTTCAGGAAAGATGCAAGAAAAGACACAGCTAGAGAAGAGTAATAGGCAGAGAGGGTTTCCAGAGCTTAAGTGAAGCCATGCTGGCTGTCACTAATTACCTCCTTATTTTCCATGTGCCTTAACATAGATTCCAGGAGGATCTGCTTCATGATCTTGCTGCGCACAGAGGTGACTGACTGGCCTGTAGCTCCCTGGGTCTTCACAGTATCACAGAATAGTAGGGGTTGGAAGGGACCTCTGTGGGACATCTAGTCCAACCCCGCCTGCCGAAGCAGGGTCACCTACAGCAAGTTGCACAGGACCTTGTCCAGGCGGGTCTTGAATATCTCCAGAGAAGGAGACTCCACAACCTCTCTGGGCAGTCTGTTCCAGTGCTCTGTCACCCTAACAGGGAAGAAGTTCTTCCTCATGTTCAGACGGAACTTCCTGTGCCTCAGTTTGTGCCCATTGCCCCTTGTCCTGTCACTGGGCACCACTGAAAAGAGCTTCCATTTTTCCATTTTTAAAGATGGGAGTTATGTTTGCCCCTTTTCCAGTCGGCGGGCCAAGATCTACCCACCACAACAGTTAATGTAGGCTAAAAGATTTAAGAAATAGTAGCTGCCTCAGCACAGGCAGATATGCTGCTGGAACCTGGAAATTTGGTAGTTATCCTGTTAGCATTTATCATGTAAACCACCTGTGATTTCATTATTTTGGATGTTGTCACCACCCACACTTCCTCTCCTTTTTCGGTGATAATTGACAACCCTCAAATATGTTAGCTGGGCCATAAAGTTTGGTGTGGGACTGAAGAAACATAGCCAAAATGACATTTTAGGGAAACATGCATTTAGGTATTTCTCTGTAGACTGTAGATTCCCCTCTTGCTTTATTTCCTTGCAGATGTGGAAGCCAACTGTGAAGTGCAGCATTTTTATTAAGTAGGCTGTTGACAAATGTATTTCACAGCAGGAAAAAAAGAAACCAAAAAACAAGGAAATAAGCAATCACTCTGGGGTAAGCTTTCAATGAACTCATCCTTGTCCAAATAGTGTCTGTTTCAGTCTTTGTTCTCCTGTAACTCTTTAAGGGTAGAACAAAAAGAAAAACATACAAACAAACCCCAGCTCACAACAACCCCACTAAACCCAGAAATTGCAGAGATAAATTAAAAAAATATAGTGCAAGTGATGAAATTCAATATATATGATAGGCACAGGTATGCAGAAGATTCAGTTTATTACAGATCGGAGCTCAATTTTGTCATTTTCACCCGTTCTAACATCTACCAGAAATCATAGCAAGGAAACTATTAAATCCTGAGATAATTTCTTAAGTGACATTATGAAAGAACCACACGGGTAATTAAAAAAAAAAAAGTGGAATTTAAAGAGGTCTCCTGTATTAGCAAAACGGTTGGATAACTTGATTCAATAGCTATTTATCTTGTCTAATAGTCATCATTAATATCGTTCTTTTTATTGTTTTTCCCATATGTTTAATATTGTATTTGCAGTTTAGATACAAATCACAGCAATCATCTACAATATTGCATTAAAAAAGAGATTAATCTCAACTTACTTAATGTGTCTCTAGTGCTGATATCTTTGCCTGTCACAGCTGTCTGAGCTCCTCTTTCAGTAAACAGAGATTGAAGAAATGGAATTAATGGCATTTCAGGTGTGTTTCATCACACAAAATTGAACTTGTACACGCATTATGAGAAGGAAATTGTGCTCTGAACTTCCCTGCTTAATTTGACAAGCTCTCTGTACTGTCTGAAGGGGCCTGGAGTGATGTGCTCTGATATATTTTGTATTGAGATATCGAATGTCATCTTCTCATGGTCAGCTGTGAGTTTCAAGTGTATCTTTCACTATGTCTTTGGATGAGCGAATAACTACTTTACATGTAGTTGGTACTTTTTTCCTCTTCTTTGCAGGGTAGCTGCACAGGCAGCATTTGGGTTCAGTTCTCCAGACTGTGCCTTACCCAAATAAAATGTCTGGATTAAAGCATTTTTTCATAGACTCAAAGTTCCACAAGTGACCTTCTGTGTCTAGGAAAAGGGTAACTGATCTCCCTTGTGTTAGCCTTCAAAGGTAAAAAAGAAATGTCAGAATAAAACTAAAAAAGGTTAATGCAAAAATCAGTAAGTTTTTCTTCCTCTTGCAATCTAAGTATTAAAGAATCAGAGAAAGCTTGTTTTCCCTTCTAAACTGCAATATTATCCTATCAACTAAAAAAAAAAAAAAATCTTTGTTTTAGTACAAGCAGCCTGTGTATCTTCAATAAATCAAGAATTGGGGAAACATGTCTGTTCCCTAAGTCACGTTTACCTGAAATTTATAAGTACAAAACCTCTGTTTTCACCTCTGCCTGTCCTGCAGTCTGTTCTGGAAGCACTTTTCCATGCTCCAGCATAATATAAGCCCTGGTGTGGCCAAGAAAGACAATAAGCAAATCAAGTAGGTAAAAGTTTCTCTTTCTCTGGTTTAGTTTTTTAGCACTTCCCTGTGAGATGGTTATGAATAATATAATCTGAGTTTGGAAAAACTGGTGAGTAGTTATACGTGAAAACAAGAATATTTTTTTCAGAAAATTCATGGAAAAACTATATATTCCTGGTTCCTTATGGCATTTCTTTTTGTATTTTGGAGACAAATACAGCTTTTCCTTTCACTACAAAAAAATCTCTGCAAAAGACTTCTGTAACTTCCTACATATCAACTTCTTATCCTCAAATTCTGCTAAGAATTGACCATTCTCAACATTCTTAACAGTAAGAATTTACATTCTTCACTATTCACTATTCTTCCTAACTTTCATCTCGTCATCCTCTTGGATTTGTTCAGCTCATAGCATTGCAAAATTCAAATAATACAGACCTTATTTGAGTGCATGACATGGAATATTTCTTTTAAAGATATTATAATTTTTATTATATTCTCCAGTTGTTTTTGTTAATAGAATTTATCTTTCCAACCACTTAAAGCAGTTGAATTTTATCTTACAGTCAAATGATAGAAACCTGTTCTCTTTGTCCTACAAGGTCATCACCATAGGACCCTCCTTTGACTAAGTATTCTCTTATGTAATAAAGGAATCTTGGAAAAAAAATGGGCTCACTATTTTCCCCTCAAAAGAAATCTGGAATGAATTCACTTAAACGATCTGCCTTATTTTTATAAAAAATAGTATGTTTGATTGTCTTACTTTAAAAGAGATTTTTCTTTAAAGTTAAATCTATTTTAATATCTTCTATATGTCCTTTATAAGCATCAGTTACTCTTCTCAGCACTCAAAGTTAGCTCTTTTACATTTAAAAAATGGGCACAATTCTCCTAACTCATCAAGAAGTTCTCATAGAAGACAAAGTATTATGTGAGTGTTAGCAAGGCTGTATTCTTCAGGTATTCATGATTTATATTTTGATGGACGATGCACAAACATAGCTGACTAGCATTCAGAAAACTTCAGTACTGTGGCTTAAGCAACACTGCTGCAATGAATACCAGCTGTAGAATCTGAACTGTCAGCCCTTTAAAATACAGGTTCAATAAACAGTGATGTGTTAGAGTGAAATCATGAAGACCAGAGTTTCACTAAGCAAGAAATTGGTCCACAAATACATGACAAAGGATTTGGACTATGTGCAAGGAAAATTGAATATAAGGAACAGTTGCTAGTAGATGAGTGGAAATGTCAAAGTGAAGCAACAGAAAATATACAACAGAAATGAAGGAGATTTACTTAAGGCAGAAAGCAGACAGTCACCATGATGTGGTTAAACAGTATTTATGTAAACAAATCTTAAACATGGCAAAAAGTAAGAAAGCAGTCTAGAAATGCACCTCACAAATCCGTTTGTAGTGTATATTCAAAATCATATCATCTTACTTTATTAAAACAAGTGGTTTTGAATAGTCTTGATTTTGGTACCGCTACAGCTCTAAGAGAATGAGTTAGACTCTTATCTGGCTCAGTTGTCATGGAAACAATTATTTACTTATACCTGGATAATCTTTATCATTAGGGACCTGAAGCTAGTTGAAAAAGTGAGTGAACTTCTGTGATTTCTGTAATTTAAAAAAAAAAGGTAGACAAATTGCCTAGATCCTACTACTCCTACGTTAATAGGGCAATTGTGTTTAACAGAAAACAAAAAAAAATAAATATCAGACTGGCCCTTTATTTTCTGAATATCTTTTCAGGTGGACACTCTGCTATTATTAATCTAATTTGGGATTACTTTGATTTGATGTCAAGACCTACTCTAACAGTGAGGTTATCCCTGCTTATAGTAACTTAGCACTGTATCAAAATCGGAGGTCACCTGAATCCAGACAGCCCATGGTTGCATTTGATTAAGACATGCCATATTTTCTAACCAACAGCAAAGGAGAGAATGGCTGGGAAAATTTATAGCTAGGTCCTGGAGGGAAGGTCAGTAGGAGTCAGAAGCAAAGTTCATATTTATGCTCTTGAACCGTAACAAGAAGCCTTCTTGTATAAGAAAACTCCCACAACTAGCTGATCATCTCCAGCAGCAGCAACGCATAAGGCACCACTGCATGAGCTGTAATGCATCCCGCTCATTCAGGGAAAAGTCGTTTAGTCAGTGGTACAATGAACACACTTAATCTGGAACCCACTGAGTCATCTCATTAGAAACTACGTTGTCATTTTTGCAAGTTGACTTGTCAGATTAGACCTTCACTTCAAACAAGCGGCATTTTAAATCCTAAAGAGAAACAAATTACACTTATCACTGTGTAAGATTTCAAGTGTGTTTGTTATGGGCTGACATGTAGGGGACTAAGGAAAAGTGAATGCTATGTTTCTGTCATTATAGACATATATCTATAGGGGACCTAATATATACTTATAAATATCTGAAGGGTGGGTGTCAGGAGGATGGGGCCAAGCTCTTTTCAGTGGTGCCCAGCGACAGGACAAGGGGCAATGGGCACAAACTGAAGCACAGGAAGTTCCGTCTGAACATGAGGAAGAACTCCTTCACTCTGAGGGTGACGGAGCACTGGAACAGACTGCCCAGGGAGGTTGTGGAGTCTCCTTCTCTGGAGATGTTCAAGACTCTCCTGGACAAGGTCCTGTGCAGCCTACTGTAGGTGACCCTGCTTCAGCAGGAGGGTTAGACTAGACGACCCACAGAGGTCCCTTCCAACCCCTACCATTCTGTGATTCTGTGATTCTGTGCAGTCACATTGACTAAGCAGCTTTATCAGGAAATAATTTGATTCAGGGAAATGTTCCTATTAATTTCCATTGTAAGTCAGACATCTGGATCAATGACTGTCTAATTCAACTCTACTCCAGTTGAAGTAAGGCTGCTAATTCCCTGTGCTGGTGGGTAAATATGGATTGGTATTTTCCAAAACATAAGGCAAATACAATTTTCATTCACTTAAAAACAAACAAAAAAATTGAAAGGCTAGTAACTGAACAGAATGACAAAAAGAATTTGTTCTTTAATTACCTCTTAAGTAAATGAAGAGTTGCCTGAAGATGCTGAACGCAGATATTCAGTCCAGGCCCTTGCAGTGCACAGGCTTGGAGGGACTTCAATCCATCTGCTGACTTGGATCTGTAAAGCAGAACACAGGAGTGCACTGCTGAATGACCACCAATTCAGACACAGCATTTTGTGTTTTCATTTTATAGTCTGTTCAGAAGACACTAGGAGATAAAATATCAGTGAGATGCTATTCAGGTCCTAAAGACTGAAAATGCACTGCAAAAACCCCTGAGCTAAAGTGTTCCCTGAAATAAGAGCTATTGACATAGACCTGCATGCTGGAAAAGTCTTGATGTAGAATGAACCATTCACTGGCATTTGCAACAGCAAAAGCCAAGCCAAGGTCTGTGTTACACACTGGAGGCAATCAGGGTCATACTTAGAGTACAGTAAATCTGCCTTAAGAGGAGTACAAGCACATACACATTTCTGTTTGACAGTGTAAGGTGGTGCACTGATCACTCCAAAGTATCTAGAGACAAAGCGTAGCACAGATGGGTGCTTGTTTGAGTGGCCATCTCCACAACAAGAGGAAGTTAAACTAGTCTAAAATAGCCACCACTTCATTGAAATGTGTTTGGTTGCAGTATTTCTCAGACGTCATAATTCAATTCACAACTTTCATCATGTGAGAAGGAAGGAGTCTGAGGCTGGAGGCTGGATTGTCAGCTAATGCTCACTTGCAAGGTATTTTAGAGAGGACAGCTGAAAGCGAAGGCATTGTAGCATCTCAAGTGTACTTGAATGCCTGCATGATGTTCCAGACAGAAGGACTGACCTCTAAAACAAAGCAGAATAGTAAAGCTTGTGCAAAAATGACAAAGAACACGAAATCTTGATGTCTATTAATAGTCCTTGGAAAAGATTAACTTTAGCATTGCACATGGTTAGAAAGAGGACACATGTCCCAGATGGATATTATCTAGTATGTAGGACTATAACTTTCTACAAAATCCACAAAAGCACTAGGTCACTGAATATTAACATTTCAGTCATGTTTTTTTCCCTACTAATTTGTGACTGCCAAGCTTACCTGCTCCAGGTTAGAAGTTTTTCGTATATGGTATAGATAAACGTATATTGTTCTAGTTCCCTCCCTCCACAAGAGAATGGGCAGTCAGAAATAACATAATGCATTTATAACACAATATTTCATAATGAAAGTAAATCTATGGATTAAAAGCCTGAATTCCAGTAATTCCACCCAGGAACATTATTACTTTCTCCACATGTATGTGTTCCAAGGTTTTTAATGTGACTTCTTTCACAGCCCCACAGAGTTTTGAAAGCTAGGAAAGTGACAGAAATCGTGTTGCAGCACTGATACTGATTTTCTTTTCATGACCTCTTTATCTTCTATGAAATAAACACAATGGGCAAATTACATTATAGAATCATAGAAATCATAGAAAGTTTTGGGTCGGAAGGGACCCCTAGAGGTCATCTAGTCCACCCCCCCCCGCAGCGAGCAGGGACACCACTAACTAGATCAGGTTGCTCAGAGCCCTGTCCAACCTGGTCTTGAATGTTTCCAAGGATGGGGCCTCCACTACCTCTCTGGGCAATCCGTTCCAGTGTTTCACCACCCTCACTGTAAGAATTTCTTCCTTATATCTAGCCTAAACCTATCCTGTTTTAGTTTAAAACCGTTACCCCTCATCCTGTCACTGCTGTCTCTACTAAAAAGATTGTCCCCATCTTTCCTATAGGCTCCCTTTAAGTACTGAAAGGCTGCAATCAGGTCTCCCCGCAGCCTTCTCTTCTCCAGGCTGAACAAGCCCAACTCTCTCAGCCTGTCCTCATAGGAGAGGTGCTCCAGCCCTCGGATCATTTTTGTAGCCCTCCTTTGGACCCACTCCAACAGTTCCACGTCCTTCTTGCGCTGAGGGCTCCAGAGCTGAACGCAGTACTCCAGGTGAGGTCTCACCAGAGCAGAGTAGAGGGGCAGAATCACCTCTCTCGACCTGCTGGCCACGCTTCTCTTGATGCAGCCCAGGACACAGTTGGCCCTCTGGGCTGCCAGAGCACATTGCCGGCTCATGTCCAGCCTTTCGTCGATCAGTACCCCCAGGTCCCTCTCAGCAGGGCTGCTCTTGATCCTTTCATCCCCCAGCCTGTACTGATACCGGGGATTACCCCGACCCAGGTGTAGGACCTTGCACCTGGCCTTGTGGAACCTCATGAGGTTCACACAGGCCCACCTCTCCAGCTTGTCCAGGTCCCTCTGGATGGCATCCCGTCCTTCTGGTGTCTCAACCGTACCACTCAGCTTGGTGTCATCTGCAAACTTGCTGAGGGTACACTCGATGTCGCTGTCCATGTCATTAATAAATATATTGAACAGCACTGATCCCAGTACGGACCCCTGAGGGACTCCACTCGTCACTGGTCTCCATCCGGACATTGAGCCGTTGACCACTACCCTTTGGCTGCAACCATCCAACCAATTCCTTGTCCACCCATCAAATCCATGGCTCTCCAATTTAGAGAGAAGGATGTTGTGGGGGACCGTGTCAAAGGCTTTACAAATATCCAGATAGATGACGTCCATTGGTTTTCTCTTGTCCGCTCTTGTTGCTACACCATCATAGAAAGCCACTAGGTTGGTGAGGCAGGACTTGCCCTTGGTGAAGCCATGCTGGCTGTCTCGAATTACCTCCCTGGCCTCCATGTGCCTTAGCATATCTTCTAGGAGGATCTGTTCCATGATCTTCCCAGGCACAGAGGTGAGGCTGACAGGACGGTAGTTCCCAGGGTCTTCCTTTCTACCCTTTTTGAAAAGGGGCACAATTTTTCCCTTTTTCCAGTCACTGGGGACTTCCCCTAACCACCATGACTTTTCAAATATCATGGAGAGTGGCTTGGCAACTACATCAGCCAGTTCCCTCAGGACTCTGGGATGCATCTCGTCAGGTCCCATGGACTTCTGTACATTTAGGTTCCTCAGGAGGTCCCGAACCTGGTCTTCACTTACAGCTGGAGGGATTTTACCCTCCTGGTCTCCTTCATGCCATCCATCGACTCGGGAGGGGTGAGGAGAGAGGTTGACAGTGAAGACTGAGGCAAAAAAGTTGTTGAGTACCTCAGCTTTCTCCTCATCTGCTGTTACCAGTTTGCCGGCCTCACTCATGAGTGGGAGTACACTTTCTTTGACCATCTTTTTCCAGCTGACATACCTGTAGAAGCCCTTGTTGTTATTTTTCGCATCCCTTGCCAAGTTCAGCTCCAGCTGTGCCTTGGCCTTCCTGACCACATCCCTACACAACTGGGCAGCCTCCCTATACTCTTCCCAGGAAGCCAGTCCCTGCTTCCACTGCCTGTGCAGTTCCCTCTTCTTCCTTAGTTTGACCAACATCTCTTGTCTCAGCCATGCCGGTCTCTTCCCTTCTCTGCCCAATGTCTTACACTTGGGGATCGAGAGCTCTTGCGCTCTGTGGAATACATCCTCAAAGACCTGCCAGCTCTGTTCTGTTGCCCTGTCCCTGAGGACCATTTCCCAGGGAGTCCTTCTGACTATCTGCTTGAAGAGCTGGAAATTTGCCCTCCTAAAGTTTAGGGTCATGACTATGCTCTTCGTTATTCCCATTTCCCTTAGTAGCATTAGTTCCACCAGCGCATGGTCACTGCATATAGAATTATCTATAATTCAACACAGTTACGGGATTCCTATGAAGTACTACAGTACTTCACAAGCAAAGATTGTCTCAGAGAAGATTGTCTTCATCGAGAACAATGGTGACTGAAGCATCGGATCTGTTAATTTTATAAGACATTTAGATGACAAAGATCTAGATTCTGATTAGTTTGATACTATAAGAAAGCTGTTGATCTGAGATTTGCTTATTGGAGGGAAGGGAATGAAAAATGCTTTGCCAAACACACTTGACTTAGTTGAAATAGCAGAATTCATCAAAACCACCTACAAAAGCATTCTCATTAAATATATGATTCTACTTATACAGGCTTTTCTGTGTTAAAATGAAATGTTATCAAGCAACAAGTCATAAACTTTTATGACTTCTAACAGAATTCAGAGATTCATTATCATTAAGGTTGGAAAAGATTTCTAAGATCATGAAGTCCAACCATCAACCCATTACCACTATGCCTGCTAAACCATGTCCCGAAGTGCAATATCTACACATTTTTTAAACGCCTCCAGGGATGGGGACTCCATCAGTCCCCTGAGCAGCCTGTTCCAATGTCTGAGCATTCTTTCAGTAAAGAAATTTTTCCTAATATCCAATGTGAACCTCCCCTGATGCAACTTGAGGTCATTGCCTCTCATCCTATTGCTAGTTACCTGGGAGAAGAGACCAACGCCCACCTCACTACAACCTCCATTCAGGTAGGTGTAGAGAACAAGAAGGTCCCCCCTCAGCCTCCTCTTCTCCACACTTTACAATCCAAGTTCCCTCAGCTGCTCCTCATAAGACTTGTTCTCTAGAACCTTCACCAGCCTCGTTGCTCTTCTCTGGACATGTTCCAGCAACTCAATGTCTTTCTTGTAGTAAGTGGCCCAAAACTGGACACAGTATTCAAGGTGTGGCCTCATCAGTGCTGAGTACATGGGGATGATCACTCCTGCTGGGCACATTATTCATGATCCAAGTCAGGATACCGTTGACCTTGTCCACCTGGGCACACTGCTGGCTCATGTTCAGCCGGCTGTCAACCAACACCCCAAGGTCCTTCTCCACCGAGCAGCTTTCCAGCGACTCTGGGAAGAGATATGCCCCATGGTGGAGATGCGCAAGCTTCTTCATATTTAAAGTGCAAATCCCCATTCCAGACAATGGGGGTATACAAGAGTTGGCATTTGCAAATACTCGAGTGCGTGCAGAAGTGAGCCAGAAGGACCTGCTGAAGCTGATGTTGCTGGATCATCTAGGATCCTGGATCATCTCAATGCAAGTCCACCCCAGTTTTTATTTCCTTACAGTGCCCAGGACCCATAGGAAGACCTTGTTATCTCCTGCTTGGGTGCTACTCCCAGAGTGGTCCTCTGAGTTAAAACTGAAAAGTCTGGGTGTGACGTCCAGCTCTCAGTTAGGAAAATTTTGGTGTGTGTCTCGTGGCAGTAACAAAAAGAGCAGAGCTGAACTAGACAACCAGAAATCTATCATGTTCCTAAAATGTGATTGTTAGCTTTTCTAAAACAGACTGAACACTTCGGAAACTAGATAGGGACACTGCGATACTATGCTACAATACTATGGTATCTAAATGGTTATAAACTTGGTGTAAAAAAAAATGCTTTGCTGAGAATTGTAATGAAAAAGCCTACTTATTTCCCAGATTCGGTTTGCAGATTCACTGGTATTAAAAGTACCAGAAATGGCGTACTGAACTGCAGTTAAATTGCATGGCTCTGATACCTTGTTTCCAACTACACGAGTTTGGGGGAGGTTCTAAGAAACTTGCAGTAGTTGAATGTACAGCATAGTAACCTAGAGATCCAAATACTATTTAAAGATTAGCTCAAGGCTGGAAACAGATTTACATCCCTCTCAATCTTTGCTGTAAATGTAATGAATGATGATTTTTACAGCCAGAATTGTTATTAGGCCTTTTCTACATCCTCTTCACTTCCAGCCTGCAATTGCTTCCTGAAGTGAAGGGTTCTATCAGATGATTACCATAGGAAAGTGCACTTATTCCCTCTTTGCAATTTTCATTGCATCACGTTTCAGCTTCATTTAACATCCTCACATTCCTTTGTTATGAAACAGTGGGAACAGAATTTCCTATCTGGCCTTTTCCAGATTATTCAATATACATACATTTTTTTCTTATGACTTAATTTACTTATTTCTCTTCCATACTAAGCAATCGTATTGTTTTCACTTCTTCTTTAGTTTGACACTTATTCCAGGTTATTGGATCCTTGTTCGCACTTCTCAGGCCCTCTAGCTATGCTACAATACCCTCTTTAAGAAGAGATGAGGAACAACATACTCCATTCAAGATGAGGTCAGTCATTATGTAAAGAAGTTATGATATTCTCATTCACTGTTTTCATTTGTATCTTTCTTTTTGTTTGTTTTTTCTTGAACTGAGATTGAAAGTAAAACAAAGATCCTGTGAAAGGATCTATACCGAATTTTCCTGTCGATTTAGTATATAACTACCTCAATTGTATTCCTATATTATGCACTACTTTACATTTATCAACAATTGGTTGCATTCAGCATTTTCTTGATTGCTAAGGCAGCTTATTTGGATTTTTCTAAAGTTTCTTTTCTGGATTTGACTAACCTATCAATTTTGTGTCATCTGTGAGGCGTTCTGTGTTCTTACTAAATAATTCTAAATGAAAGGTTTTCATAACACTTGATGTGAAGTGCAAGGCCTAAACTTTACATTCGGTTAGACAATCAGTACATTAAAATGAGATTCATCACTTGTGTAATCACAGTGACACAGTTATCATTTTGCCGAGGATGCTTCTAACCCAACTGTAATGTTACGTATGTTTGCACATAAACCTGAAGATACTAGTAACTGACTTGGACCCTGATTCAGGATGCCCTTGGAAGTGAATCGCTTCTGAACATTTTCAAATGTCTTGTTGAACAAAGACCAAAAGATTAAGAATTGCTTTGAGTTGCTTATCCCATGAAGCACTCTCCTGGTCTCAAATACACATTTCCATGTTCTTAAATGTGAAAAATGGTGCGAATGGGACAGATAGTTACAATTACATACACCAGAAACAAAAGACAACTAACAATTTTTCCTTCACTTTTCAGATGGCAGAAAAAAGAAATGTAAGAATTTCAATAAATTTTGAGAGCAAAAAACAAAGCTTATATCCTCCACTGAAACCATTGACAGGATTTGTCCAACAGGTTTTCGCTGTGTATAAATTATTCAAGTGCCTTCTGTGATAATTTTTTGCACTGGAGTACAGTTACTTAAAGAGATTAGGTGAGTGTAGTGGAATTCATGTTTTATAAAAGAACAGCTTTTAACCTTGTGATTGGGAAGTACTTGGAGATTATTTACTGCAAATCAGCATCATAAACCAGCCGTACTTCACATGGAAATCACATCATTCAACGTAACTGTGAGCAACAAGTGAATGTTGGTTCACGTGCTGTATCTTTCAGTCTTATGATGCAAATGGGAGACCTGTATTATTCAGGTAGAACAGCTCTATTAATAAAGACTTAACATTAAAGAATTTTCAGCATCCATAGGGCTCATACGTCAGAACTGAGACACTGCGACTTGCTCAGGACAGGCTTTTGTCTGCCACCAAGATTTTTTCATCACATGGCAATTAATTAATTGTGTCTTCGGAAATCCTTGCAGTCAGGTACAAAATCCTTAGGACATGGCAGTTACGATACAAAGGATAGTCCTTAACTTCAGCCCAAAGACAAAACATGGCCTTCTCAGTTTAGCAAAGCTTCTGGCTATTAGATTTCAACACAGGCAGCAGAAAGCAGGTGAAGTGTATGTGTTATGCAAAGAACATTTTCTTTTCAGTGTGCATCGCCCCACTTTTCTACAGTTCCTATTAGTTTTATTTTTTAAACAATGACAATTTCTCCCTTACCTACAGGTACGTGGGAACTGGCTCCACCTCTTTATTTCAAGATGCCCAGAGGGAGACAACACAAGTGGTAGCTCTCCTGCCTCTGTGACTTTCTCAGGGAGGAGATCCAGCTGGTGACTGGCACATCCCTACCTCCTCCCAGTTTGTTCCATCTCATATGTCTTGCTTTCACCAAGGATAAGAGCATGTTTTGGTTTGGCCTGGATAAGTGCCAGGTGCCCACCAAAACCACTCTATCACTCCCCCTCCTCAACTAGACAGGGGAGAGGAAATATGATGAAGAGCTCAAGGGTTGAGATAAGGACAGGGAGACATCACTCACCAATTACTGTCTTGGACAAAACAGGCTGAACTTGGGCAGAAAAGGGAGTTTAATTCATCACCAATCAAATCAGAGTAGGATAGTGAGAAATAAAACCAGACCTTAAAACACCTTCCCCCCACCCCTCCCTTCTTCCCCGGCTTAGCTTCACTCCCGTTTCTCTAACTCCTCCCCCCGCGTGGCACAGGGGTATGGGGAATGGGGGTTATGGTCAGTTCATCACATGTTGTCTGTGCCACTCCTTCCTCCTCAGGAGGAAGACTCCTCCCACTCTTCCCCTGATCCAGTGTGAAGGTTCCACTCATGGGTGACAGTTCTCCATCGACTTCTCCAATGTAAGTTCTTCCCATTGGCTGCAGCTCTTCATGATCTGCCCCAGTGTGGGTCCCTTCCATGGGGTGCAGTCCTCCAGGAACAGGCTGCTCCAGCGTGTGTCCCCCACGGGGTCACAAGCTCTGCCAGCAAACCTGCTCTGGCATGGGCTCCTCTCTCCATGGTTCCACAGGTCCTGGCAGGAGCCTGCTCCAGTGCAGGCTCCCCACGGGGTCACAGCTTCCTTCAGACATCCACCTGCTCCGGCGTGGGGTCCTTTCCATGGGCTACAGGTGGATATCTGCTCCACCATGGACCTCCATGGACTGCATGGGGACAATGTGACTCACCACAGTCTTCATCACGAGTTGCAAGGGAAGGCTCTTGGCTCCGACATTTTGGGCACCTCCTTCCCCCTCCTTCTTCACTGACCTTGGTGTCTGCAGAGTTGTTTCTCTCACATCATCTCACTTCTCTCTCTAACTGCTGTCTCACCCTGAGTTTTTTTTACTTCCCTTCCTAAATATGTTATCATAGAGGTGCTACCACCGTCACTGATTGCCTTGGCCAGCAGCAGGTCCGTCTTAGAGCCAGCTGGCACTGGTTTTATCAAACTTGGGGGAAGCTTCTTACAGCTTCTCACAGAAGCCACTCATGTAGCTCCCCCCCTACCAAAACCTTGCCATGCAAACCCATAACAGAGCACTAGAACAAAATAGGAGCTATCTCTGCTGAAAATCTTCCTCAAATATAAGGGCCACTTCTAGGATCTTTCTGCTTCTTAGATAGAGCAGAGATACCAAAGGCAAAGGACATGGTCCCTCCTAGCAACTGAAGAGCCAAGTACCTTGTCATAATCAAGGTTACAGAGCTTATTCCACTACTTAGCATAGTTGGGGACCTAGACCTCAGACATTCATCTGTGAGAGAGTGTGAGTTTCACTTCTTCGGGGACAGTGAAGCAAGCACTTTGCTGCAGAGAAGAGATGGAATCCACCTGGCCAAGAAAGTGAATCACGTCTTCATGACTGACATTGCTAATCCGCTGATGGAGCTTTAAACAAGTTTCACAGGGGAGTAGGTCTACAGCCCATAGGTAGGAGAAGATACTTGCTAAGTCTCTGGGACAATAACTGAGAGAAAATATGCTGCTGGAGAAAGACCATCATGTTATGGATTTCTCTGACCATAAAGCTCACCTCCCACAACTTACATTGCCTGACACAGTCCAGAGGAACTGATCGATGCTTAGTCCCGCTGTTGATTCCATGAGCATTAGGGAAACCATTTCTGGCTACAGAAACACATGCTGAGCCTTCCTCTGGCTCTCTTTATTATTATCATCTGCTCCAAATGGCTCATCCTATTTTGTTAAGATGCTAAAGAGGAGAAAGCACTTCACTTGTTTGAACACAGAGAGATCTGGCATGATTCTTCCTGAATGATAAAGCCCATGCAACAGTCCCCAGAAAAGTACAAATCTTTTTGCTAGATGAAATTCTGGTATAGGCATTCACCAGCTTCCTGAGCCCTACTCCTCTCCTTGCTGCCATTTCCTTGGGGCCTTCATCACTAGTTTCTCTCTCTCAGCTTGGACTCTGTAAGCACTATTAACCCTATTTTAGGCAAACCACTGTCAGGCACAGCTTTTGTGGGTATTATATCTGTCTGTTGATCCCTGGAAAAAGAACTATAAATGCTGCACTATATATCCCTGCAGTATTATCACTCCAATTTATGCAACTCACCTCTCTACAACACCCATAATACCTAACATCAAATGCTGCTAACAGAATCAAGCAGATCACTGTTCCTTCTCTCAAAATATCCTGTGTTTAAAGATAAGCTGTTGCAATCTAATATTCCTACAGTCTAAACCACCAGTGACTGAACAAGCAAGCAAGGGAAAGAACAGTTTAGTAAGCGGTCTATACAACGCATAGCTTGTGGGCTGGTGGGATGCAGGCTGATTTTCTTTTGGCAATGAGGGCCAATAACATTTAAATCTAGATTACTTTTAAAATATGAAATACTTAAGAAATCATATGATTTGTTCTTCGGAAAGCTGTGATGGGAGTCATTAGATTGAGTTTTGAATCTAACAGCAGTCATGTAAATCAACACAGGCTCCCTTGACAGAAGTGGAGATCTATTTGTGGAGTCCTGAAGTAGGATTTAGCCATTTGATTCATATCCACTGGAATCTATTGACTGTAGGGAGATCCCAGCATCTTAAACTAGGTGAGGAAAGACCCACATTGGTCTTCTGCACTTGTAACAAAACAGACTCATTTCAGAATTTCTGGAGCACTTACAGAGGAAATCTCAACTATTCACAAAACTATATGTATCATTTGGGGTAGCTGTAACTTCTGTAAAATGTTTAATGTAGTGTCACAAGAAGAACTAGCTAAGCTGGAAAGGAGGAGGATCTAAATGTTAGCTGTTTTAAGAACTCGAAGAAAGGTGATAATGAATCATGTTGAAGGATCAGGCTAAAGAGGGTCTGAACACAAAATCAACAATGCTGTGGAGTGCCTCCACAACATCTTAATTTTTAATTTAGTAAATAGAAGAGAGTTGGTAACAAAATTTGCTGAGGAGGTCAAGTTGAGAGATGTTGTCAACACAGTGAAGTTGAGAATTTCATAAAATGAGATACCTAAAGTAACAGTGAAATAGAAATTGGATCAAGTTCGATAGTAACAAATGAAAGATCAGGTAATTGAAGACTGTTAAATCTGAAGTTATGAGCTGAACAAAGTTAGCTGAAAATTACCAAGGAGAAAAAAATTCAAATGTATTTTGTAGCAGCAGACTCAACATGACAATGTTTGATATTCTACCTAGTACCTAGATCTCCAATAGCTGTGATACATTACATCACACATTTTAGAGCACAGAATACTGTGAAACCAAGAAAGGCTTTAAGACTTTTTGTTAGAGAGTGTTAGACAGTATGCCTACTAAACATTCGGATCACACTGAGCTAGGTCTATCAGTCAAACAGAAGGGCAGAGAAAAGACGTGCTTCATCTGGAGTTTTATGAAAGACTTATGGCTTTCAGTAAGATTCCCCGAAGTTGTTTTCTGCAACATATTTCAAACGTATTCAGAGGTGGACATGACCTCCACAGGTTGATGATGCTTCCACTTGACAGCTGATTGGCTCATCATTTTTACCCTCTTGAGCAGAATGAGTAAGACTGTATTGTTGCATAGAAAGGCTTTTAATCAAGATGTGCCATCGTCCATCTTAATCTTTAATATGCTGGATCAGCTCTTGACTTATGAAGAAATGTACTGGCAAAAAAAGTGGTTTCTTCAGAACAGAATAGAGGACATTTCCTGTTTAATCAGGTTGTCTACCAAAAGAAATTCACCTTCAAGCATAACAGGAAACTTCCTGTTCAAAAAATCAGTGGTTTCTTTGCTAGTAACAGCTTTCAAACACATAACAGAAAGGCTTTATGCTTCGCTTCCAGTAACAGTGATCATATTGATTGCCAGAGTTCTCTAAGTAATGCAGTTCTTGGCCAATGCCTGTGGGCCTTTCCATTCTCCTTCCTATCATCGAGAGGAAGAGCAGTGAGGGAGGGAGGCAGCAGTAATATGCTAAGAAATAAACAGAGGTATCAGACTGATGGATACGGTCAGCTGAAGAGGAGGGATTTCCACAGGTAAGATCTTGATCCTACTTGAGTAAAGTAAGTGGCAAAATTTGTCAGTTCATAATTTATTTTCAAATATTGCCGTATTTTTCATAAGTTACAGAAGTCTGTTCAAACAGGATGAACAAGTTCCCACTAGCATTTTTAAATCCCTAGCATATGAATGCCCTTAGGATCCTGTGACACACACAGCTGGAAAGCACTTTCCTTCCTTCTGCAAATATTCATCACTGAATTTAAAGCAATATTTGCAGCCATGAAGTATTTAAACAGATTTTAAGCTTAACCAAAACATGGTAGAAGTCAGAAATTATACCATAACCATTTCTTCTGTGATGCATATGCTTTTTAGTATCTAGTAAAGCAGCTGTGGAGGAAGTTTGTCTGAACAAGAGCAGAGGAATTTGTGGAGGGTCACAGTGGCTAAAGCTTTCTCTATCCACAGCTCCCAGCAGCAGCAGAGGGTGAGCAGAGCAAGGGAGGCATTTTTAAATCAGATTCCATGAATCCATGTGCCACCACTGGAAGCTGAAATGCTTGAACACTTTCTTTATGTAATAATAAAGATAAAGCTGTAAATATCTTCCCTGTGGGTATGCATCTGTAGAGTCCATGCATTACTGATGGTAGAAAAGATAATTTCTGTATCTTGTTTAGGGCTGATTTCCTAAATAATTCACAGTAAATTAAATACATTATTTCAGAAGAAATCGGTCTTTTATAGCTGTGTTTTCTGGAGAAAAGCAGCTGCAGTCGAACAAGCAATGGTACAGAATAGAAAGGCCAGTCTCTTTCTGTCTATTCCAGTTGTTTTCAATCGGCAGTCTTCATTTCCCTGGAAATCCACTGACTGCTTCTGGGAAGTCCCCAAAAGATGAAAACAAAAACTGTCTTTTCAGGCAGCCTATACAAGCCCAGAGCCCAGAACCTCCTGATACAGAGGTTCCTCAACATCTCTGGAGAGCACTGCTCCAGTGTTTGAGCACTCTTTTTATGAAGATCTTTTTTCCTTATACCCAATGAAAAAAAGCAATTTCTGTGCACTGCCTGTTGAGCCTGTGACTGTGTGCCTCCATCGTCAGAGTAACAACCCGTTAGGTAGCTGTAGAAAGAAATAAGGTTTCCTCTCAGTCTCAGTTTATTAGTAGAAAAAAAATTAAATGCTTTTGAGTAGATATCAAATCCATGAATGAAGTTTAAAAGATGAGATTGCTATTACAATAGCAGATAATTGTGCTTTGCTTACTCATTTATTATGTCCTTAGTCACTACAACATTGCTTGTGCACGCTATACCACCAAGTCAATTCCACTGCATATTCCTACCTGCTGCCCCAGATCCCCACAATGTGTTGCTTCAGCTCTGATATATTTTGTGAAAGTATTCTGCCACCTAAAGGAGATAGTTGAGACAATGTCGCCTAAAAATAGTTGGTTTACCATGATGAATTGAGGCTATACATAGTATTTCCAATTATAATTTTATGATTAAAAAGATTCAGTTTTCACATCCTGAAACTATTTCTCCCCAAAACAGTTAATCCTTTACTGAACTTCTTTGATTTCAATAGACTTCATGGCCTCAGCCTCTCAGTATCTCATTTCCCCATTTGTTAAACTTAAATGTCCTAGAATTAAAACAGCATCCTAGATTTTCATCAGTGACTCCTATGTCTTCAGAAATGATTGTCATTTTTTCAAGACCTCAGGCTCCCACTAAAAATTAACTTCTTTCACGGCATATAAAACAAACATCTCGATGCCCTTTGGTATTCTAACGACATATTGCTCTATCATTAATTCAAAAATGTAGAATTTCTGAGAGGTTGGCTGAAGGAAAGAGAAAAGGCTAACTTAAAAATGCTCTGGACCCTGACCTTAGACACATACATAGATATAGAGATGTAAAGATAAAGAGGTAGAAAACTCTTCAGTTCCTTGACATATGGAGTATTGCATTAGACCTGCTAATTTATAACACATCTATTATTCATGCTTTCACCTAATGAGCCAAATATGCTTTACATTAATTCTGTTACAAAAGCTTCCTTATTCTCAACAGAAAGCAGTGATAGCCAAACCAAACTCAATATCCTGAAGCCTGAAGTTCGAATGCAGCCCTGCAGTAAGCAAGTTTTTACTCACCAGGGGAGTCCAAATTGTGTTAAGAGAAATGATTTGGGAGTGGAAAGAGACAGGGTGGTAATACAAACAGAACAGCATATTTATATTACCTAACAGCTTTCCATAACTATTTTTTCCATATCTTTGGAGTGGTTGAATTCAAAATTTATTCCTACTGGAATAAAATAGTAAAATAAATATCTATTTGGATACACTGTGTTTCTATCACTATAGGCTTATATTTATTAATATAATGCTTCTTTCTTATATTTTTGTCAATTTTGTATACATTTGGAAAATATCAAGCCTAAGTGATTAAAACATTCTCAGAAAGAACTGTTTTCCATTCAATATGTAACATAAATTGAAATTCAGAAGTAAAATTGCATTTAATCATTCCTTTCTTTTTTTTTAAACACTGGAGTATCTGTATAGACTTTTGCGCTAGGGCATTAGGCAATTACTTACACTGAGATCCAATTTTCATGCTTGTAAAGAAATAAAATTAAAGCCTTCCATTAGTTTTATGCATATTTCAATAATCAGAGTCCTAAATAAATCTGTGAAATAGCTAAGTGATTGCAAGAATATTTAGCTGTGTGTAACTCATGTTCTTTCTTCCAGAAGCAGTCATTAGTAGTCACAGCATCCTTGTGATCCTAGGAGGCATTGCTTTTGCAGTTTTCAGATTTTGTCTCTGTTGTCTTCAGTGAGGCAGAATGCATTCATTTACCCAAGATGCCTGCAAGAAAACCAATTCATTCTTGCCCCAAAATTTTAGAAAAATAAAAACAACTGGGTGGATGTTCAATATTCATAGACACTACGGGCACAGGTAGCACATGTAATGCCATGTTTCTGAGTTCCTTCTTCAGCAAATTAATTTGTTTCTTTATTCTTTGGTACATTTTTGCAGTGCAGAGACGAAATTCAGTCTGTATTTTCTGATGATCTGAGCAAACTGTCTACATTAATATTTTGTATTAGTATCTTTCAACACCTAATTTTTCAAAAGCTTATCTACATTTTGTATTATTAAAACCATGTCATTTCATCTAGACATGGCAAAGTTTTTCTTAAAACTGTACCAAAGTTACTCATTAATTCCTTTAATGATCTATGTTTTGTAGATGCTGATTTCTGCTTTTCCTTAAAATAAGGGATACTATTCTTTGTACCTATATCTCTGTTCATTTCATTTTTGTGGTGTCATCCAGTTAATGTGAGGGGAGTGCCTACTTTTTCCTTCTTTTGTTTTTGGCATAGATGTATTTTTTCAAGGAAAGCAGACCAAACACTCTGCATAGGTTCTTTGTTTTAGTGATCTTCTTGCAGTTGCTTTAAGCTTTTTGATTATGGAGTCAGGTGGGAACTAAAAGAAATCAAGATCCTTCTAAAACTTCATGTGACATACCGAAATCAAATCAATAAGCCAGAACAGTTTTTATGAGAAAGTGAAAGAATTTGGTAGTAATATCATCTCCACGAAAAAATCCACACAGATTTTTTTATTTGTTTGTTTTGCACACAATTTGTATACAGTTGAGAAATGAACCTTAATTTTGTTGAGGTCAGCTTCATCTTCAGACCTCAGTGTGACATCAGCTGCTGTCTGAATGAGATGATTAGTACTTGTAATGCTCAATAAATGGAAAGGATCTTGTATAAACTCCTGAGCAAGTGTCAACAAATATGCAACACAACTATAATTGATAGGTACAGGTTTCTGGGGCAGCCTGAATTCTTTCAGAACATCTTTTAGCTAAAGACTGAAAGTTGAGGTATTGTTCTACATGATCAAGTCAGCTTTTAGAAACAAGATTTCTACATTTGATGCTTGCACAGAGGATAGCACAGAGAAGTCCTGACAGGAGCAGGCTCATTAGCAGTTAGGCAGAGTTACGGACTATGCCAGTCAGCTCTTTCTTCCTGATGAAATCTGAAATCTTTAGGAAAAGTTTTACTTGAGAACTGAGGGTTCTTTTGATCAATGTTTGTCAATATTAGTTATTTGAAATAAAAAAACTTTCAAGCCCCCTTATTTATATTTGGGATCCTATTTTCCTATTATTGTGTTTTAAAAGCCCTTTGTATATCTACTCTCGTGGAAAAAGCTTTTACAAAGCTGCATCCAGTAAGATGTTAAAGTTGACTGGATGTGACATAAGGGAATCGAGTGAAAGAAAAACAAAGCTGACTATCAGCAAATGCTCCACGTCGGTGAGGGTGAGCAGGGGACTGTGGATAAACATTAAGGGAATAGGGGATGTTTTGTCACAACACCTGGTGAAAAGAAGAATGGATGAAACCACAGAACCATGGAAAACCACCCCATATTTCAAGAGTGAGGAATCACTTAGCTCTTTTCTTTCTCTACAGCCCAAACACCGATATCTTTTAGAGTAAACATCATGCTGTCGTCTGTGGGGCATTTCAGTTTTACCTTGCGATTTTACAGACCCAGTTCAGCCAGGGCATGAATGAGCATAATTACTGTTGACATCAATGAGGCGAGACCTAACATAGTGCATGGCTTAACCGGATGATGGGACTTGCATTTCCCGTGTATGCAAGCAGTGCTCAGTGGCACACAAGTGTACTTAGAGTATTATCAAGCGTTAACCTTAGGTTTGTGTGTCTAGTGCCTCCAGTGTCTAGAATAAATGGGCGTACATGCATAACTACAATAAAAGCCAGCTTGGATACTCATGCTTTTTTTTTTTTCAGATTCCTGCAAGGACAGAAAGAACATTTATCTACGAGTAGTCCTGTACTACAGATAGAACAAGCAGCTCTCTGGTCTATGAATGTCCTAAGATATCTAGGATTATCTTAAAAACTCACATTCCTTTTCAGTTCTGCCCTGGATATCTCTGATGACTTGAATTCCCTCAAATCCCAGTAGGAATCACAGAAAGAAACACAAGAAATTTGCATTGCTCAGCCTTGAAGAATGCAGCTTAACTGCACAGACTGAAATACTTGCAAGTCATAGTTGCCAGCTTCACTAGAAGGCACAGCTGTCTGCTTAACCCATCACAGCAGAGATTGCAAGACTCTGACTGTATAAAAAAAGAAAATGTAAAAATAACTACACGTCTTTTAGCAAAAAAAATCACTGTGGCAGAAAGAGCACAGTCAAAGAGATGGATAATTGGTCAGGTCACTGCTTTTCTGCTCATTATAAATCAAAGCCAAAAGGAAGCCCTGTCTGGTCATTCTCTGCAGTCTGAGTCTATGTTTATCAGGCTTTGTGTCTCCTTTGTGTCGCCTCTGTTCCTTTGCATACAATTCGAGTTACAGCACAGCACAGTCCAAGAAGTACAAGGGCAGTCGCAGAGGAGCTAGGCTCTCAGCTAGAATGAAATCATAAAACATTTCTCTGCAGCTCTTGCTCTGTCTGCCAGACATTGTGAAGACTGACTGCCCATTCACCTTGTGAGACGCTATTTCACAACTCAGCAAAGCTGCGCACACTGCTAGTATGATATCGCATTTTGACACATAATTTGGTACTTAAAGAAGGACTGATAGCTGTAGATACAGGAAAATCAGCTGGATGAAAAGACAGAGGTAGATTGAGCTCTGATGAGCCAGCATATACTTGCAGCCTCTAATGGTACCTCTCTGAGAGGAGAGATCAGGTATTAGTGGTCCCCTCCACATGTCTTTCCAACATGACATGAAAATTGAGATCAGGCAGCCCTGAAAATTGTGTCCCTTCCAGTCAATGACTGGTGGAAATTGGAGTTTTCTGTTGTGGGCACAGCATTTTAGTGTCTTTTGCTAATCACAGCTCTTCTGGGTGCTCCTTGGCACCTAGAACTTCTCAGATGCCTCTGAGAAATGTGCATTTATGAAAACACGACCCTTGTTGGACAAGAAACGGGAGGAGAAATGCAGATATTCTTTTCTGGGTCCCTGGGCTCCTCAGCTGGGATTGTTTCACCTGCCTCCTGAGTTTGATGGTGATCAGGTTTATGGCAGAGCACCTCTGAGCTGAGCCTACTACAAGTTTCTGGTGAGAGTCCTAGCCCAGAGAACAAACAGAGTCATGACATAAGGCAATGAAGAGAAGGTTGTGAGTATTTATATGCATCAGAGAGTTAAGTGATTTGCCCATGCTCAAAGTTTGGGGCAGAGCTGGATGGGATCCAGGACCACTCCATCCTGGTCCAGTGTTTCCAAGTGTGACTGTCCTTTGCTCTGCTGAATGCACTGAGGCAGGATAATCAGCTGTTGTGACTTCTGGGACTGTCAATGCTGGATAGTAGCAGTGATGGCAATAGTTAAAATGTCATCCTCTGGGACATCTGCTTTACTTGTCCATGCAGGAGCTGGTCTATGAACTGAGGATATAAAATTCTGGAAAGAGAAGCCTGCTAATTGCAGAGTCATTGTCCTTTGCTGGAGTCCTGTATGTCATTGTATGACTGCTAAGCATAAATAAGAGAGAAATAGTGGATCAATGTCCTAGTAATACAGTAACCCTGAACTTTAAACTCACAAAAACACATTTCATTTCCAGTTTAAGCAAGTATCATGAATGCTTTTGTATCTCAGTAGTGTCTAGAACCGTCAGGGGCCCTAAGAAACAGCCTTCTTGCACAGGCTGTTTGCAGACTTTTACAGATATTCAGCACCTGTTGACTGCACTGGTGGTTTAGCATTTGAGAGAGGGGTTCATAGGTCCTTGGTGAGGAATGCCACCTCTTGTACTGCTGTTTCAGAACAGAGTTAGGTGCCTAAACTCAGTCGTCTAATCTGAGATAATGGCAAACAAACACCAATGACAAATGGACATGTGAAGGGAGAAACATGGGATCTGTTTTGATTCTTTTTATGTCTAGGTATCTTTCAAATCTGATGCTTATTTTTATTTAATAAGAACATGTTCATGCTCCCATAACTCAAATTATGGCAGTGCTATTAAAACTTTTTTTCTTGTAGCAGTTGTTTGTTGTAACTATTCTTCATCCTCAAGGATGAGAGTTAGGTATTTTGGTACTCTTATCATGGTGTTTTCTTAAAAAGCTTTCAAACAGACTTCCTATGTAGCACTTCAGAAAGTTTCATTTTCTGTTGTCCTTTCTGTGAAGCCAAAAATTCCTGCAAAACCAAATTTTGACTTGATCATAAAATTGCAGCACCTCTTTAACACCTCTCAGACTTTTTGAGAGACCAATTCACTGATGATTTCTCTGTTGTAGACCTGCTTTCAGTTCCTGCTTGGTGTTGATATCATTGTCGTATAAACTGAGCAATGACTGTAATCAAAGTTTCAGTGTTTTCATCAGAACACAGCAGGTTGCTATGTGGGTGGCAGAAGGGCAAGGAGAGTCTGCAGGAGTGCTTTTCTGGGGACTTACCGTTGTCAGAAAAGATTTAGCCTGGGGGCTGTATGGACGAAAAAAGAAGCTGGACACAATAAATTGAAAAGCAAACTGTATTTTCACAAGCTGCTTTCTGTTGGTCACAGAGAATTTCATGCTAAATATCTGCTGTTAACAGGTCACTGAGCTTGACAGCACCTGTTCTTGCTTCTTCTCGTATCCTATTTAAATCCATTGAATGAGAAACTTGTGGGATCCATGGAGGCCATTTAACCCTTTCTGCAGGAGGTCTCCTCTCAATTACAAATATGTTTCCCCTTACAGGAGTGAAGTTGAGTTACGTGCCTTTACTGCTTTCGATGTCTTTTTAACTCCCACAGGCCTGGATGAATACACTTTCTAACTCAGAATCGAGCCATTTGGGATTCACGAATCACAGGAGTTACAATATTTTGGACAGACTAATAGTCACTGACAAAATAATATCCAGATACTTCATTTATTTAATAGTATGTGCAACTCTGCGAGCTTATTTCTTCACAGTTAACCCGCTAGAGTTCTTCCTGCTAGTTTTAACCTAAGTTTTTTAGAAATATATGCTGTACCATGACAGCCTGATATCTTTTAAGTGTCCCATGATGCTGACAGAAATCTTCCAATTCCTGCATAATGCAGAGAATGTGTCCCAGCCTTATGACTAATGACAGAGCGTTTACTTTACTCAGTATCAAGGGTAAAGTTTTTGCTCCCTATTTCTAGTGTATGAGAGCAATGCCTATGTTACATGTCAAACATGATATCAGACCCTCATCCCAGTCCAAGCATGTTCAATGGCCATGTTACACCTCTCAGGCTCTGGCTTTCATGGATGCTTCTCCAACGATGCTTTGGCACAGGCTTATACATATGCTCACAGTGCTTTGTACTGCAGGAGGCCAACTTTACTGCACAAGCTGTATAGACAATGATTATATTAGTAAATTAAATAGAGCTGGGGAATGTTCTTGGTCATGGAAATGTGGCAGATGATTGTACTACAAAACTGCTTGAACAGTCCCTGGTGCAATTTTAGCCTCTGCCTATTAGCAGTCTCCCAAAAGCTCCAGAGCACTGCCTGTAGGCTAGAGTAGTCCAGGGACTGTTCTCAATATGCAGTGTGTATGGAGTCACTCTGCTTTGGAGGCTGAGAGTATATCAAAACACATGCCAGTTGGCTTCAGTGCCTAGGAACATTTCTAGGCACATTCAGCTCTAAGTGCAAACGTTGCTATAGGGTATCCTCAGCAGACGCAGATTAACTACAAAGAATATGTATACAGTTCTAGACCTGCTGTGCACTGCTCCAAACTGCCACCTCAGCCAGGGTTCAGAGGGCGCAGGCTTTCCGTCTTTGTTGCCTCTTGTAGGCCACATCCTGGCCTACTCCAAGATCCGTATCTGTTGTTGAGATGACTTCTTACGGTCATGAAAGTCATCCCAAAAGGGCTTGGTCACAGAGACCAGTGCAAACAGGACCAGTAAGCATCCTAAATTATTAACATTCAACAGGAGGCAACATGGCATATTGTCGTAGTTTAACACAGCAGCCAGCAGCTAAGCACTAGACAGCCACTCAGTCACCACTCCCCTTCCCACCCAGTGGGATGGGGAAGAGACATGGACAAAAGGGGAAACTCATGAGTTGAGACAAAGATAGTTTAATAAGGCAACAAAGTAAATAATAATACTAATACTAATAACAGTACAACTAATAATGATGATAATAATAATGATCAAGCAGCGTTCACAGAATGCCAAACTTGTGAATTTTTTAAGAAATTAGCAAAACTCCTGAATAATACCGAACTCCCAGAAAAGTTCAAATACCTGGTCAAGAGAGGATTAAAACTCCTGGAGCAGATATATTCCTCCTCAGCAGCCAGCCCCCATTCCTGGACTGAGCATGACATTTATGGTATGGAATATTCCCATTGGTTAACTTGTCTATCTGTCTGGCTGTGCTCCCTCCCAGATCCTGCACACCTGCTCATTAGCTGGATATGAGAAACTGGAAAAAATCCTTGATTTATAGCAACAACTAAAAATATCAGTGCTATCAACATGCTTCTCGTACCAAATTCAAAGCACAGCAGCTACTGGAAGGAAAATTTACTCTGTCCCAGCCCAAACTAGGACACCCATGCAAAGAAGCCAGGCTGGATTTACAACTTCTTAGCCCAGCACCTTAGTATCAAAATGAGTGAAGTCTCAGTGGTAGCAAACCAAACTGAAGCCAGACCAAGAAGCTTTGTGGTGACCAGTATTAACAGTCTCAATGTGAGTTTCTTAGTGTAAGGTATCTGCCTGAGGGCAGAAAGAAGAGGAAAAATCTGTGTTGTCACAGGAACTACTAACTTCAACAAGTTGCACTGGTTCATACAAGAGAAAAAGTCTTCTTACGGAAACCAGAAGCAGAAACTGCTGTTTCATTCTGGGAATTAAATCTATTTGATGAATTTGTGCTATTAACAATTTTTTTTACAAGCCAGTAGATTTCTCGGTTAAACAAAGCATCATTTCCCTCTGCCTTACTTGTTTTTTCCCTAACTATTTCTAAAGAAAGAAACAGCAACACATAAAGTCAAAGCATGCATGCAAATGGCCAGATCTGAGGTTAATTCTGCAAAGTAAAAGTGTGAGAATTTGTTTACTACTGCAAGCAATAGAAGGGGAAAAAGCAGGTGGCCGGTGACAAACCGGCTGGTTAGACTAATAAAAGAATAACAGAAAATCTAGGAGGTAAAAGGTATGAAATGAGTATTAGGAGTTCCAGTGAATAGAAAATATCAAAAGCTGCTAAAATGAGGGTACCGGCTTACGAGCAGTCACCAGTGAAGGCTAAGATTATCGTATAAGCGTGTCAAATCAGCAAAGCCAGGGCCCATAGAAAAAGAGTAGTGCAAGAGCATTTTACACTGTCCTGCACGACGTCCTTGTCTCTAAATAAGAGAGGCATGGATTTGATGGATGGACCATTCAGTGGATAAGGAATTGGCTGGATGATTGCACTCAAAGAGTTGCAGTGAATGGCTCCATGTCCAAGCAGAGACCAGTGACAAGTGGCATACCTCAGGGGTTGCTGTTGGTTCTGGTGCTGTTTAACATCTTTGTCAGTGACATCGACAGCGGGACTGAACCCTCAGCAAGTTTGCTGAAGACACCAAGCTCAGCGGTGGGGTCAAAATACTGATGGGGTCAAAACACTGGATGGAAGGGAAACTACCCAGAGGAAACTGAACAGGCTTGAGAGGTGGGCCCGGGCAAACCTTATCAAGTTCAACAAGGCCAAGTACAAGGTCCTACACCTGGGTCGGGGTAATCCCAATCACAAATAGAGGCTGAGCAGAGAATGGATTGAGAGCAGCCCTGAGGAGAAGGACTTGGGGGTGCTGGTTGACGAGAATCATAGAATCATGGAATCATAGAATTGTTAAGGTTGGAAAAGACTGCTAAGATCATCAAGTCCAACCATCAACCCATCACCACCATGCATATTAAAGCATGTCCCGAAGTGCCACATCTACACGTATTTTGAACACCTCCAGGGATGCTAACTTCACCACTTCCCTGGGAAGCCTGTTCCAATTCCTGACCAGTCTTTCAATAAAGGAATTTTTCCTAATATCCAATCTAAACCTCCCCTGATGAAACTTGAGGCCATTGCCTCTCGTCCGATCGCTAGTGTTTTGGTTTCGGCTGCCGCCAGCAACAAAAGCGCCACGCGGCCACCCCTCCCCCCCGCCGCGGTGCGGAGGAGAATGGAAAGAAAACAGGCAGAAACTGGTGGGTCGGGATAAGGGCAATTTAACAGAACAGCAAACAGAGGGAACAGTAACAACAACGATACAGATAAGGAGAAAAACACGACAAAAACAGACCCGCTCTCTCGGACCGCACCGGCGCCGCAGGCTCCCGAGCCGCGAGAGCGTTCCCGCCACACCGCCCCCCCCCACCGGAACCCAGCGTGACGTCACATGGTATGGAATACCGGGCTCTGTTTGGCCAGGTGGGGTCAGCCCCCACCCCCCGGCTGTGCCCCTTCCTGGAGTCCGGTGAAAATTAACCCTGTCCTGGCCAAACCCAGGACAGCTAGTTACCTAGGAGAAGAGACCAACACCTGCCTCACTACAACCTCCTTTCACGTAGTTGTAGAGAGCGATAAGTTCCCCCCTCAGCCTCCTCTTCTCCAGACTAAACAATCCCAGTTCCCTCAGCCACTCTCCAATGTCCTTCTTGTAGTGAGGGGCCCAAAAGTGAACATGGTATTCAACGTGCAGCCTCATCAATGCTGAGTAGAAGAGAAGCTCAACAGTACCCAGCAATGTGTGCTCACATCCTAGAAGACCTACCATATCCTGGGCTGCCTCAAAAGAAGCATGGACAGCAGGTCAAGGGAGCGAATTCTGTCCCTCCACCCTGCTCTGGTGAGACCCCACTGGGATTTCTGCATCCAGTTCTGGAGCCCTCAGCACAGGAAAGACATGGAGCTGTTGAAGCGGGTCCAGAGGAGGGCCACAAAGTTTATCAGAGGACTGGAACACCTCTTCTACCAAGACAGGCAGAGAGAGCTGGGGTTGTTCATCCTGGAGAACACAAGCCTGTGGGGAGACCTTATAGCAGCCTTCTAGTATCTGAAGGGGGCCTGTGAGAAAGCTGGAGAGGGACTTTTGACAAGGGCAAGGGATGATAGGAGAAGGGGTAATGGCTTGAAACTGATTGAGGATAGATTTAGATTAGATATAAGAAAGAAATTCTTTGCTCTGAGGGTGGTGAGGCACTGGAACAGGCTACCCGGAGAACTTGTGGCTGTCCCCTCCCTGGCAGTGTTCAAGGCCAGGTTGGATGGGGCTTTGAGCAACCTGGTGTAGTGTAAGGTGTCCTTGGCCTTGGCAGGAGGAATTGGACTAGATGATCTGTGAGGTTCCTTGCAATCCAAACCATTGTATGATCCTATGATTCTATGAGTGGGCATCTGGGAGGGGAAAGGTGTGTCTGCCTTGTTTCCTCAGTCAGGGGCACCTAGGGCTCTTTCCCTAACACAGATTGAGGGACACTGTGGAGAGGTTGGAGGATGGACTAAACATCCCAACATCCAATGTCTGAGCAATCTGCTGGGTGCAAAGACTGGCACAAAGTTAATCAGAAATTCTAGACAGAACTCAATGCGAAGAGCAGAACTGAATTGTGGTGCTATTTAATTAACATTACTGGGGATGAAATTGGCCTGAAATTGGCCTGTTTCTAGATTGGGGTTTTTAAAACAGTTCTGATTTTCTTTGGGAATCAAAAAATGGGCAAATAAAAGTAGGAGACTGTCTATCTATGCCCAATGAAAGGCAAGGTAAAGCCTAAATGATACATTCTCCCTTCTGTTAAACAAGATTTTAGTTACAGAGTACACACTTCCTGATGCATTAAGAGCTGTTCAGGAATAGAAAGTACACAAGTGCACTGAAGTGAAATCTCCGAATTCAGTTGTTTTTCTGCTGCAGGCTATAAGATTTGGATCTGTGCCGTATAATTCAGTGCATAAATACTAAACCTGAGGTATTAGCTCATAGAAACAGAAGCTGGGAAAGACTCAGGCTCTGCAGATCCATCTCAGAACAAGTCATTACCCACATTATCCTAGGAATACAACCCCACTCCACAAACCAAACACAGCACCAAGGAGCACTGTCATCCAAGACTCATACACATGTTGCGGAAATTCTTTCCAGCTTTAATTTTTTTCTTCTTTCATCAAGATTAATAGTGGGCCTTTGTCAATTCCACACTACAGCTGAGCCAGAGTTGTGATTTTCCACCGCCTGCATCTGACACAAAAGATGGGATTTGGTTTGAGATTAACATAGCTGACTTCAGGTACCAGCTTGCAACATAACTTGTGTGCTGCTTGAGTGTGGTCAGCGGAGATGAAGGGTTCAGTGCCAGAGCATAAATTTTCAGTGCCCTTAGAGATGCTTCAGGCTGTACTGGCTGGCGTCCAACTCTTGCTCCAGAAGAGCACAGATCTATAGATTCTGTATCATACCTGCCATCTCCCTATGGATGTGCCTGGTACCTGCAGACATTCCAGCTGTCAGCGGGTACATGCAAAGGTGGGTACACACTGCACCAAATGTCTACCTGAAGGTGAACTGGACAGCTTTCTAGGTTCCACCAGCTTTAGGGTCAGGATCCCCATTTGAGCCTGGAGCCTAAACCCTAGGTCACAGACAGACACATACAGGTCATTATTTTTGCCAAAAAAAAAAACATTGGGTGAGATCTAAAACATTCTTGCATAATCAAGACATCCACATAGGAATTAGATCTTCCCTAAGACCTACAGGTGTATCATGCTTTCTTGGAGCTGGGACAGCCTACAGAATCCCAGAGGGCAGCAGGGATCCCTCCCAGAATCCCCCTCAAGCTTAGCTGAATAAGGAGATAAGACAGAATTTAAATCATTAATGTATAGAAAGTTTTATGACATTGTCATATATTACATTGCCAAGGAGGTAACTTAGCGTTGAGGCCTTAAACATATTTAGCTCTTCTATGTCCTATTTGGAGACCAGTAAAAATTCTCACAATTGTTCTTCGTTATTATCCTGACATGTAGGAATGAAATGGTCTAGTTGTATTCCGGAAAAAAGAAACATAAAAGAAAAATAAAAAAAGAAATGAATGATGACAACCTCACATTTATCTCCTGGACAGGTTTCAGGGTTTTTTTTTTCTAATTTTAAAGTGCTACTTACACACTTTCCCACTATTGTTTCACCTATTCCATCCATATCAACCCATTCCGTGAAGTGATTAAGTGTTGTATGAAGTGTTGTATAAACACTTCCAATCTCCACGTTTCTTGTTTATGCATCTGTGATTTGGAGGTGGAAACAGAGGTACAGGCTGTTGTAAATAGCTTTTTTACTAAGTTTTCAAATGGCTGATCCAGTGACTTTGGGTAGACTATTGGCATTAGACATTCAATTTTGACATTTTTTAGAAAATGTGCATTATATACATCTGAACCAGTGACTAAGTGACTAAGGCAAAAAAGATCAGCATGAATTTCAGCTGTTATCTGTGGGTTAGCTACTGCTAGTACGGAAAAAGCACAATGCGTGCAAGGGGCAGATCACATAGATTCATAGGTTCATTCTGAGGTTTTGTGTCTATTTCTAAGGTACTCTCTCCAAGAAGAAGATACTGTCCTGCCATTGGCAGCTTCAACATGTTTCCCTGAAATAACTTACCTGTATGTACCATAAAGCATTGAAATACATTTTCAAGGCCACCCTGGATCAGACTCCAATGATCAGCCATGGTTCAGAAACAATCTACATTGTATAACAATACAAGTGCTGTGGGACTCATCAGCTGGCCAAAATTCTACCCAAAACCAAAACACCACCCCCAGAACACAGGCTGGTATTACAGACCAGGCATTTTCTCCTAGCATCTTCAAGATCACATGTAGAAACCATCAATTAAATGTCAAGTGGCATGTTTTAAATCAATCACCAAAACAAAGGAAAATTATAGCTTAGATCTACCAGTATTAAGAATAAAATAGAAGTCAAGCATTGTGATGTGAAGATAAATAGCCACAATTTAATGACTAAAGTGGATAAAACACAAAGATGTTTACAAAAGCTGAGACGCTTGATGTTACTTTTTCAGCATTAATATTCGGTAAAGACATACACGGAATTTGATACTAAGCTAAATGGAAGGATTTCAAGGAAATCTGAATGAATGGCTGAAAACTGTATCCAATTAAGGGGCCTTGGCCTGTCTGCAACAACAGAGAAAGTGTTTACAGAGCGCAGTGAAGAGTGCAACAGATGTGATATCCTAAACAACATGAGACAAATATAATGGTATCCTAATAAGAAATGTGCTGTAAGTTTGACTGAGACTAATTAATGCAGAATTTTAACAGGAACTTTACAAGGTGACAGCACTGGGGTACAGCCACTCTGTCAGAAAGGAGTCTCCTCTGTGTTCATATAAGTGTGGCATGTTTGCGTGTGTGTTTGTTTGTGCATACACGCCTCTGACTAAGACTGTGCCTGATGAAATTCTAGATCCTCTCACCCCTCACTCAAGGCTGCTTAAAGCTGATGACTCTCAGGACCAAGTCCAATATGAATCCTTGCTCTGAATTACTGCAGCTGCAGAGAGGCAGATGCAGTTTGACAGCCCTTTATTACAGCTCAAGTTCAAGTCAGGTATTGTGTTTGTCATCATGGTGGCTGCTAATAAAAGGTATTACCCGTGAAGACTAAGGTAAATAAAAGCAGTACAGGAAACACTGTCTCAGCTCTAAGAGCAGGTCTGTGCATCACGGTGATACAGACAAAGCAGCAGGTCCTGCCCTTCATCAGAACTAATTATTTCAGACACAGAGACAGGCTGATTAGTTTATGCAGCTTCCTGGCCTAAAGGTACTGCTGGCATCTCTGCCATCATTTTCCATTGCACAGAGAAGACATTGCCTCTAGTGACTCCACTCAAGGTAAACTAGCTCAAGCAAGGGCATTCACGCTAGAAAATAATGGGAACTCTCGTGACGAGAATAGATTTACAGACAGAGAAAATGGATGGATGACACCAGTGTCTATCTGTATTTGTGGTGCTGCAACCCATTGCTGTCTCAGGACATAACTTGGGATCACTTGAGTTTCAGTTCACCACCAGCAGCTCTGGGAGTCACACAGCAGCACTCAAGCACGTCTACTTTGTGGTAGTTGTGACCGTGGCATAAAGACAGCTTGCTTGACCTCAAACGTAGGAGCTGACAGCAGCAAGCTGCCACATCGTTCCCATAGTACCTGACATAACTAGCCAAGGACTTCCGTGTATACATACTCCCAAGAATCATGACTTGCAGGACTTGGATCAAAACCTGAAACACATTCCAAGCTAAAAATACTACAAGACAAATCCCTTCTAGGAATTAACACCCTTCAAGAACGATCTGAAGCAAGCTGCTAATTCTCCTGGACATTAATAAACTATTATTTTCTTCTCTAGTGAGACAGACATGGCTTCCTGAAGAAAATCACCCCCCATCTGTCTTTAACTATTAGCTGATATAATGGATCTGACAGCAGATGGAATTTGTGCCTAGGAGAAGTGCTGACCCTTTCCTCAGAAATGAATAAATCTTTCATTTACCAAGCAGACTCTGTACATAAATAGAATGGCAGTCAGAAAAAAGGATGTGGTCTCCTGGGAAGATAAATAGCTGATTGTGTTCCTGACAGTAGGAATACTGTGCAGAGAACAGTACTTTCATTTACTTCACTTATAACAAAGAGGAAATATTACCATGGAAAGCTGTTTTTGGAAGTGATGTCTGTCCACCTTGGCTTAATCTATTTGGAAATAAAATTCTAAAATGGACAATGGCCCAGATGATGTTAATTTGCATTGTAAATCTTGGCTTCACACAGCTTCAGAACAAGTAGGACCTGATCCACTTCTCGTGATGCAGTGCACCTATTTGTAGTGATTTTCATGGGCTTGCTCTTTATCTTCACCAGTTCTAATGTCCTAATTGCTGTAGCATTAGAGCTGACAGAGGCTTAGTATTGAATATTAAACAGCCCAGATATTAAGCAATTCTGGCTTGGCTTGGTTCTACTATCTCTGTTTTGTCTAAGCTTTTCAAGACCAGCAATAACTGAATACATGGATGCTCTCAACCTCTTAGATGCAGAGACTATGATTCAAGAGAATTTAACTGAAACCAGCTGAGGTTATACTAACATCACTGTCAGCTGCAAAAGGGTTTAGATAAGCTCAAAGACTTGTCCAGCAGCATTCAAATTTGTTTCAAGTTTGACTGAATAGTATTGCACTTGAGTCAACCTGTTGATAATCATTCCTCTGCACTTTGATTTATAAGAGAAACAAATGAAATTTTGCTATTCTGAGGTATAGTTATAATTCTCTCACACATGTCTCGGATTCTCAGTTAATTCATAGAATCATAGAATGCTTTGGGTTGGAAGGGACCTTTAGAAGTCATCTAGACCAACCCCCCTGCAGTGAGCAGGGACATCTTCAACTAGATCAGGTTGCTCAGAGCCCCGTCTGACCTGGCCTTGAATATTTCCAGGGATGGGGCCTCCACTGCCTGTCTGGGCAATCTGTTCCAGTGTTTTACCATCCTCACGGTAAAAAATTTCTTCATCACACCCAGTCTAAATCTACCCACCCTTAGTTTAAAGTCATTACTCCTTGTCCTGTTGCAACAGGCCTTGCTAAAAAGATTTTCCCCATCTTTCCTACAGGCCTCCTCCAGGTATTGTATACACACAGTTCCTGCTCAGTTAATACACCCTTCACTTTGTCTTTTTTTGCCTGTATTCCAGCAACATAACTTGAAGGTAAATTTGCCCTGAGCTTCACTCTATATAAACCAGGGAAATGAGAGGAAGAATAATTTTGGTCTTCTGTCTGTCTTTCTGTATGGATATATTGCTCAATATTCAGATTTGGTATTAGCAGTTACAATCCTACCCAGCTCAGGGGAATTCAGCAACTTTCAGTAAATGTGAATGTGGTGCAATTACTCAACTAAAAGAGTAAATTGAATCTTGTTTACAAAAGGAGGTTGCATTAGCAAGCTCATCTATGGAAATTATATTAAACAGGATTCTAGGTGAATTTTTTCTTACTTCAGTTGCACACTTTTCTGGAATATTTCTTTTAACAATAAGAATTTTTTTTGACTGGTATTAGTTGAATGAAGTTAGGGTTTTTTACATGCCATGTGTAATATGACTTACAACCAAAAGTATCCTCTTTACTGATAACAGCGAAAATTAGAGCTCACTAAGAATAAGGTATGGGAAGTCTGGATATTTAATCAGCAATTACCTCCTCTTCTATGTTTTCCATACTTCATCCTCTTCTTTTCATTAATCTAGCCTTTCAACTAAAACTCCTACTGGTTTCATTAGGAGTATTTCAGTGAGGGTGTAAAGAGTAGTGATAATTTTAGAAATGAGCTAACTCTCTTCACGTTAGGTATAGTGCACTGAAACCTAATGTCATGCTAAACCGTTAATAAATTCAGCCCGTGTCTTAGAACCCCCTTGATTTGCATTTGCTTTCCCAGGCCATGCAGCCTAACCAAAATACTAAAAATGTTTAGCAGTTTTCCTTAGCAAACTCTGACTCTGATAAAAGGACACTCTTCATCAAAAAAATACAGAGCAATCCCTTATGTGGTGCAACTCACCTGAGTTCTGGACAGCTGCTCTGGTCATAACTTGCTTTTAATGGAGTTCCTTGTCAGAGAAAATGTTGCTCTGAACTTCACAATTCCTGATGACTTTTACAATTGCCTGACCCAGAATACTCAGGACTGACTTTTTGGTGGGGGAGAAGGGGTAGGTAGACATAAGCATCTCGCTGTAGTCCAAAAAGGAGGGACAGATGTTGGAGTTATATGAAATTAATTATCCCCAAAATGGTGAAAAGTGTGGTCTGAAGTTTAGAGTTTTGGTTTTCAATCTCTGCTTAATTAGAGTTTCTTCCCATATAATGCTGTATAAGACTCTATGAGGAGATGCTAAAACTGGCCTAATTCCACCCTTGCGATGTGTGTGAAACCCAGATAAGCTCACAGTGGGTTCACTATAGAAATGGCATCAAAGAAATTGTCCCAACTATCAACTATTCCTCAAACAAGGAGGAGGACAGCAGCAGAATTGCTACCTGCTTCTGTTCCCTGAGGCCTCCTCCATCATGGTAGCCTCTATCAGACAGAAGTCTGGAGTCCCAAACAGGGCAGTTGCTCTGTTAGCTTTTTGTTGCATTATTTCACACTACAAAACAGAGCACAGGTTAGAGAGGAGAGGAAAAGTACAGGACTAATAGGTAACTAAATGAGACATGACAGATAGGGCAAGCACTAGATGTGAATGCACAAAACTTACTCCCACTTGGTTCCCTTTAGGAATACTTTGTCTGAATTGTTTTAGAAACTCTGCTGCTTATGCTATATTGAGTCAGTCTTAGGATGGTCTGCACAACGTAAAAAGTTAAAATAGGTAAAACTTCCTTGTTGTGGTTTCCATTTAAAATTTCCAGTGTCCTGTGGTACGATTGCCAAATATTTTTGTAGATACCTGATGTTTCACACGGCCCTAAAAAGATTTAAGTAATTGAACATGATCTCATTGCAATCTCCTGTAAATCCATAGTTAGAAAATAGATGGATAATGTTGGTCTCCAGGATCACTGGTGTAGGTATATCTTGTTTAGGGGACTTGCTCAGTTTTTCCTGATACAGTTCTGTTCTTTAAAAATTTGTAACACTCAGGAGTGCTGGGGTTTGTATCACCTAGAGATGAGTGAATGAATGAATGCTTGAATGCTGCTGCCCAGAAATTTTCCTTCCTTTCCTCCCTTTGCATGGGGAAATTCCACCGTGACATTGAATCATTACAAGTGATTCTTCTGTTGACTGTCGTGGAGTTATACCAAGGAGAGTTTACAGTCAGTGTCCCAAATTGTGTAACATGTTTTGCAGGTTTCTTGGTTAGATAATAGCTGAAATCCTTCTTGAGGTTCAGTCCTACAATGCTACTTTAGGACTGAACATCCATGTCATCTTTTTGTCAAATCTCCATTTTTTCAAGTTTTCCTTGCAACATTCTTAACATTCTATTTATTCATCTTTTCCCCAGCTTCTACTTTTGCTCCTGCTGCAAAGGACTTTGCAGGACTTCAGCCTTGGAAGACTGATTTATGTAAGAACTCCCTTCATGCTCAGGTGACTTCAGTGAAGATCAGCACATCTATGAGAAAGGATGTGGGTTACCCACATGTAGGCAAGGCATCATTGCGTCCCTTGTCACATGCTAACAGGCATTGCCTAAGCTCATGGATCATAAACTCATTCTTTCAGTGTCTAGGAGAATAGCTGAAAGACCTAGATATTCAGCCGAGTTGCTAAGAAACAAAAAGAATTTTAAAGTATGCAAGGTTACAAGGCTAATCTAAAGTTAGACTAATAGTGTGTAGCATCTCCATAGCAACCAGGAGTGAACAGCATGTGAGGTGAAAATAGAGGGGAAGACAGAATAGCAATCAGCAATAAATAAACCTTGACAGGGCTTAGTGTGATTATGTTGTCAATGAGTTAAAGAATGCTTCTGCCCCGCTGTAGTTCAGCTAGGCTGCTGGAGGAGAAATCCCTTTGCAGGTCCAGAGGAAATGATGGATGGCCTTTTAAAAGTAAGACTGTAAGGGATAATTCTGTGGCTGCCGACTACTGGAAGGGGCAGATGAAGGAGAGAAGATGACCTACATGCATGCTATATAACAAAACATTCTCCTTTATTACTTAATATCCAGAAACAAATTTCTTTAGCAGATCAAATAATTGTGTCCTCACTTTAAAACTCTTACAGGCCTGGTCTGTTTGATGTGTTATTTCATATAAAGTACAGTGTACATCACTTTGCCAGTACTTACACTATTTCACATATGTGAAATACCTACAAAATATAACCTGGGTACAGAAGTCTGTTTAAAAAATCAGCTTTTGCCAATTCTTGTCTTACAGTACTGGATTTTAGCTGTTAATGTTCATGCTGCCCTGTGACCAAGGGACAAGGCTCCTGACTGAGGAGTTGTTGTCTAAATACTCTGCAGACTAGGGGGTCAGTGACTTCAAGCTTCATGGCCAGCATTGTGGTCCAGAAGCAAAGCTAACATCTTCTACCCTCAGCCTTGTGCCTCAGACACCAGCATACATGAACTAGTTCAATAACTCCTGACATGCTGAATGTCATGAGCAAAACTCTCCTGAGTGGTCAATAAAAAATCCAGCAAGGCCTCACTCTTGAGGTTCACCCGCTCACAAAAGGTCTGACTTTGTGCTCTTTGAAACTCAGGAGAAGTTTCTTAATTCATTCTGTTGTACAAATAGTAAGTTAAAGCACTTCTGAAAACAATCCTCCATCCTAGATAACACTGACCCTAAGACTTCACCTGAAATCTTCCTGTTTCTCTTCACAAAGGCTCCTTGAGAAGATAACACTGATAAATGAATTGAGGTTAGTACTGGGCACTGCAAAAATAAGAAAGTGAATATTTCTTACTCAGCCATCGTCAGTCCTATGCTTCTGAAACTTGGATTTACGAAAACAAGAACTGAGACTAGTTGACTCTCAATTTGACCAGCATAGACGTATGCATGCCCAAGAAGTTACATTAATTTTCTTTAGGTCAAACCAGGTAATTTTTAGTTCTGTTTCACAGCTGAGTGCCTCTACAGAGCGAAAATCTGAGCTCCAGGTTGTCTTCTTGTTGCTTCACACACACCATGGGCCCAACATGGCAATCTATATAGAAACACTTTGTATGCTTCCTACCTGAGCTGTAGTGTTTAATATGCTCAGTCTTTGTTTTCTATGCTTTGCTCCTAAGCATTATGAAGGCAATGAAAACAAGTACACCAGCTCTTCAATGAATAAACTGCAGTCTATGAGAGTTATGGGCACCAAAAACTGGCACTCTTGAGCATTTGAGGCATCGAGACTCCTGTTTTCTGATTGTGAAACACTGGGACAGATAAGCACAGCAAAGGACCCTTTCCAAATACCTGTTGCAAGGTAACATCAGGGCATTTTAGAAATTGAGTTCTTCTGATTAAAAATTGATGTTTCCAGTGCAGGCATCTACACCTGACCTTTAAACTCCTGTTCAAAGTCATTACAGGGTGGATCTTTCATTTTAAAGCAGGTGCCTGCTTTTGTTCAAAGAAATCACATCATTGACTTGACTGACTGTACTCACTATATCTCCACCAAGTGCAATGAGAGGCTCCCAAATACTCCCCTCACAGAGTTACTGTGTAATTCTTTTCACTGTACCTATACAAAAGATAACAAGGTACCATTTTATCTAGGATCTGTGATTTAGAAAATGCTCTATTTTCTGTTCTTGAAAATAGAGAATTTAGTTATCAACCCTAGATGGGGGTAACCTTGTACATTTTTGGCAACCTGGCACATAACCAGGTTTCAGAAGGTCTTCCTGCCTTGGTTTCATGACACTATACATTCAAAAGAAGTAACAAGTGATCTGTCTATATGACAATAATTTGCTTAAGGTTACACAGTAAGACTGATGCAGAGCAGAGTTCTGAATTCAGTTTCCTAGAGCCTGAAGATGTCCTACAACTGCTCCATCCTCTTCCTTACTGTGTTTTTCCCTCTTCAGTCCAGCAATATCACTTCTGTCCATTGGGAAAGCTGTGCCTCCTGACAGATGAACATTTCACTGGTTGCTACTGACCTGGAGCCTCATTAAAAGGAGGAAAAAAAAAGTTGAGAAAATATTGAGTTCAACTCAAAGCTCACAGAAGTCAATAAATGCCTTTTAACACGTTTCAGTGAGCTGTGGATCAAGTCCACAACGTTCAAGAAATAAAACACTCTGACATTCACATTAGATAGTCAATGGTCCATGATGCCACATGTGGAATTTCTCTTAACACTGTAGAATTAATCTGTTCCATGATGACAGTCAAATATGTGTTATAAACAAAGAATCAAGGATGCGTGACTTTCTAATGCTTCAGTTTTAAGTCCTTTCCCTGAAATGATTTGTGTTTTCTATGTTATAATCTACATTTCCCATACTTCCCAGTTAGCACTTTTAATACACTGTTAATGCTGACTGGTAGAAATTCTTAAAGAAAAAATCACCCATGAACTCATTAATGAAAGTAAAAAGAAGAAAAAAATATTTTAGTTCAGTTATTCAAAAAGCTCTTATTTTAATATAATTGAGTAATTATGCTATGTTAAGTAAATAACAACTGACTTAGAAAAGTACCTAATTACTTTCCCTGATTATAAATTTAAATCCAGAGTAGTTGTCATTATATTATTATTATTTCAAGGCTTGAAAAAAAAAAATCTCACCACAGAACTTGATTTGAAGCGTGGGGGAATAATCCATTGACTTCCTTAAGTACACAGAAAAACCCCACTGCTACAGGTTGTGAGGAAAGGTCCTCTGGTACTCCAACTACAGGATAAAAATAGATGATTTATTACCCTTAAAGCAATTTGCTTAAAAATTTGGTGGAAGAACAGGATACTATTTAAAAAAAAGTTGATATCTTTAAAGTATTTCCAGCCTGGAAGCTTCATTGCCTGAAGATCTCATATGTGATACCCAGAGCTGGCTTGTTAGGGGAAGAAACAACCCGCTGTTTTAAGCCTGTGATGACTGTTATCAAAATATTTCCAGTCCTTAATTGGCTCTCAGCATTTTAACCTTGCAATGATTTTCTAACTAAAAAGAAAAGCCTAATTTTTAGAATTCAGTTCTGCTTTGAGTATTTTTTTCTTCTTAAAATGTTTCCTTTCAATATATTAATTTCTCCAAAGTAACCACAAGCCATTATCAGGAAAGATGTCATTCCCCCTGCCTGGTAATGTCTGCTTCCTTCGCCTTTGCAACAGGCTTTTACAGATTAATTATCTGCCCGTCATTCTGTTTCCAGTGCGCTTTACTGAATCTGGGCGTAAAGGTTATTTTTCTCTCCTTTTTTAAAGAGGTTTCTTCTTAATTTGGAAGCTGCTGCTGCCACAAGCCATTCTTTCACTCAGCTGCACTTCCCAGGTCTGAAATTTGTCCTGGCATCTGCTCCCTGAAACCTGAGCAGATGGAAGAGTCCAGGAGGGAGTACTTGTGCCAGCATAAGGTAGCTTTATCTTCCTGTGGTAAATATTCTCCAACAGTAAAATTCAATCCCAGATAAACCTGTCAGAAAACATATAGTAGTTAAGGGAAGGCGTTTATAAGCATATACAGTAGGATATATGTCTTGTGGGGAAAAATAAACAAGCTGACATTAGCTAAACTACAAAGCAGAACTAGATTTTCAAATGCGTTTAGGGTAGTATTGACTTATTTTCCTTTAAATATTTTGTAACTGTCCAGCTGACAACCTTCAGTTTGCTGCAGGTGCCCTTACATGTTCCTGAGTAAGAGGGGAGTAGATTTCCTATACACATTTTCAGGAATATCCAAATAAAACAGGCAGCTCTTCTGCGTATTTAAGAATATAAGGACAACTCAGTGCAAACATATGCAAAGACCTAGTAAACCCTGTAAAATGGAGAGAAAACAAATTCATTATTTTAGCTGCTTCTTTGCTCCTTCTTGCAAAGCAAACCAGTGACCCTGAGAAACCCCAGAGAAGTATGGATCTTCACTGCACCAGATACTTCGGTGGTGAATTGTGTCTTCTAATGCACAATATCTTCTGAAGGTCCCTTCAGGATGAGCTAGCCCCATAAAATAAAAACCTCCTTCTGAGCTTTTTTAATTTATTAAATATGACTCTGTATTGCCCAAGAGCCCAAGCAGTATTCATCAGTCAGGGAGAGAGGCCTGGATGCTGGCTGCTGAGATAAGCAAAATGAGGGACATCAGCTGTGCATAGAGGCACTGATAGAAGAATAGTAGCATCAGCTATATATTATTATGTTTCAGCTGTTCAAATTTCATGTGTTTCTTTCAGATGGAGTACAGTACTAATCTTCACATGGAGACGAATACTGAATACTGGGAGTGAAAGGCTTGATGAGAGGGATCTATCTAACTGATGAGGGCATTCCCACTTTAAACTCTCTCAAGAGTACATTTCTTTTAATGGTTATTGTGCCAGTTGTGCAAACAGAAAGATAATATTGATTTTAATACATACACAATACAGCATAAAAAACATCAACAAACACATCCTATAAAGCACAATACCTCCACTTCATGACTGAGCCATTGACAACGGTATTCAAGTCAGGAATTAATTCCCCTCATTATGTATTCCTTGTATTTCTTGCCTTCTTTACATTTTGCCTTTACAGCTTTCATTGATTTATTCAATCCTTATTGAATAGTGAAATAAGCGTAGATGTCAACTTTTTATTGACTAAATACCCTTTCGTCTCACTTGACTGGTGGTTATTGCTTAAACCCTAGTGTCTTCTAAAGAAGAAGTACTGATCCGAACAGCATGTGATACACTCCATCCTAGAGAGGCTGAGATACTAGTGCAACACTTGAAAAACCTTTGCTGATATTCTCTGAAGAACACCCTTCTTATTCTTGTGCTTCCTGGAATTCACCATCAATTTTTTAAAATAATATGAATTGACATATTTTGATCACAAAGATCCCAATGACTAAGGACATTCTAGGGAAGGGAAAAGGAAAAGGTTGTTTATATTATCAAAGAATTTAAAAAAAATCCCAGTTCCATTAACAGGATTTTATTATTAAACTAATAATTTATTCAGAGACTCTTTGTATTCATAGCTGAACAATTAGACTGGGACTCTGGAAGCTGTGCTCTAGTTCAGCTGTGGTGTTGAGTCACTTTGGGAGTTCAGAAAAATTGTCAACATTGAGGTGTAGACAAAAGAAGCTAAAAAAGTTTGGTAGAAGCACTAGGATTTCCATATTTTTTGTGAGTATCCAAGGGAAATATACTGAATACGTGTTCCTATTTGTCTGCTGGTCACACTGAGATAATCACAAGTCATTCTCTGTCTGGATTTGTCCAGCTGTGTGGGTTTATTCAGACTATTAAATCTGTCACCTTCTATTCATCCTTATTAGAAAGTGACAGATATGAGTAGATTTAAGAATACAAGGTGTTTCCCTTACACTGTCTGAATAATCAGAGATTATTCTGCCCACTGAACTTCATAACCTTTAGCACTCTAAACCAAAGGATGTTATTTTATTAGTTTATAAATGACACTTAGAATTTTTGCTTGAAAACTTCATTCAATAAATTACTGAAGAAATTGTATTCTTACATTTCTAATCTAACAGGAATGCACCATCTTCCACTAACCCATCTGCTAGTTCAGTTATCTCTGGAAAGGTGAAAATATACCTTTTATGGCCGTCCACTTAAAGAAGGATGAAAATAACTGTCCACAGGACATCACATGGAGAAATTTCAGTGATGTGAACAATTTTGGTCTGATTTCAACAACACTTAAAATCATGCAAGATGAATTTCATTGTGGCTGCCTTCATGCTTCTAGGCCATTGCAGTACAGCATGATTAGCCATCACAGATTTACCAAAGGGAAATCATGCCAGACTAACCTGATCACCGTCTTCAACAAAACTGTATCTTCTGCTGACACAGGGAGAGTGTTGGCTGTCATTTGCCTGGGCTTCAGCGAAGCATTTGTCACTACCTTCCACAGCCACCTCCTAGACAAACTGGCAAGATACAGACTGGATGGGTGGTCCGTGAGATAGGTAGGAAACTACCTAACAAGAGTCACTCAGAAGATGGTGATCAATGTTTTTTACTCAGTCTGGCAGCATGCCACAAGTGGAGTCCCCAAGGGATCAATACTGGGCTCCACACTGTTCAACATCTTTGCAAATAAGCATCCTCATCGAGTCTGTTAATGACACCAAACTGGGTGGTGAGGTGGATGCATCAGAAGGGAGAGCCATCTTACAGAGACCTGGACAGGCTGGAGGACTGGGTTAGCGAAAACTGTGTGAAGTGTAACAAAGATAAGTGCAAAGTCCTGCACCTGGAATGACATAACCAAAGAGCCCAGTACAGGCTAGGCTCTGTGTGAATGGAGAGCAGCCTTGCTGAAAGGGATCTGGGGGTCCTGGTGGACAACCCACTGAACAAGAGTCAGCTGTGCACTGCTGCAGCAATGAAGGCAAATTGGATTCTGGGCTGCATCCACGGGGGCACTATTCACACAGATGGAGACATGATCATCCCACTCTACTTTGCGCTTGTCAGGCCGCACCTGGAGTACTGTGTCTAGTTCTTGTCCACACAATTCAAAAAAGGCATGGACAAACTGGAGAGGGTCCAAAGGTGGGCCATGAAGATGAATAAAGGGCTGGAAAATCTGCTTTATGGGGAAAGACTGAAGCAGTTAGGTCTTTTCACCTTGGAAAAGAGAAGGCTCAGGGATGACCTCATCACAGTACTCCAGTACTTAAAAGAGCAGCTACAAAGATGATGGAGGCTGTCTCTTCACAAGCAGCCACATGGAGAGGAAAAGAGGGAATGGGTACAAGTTGCACTGAGAGAGGCTTCATCTCGACATAAGAAATACGTGTTTTACAATGAGAACAATTAATAACTGGAACAACCTCCCCAGAGATGTGGTAGAGTCCACACCATTGGAGGTTTTCAAGACGTGACTATATATCTCATCTAGTCTCCCTTTCCCATGAAAGGCTGGACCAGATGATCTTTCAACATCCCTTCCAACCTGAGTTATTCTCTGATTGTATGATATGGCTTTGCCTTAATCCCTTGTTGTCTTGAATTAAAAAAAAACTTTTGACCTACTGCTGTAGTACATGTGCATACCCAGTTAGTAAGTCACATCTCAGCTGATGATCAATTGCAATATACCACAGCTGGACACTGGCTGAGAACTGGGTGACTGTAGGACAGAGCCAGAAATCTTTGATGAATTTTTGCCAGACCATTTTTCTAATAAAGTGCAAGGCCTGTTTACCTAAGTCATTTCATCCGGTGAGAATAAGGACTCCAATGAAATTTCTGCAGACAGATTAAAACATTTGGCCAAATAAAAGGAGAAGGATCAAATTCCTTCAATCATCCCACAGCTGAATGGGCTCTATAGTGCTGATACTAACAGAAAACAAGCAGGGATAACTGAGAAGCAAATGAAGTACTTCAAAAAGGATCCTTATAGTCATCTTCCCATCTAATTTTAATGTAAGCAAGAATTCCATCTGTGTGAGGAGCAGCTGAGTGATTCCCAGCAGACATAGGCATAGGCAGGCAGGGAACTCAATCTGTGTTTTGTGTTACAGATGGCTCCTGCAATTTTTACTATTTGAAGTATCATATTGTCCCATGTCCCTGAGTCTCCAGGGTCTAAAACCTGTTCTTTTTTTTTTTTTTTTATTTAACAGACAGCATTTTCCCCTCCATTTAACCAGTGGAATAAGGTCTTAAACCAGAAGTTCTGTGAAGCTGAATGAATTTGTGTCTGTGGAGGACTTTGGAGCACTGTGGGGAGACATGTCTTAAAAGTGCAAAGTATTTTTGCTGTTACAGTCAAACTCTCAGTGGAGTGATATGAAAAGAACGTTAAGTGTGAACAAATCTGCAGTTTGTGAATGATGCAGACATTTACTGACTGGTGAGCAAGCGCTGGGGTCTGCCTCATCCACTCAGCTACAGAAACTGTCACTCAGCACTAATTACAGCTTTTTTCCTCGGCAAACAGGTGTGCAGCATCCTTAAAATTCGGGAAAGCTGGTGGCAGTTTATTGCTTTGATGCTGACTTGTTTTTACATTGGATTTCACAATGTAATGACATACTGTGAAATGATTAAGTGGAAATTAGTCTGTTTGCTTACCTCCATTTTGTGCTTTGAATAAATGCAGTTTCCCAATTTTGCCTGTCTCCCTGGATCTCTTTTTACTCAAGGCTTGAAACAAGATGCTGCAACGTTTTATTGGTTTTAGTGGGCTTTGGTCCAGCTTTTTAGTACCAGGTCAGGAATAGCATTGGCTTTAGTGCCCAGTATCTGCTTCCAGAGCTAGGTCAGGATTTATGTCCAGGTAATGCTTGGCCTTACTTCACAAAAACAAGAAAGGATGCTGAAAAAGAAAAATTTGATTTAGAGATTGTCCACTGTGAGCAAGACCGAAGGTATTAATACCTCACCTACAAACAAGGACACTTTGCCACTAGGGATGTAGAAGGTTTCAGGATATTCATCCCAGGGTACTTTTGCTTATTAAGAGACTGATATCAAGCATTCAATTACCCTGATCTGCCTGATGACCCCTATGCAGGTGTGACATCACTGAGGACTCGGGACTGTTCCAGCTTGACCAGCAAAGAGGTGGTAAGTATGCAGGAACCCCCATGTCCACAGCTGTCTGTGTTCACAAGAAAAAGGCTCTCTCCCTTAGTAATCCTCTTTGGCACCAGTGACTATAATTGTGTGGTCCCCAAGCCCTTCTTATAAGCGGACTAGAGAGATGACAGCCCATCACATGCTTTCACAGGCTCCATATAAAATAACTGATAAAAGCAAGTTTACTGTCATTTGGATCAAATTCCCTATGTAGACTTTTGCCCTGAAACACATTTAGGGTTATATGAAGCAAAAATAAGTGATAATGATAATGTGATCTAAAAACTCTCCCACCTTTACTTACTGCAGAAACTAGCCGAAGTTGCTCCTTTTAATGAAATCTGTGTTACTTACCTTACCAAAGGCTTCTCCGTGGCTGGACATTTTTCTGGAACACAATAAGGTGGCAAACGTAAGGTTTGTGCTCACAGATTTTGTAAGTGGGCTGGAAACTGCCACTGAACTAATGACTCATTTTCTCTAGACGCAGAACATAGGCAGGAACAGCAGGTGTTTATTTTTTTTTTCCTTCTGCTGCTGCACCATTTAGGAAGAAATATGTGTTGAAAAAATGAGAAAATAATGAAAAGATAAATTCTTTGGACATGACACAGATAGCTTGTGATAAGCTGTTGAAGAGCAATGGAAGCATCAAAACTTTCAGAGTAAAGTTTACAGAGCAATTAAAAAGAAAGATTTTCTTTCACGCTTCTTGACTACAGTAAATATCATCACCCACTGCCCTTCCAAAATGATTTTGCTGTTCGCCATACAACTGAGAAAGAACCACAGAAATCCTAGATGAGAAAGGGGATAAACACAAAGCACCAAAGATGAAGTGACTCATGCAAGATCACTCAGGAAATCTAGCAGAGATCCTGCAGGGTTCCCAAGTTCTGTCCCATTCACATCAGTGCAGAAGTGTTATACATCCTAGCAGGGTACTACACAGACCTGGTTGGAAATGTACTGGCAAAATATTTTTCATTGGAAAATTACCATTCATTGCAACTTTTCATGATTACACGAGTTTTGCTGAAACTTTGGCCAGAAGAGATTCTGCAGATCCAAGATGAAAATTCTAGACAAAACCAGAGCACGAAACAGCAGCTAGCCAGTGTCTCCGAGTCTCGCAGTGCCTTAAGGTACAGGAAAAGCAGACCAAATCCCTAATTCAATTAATATTCCACTACTTATGAAAGATGAGACAGCTTTAAGACAGCCCGGCAGGTAAGATATTAGTTCTGAGTGCAGATTTTCATATCACAGGTTCTTGCACTTAGCCACCAGCTAGACACTGTCCTGAAGGGCTCTCGCTGTTGGTTGCTGTAGCTAATCGGTTAGCTGGACTTTTTATGCTTTTGGTTTAATACTGTTCTTTAAATGGGAAAAAATATTGTCATCGTGAAATACCACAGAACTTTCTCATTTTCAACTTTAAAAAATATCCCCCAGGCAGAGATAGCTGTATCCTACTTTTCTTCCCCAGGTTTAGTGTTAACATTATGCTTAGGGTCATACATGAAGGAAGGTATGTTGGGCACAAGCAGAGTTCATGCTGTTACAAGTTCAATCTACTGCATCTGACAAACAAACCTTGTCAATGCACAGTAAAAGAAGTCCATGTATGTCTTGCACACTTTGAGCAGCCCATTTTGCAGATGTATTTGCTGTGTACAGCTTCTGACCACTCAGCCCTCAGCAAATAAAGGGTAGATTTAGATTAGCCATTAAGAAAGAAATTCTTTACTCTGAGGGTGGTGAGGCACTGGACCAGGTTGCTCAGAGAAGCTGTGGCTGCCCCCTCCCTGGAAGTGTTCAGGGCCAGGCTGGATGGGGCTTTGAGCAACCTGGTCTAGTGGAAGGTGTCCCTGCCCATGGCAGGGGAGGTTGGACTAAATGGTCTACAAGGTCCCGTCCAACACAGATTATTTGATGAGTCAATGAAATAGTGTGTGTGCAACTTCACTGCTACTGCAGAAATCTTGGAAGAGCTGAAATCTTGGGTATTTCCCTACCTCTTAAATGCGCTTCTGGGTCATGGTGATTTATACTGTTCCTAATCTCTAGATGGCAATTTCTTCTCCTAGGTGAAAAAACTTCAGTGCTTCAATCGACAGATGTGTTTTTTGTTGCTGTTGTGGTTACTGTTACCTTTTGTTTATGAGCTGGGATGCCAAAGTCCCAACTTCATTTCTCTCATGCATTTTCCACATCATTAACTGTTTAAATTTTTCTGTGCTTAGACTGCTGTTATTTCTCACTATCAATTCCCTCCAACGTGACTGTGTTAAAATGCAGAAACTGTTATACAATCAGAATAGGAAAAAGAACAGATGGCATCAATAACTGCTAATATACCCCCAAGTTTATGCTCCAGCATGTGTCTGATAGATGGGGTAAAGTGCTAGCCACTGGTATTCTGTTTGTGTCATTGTTTGTTGAGTTTGTTTTTTAATTAACCATATGCTCTCAAGAAAACCTTGAAAGCATGAGGACATTTCACATGGTCCCCCAAAATACATCTGAAATGCACCTAAGTAATTGAAAGAATCTTAAAACATAAACCATTTTTCTTTGTACAAAGGAAATATGTCCCACAAAAAGAAACTGAACTAGTTTCTCTCCTGAGTATTGCTGCTTCTTCTCCAACTGCTTTGTAATGAAAAGCAGTCAGTCCACATATTAGTCTCTAATCTGCACAGTCTCTAAAGCTGTTGTTATAGTATGCATTTTTTTTTAATCCAAACACCAAAAGAATTATCAATACGACCAAACAGTAGTTGGAGTCATGTTTATTGTTCAGCCTCCTAAGATACCTAAAACCCCTAAGAAACCTCTTAGATGCTTATGCAAGCAATGCAGGATGCAGACTGTCATACACTGACTCTCTGTGCAGTCAATGAAGAGAAACAGTTGAATCGCTGAAACCTGGGATCCGTAGTAAATGACTAAATATGCCAGCCTAGTTATGCCTCTCCACCTTTCATGCAGTCAGCTTCCATCTGGCAGCTTCAGGTAGCAGGCTGCTGGATTTATCCCATGGTCTCACCACTGTACTCTCCCACATGTACTCAAAGCAGAGAGGTGACAGTCATGGCAGGGGGATTAGTTCTGTGATTTATGACTACAGGTCATTCTTAGAGGGTAGGGACATGGTATCATGGCAGAGAGGAAGGCAATTTTATCCAGGCTTTACTGATATTAGTTTGATTCTAAAAAAAGTGTTAGAGTAACCTGGTTTTAGTGGGCTTAATGGGTATCTGAAAGTACATGTCATTTGCACGCCCTTGTGGCTTTTAGGGCAGGGTTCATATTTCGTAGCTTCCCAAAACTTCCCTAAATAAATTTGGTACCCACCAATGTAATCATTGACATCCGAGCAAGTTTCTTGTGTTCTTATTATAGTCAACAGAAAACAAGTCCACAGAGTCAATGAAGCATAGCGTGAGTCATTTAACCAAATGTAGGTACCTACTTTCGGATGACATGAATCACACCCTACAGTTCATTGATTATCTGGAAACCCAAGAGCAACTTAGAAAGATGCCAATGCCACCTTACACTGTCTCATATGGTAGCTTAATTAGTGTGCTTTGTCTCCCACCTTAGCTTCTTGACTTGTGAAAGAGAGATCATACAATCAGCCACCTAGTTTGTGAGAGATGAAGATAATGAGTTCCTGTTTGTAGAGTGCTAAGGAAATATTAAATCCAACAAGCTGTGCCTTAACGATATAATCTTAAGCCATACTGATGAAGACATACTGTTTACATATAGACAGCAAGAGAGCCATAAGCTCTGATTACGCTAGCAGCCCTTCAGGGTCTCTACATGGCTTTCAACATTAGATATTTTGTAAATAGGAATGTTAGAGCAGTTATGTTGGAAAACTTGCCTAGAGTAAAGCAGAAAGTTAGCAGCTGAGCTGGGACAGTGAATCCTTATGTACAGCTCCTGTGACAATTGCTAATTGTCAGCTATAATGTAAGTCTGTCATGAGCAACCTGCGATTCATTCATTTATTCCTGAAGGAATACAGCTGATTTTTATGTCTCCTTTTCTGTGTTGGCTATTAAATGTCTAAGAAATCCCTTCAAATCTTTCAGGATGAATAGAGTTAGATAAATATTATTAATTATCACTGCAAGTCAGGTAATTTGTTCCAAAATTTCTGCAGCATTCATCTATCGAATGAATCAGGGGGTTTCATAACTCATAAGTCTTCAGCTGATACTTTATGGCTTTCCTGTGTCAGAAGGAATAATTGATTATGGTTGTTAAAAGCATGGCTCAGTACAGAATTATTACTATCATCTATATATTATACAAATATCTTAAAATAAATCTTGGCTATAGCATTTCATCAAGGCAACTGAGTATGATAAATCAGTGTCTGCAGTAACAGTTGAAATTTGTGGTATCAAGCCACCAAAATTGTTCACTTATTCTCCCTGACAAAATTTTCAACAGCAAATAAATTGCTGTGTCTTTGAAGGTGGGATAAAAGACCATAGAAATGAGATAATCTCAGAGGTGATGAAGTCAAATGATAAAACTTTTCATTATAGCCATGTACAGAAAAGATGACTGGACAGGATAATCCTTTTAGGAGAGTAACACTACCCATATGGATTTAATCTATTCAGTGGCTTCCTGATCTGCCCTTCTTCTCCCCAAATTAATCATGAAAATTACAGTCAGAAAGGCTAAACTGCACAACCATATACAGCTGTCAAGGAATAAACAAAGCCAATCAGGATAAATTGTACAAACACATCAGGAGTAAAAATATAAAAGAACACCAACAAAAAAGATAAACAGAAATGTAAGTCTATTTCTTAGCTGGAAAGAAGAACTAATAACAAAAGAACAAGAAAGATAAATTAATCTTCAGTCTTCACATGCTATTAAGTGAAGTTGGAGTATTACATCTATACTTTTTAAGAAAAGGGTAAGCGTGCAAGTTAGAATAAGGAAGAACAGATTAAGGAATATTTCAGTAAATTAGGTGTATTCAACATAACAGTATATTCAACACCAAGTAACTAATGGTGTCCCTCAGGGGTCTTTCTTGTGACAAATACTATTTAATCTCCTCATCAATGTCACAGACAGTGGGACTGAGTGCACCTTCATCAAGTTTACAGACTACCAACCTGAGTGGTGCAGTTGATTGCCTTGAGGGAAGGGATGTCATCCAAAGGGACCTTGACAGGCTTGAGGAGTGGGATCACACAAACCTTATGAGGTTCAACAAGGCCAATGTGGTAAGCATGAGCTATGAAAGAGTCATAAAGCAGTGAGATTAGGGAAAGTATGCCAGCAGTCTTCAAATATGCAACAAACTTGTAGTTCATGTTCTCTGTGAAAAGAACAAGAGGAAATCAGTAATCATTTCCTGCAAAGATGACTACAGCTACAGAATGCCACCTATGAAGACGGTGACACTAAGTGACAAAGTATGCTGCAGACTCTTATTCACTGAATGGCTTTAAAACTGGACCAGACAATGTCAGCATATCTAAACACGGCGATTGTCTGAACAGCACTCAAGGACCCTGATGGTTACAGTTCTGTTCCCCAAATATATTCTCACTGTTTAGTATGGAGAGAGGAGGGAGGGCAAGGGCTAACAGACAGGCTCCGCTCATAAGAAGCTATAACTCGATCCTATACAGATTATCTGAGTTATACAAATGGACCATTTTCAAAGCACTCTTGTTGCCCTGTTCATAGGGGAGCTAATACAGAATTTGTCAAAGCTAGCAATAACCTGTGAAAGGCGCTAACAAAGAGAGGCTGGATTAGCCTGAGTTTGGAGCATCCCTTCAATTGCCGTCCAGAGGCTTTTCTTAAAGCACAGAGAACAAGAAAGTACTGTGAGTGTATTCTGTCTGTATGCAGGAATAATCAGCTGAAAAAGTTTGCTCATTCTGACTTTTTTGTAAAAGCAGGTTTTCACAGGCATTAGTGTAAATCTGACATCCAGATGACTTTAATTTTCAGTGGAACTTGGTCATTTGTCATGGGAATGTGTTTATCTTGTTTTCATCAAAGGTCCCTGGAGAAGGTATATCCTCAGCTAATACCTCAGCCCCATGTTCCCCTCCAAGCATTCTGCTGTGCCTCAGAGCCCATATCTGCCTCCTTACTGGGAAGCTTCTGCAAGTTGCCACCTGTTAATAGCTTCCCCTGCCTGGTGCAGTAGCCTCCTCGCCAGAGCCCATTCCTGCTCACCGCTTCCCTTTCCCTTCTTTCAGGTCACTTCACTGCCTTTAAACTCAAACAATCACAAAACACAGCTATCCTTCTCTCGCTCCTTCCAGCCTCCAGAAACCAGGGATGCAGAAGAGGCTAACTGTATATGGCATCTGGCTGGAATTGAATGGCATTGAGGAAAAGCAAGTGTGATTCTGCTAAGGGCTATCTGGGTATGTCAGCAGTTACAAAAACCCCACTTGGACAGCACAGGAGTGCGAAATGATGCTTCCTTAGAAAAAAGTGTGAGGCCCTTGAGGTTATTTATTTAGCTACATGTTCATTAAGTACAGTGTTGCCCAGAAGTTATTTTGCTTTCAAGCCTCTGATCAGAACAAGGTCAGTCTCCACATTTGCTTCCCTGCTGAAGGAATTTGTTAATCCTGCAATATTTATGCCGTTTTAACATTGTTGCTTCTTTTGGTGTTGCTTCCTTTGTGACACAATGTTTCGTTTTGTGGTTCATATGAGGTAGATGCATCAGGACAAACCAGCTGCAGGTCTGGCTACTTGGAGAGAAGAGCATAGGGGGTCAAATCCAGTACCTCTGCCTCCCTCAACCCCACAGAAGGCTGCTTCTAATTTTCCATCTATACTGCCTGCTACCCAAAACCACGAAGAAAATCTATTCCCATTTGTTTCCTTGTAGCCTGTATCTGAGGATTTAAATAAATTATATTAAACCCCTTACAGTGTGTAAAGAAAGGCAAGCCTGATCTACCTTCTAGCATGCTTTCGTCTGAAACAGAGCATACTTTTACTGAGGAAAGGACCCTTCAAACTGGAAAAAAATGTTGCTACCAAAAAGACCTATACATGAATTTGAAGTAAAAACCAGACTGGATGCAGTAAAATCCTGCCTTATTTCCTTAGGAGAGGATAGAAAAACAATACTTTTGTGTTCAGTGGCAGCTCCTTGAGGAAGCTGGAGACATGTTTTGGAAGGATGTGTGGAAATACACAATGTAAAAGCTTGTGGAAGACACATTTTATGAATAAAAAGAGGCATCAAATTCCATTTTTGACACGTATCTTCTAAAGTTCAGTAATTTTGTGGTTCTCAAATAGCCCAAGAACAGAATGCCCTACTGACAGGTCTCAAATGGTCGACCTGGCAAACTCTTTCAAATCTACTTACCCACTACATGTATGTGGTATCAAATCCCTATCAGACCCAGCTACATCTTTTATAAAGTATTTATTTCTTTTCTGTTGAAGACTAGTGCAGCAGCTTCATAATTTTAGCTTTTATTCCTAGCTGAGGAATTCAGAATGTTTCACACTGTAACTAATTAAGCTTCCCCTTTGCCTAAAGCAATGAATATCATTAAACAGACTGAGCAAGAGATCTGCTCAAAGTTACGCAGTGGTTTTGTGACTTGAAGTTACAGCTTCCAACAGCTGGGTAAGACTAAATCACCAAGCGTGACATTATTACATGAACTCAATGGTTAAGACAGTTGCAGGTCTCAAACAGAAATTTTTAAAAGGCCCTTTAATTAAGATGAAATGAATGATTGCCCTAATCAAGAGACACTGTGGACATTTCTCCTAACATAATCATCAGCAGCTGCCAGACCAGGATGCACTTTGCTTGAGCAGTTTGCTCTTGCTCTTTCAGGGTCTTGTTATGTGAAGACCTTACGAGGAGCATAACGTCTCTAAGGAGCACCTCTGTATTGCCTAATTACACATTCTGCAATAGTGCACACACTGACAAAATCTCCTTTTCTGGTTGGAGATACATAAGCATAAAGTAAATAAATACCCCTGCCTGAACAAAGTCTTCATCTCAGGACCGAAACTGCTCATGGGGAAATCAGCAGAGGGACTCCAAACTAGCTCAGACCCTAGGGGTGAAATCCTGCCTTCAATAAAATCAAGGATGAAAACCACACCATAACCTGTAGCCTGTTGAAGCAAACAGGAAACTTTCTATGGATTTGAGTATGCTATGATTAAATTGAGAAAAATGAGCCTTAATAGGTAGGTAATAAGTACAAGTGCTCAATAGGAAGACAGCCTATCAGTCATAACCAGGTGTTTTAGCACGGAGCACCTGCACACACTGATGGCTGCTCAATGTAGGTGTCCAGAGCTCTTCCACAAAATTACATGGAAGGGACGTGGCAGAAGTTAAAGTGTTCTGAGTCAGGAAACAAAAGGGACCTGCTTTCTGCAGAGAAGAGAAAGGAAAATATGTTTTTGACTTCAACTGTCCACAGACAAAGCAGCTGAGTACCTGCTGGAAGATTAAATCTTTAAAAAATATTCTACTCTTCTCATGCATGCCATTTTATCTTCTGCCTACTGTTTCCATGACCTGGATAAAAATCTTTTTGACTTGAAACATCTCTTACCATACTGACATGGTCCAAGGCCAGATTACAGGGATGAGTCCTCTGCACCAAGCCTCATCAGAGGCCTCGACAAGCTCCTGGCAATAAACTCTGCCACAGTTGTATTTCTTCTGCTCATCTCCAGCTACATGTCTCCCATTGCCAGTGAGTGACTGCCCAAAGTCCGCTTTCGTCTGCTCCTGTGATGTGACAGGCGGCAGTGGGTCTTGCTGTCTGCACTGGGTCAGCAATGAGGAACATACAGTTAATGTGATGGAGCTGGGCACGGAGCACACAGGGCACACACAGCACTTACTGTCTCACAGAAACCCAGAGCTCGTCAGACACATTCATCTTGTCCAGGCTGACTGGAGAATATGCTAACGTCCAGGCAGTAAGCAGCCAAACACACAGAGGAAAAACTCTGCTGAAAAAAAGCAATTGCTTCTCTAGGAAGGAAGACTGATCTGGCATTTTGCACAGTTTGTACATCCAAGCCAAAAAATACAATTTTTTCTACTTTAATTTTGGCAAAGGAACAAGACAAGGACTTTCTTTTTCTGCTAAATTTACCCCTATCTGACTACCTGTCATCCCCAATTGCTCCTCCATTTTCTCCACCTTCTTCTTTGTCCTCACCTGTACTGAAATGTTCTCATCGGAGACCTTCTCTTCAGTTATCCGTAGGGTACCAAGTACCCTACAGACTAGATTTTTCTAAAACTACCATTAACTTAACCCATGTTATTAATCTTACTATTCCCGTGAATTTAAGTGAGTCTAAAATCTGCAGATTTACAGTATTAAAAAAAGAGAAACAACATATCTACAACTTTTCATGGGCCAGAGCTGAAGAAATCATTGTTCTTGGGGTAATGCTCTACAAAGGAGGCTGAGAATTAGGGAAAGGCCAGGGGACCACAAGTAGCTGTGTTAAAGAAATTTAATGAGCTCCCAGTCACCTGCCAAATCACAGTGACTTTTGATATTTATTTGCATACACTATCCCACCTGCTGTATAAAATACATTCTCTAAAATCACTATTTGACTTGTTAAGTAGTTAGACTGCTTGCAGATAGCTGTTAATACTCTGAGGATGTTTATTTATAATCAGGATTGTCTTCATTTAGCGTGCACATATGAAAAGCAATAGCAAAACATTGCTAGATGATTCGTGTTATTTTTCTCTGTTTTGCATGAAGACCTTGGTGAATAACAGAACAAATTATCAGTAAATGCCCCATACGAGTTTGAAATTCACTAATTTCATCTGTGCTTATGCAAGTTTGATTCTCCTTTCTGCAAATATGCAAGTAATTGCTTTTTACTGTCCATGGAAAGCGAATTTAGGGATGCAATTTGTACGTGCCGGTATTTGTGCTGGCAATGATTGTGTCCATTCAGGAGCAACTAGAGAAAGAGACGCGAGTTACCTGAGTCAGAAGCACAGCTCAGACTTTGAATATACCAAATCAGTCTGTAAAGCTAAATATTGGTAAAAATAGTCAGTAAGTTCTCATAGCGAGTTAATTTGACAAAGTGATACTGTTTTTCAATATTCTAAAAACAGAAAAAGTGGCTAAATTAACATATTATTTATGTGCATTTCTCTTCCAATCTAATTGCTGTCCTCTTTACATGTCTTTTATATGCAGGAGGGTCTAATGACTATGAATAAATAATACACTCCTGGGGGAATGATTACATGGTTTCAGATTTCACTTCCTTGAGTGCAGAAAGAGGTGGCAGATTAAACTTTATGGGCTGCTGTTACTCCACTCTGTTTGGGACAACACTTTCATGACATGTTCCCATGCACCGGTATCAAAGGCAGAGAGTTTGGGAGAGAAATTTGCTTCCGGATAAGAATTCATGTAAAGTGCAGTGGCATTTCTGAGACGGGCAAGTCAGATCACATCCAATATCACACTTGTTTGGTCTCAGGGAAGAGACACACTATGGTTTGACAAGGGCTAGGCAGGAGCTATGCGCAAGTTACATGTCAGCCGTTTCAATACGTCACCTCTTCTGCTCATCTCACCGGTATTCACCAAGTTACATGGCCTGGCAGTTCCTTTGAAGTTCATTTGCCTCACTGAATACTGAATTCCCTGGACAGTAGCTTACCCACACACACTAAAAAACAAAAAAAAAAAAAAAAAGAAAAGAAAGAGAAAGTAATTCTAGAAGGATATTATTGCTCAGGGAATGACATTACAATTTTGTCATTAAGAAATTACTGACCTACATAATTCTTACTCAGAAGTGGAAGTGATACTTTAGATGACCTATATTCTAGTATATCCCAGCATGGGGGCTTGGCATCTTTTTAACTGATGCATTAGTATGTGTCAGATTCAGACAGCCATCTGAAATTACTAGTCATGATTAATATAATTAATTATCTGCTATTAGATGCACCCATTTTTTGGTAAGACCCTTTCAGAGAGTGAGATAATTAAACATCTTAGCTGAAAGGCATCCAGACAGTTTATATCTGAAATGATTAGGAGGTAATAAGACACATTTCCTGCTTTCACATCTAATTCTGTATATGAGGTTGTAGAGAAACAAGGAAGTTTACAAGTAATAAACCAGGGCAATGTTAAAGCTGATGATTACACTACAAATAGAACTTGGAAGAATGTTCTGGCAAAGAGTTTGTCATCGCTGAGCAATACAGCTGTGAGGACTGACTCTATTCCCAAACTCCGGGGATAGTCTGATAAAAGGAAGCGGTGATCCTTTGGTGCAGATGACACAACATTACACACTGATGCTTTTATTTCTTAAAATGGCTTTTTGTTTCAAAAGTGAATAAGTGACTTAAAAAGGCTACCTAAACCCAAATCAAAATGATACCTTTTCTTTGTGACCACACTCTTCTCTTTGTGACACAAAAAGGGAACAAAAAGTGGGTTTGCTCAAATAAAATACTGTCAGCTCCAAAATGAAATATTTTTCAATGTTTTTTCTCTCTCAAGAAAAAAAAAATCTAATCTAAAATGACTTTTCCCCACCATTTTTTTCCAAATGTTCAGATGAACAAAAACAAAAAGTCTTTGCTCTGCCTTAGGCATGACTCCAATAGAAATTTTTTACACTTTGACACAACTTGTAAGCTGCATTTTAGATTCCAACAAGAAGCATTTCAGACAGAACAACGCTTTCTCTATTGTATTATAAATTTCACCAGTCTCTGCTGTGCTGCTCTGAAAAGGCACATCATAACCCATCTGTGAAAAAAAAGGAGGAAAAATATGAAGGGATTACTAGATAAACACAAGCAAGAGATGCACAAAGGTTATGCAATGTAGAAATGGCAATACAGTTATATTAATAATTGTATGATGACAGAGTTAGGTCAAAACATACAACTTTTTCATAGTCACATACACACCATGAAATGATGGAGCGATATCTCACTTCATGCTGTCCTAGCTGACATGTCCACACTAAACAGTACCATAGGGCAAGGTACTGGCTCAGGCCTGAAACCTATTTACAACATCCATGTGACTACCGACAGCTCTGGTGCTTTTTGGCTGGTGGGGATCGCAACAAAACAATGTAGTAGACATGAGTCCGTGTGCATGTGTATAACACAATGTAGGCTTAAGAGAATGATATCGTACAAAGCAAGAACAGTAGATGTTATCCTTTGGAAAGATACAACAAACAAGACAAGGAAATTTATTCCTTACAGATTGGAAAATTGAGAACATCGTCATTACCTATAAAGGACTTGATAACTTTCTCCTGCAAACCCCTTTTGCGCTCAACCCATCTCCATGTACCTCGGGACAGCTGGCAAAATTCCCCCTGACGGTTATTGTGCTGGCACACAGACACACAAGAACTCTGCAACACATGAAAGCCTTAATTAAACATATATCATTATGTAGGTATATGGAATTTTGTCACATGTTGTAAGAAGTTGTTGTATGTCTTCACTTGCTACAGATTGGGGATTTTGCTGACTCTTTCCAAGCTCAGAGAAGATGGGAATGTAGCAACAGACTGAGCTCAATAAAGAGAGCGGAGGATGAAGTTGCAAAGTCCTTTACAAGGTAGTGGACCTTTTTCTTATTTCCTTCCAAACACATAACCACTAAATATTCTCAACTTGTCAGTATTATCTTGACAATGAATAGCATATACTGTTGCTGATTTGTACAAGACTGCTTTCCCAAACCTTTGCTGTGTTTTGCCACTGCTGTTTGCCACTGTTAACGCAGAAAACAAGGAAAGATTTTTGTGAGGTTTATAAAGTTCTGGTGGGGATAAGCAGTGCTGTCACTGAGGCAGGAACCACCCCTGCATGCAACAGCATGCTGAGGCTAATAATTCTGACTTTTGGTGCCTTACTGTGTGCTAAGGACATTGCGTCATTGCACAATCGGGATCATCACTCAATGTATGAGACAGGCTGCTGCTCGAATTAGACCAGGCTATTAGCGGTCAGATTATGTAGCAGAGTACCCTGTCTCCAACAAGGATCAGCAAGCGGGCAGAAAGGAAGGAGCGTAAGAAAAAAGCAGGCATAGAGTGATTCCTCTCCAGGGTGCTCTGCCAGCCTCCGAATCACATATGACTCGTGGACTTCTTGGAGAGTTCTCTTCGCTTTTAACAACCTCCTCTAGATCTGGACGCCATGAAGTTGCCCAGCCACTGCACGTAAACTTTTAGCACCCACAGCTTCCTGATACAGGGAGTTCTGCAGCTCTGCCACACACTGATGGACCCTTTGCCCCATGGGCTCCCTCATCAAAGGACTTGCTGTCACAATCCAAGCAGTTCTTTTGTTTCCCATTGCTATCTAGCAGCTCAGACTTCAATTAAGCTGCAACTCTAAAGAAAGAAAAACAAATTCTAGGTGACCAGTAACCTGTCTTTTGAAAACCAGAGGGCCCAAAATTTTTTTCTCTCTCTGTCTACATGTAATCCATATTCATCACCAGAGTTCACCCACACATCTCTTCTCGCTGTGAGACAATTGGCTTTTTGTTCCCCAAGGACAACGGACCTATTTCCTAAAGCAGGCTGTCAAAATCTGTCAACTCGTTTGTCCCTCTGCCAGCCCTCGCAAGAAGGAGGTTCCTTCTTGCTCCAGCAGAAAGGAGCAACTCCATCTTTCCTGTGGTCCCACACTGACCAGAAGCAGAGAGGAAGGGTCAAGGCACCAAGAAGGACTGGTTCAGCCAAAACTGGGTCTACAATTACTTACCACTGGTTACTGTTCCCAGCAGTCTTCTTATGCATGTAGCTGCCTATTCTTCTTATGACTGAAGCCAGATCTTTTTTCCAGAATAGCTAAGTCCTCCATCATAGATTAAGTGCCTACAGAAAGACTGATTTTAGAAAAGTTTTTGCACCATTTTCTGCTTCTATATTTGTAGCAGGATAAATTTTTAAGTATAAATACTTTTTTCCTCCTTTGGTAAAAAGCAAACTGCAAACTTCCTGTGAATGAAAAACAGAGTAGTGATTAAAAATAATTATAACAGATGACTCATGAGTCTACAGTGGTTTTTGCATCAGCAAATAAAATTGGTCAGGATAGATGGAAAAAAGTGCATTGAAGTTTAACTACCAAATGTATCTTCCAAGCCCTCATTACCAGTCCCTTTTCAAATGAAGTCTTTTTCATCATAGATTACCCAGCTACATTTTGCATTTGCGATTTTTTTAATTAAAAAGTTGAAGAAAAAAAATGGAATGAATACTCAAAGCAACACCTCTCCAGAACAAATGGTTCTCCAAAATGCAAACAATTAGAGAGGTCTTCTAAGCTATGTACTCACACACAGGATAAAACACAGTGAAGGAGGAATTACTGTGCCAAGTGAGGACCTTGCCAGCTTTTACTTATTCACTTTCTCCCTTACAGCACTCTGCTGAAACTCTTGTTTCATCAGCATTTTAACTTAGGGACTCTTTTTCCCATAGGATCACAAAGTTTGCCAGATTGGACGAAAGTGACCCATTAATATGGTAAACTATTGCCTATGTTCTTCCGCCAACAGCAGCCAGTGCTGACTATTTGAGGTGAATATTGAGTAGGTGGGGGTGAATTAAATGTTGGCTAGAATACTGGAGTATGATCTATTTTCTCTTTTAATTACGTTTTCTCCCATTCTCTAACATTTCGGAATAGGAAGCATTAAAAGAACTCCTTCCCCTCACACAGACAACTTTTCCTTCATAATCTTTCCTAGATATGTTTCTTTTCTTACCTGCTTTTCTGTTCTCCAGTTTAAAATTATTTGTGTTCTAGTCAGCTGAGCGAGAAGGGGACCTCCCGTCCTTAACAAGTCACTGGGGAGAAAGTCAAAGAACAGGTGGGAAACGCAAATATAAAGAAATTAAATGATTTTCCAACGTTGTATCAGTAACAGATTCAAGAATATTTAATGAGGACCAAATCTTGAACTTCCTGTTCTGGGGAACCAGTTGATTTGATATGATGTCTAAAGAGCAGCTACTTTATCTCAACTAAATGAGGGAGCACAATGGAGTCAGGTACTTTATTCAGCTAACACAGGCCCCAAAGAGTGATTAAGGACCCGTGTAGAAATGGCTGAAAGGAATCACAGCTTATCACAGGGCAACACTGACCAAGGAAACCTGAACTTGCACCCTTCATGGAGGTTGTCTGTTTACTTTTCTCTTAAGCACAGATTACTGAGCAGGACTCACACTGCTGTCGCCATCACCCATCTCTTGAATACAGCTTGATGCTTACAGTATTCACCCAGGAACTTCCTAGAGTGAAGTCTCTCCATATTGAAGAGGATTCATGGCCACATTTCCCACATGGTTAACTATCAGGATACATCAAGTGGGTAACAATACTGCCATGCCTCAATTGAAGCTGAGTCACTGTGGCCAGACCACAGGAGGTGGATTACTCAGCTGAATGGGTGTTGGGGTCATCTCCCTCTTTCATGGACTGCGTATCCACCTCACATTGCACAGCTGTTGGCTGTCTCTCCACCACCACTATTCTGCAGCCTGCTGATCAAAGTGTTTGCTCAGGGTCTGAATCCCTGAGGGCTGCATGCTGAAAACCTCCCAATGAGTTCAGTCGAGCCTTTCTTAGGAGTTAGGATAGCATTGAGTACTCAGTTCACCTCTGTACTGAACACAGAGCGTACTAAGCACCATCCCTCTTTTCCTAGAAGTCAAATATTCTTCAGTATCTTACCGCACCGTTTTTTTGAGAGTTTTTCCACTGGTGTGTCAGTAGGGTGAGAGCGGATTACCTGGAAGAGGGCAGTAACACATTGCTATAGACACGAAAACCACAACAGCCATCCTGCTTCTGACCTGCTATAGCAGCGATATCTGGCTCTGTCCCTATGGGACTGTTCTTCATCCAACAGGTAAGGCTATCCCAGCAATCTCTGCATGGATATACCGCCTTTATAAATACATGCAGAGTGTTGCCTGCATTCAGCCTGGAGCCACCCTTCCCTGTCTCTGTCATACCAAGAGGTTCCTGTGACAGTTGTCAACTGGGACCTCATAGACAGCAGTCTAAAGATTTCTCCCTGCTTCTGGGCTGTCTTTATCTGTGGGTAGAAAAGCCAGCTCTACAGGAGGGAATTGTAAAATTGTTATTGGCAAACTGCCCATGCTCAGTGCCTGTAGCACCTCTGAAGTTCCCAGATGTGACAATAAAATTAGGCCTGGAAGGTGGAAGGCTGGAGCCAGACTCAGACTTGGGAGTTCAGCAGCTTGCAGGGTTGAGCTAGATGGGCCCCAGGAGATGAGTCTGGGAGATTTATAGCTGGGATAGTTGTTGGCTCTGGGCATCAGACCAACCTCATTATCTTAGATATAGTCAAAGAAGATGAACTCACATAATACAAACCTTGCACTGCAAACCACTTATATAGCTCTATTGTACTAATTAGATCAATACTGGTTTCCCTTTCCCTTCCAGCCTAAGCAATCACTGCTTCTGTCTGATGTCACCTGGAGTTCATACTGCTCCTCACCTCCCACACAAGCCCTGCCGTTTAGTGACCTGTTCTCTGTTAACAGCCACTGTGCTTATGCCAGCAAGACAGGCATTTTTACTCAACAGTGGATGAAGTTAATCCTGTATACATTTTATAAAGGGCTCTGGGATGAAAGACAAGACACTCTCATCAATTATTGAGGCCCAACTCTGAATGTTTTTCCAGGCTCCATAAATACCTCTTCTCATAAAGGGCTTGAAATACTTCATCAGCTGAATAAGTGAGTCCAGACTGAGGGGTCTGCACCAGTTCAGCCTACTCCTGCTAACAAAGCTCTGAATCAGCACATGGGAAGAGACTCAGAAAATGTGTTTTCTCCCATAAGCTCCTGTCCTGGCTTAAGAGAATAAGCTTTTTTCAACTGCTTGCTAGATCCCTTTCTCCCTTCCCTGGATAGCCCTGTTCACCTTTCAAGTCACAACATGACCAAAACAAGAAAATGCTTTCTTTGCTTACTCCACAGCCTCAGGAAGTAAAGCCCACATAGAAGACAAACACATGAGCACAGAAACATCTGTAAGTACATACATGCATCTATCTTTTTAGACAAAGGCTCATAAAGAAAAGACACATGGTTATTTTTTTTGTGGAACTGGGCTCAGTACCATGAAGATTAACTCATGGATTAGGATTCCGAAATTACCAAATTATTGTTTTTATTTGAATTACTGGAACATGCATCTGAAATAATAACTTTTGTCAGAGTGCACAAGGCCATTATCATAATGGTGGCTGGGCAAGAAAAACACAAAGCTTTCCAAGGAAAGACAGATATTAGATGAAGTGTCTTCATCAGAGTCAATCTCCCTCTTAATCACACAGCATTCATATTTCTTAGGTTCTGTGGGATGCGATTTCTAGTGTTTGCTTCGGGTAGGATGACATTGCTTCAAATCTCTATCATGTGGACAGTCCAACAGCAGGTTGCATATAGCTCTCACTGGTTTAAAGCAGTGCAGCGTGTTCACTCTTCTAAATGCTTTTATCTAGGTATCAGGGCTAAGTTAGAAGATGGCAGCTGGTTTAAAAGCAGAGTGCCCTGTCTCCTTTAGGTAGAGCTCTAGACTGCCTACTTATTCATTACAAATAAACATTGAAAATGATTTAAGGTAGTGATTATAACCTTCCTTGAACTTAAAATGGGCTCTCGGGATTTTTTTATGGTTTGAGGAAAAAAAACTTTCTCCATTGACATCTTCAGAAAATCAAGGATTTCTGCCACTCTCCCAAGGACACACAAGCACAAATACACAGTCTACCATTCCAGTGTCCCTGTTTTGTTTTTGTAATAAATAGAGTTGAGAGTAGTAACCAGTTTTATTTCAGACAGAGGCATTCACTAAATGTGGCTGAGGAGCATTGATCTGAGCTACTTAGCTAATCAATGTTTCTTTTACATGCTTATCTGGAAACTTGTAATCCTCCCAAGCCCAGTTTCATTTCACCAATTAAATTAAGAAAGATTAACCTTGGATTTATTTTTATAAGCAACCTGCTCAAGAAAAAATTTTTTTTTGCTACTTTTCCATAGAATCATAGAATGCCTTGGGTTGGAAGAGACCTTCAGAGGTCACCTAGCCCAGCCCCCCTGCAGTGAGAAGAGATATCCTCAACAGGATCATGTTGCTCAGAGCGCCGCCCAACCTGGCCTTGAATGTTTCCAGGGATGGTGCCCCCACTACATCTCTGGGCAATCTGTTCCAGTGTTTCACCACCCTCATGGCAAAAAATTTCTTCCTTATATCTATATATATTTTCGGTTCTTACAATGTGCGTAAAGGTATCATCTAAGTAGAATAGTTCATATTCGCTTCTAAGTAATACATCTCTTTTGATGGCTCAGTAAAACACTGTGTTTGTAATAAGAACCCTGCAAAGAAATGGAAGTGTAACACAGATAGGACATTAATTACTTTTAGAAACCGGTAGTATATTGCTGCTTATTTTGCAAAACTGTGAAGTCTGTTGCGCTTGGTAGAAGGATGCAACGTTTTGGTGTGTTTCTGCTACACACTGCCTGATCAGAAAGAAGGAGAGGAGGCTTTCAGACAATGGGGAGAAATAAAATGGTCATAGGCCTTAGTATTTACAGGCGATTTCAATGACCTCAATATAAGTCACCAAGGTGAGCAGCTCTGGTGCTGACACAAACAGCAGCAGAGCGCTCTAGTGCAGTGTGCAGGAGAGCTTCCTGAAGTGGGGAAACCTCAGAAGGGAGAGACCCAAACATTTGAAATGTCCCTGTACTAATGCGCACAGCACCTTAGCCATCCACGTACAGGACAACCAGGGGATTAGGCCCAGTCAGCAAGCGTTTATGAAAGGTAGGTCCTGCTTGACCAAACTGATCTCCTCCTATGACAAAGTGACTCACTTAGAGGATGAGGCAAAGGCTGTGGGTGTTTTTTACCTGGACTTTAGTAAAGGCTTTGACACCATTTCGCACAGCATGTTTCTGGAGAAACTAGCTGTTCATGGCTTAGATGGGTGCACCCTCTGCTAGGTAAAAAACTGGCTAGATGGCAGGACCCAGAGAGTTGTGATGAATGGAGTTAAATCCAGTTGGTGGCCAGTCACAAGTGGCATTCCCCAGGGCACAGTATTGGGGCCCATCTTGTTTAATCTCTTTATCAATGATCTGGATGAGGGGATCAAGTGCAGCCTCAGTAAGTTTGCAGATGACAACAAATTGGGTGGGAGTGTCGATCTGCTTGAGGGTAGGATGGCTCTGCAGAGGAATCTGGACAGGTTGGATCGATGGGCCAAGGCCAACTGTATGAGTTTCAACAAGACCAAATTCCGGGTCCTGCACTGTGGTCACAACAGCCTCATGCAATGCTACAGGCTTGGGGAAGAGTGGCTGGAAAGTTGCAGGGAAGAAAACGGCCTGGGTGTTCTGGTTGACAGCCAGCTGAACATGAGCCAGCAGTGTGCCCAGGTGGCCAGGAAGGCCAACAGCATCCTGGCTTGTATGAGGAACAGTGTGGCCAGCAGAAGTAGGGAGGTGATCATGCCCCTGTACTCAGCACTGGTGAGGCCACACCTTGAGTACTGTGTTCAGTTTTGGGCCCCTCACTACAAGAAAGACATTGAGTTGCTGGAGCGTGTCCAGAGAAGAGCAACAAAGCTGCTGAGGGTTCTAGAGAATGGCTGATGGAACTGTGGTTGTTTAGCCTGAAGAAGAGGAGGCTGAGGGGAGACCTTCTTGCTCTCTACAACTACCTGAAAGGAGGTTGTAGTGAGGCAGGTGTTGGTCTCTTCTCCCAGGTAACTAGTGATAGGACGAGAGGAAATGGCCTCAGATTGCATAAGGGGAGGTTTAGATTGGATATTAGAAAAAATTTCTTCACTGAAAAGGTTATCAAGAATTGGAACAGGCTTCCCAGGGAGGTGGTCGAGTCACCATCCCTGGAGACATATAAAAGACAAGTAGATGTGGTACTTAAGGACATGGTTTACTGGTGGACTTGGCAGTGCTAGGTTAACAGTCGGAGTCAATGATATTAAAGGTGTTTTCCAAACTAAAGGATTCCATGATCCTGTCCAGGACACTACTAAAAGGTGAACAGTTCAGCCAGTTTTCAGTCCACTTGTCTAGCCCATACTCCATTAATTTGTCTATGAGGATGCTTTGAGAGACAACGTCAAAATCCTTATTAAAATGAAAATAAACAACATTCTTTGCTCTTCCCTTATCCGTTGAGCCAATCACCTCATTACAGGTTATCAGGTTGATCAAGCATGATATCCAACGCTTGATAACCCTTTCAGTGAAGACTTTTTTCCTAATATCCAAGGATAATAGGATAGACTATACCCTCAGCAAATTTGCAGTTTTGGCAAGAGAGGAATCTCATTAAGTTCAACAATGGGAAGAGCGAAGTCCTATACCTGAGGAGAATAAAACCATGCACCACAAAAGGCTGAGGGACAACCAGCTTATAAACAGATCTACAGCGAAGGACCTTATGGTCCTGGTGGACAACAAGCTGGCTGTAAACCAGCAATGTGCCCTTGCAGCAAAATGGCCAACAGGGTACCGGGCAGCATTAGGCAGAACGTTGCCATCAGGTCAAGGAAGGTGATCCTTCCCCTCTGCTCAACATTGGTGAGACACATCAGGAGTGCTGTGTTCAGTGCTGAGCTTGTCAGTATAAGGAAGATACAGACCTACTGGAGTGAGTCCAGAGAAGGGCCACAAAGATAATGAAGAGACTGAAACATCTTTCCTATGAAGAAAGGCTGAGAGAGCTGGGATGGTTCAGCCTAGAGAAGAGGAGGCTCAGAGGGAGACCTTATCCATACGTATAAATACCTGAAGGGAAAGTGCAAAGAAGATGGAGCCAGGCTCTTTTCAGTGGCACCCAGAAACAGGACCAGAGGCAATGGGTGTAAACTGAACCACAGGAGGTTCTGTCTGAACGTCAGGAAACACTTTTTTACTGTGAGGGTGACTGAGCACTGGCACAGCTTGCTCGGGTAGGTTGTGGAGTCTCCATCCTTGGAGATATTAAAAAACCAACTGGACATGGTCCTGGGCAATCTGGTCTAGCTGACCCTGCTTGAGCAGGGGCATTAGATTGGATGATCTTAAAAAGTCCCTTCCAACCTCAGCTGTTCTGTTATTCTGTAAAAAGAATAAGTCATAGAGCTAACAAGTAATAGAGCACAGTATGTCCCTTCCTCCAGAGAGCAGATCTGTTTCCAGAATGTCCTGTAAGCCACCAGTGGTTACAGTCTCTGCTCTTTGCATTACCCACCACAGCTTACTATCGAGAAGCTTGCACAGCCCAGAAACTTGGAACAACTCAACACATCCTTTTGAGGACATAATCTCAATTGCTGTTCAAGAAGAAATTGTAAGGCCATTGAAAACAGAATAGCCTGGAAATGGATGCTATACCTGTGCCCTTGCTCTAGTAAAGCAGTTTTTGCCACTTTGGCAATGATGCTAGACTCAGTGACCTATCAGCAGTCTTCTTTCTCTAACACTGAATAATTGTGAATGTTCAATTCTGAGCCAGCTACCAAAAGCTGGTTTTGAGGATGATTCACAGTCTCAGTTCAGGGTATTTGGAAGAAAGTAATGACATTGCATTTTGATAAAGCATTTGAAGGGACTTTGAAATTTGGATTTAGCTGTCATGGGGATGCCCTACAGCAAGGAGCTTACCTCATATTTCCAGTCATGGCATCTGCCCTCAAAAATATTTGTATTTTCCACTCCATGGTATTTGGTATGGACATTGCTGTAGCCTGCTGCACTGGCGTACAATCCAACCACTGCATTACTTTTGCATTACTTTGCAAGATATCCATTCTTGTCCACAGTGGTTGTATAGCAAGTCAGACCAACAGTGGAAATGAGAGTAAGTAAAGGATGGGGGTCAGGAGAGTGAGGAGGAGAGTGTGAGCCCTACGTCTTCATTTACATCAGTTGACTGAAGATGAAGCTGGTGAATTCACAGTAATGCACTATCCTTGGCCAAATCCAACCAACAGAACAGAGTAGGGCATACAGATTCCATTATTTTTCAAAGTTATCTTTGAATTTCAAGTCTTACATTTACCAGTTTTCACACAATTGACTAGCTCAAGACACACTAACTGTTCAGTTCCTTTTATGCATATATACTTTCCAAAACCCAAAGGGATTCCCCAAGTGTATGCTTAAAGAATATCTAACTTTACTGAAAATCTAGGATCATTTTTATTGAAGTTTGATGCAAAGTAGAAGGCCCATTCCACAGGACATTGAATGATTCTGACATTTATTTTTCTTCTGAGGCAGAACCCAAAGCTAACTGATTCAATTTTAAAGTTCTTCTTCCAAATGTTTTCTTTAGAACCAATAAAAATATTTTCTTCCAAAAAAATCAGAATGCTTTGCTCCAATCATGATCTCTTCCATTTTAATTAACTATACCTACATATTTGAAATCAGTTATTATTAGCTGAAAAAAAAAAATATTCTATTCTGAAAGCATCAGACAGAACATTCAAAGTCAGGAAAATGCATTCATCTGGGAGACAGGGGATTTCTCCACAAAAATATATTTCTCCAAAATACTTCAACACAGAGTCATTTTCTAATGGTAAATTGCTTCTGTTGCTGATATCCAAACTGGCTGAAGTTCCTGTCTGTGATGAACTGTTTGTTTATCTCCTTTGTACTTGCAGTCCTCTTTGCTATATACTGCTTCTCAGAATGATTCAGAAAGTGTCTCCTTCCCACCTCCTCCTTAAAAGCCCAGCACTAAAAATGCCATGAAAAACCAAATGGTATTAAACTCTTGCTTCTGATCTGAATCCTAAAAGATGAAATGAGGAAAGAGGTAATTTACCCGTCGTCTTGCTTCAAACTAAGGTTAATTATATGTAATTATATATAAATCAAGAGACATTTGTCTTTTTTTTTCCTAAAAACATTCAGTGATTGAGACACCAGAACTCTTTAGACAACCTGTTTTCTACTTTGTGATTCACTTCTTGCACCACTATAAAGTTTTAAATAGTGTCTAATCTTAAACAGTGGAAATTTCCCTTCTTTTGAGTTTAAATCCAATAGCTCTTCTATTGATTCCAGTCATGTCAGCAAACAGTTTATTTCCTATTCTTCATGGTAGCCTTTTACACGTTTGAAAACTCCTATAGTGTGTCCAGTCAGTCTTCCCCTTTCAAGACCAAGCAGCTGTTATTCATTAATTACTCCTTGCAAGTCATGGTTTCCAGATGTCTGATCATCGTACCTTGCTTGTCGTCATCTAGTCCAAGTTAGCCTACAAGTTAGTCTATTTCTTTCTTGACCTGTGCTGCTGAAATCTGGACCTTGAACTTCAGGCTAAGGTAATTTACTTGAAGTGTCTAACACAGTATCAGCACAATATTTTTTTGTTGGGGTTTTTTTTTGGGGAGGTGGGGTAGGGTGGGGTTGTAACAGCATTGTATTGCTGGATCTTATTAATGCCGTCTAACTAATTAGTGAAGAAAAGCAAGCATTTTTTCCCTATTCCCAAATTCTTTGACTTCCTCTGAAGTTTGTAAATAGCTCTGGGAAAGACGTGTGCTTCAAAAATCACATCACATGATGTGATATGGCATAATATCTAAAATTTAGTCTCTCTTCCTATAGCATTTTAATTTACCCTCCCCCAAATGCATCTGTACTTGCAGTTTTTCCACTTTTTATAACACATCAAGAAAGAAAATGCACTAAAAACTTATTAGAGATGCCCGAAGCTGCAAATAGGCCTGGAAATAAAGCTGTCAAAGGAAGAATAGAAACGAAGTAATTATACAAGACAATTTTAATAAAGGATGGACTTATTTGTGGAAAAAAAAACAAACAACTGCAAGCTCTGTTAGGTTGCTATTAGAAACCCCACTCCTTATCCTAAATACAAAAGTGTTAAAATTTCAGAATAATTTATTAAAGCTATTATCACTATTCAGACCGAGGTATTTATAGAGACCTGAATATTGAGAAATTTTTGTTGTGAAGTAAATAATGCCGACAATGTCATTTTCTCCAAACTTTCTAAAATAAGCTCTAGATAAATTACGAAGAGAAGTGTTTCCTACATAGGAAAGTCTTGAATAGTGATAACCTGGAAAGTCTTTAAACATGTTGTAGAGGCTGATGGCAAGGTTGCTAACAGCCATTTGTGCTTAGGAAATCAGACCTTCTGGGCATTTCTGCCACTAGGGTGATTAACCACTGGAACAAGCTGGGAAGAGCCACAGAGTTTCTCCACCACAAAGTAATGCTCATGTGAGATTTGGTTTTGTATTTACCATGAAAATTATGACTGTATTTGAAAAAAAGTAAAATTTGAGGCAATCATCTGGTCAGTGGTGGGCTGGAGCCGTGCTGAGGTTATTGCAGACTCCTTTCTGGCCTTTTAATCTACCATGGAGAGACACTGGAGAGGTCCCACTCATTGAGGGAGTTAGTTTCATGAGCTGTGATCAGAATCTAGTGACCAGCTTAGTCTACAAATACCTCACCTTCAATGAAAAGGCAGAGTGAGTTTACAGACAGCAAGAAAATCTTCATTTCTCAGCTCAGCCTGGATTTCCCCTCTCACCTTTACCTGCCTTTTTAAAGCGAACAATTAACTCAGGAAAGGAAGGCTGTCCGTCTCTGTCTCTCTGTGTAGGGTCAGGACAATAAGGCTGCAGTCTTGGTGGGACATCATTGTGCTAATTTAGCACGAGTGTGGACACAGCCCTGCAGTAACCCAGCTGTTGACATCATGGATTACAGGAGCTGCGTTCACCAACACTGAAACTCTCCCAGCAGGTGCCTTGTAAAACCCTGCCTGTAACACAAATACTATCTAAATCTCTGCAGCTCTTGAGATAGGAATAGAGTATAACAAATAATTAAACCCCAAACTTGGAAATCTCCATACCACCACCTCCCCGGGATAAATGAGGAGTGTTTTATAGAGGCTTCTTTGCTTTTCTATTTCAGCTGTGGTTTGATATCATATGGTTCATTTCATGAGCACATAAACAGAATGCAATACAAAAACTCTGCTTCTAAATGAGCAAGGTCACCCAGGTCTCCTCAGGTGAGTATGGGCCTTGTCTCGCCAGGGGACAGCATCACCATCTGCTCAGCTGTGCCAGGTCTCTCCCCGACTGATTCAAGCACAAACAAAACATTAAGGTTACTGAGACCTACATGTAAAAGACTGGGAAAAAACAGTAGGCTGCCCCACACAACCGTAAATCAAGCCCCACCCTGCTAGCACATGCATTGCAATAGAGTCTCCAACGCAGACGTCACCTCTTGGTAGGACCCTGGTCTTATAGACGGAGTGCACTGGAGTGATTTGTTGTCAGTATGGAGGGCAGGATGCGGAGAAGTGATTGCAGGTTTGTAGGCAAGGGAAGGGTGGTGAGGAAGCTGAAGACTGCCCTAGAGAGCTGGATTTGACCTCTATGTCTTTACAGTGGCATAAGAGGGGGTGAGTATTTCCAGTAGATGATGCTTTGGGAGGCAGCGGATGAGTTGCAGCTTAGCTGAAAACTCAGAGCTGCATTTTGTGTCAGTGGGAACCATGCTGCTGAGAACAGGCAAGAGTACAAGCTCTGAAAACGCAAGCATCAGCCACGTCACTCTGAGTATCCCCAAATTAGCCTCTGCTTCTTTACTTGTAATTCTCAGTACTTTCTCCGTGTCAGATAGAGAATTGTGTCTTAATATCTCAGAAAGGTTTATGAAGACTAAGTCATTAATTTTTGTGAAATGCTCATGCAATCTAGACGAAGAGCTACAGGAATATCCCAAAGAAAACTAAGTAGGGCAGGTTTTCACTGATACTCGACCCACAAGCCTGACATCAGACATTTAAAAATATGACCAATGCAGAATATTAAATAACTGCTACGTTAATGAAAAGATATAAGGTATGACAGTAACGCAGCCATAGTGGACCGTAACACAGACCAGCCCAATTTTGACACAGGTGTACTGATGATGCTAATATATGTCAGTGACAGAACAGAATAATCCTTTTTGCAGGGTTCTGGCTGAAAAATGAGTTTTACGTAGAAGAAGAAATTAATATGTACAAAACTGCTGACTACATAAGGTACAGGCTAGCATCGCTGAAAGTAAATTCACAAGGGTTTGTCGGCTGGCAGGCAGAAGCCACGACTGTCTCTGCTGGAGAAAAGAAGGTTATCAGGAGTAGTCAGCATGGATTCACCAAGGGAAAATCACGCCTGACCAATCTAACAGCTTTCTACGATGACATGACTGGCTGGGTAGACGAAGGGAGAGCCGTGGATGTTATCTACCTTGACTTCAGCAAGGCTTTTGACACAGTCTCCCGTGATATCCTCCTAGGGAAGCTGAGGAAGTGTGGGCTGGATGAGTGGTCAGTGAAGTGGATTGAGAACTGGCTGAATGGCAGAACTCAGAGGGTTGTCATCAGCGGTGCTGAGTCTAGTTGGAGGCTGGCAACTAGTGATGTCCCCCAGGGGTCAGTACTGGGCCCAGTCTTGTTTAACTTCTTCATCAACGACCTGGATGAAGAGTTAGAATGTACCCTCAGCAAGTTTGCTGATGACACCAAACTGGGAGGTGTGGTAGACACACCAGCAGGCTGTGCTGCCATTCAGCGTGACCTGGATAGGCTGGAAAGCTGGGCAGAGAGGAACCTGATGAGGTTCAACAAAGGCAAATGCAGGGTCCTGCACCTGGGGAGGAAAAACCTCATGCACCAGTACAGGCTTGGGGTGCACCTGCTGGAGAGCAGCTCTGTGGAGAGGGACCTGGGTGTCCTGGTGGACGACAGGTTAACCATGAGCCAGCAGTGTGCCCTGGCTGCCAAGAAAGCCAGTGGAATCCTGGGGTGCATCAAGAAGAGTGTGGTCAGCACGTCGAGGGAGGTTCTCCTTCCCCTCTACACTGCCCTGGTGAGGCCCCATCTGGAGTACTGTGTCCAGTTCTGGGCTCCCCAGTTCAAGAAAGATGAGGAGCTACTGGAGAGAGTCCAGCGGAGGGCTACAGGGATGATGAGGGGACTAGAACATCTCCCCTACGAGGAGAGGCTGAGGGAGCTGGGCTTGTTCAGCCTGAAGAAGAGAAGGCTGCGAGGGGACATAATATATACTCACAAATATCTGAAGGGTGGGTGTCAGGAGGATGGGGCCAAGCTCTTTTCAGTGGTGCCCAGTGACAGGACAAGGGGCAATGGGCACAAACTGAGGCACAGGAAGTTCCGTCTGAACATGAGGAAGAACTTCTTTCCTCTGAGGGTGACGGAGCACTGGAAAAGGCTGCTCAGGGAGGTTGTGGAGTCTCCTTCTCTGGAGATATTCAAGACCCGCCTGGACAAGGTCCTGTGCAGCCTGCTGTAGGTGACCCTGCTTCGGCAGGAGGGTTGGACTAGATGACCCACAGAGGTCCCTTCCAACCCCTACTATTCTGTGATTCTGTGATTCTGTGTTTCTGTGCTGCTGCTCGTGCTTCTGCCATGCAATGGGAGCTGATTTCAATAGAGTTTCAGAGCTTTCAGTAAGGAATCATCACCCAGTCCTTCAGCAGAAGAGTATTTGAAGACTGTAGAGTCCCTGCTGTGGGGGTGAGCATTTGTACCCTGGACGTACTCAGATGAGCAGCACAGGGCAGGGTGTGAGGGAATCACAGATCCTGAGCATTCTGCCCAGCCCATGGTGATATTACCATTCCTGTCAGCCTCTTTGCAGCTGCACAGAGATCTGCCAAGAATGTCAATTTTTCACCATAGCTGCAAGGAGAACCTTTTGTTTTGTAAACACAATTATCTGGTGTGTCAGATGTGAGATTTTCCTTGCAATTCCCAGTTCACAGGAATTTCTGGATACTCCTGTCCACTCCACCCGAACTCAGACTGACTGCACTTCTTAGGTGAAATTTCCCAAGAACTGGGAATGCTGCACCAGTTCTACCAGACAGCACCAGGGAGAAAAAAAAAAAAAAAAAAGTCTGAAAAAAGGATAATTTTATTCTTTTGCAGCAACACAGCAGGGAAGCCCGAGGGGATCACATCACTCTCATCCTGCTACATGAAAAAGATCACCACTAGGTTTCAAAACACCAGTGGAAGACAGAGACCTGCAACAGCTCCAGCACTCTTAACCCTCTTGAAAGAAACAAGAAAGCTGGGAAGGGGGGCACAGGCATGGGAGATGCATGCACACAGATTGTGCTCCGCAGAAGCCATAATGCTGGAAGCGAGGGAGTGAAAAACACATACATGCACTGGATAGAGACTTTGGGCAGCGAGACATGTGGGAAGAAGCAAGGAAGAGGCAAAACAGAATGTCCCTGTCCTCCAGTCATTACAGGGACAAGAGTGACACATGGATTAGACACAAAGTGTAAGTGGCATCTCTGGTTTTCATTTTCATAAAGTCAGGTCCAGAAATATCACCCAGGTGGATTCACAATTTGCTTACCGTTCTCACAGACTGTGGAGACTGCTTTCAAAGATGCCAGCCGCCCTGAACATTTTACTGTGTAATGTTCTGGGTTAGTAGCTGTCAGAGCTGGAAAATGAACTAGAATCTATTAATTTTTCAGGTCTGCCTATGGCTGTTAATATTCATCCTCTAGAAAGCAAATGTCTTGTTACTTTATCAAACTGTTATGTCTCCAGACAGCTTATATGTTTATACAAAATATATCCAAGCAATGGGCCAGATATCATGCACAGAGATGCAAGTATAATCTACTAAACCAGCTGAAAAACAGTGTTGAAAAATGTCAAGCCTCAGACTAACTGGTGTATATGTAGTAATTAATATGAAATATGATTAACAATTACATAGAATGTAGAATCATTTTCTGGTTTGCTTCCTAATTAGCACAATAAAACGTTAACTATGAAAGAAATTTACCTTCCAGTCTTATTAGTCTGGAATTTTCCACTGTCGTGTTGAACACTGAGAAAGAAAAAGCTGTCTTGTAGTGCTGTAATGATCTATGTCTTAAATAATTCAAAAGGGAAGTTCACTGTACGCCTGCAACTCTGATTACAGTGAAAGGTAGTGACACTAGACTGCCCACTGATTTAAAAGCATCTTCAGACACCTTATTTATAATTAGGGACCTGAAAAAAACAGTGGAGGAATACTTGTAAGTGTTCCCCAAATATCATAAAAAATGCTGAGGCCGTAGAATGATAAATTACCAGACCTGTAATTCAATCTCAGCTTTCTAATGATCTCATCAATCAATCATACTTCATGGATGCGATTCATGATATCATCTGAACCCCCTCTATTGAGTTATGGCTTTGTTATAAATCCCACATTATCCATTACCGTTGCACTGAATACACAATACCTTATTACAGCAGCACTCAACAGCACTGCCAGACTAGAGGGGTTATCAGTTTTCCCACTAGAAATACTGGTTTTCAAAAGATTACAAATCAGCTAGGAGCATATACTCTCAGTTTAGCTTCTCTGCGTGATCTTAGGAAGGGGAGGATGGGACTGTGATTAGGCTCCTGGCCTTGGCATGGCAAAGAGCTTCTGCAAATCCTTGCTGCACACAGGTCATACAGACAACCTTGCCCAAATCACCTGGACGGCTGAAGTTCTTCAGGGTATGGCTGTATAATCCAGTAGAACACAGAGCAGAGTGACGTGAATCTGCTCCTGGCACTGGCTATCAACGTCCATGCAGGGCTGAGAGAATTTCCCACGGTGAGACCCCCCCAATCAAATGGAGAGAGGGTCCAGCTGAGACACCACTGCTGCAGAAGCAGTTTCACTGTGCCTGCCTGTCTTTATTTCTATGGGGAAGATGAGGGATAATAGTACTGTTTATTTCTTCTTTGGGAAAAAGTATGCTGGTATTAACAGTGCTTTTGCAGAGGATGAGTTCATAAAACATTGTGGTATTCACAGCGTAGCTGAGCCACTTGAATGCAATTCATCACTGCTAAATTTGACACCCAGGTCAGATGTGATTAGTTTACGAGGAAACAAGTGGTTCTCAGTGTTTTGGGGTTCACCTACACAATGCCAAAAGATGGGTCCGTGTACTCCAAACAGGCTAAAAATGGGGCATAGCTAAGCAGGGCCCTCCATGTCTGAGTGACTGCTGGAGAGCTGACCAGGAAAGGGACTACTTGTGAAACTCTTTGTTGCCTGCTTGCAAGAAGGCAGCTGTGAATCAACTCAGAAAAACCCAGCCAACACTAAGAACAGTGAGTGAATGAGCTCTTGACTTCCCAGATACCCATGGTGCTAAATGAGAGGTATGTTGATGCATACATCACCTAATGTCAGGGAGCAGCAGGAGTGGGACTGCTCCAGGAGTGACAGAAGCCAGGAGATCTCAGCAGCAGGGCACAGTCCCACAGCATCAGTGGGGCTGGGCTAGTGACAATGTCCAGCTCTACCGACAGTCCCAGACAAGATGATTCAGGTCCAGGGGCCATCAGAGCCCAGTCAGGAATAGCAGGAGATGGGGCTGGCTACGAACGACTTTGCCCCTTGTTCCTTTCTGCCACATGGATGCCACCAGCCTCACCTTCTTCCTCCTGAACTCCAACTAACACATAACAACATAGTCAAGGACCTTCTTCTCATTTCCCTCCTGTTCCAAGTCACCTGTTGTGCTCTTGTCTTTGATCACACAGTTGAAGGTAAGTGTGTATATGAACACGCTGAGAGCATGCTAGAGCTTGGATTCAATCCACTGAGTCAAGGACATGTTTGCATCAACTTCTAGTGGATTTGAATGAGACCCTAGTAATGCAAGCATGTAGGCTGAGATCTCATGGGCTGTATCGAAATGGCTTCTGTCATACTTTCCAAAAGCAGAAGCTGAAAAGAACAGGGCTCGCTCTTGCTTAATACATCGATGTCTTCCAATAGTGCCTCTGCAGAACCCAATCCCCGTCTAAACTGTCTCTCCACTTCAACAGAAAAGCATGTTACTCTTTCTCCAGAGCATAGTGATTAATTAAGCTTGTCTAAGTCAGTTTAATTCCTCTGTAAGCCTTTTCTCTATTTTTAGTGCATATAATTCTGGCACTGTGACATTTTAAAGTTCAGTGACAGTTTTGGGGTAGTCTGGTCTGAAACGTCAAGGTGAATTTTCAGTGAGCAATTCAATGACGTTTAAAAAAATTCTCACCAAGGTACTCAAAAATTCCCAACTGAAAATAAATTTAAAACTAGCATCCCTGTTACAGCCATGAAAAGATTAGCCTCATCTGCAGAATGGCCCAGAAACCAATTTCTGTACATGGGATCAATAAAAGCAGATGTAGCAGGAACATCACAGCGATCCGTTAATTGCTTTTTTATAGAAAAACGTGTGGACAATAAACAGGTACAATGGACATATGTATATTTTTTTGCCCATAGCTGCAAACATTCATTTCTTTTTAATCTGAAGTGCTCAATTAAATGGTAATCATTTGCTATTAAAGAGAATTTATGATTGCTAGTAAAATTTAGCATCTTATCCTGATTTTTGAGTTGTTATAAATGTATATCCATCCACCTGCTGTAAGCAGACAGGGTGATGAGTGAGTTACCTGCCTACCTTTCCTGATCAGCTAGGGAATCTTTCCCAGAGACAGAACAGTTTCCTTCCCTGAAGGCATCATTAGTAAAATTGTCAGACCTTTCCTATGTTTGAGGTGGACTGGATGGCTGTATTGTTCCATTTCAACCGAAAAATCTGTGTATTTTTCTTTAGTCACTTCCTCCACATCAATCTACTTTTAGTAAAGAAAAAATAGACATCGTGTACTCATTTGAATGTGCTATATCTAGTGGAAAAATGTGATAAGGTGGGAAGGAAAGAAGGAAGTATGATTCCCAGGGTCTGTTGATATCACTGCTAATTAAAAGAAACATCATTAGCTTTTCTCCCCTGTAAGCTAGGTACATCTGATAGTGTGAAAAAAAAGAGCTAAAGCTGTTTCCATGAATCACACCTTAAGGCATAACTTTTCTTTAAGGACATGCTCCAAAAGCCATTAATGGATCTGCATCGGATCCTGCAAACTTTGGTGCGACACTAAGTTTCCAGTTTGCTTCCAACATCCAGTATGAATTGTGGTCATTAATGGTCTGGTTAAAGTGATTCAACTCCAACACATACAGATCTTAATTTAGGTGTCCACCCCTAGAGATGTGATTCAGTGGCTTCAGCAGAGGCTAGTGCTGTTTGAGACGCTCCAGGAGATCCCATCTGGCCTCCAGCTGCCAGTCCAGAAGGGCACAGGTTGGCCATAGATCTACCAGCCCCATGTGGTAACCTGACATCCAGTAGTTTAAATAGCTGAATAAAGCCTGAGGTCTCCACTGACTGTAATGGGACCTGAAATGTCTGACTGCCATGGACATGTGAATTCAGGCATTTAATTTCTTTAGTCATGAGCTGAAGCCCTTCCCAAGTTTCTAACTCAGCTCTGGAGAAACTAGCCCTGATGCAGGATGCACAGCTCTCTTCAGTTAGTCTTAGGGACACATGACACATTGCCCATTTGCAGTCTCCAGTGACGGAAGCAGAAACAGTGGATATTATAAACAGCCTGGTGCTACCTCCAGGGAAGCAAAAATGCTTAAGGGTAATTGCTGAGAAGCATTAGAGCCTGGAAGACATTTCTTTCTCAAATATGACATTGATGAGCTAGTTCAGTACATTGCAGAGAAAGAGAAACTACTTGCAATAATTCTGGTTATAAATTCTATTGAAGGCAGGAAAACACTCATGGTGGACAGTGCATGATGTCAGCAAGAAGCAACCTTTGTGAGCTGACACAGGGCAGGAGTAATTTTACAGACTTTCTAAATTCCATTTCCTCCCTGACAAAGCCATTACAAAGAAAAGTTTCTTAATGATCTAGACAATACAGGAATAAACTGAAACGCGTGTTTTACCAAACAGGTCCAGTAGCACTCCAGCTGAATAGCCTCTAAGGACAAAAAGAGATGCTGCACTCTTTTCTGGATCTGCATAGTCACACCAACCAGTGCAAATACACCATGACAGCCAGACATCCTTCATCACCATCACAAAAATCTGTCATTGCCACATATTTATTCCCTGCTGACAAGACAGATTCAGGTCCTCTGGTTACAGAATGCACCGTATAGTCTGCTTCAGCAAGGTAACAGAAATGCCAGCAGGAAGTGTAAAACGCACTGCCCCAGTTACCCATCCACTGTCATGCACTGGATAATTGTTACTCCGCTGAGACTTAGGGCTCCTTGGGGAGGGGAGAAGGGTCAATCAGACAGCTACCATTTGGATCTCTGCTGAAACTCAGATCAACCACCGTACCAAGGAAAAATATTTGAAGCACTCAGTGTGTGTCTTTAATTATTCCTGAATATAAATCAAAGAGTTTAAAGAAATATTTGGACAAATACTTCTCATTGTAATCGATTACGTAACTGGCTGGTAGGAAGCCAAACTGTAAAGATTATTACCAGCCTGAAAGCATCCATGACATGTTTTTTCAATCGTGTAAGTGCTCATCAAAGCTAGAATAGCATGAAGGCATCCCCACAGACAGATATTTTGCACCCATTAGAGAGCATATGAAGCAAGGATCCATGAATCTTTCTCTAGCAGCAGGCGCAGGCAGAAAATTCTGTCAGAAAGCTGTGTTTTCTGTTCATAGCATCTTTGCTTTTCAGATTCCTGGTGATGTAAATCATGGAGTTGTGCTTCAGTCTGGATCATGTGAGCCTAACCTAGACTATACTATTAGGCCTAGAAGTGAGGTGTATGTATCTCCCCTCACTTTAATACTCTACAAGTCAAGCAACCAGTGTTACTTCCTTGTTTAGTCTTCTCCTAGCAATGACGTAGAGGACCCTGTGAGGAAAATTAATCCTTTCTGGTTTAGGATGGGTTATCCCACATCTGTATTCACCTCAGTGCACCTTGGAGCAGCAACTGCAACCCCTTCCCAGCCAAATCAGTGATTTAACATTCTCTTCAAAGGATGGCATAAATAGGCTTTGTTTGCCTCTATGAATACAAGTTTAGAAGACAATGTTATTTTTTGTGTAGTTGTAAGATTAATGCCTCAGAACAGGCATGGTTTTTCTGTAACTGATTTAAGTGCCTTCGCTGGCAGTTTTCCGTGGGAACAGGATATTTAAGGATGATGATCTTGGTGAATTTTCAGAAATACCAAGATACTCTAGAGGAAACTTTGGACTTTTAATATGCAACATCACCGCTAGTGGCATTTTTGATGTCCAGTTACGTGTGAAAATTCAGCCCAGAGTGCAATAAGCAAAAAAAACTGTCACGTGCCTTGCTCTCTGTCTCTCTTTCACCCAAACAGAGCTCAGCGGTTGGGCCACAGTGAGTATGTGGAGCGTGGTTTGGCCTACTTAGCTGCAGACATTGACTGAAACATACACAAATAAAAAAGAAACGATAGCTCTTGCAAGTGTAACTGAAATAGCATGGCTTGTAGCTTTGTGGTACCCATGGGTTGCCATGGCAATTCTACAGGGAATGGCAATAACTGTAGGTGTAGTTAAGGTTACAAATTTAATTCCTTATCTTTGGATTCTCATATCTTTGCCCTACAAATGCTTTCACTGAATTAGATGTGTACAGTTCGTTGTGAAGCCATTGATCTGAATCTGCTCACATCACTGTTGCGTTTTCACAGTATTTGAAAATAAAGCCAAACTCACCTACAGGATGAATGTTTTATGATTGATTACAACCGGCTGGTTATTTCTTTTTTTTTTTTAAGTTAAACATGATTTTCCAGCTGGATTATAAAAGTAGGAAAATACTGTTTTGCTTTTAAAAAAAAAGTCAGATGAGCCTATAAACACCTTCAACAAACACCTGCTTTTAAAAGGCACAATTATAATATCACATAAGTATAGGATTGCAAATTTAACTTGTGCATGTATTTGCTAAATTGGGTGTCAGAGCCTGTAAATGTCACTTGCATATTCAGTTATCAGTTCTGAACACCCCTATCTCATTGAATTCACAGCTGCATACCTTTGCCCTAATGTGCATAAGAAGCATTCCCAAAACCACAGAATAGCTAACGAAAACAGAGGCAAAGCAACACAGCAGTTACATGTACTTCTGCGTGCAAAAAAGCCCCTTTTGCGGACATCTATTCCATTTTTTCTATTCTCACAGCATTTCCCAGCTTGGCTATAATTGAAATAAAAAATGAATTCATCAAGAGCCTATAACTGTAGCATCAAACGTGAATGAAGCAGGGTTATTTTGCTAAAAGAGCTTCCGTGCTCATGTTTTGACAGTCTCCTTATTACACAACCCTGTGCAGTGTTCTGGTGGGTGACACTGTATACCCCCTACCCTGATGAGCTTACTGCTGTCAGATGGTCTTCGAGGAACCTGTCATCACATCATTCAAGTATTAGAAAACCCAGAAGTATGTTATCACCTGAATGGGGGAAAATCACTCTCTTGTAGTCCTGGGAAAATGGTCTCATTACAGTGACAAGAGAAATCAGCTGAAGGAGAAGAACTACCTGACAGTGGACTGTTTTCTTTAGTGGTCTCAATGCGATTTGAGGGAAAGTGAGAAGGAAAAAAAATGAGAGATTATAAAAGCCGTACTTAAAAGAGGAAAGACTCCAGGAGAATCTAATTAAAAATACCACAAAAATAAAGAGCACTAAGCACTGAAAATACCTGGTGGTGTTTTGATACTCTGATCTGCTTAAAATCATTTTAAGATGGGTTCTGTCTCACAAGTATGTCACAAATATTTTCTTCGTAAGGGATGCAGATGCCAGGCATATGCACAGCACTGAATGCAAAAGTCTGTGAGAAAGCCATGGGCCTTGTTCATCGACTGTCAGACCCGAATACAGTAGGGATATCACAAACTGGGAAGCTTGATCTTTTTCCCGATGTGGATGCCATAACCTACAAGTACCTGTGACATTTAAGGACCATTTTAAATCCATTACATCAAGATTTTTCCTCAAATTGAATTTTGCACTATAGATTCTTTTTAAATTCATGAAGTTAATTGTCACAAATTTTCATGTCCAGCATAGAATTAAGCTGAGTGCTAAGAAAGAGAAGAACTTAGCAGAGCTGTTCATCACATTGTGCTAGCATCAGGCACCGTATTACATTTCCATGAAACGTGAGAATAGAAAGCTCAAGACAGTCTACACTATATGAGTGTGGTATCCTGGACAGAGATCCTTAGAGACAGAGACCTGACAGCACGATCTGTGCATCGAATTCTTTTCTTGGAAGATCACTATTGTTTGTATCAGAAATTGAAATGGTATTGTATTTTTTAGCTTTTTCTTCAAGTGCCTGGGAGGAAACTCATTCTGTTTTATGGCAGACACTTATGAGTACTTACGAGTACAGGTTTTATAAGAGGCAGGACATTCAAATTAGCACCATGTACAATGCTTGGCAGCATTTAACTATTCCTTGCCACCAGTTTTCAGCCTCATATTTCCCAGCTTGCTCAGCCCCAGCTGAGCCCAGGCTCAGCTCTGGCCAGAGCAGAATTAGCTTTAAATACATCTCTACATCTTCTCTGCCTGTCTGCCAGCCAAGCTCAACTTATATAAGGAGAGATGCTACTGTTGTTGCACACTGTTCTTTCCAGAAAGACGAGTCAGTGAGTCCCTTTGTTTTGTGGTTCACTTGTACAAATTTTTTATAAAAGAAAGTTTACCCTCATTACTTCTTCAGGAAAAGGACATCAAACTGACTTTTAATTTCTCTTTAGCTGATTGACTGTGATTGCTCCTGCCCCAAGTGAAAACTGGGAGTGCACGCTACATTCAACGTCTTCAGGCACCTCGTGTCTTTTCCTTGAGCTCTAACTCACTGAAGCAACCAAATGCATATCTGGATATCATTTAGGGTTCACTCCAGGCACACACATGGGCAGGAGGTGCCCATTGAGGCTGTGGTGAGTGCAACTGTAATGGGAGCTGAAAGAGATAGCTTCCTCAACGCTAGGAGCCAAGGCCCCTGGCTTGGAACTGATCCATGTCATGCCGAACCACAAATGACCTTCTGTAAATCTCAACCATCACAGTGACCGTTTCCTCCACATGAACCCAGAGAGCTGGAGATGAGGGATTTCCACATAGTAAGCCTGTGGCAACAAAGCTTAGGGGAAGCATTGGGGAGGTTATTTGGTCACATACCTACTAATCAGTTCATTACAAGCTGTTGACTGAACACACATTCATCACCTTGGCATTCCCTCAAATCCCACATAGTTAGGATTTCTTTATTACCAAGACAAAAAAACAAATTTAGTCTTAGTGTCACCCTTGTGCTCAAGCACACGCAATCCAAGAATGGTTTTGGCCCTAACCATTTGCTAGTGGTTAATGCTTTACACCAAAAGGCAATGATGTTATTTGCATCTCCAAAAATCCAAGAATGGGTTTACTCATGTATGTTGATGCTCACTTCTCTCACTGGAGTCTCTGGACCCTGTCCAATTCAAATGTACACTATTTGAAATACACAAAATGCTTATTCACATGGGACCAGGGTTTGGGCATTTTTTAGCGCTAAGTATAGAAACCAGTTCTGTAGAATTGCCAGCAGTTCTCGCAATAAATGGCGTTATCTACAAGGGAATGAATATGGTTATCTCTGTCCTGTTCCCAAGGAACTACTATAGCACACAATGCAAATTATAACTAATGTCTGTGCAGATGCATGTTGTTTGCTTTGTTTTCACCATTTCAAAACATTTCTGCCTTCCTCTGCCTCGTCCTGTTCTCTCTCTTATGCTGAAGTTTTCTGCCCTCTCGGTAGAAGCGTGCAAAGAATTTATCCAGCATTCAGCACAGCTTAGAGTGTGAAAAGTCTCTTCAGGAAGAGACTGAAAGACCAGGAACCTATTCCCTTGGCTACTCCTAGATCTGTTATGTTTAATACTATGGACATAATAAACAACTTCTATCCTATACATTTATAAAAAGGAAAACTGTGGAAACTTCAGGGCAAAACATTTTGGACAGAGGAATGTTATCTGCAGGAAATCAGGGAGAAGTGGCAACTCACGCCAGTTTAATGTACTTCAATAATAAAGCCATTTATTCATTAACCTGCTATATTGCTCAGGCTGGAATACATTTGTTTTGCAAATATCCCAAGCTTTGGTGTGTCTAATCTTACCCTGGTGCTGGCTGTGTCCCTCTGAAAAAGAAGGACCTTAATTTTCTCTTGAAAAAACTGTTCACTTTGGCTCATTTTTAGTTTTTCTTGGCTAAGGCAAGTCACCTACTGATTACAAGTTTTTGGGCAGTAGTGAAAAGCGGACCTGAATGAATCATGGAGCTAAAACTCTTCCATGAATCATAGTGTTTTAACTAAGAGTGAGTCATGCCAGGATGGAAACAGCTGTACTGAGTACTGCCTGTTTCTCTGTCAAAAAAGCTCACAGGAAGAGCGTATCTTTGTGCTGGTACCCCCTCAGCAGGGGCTGGGACCTCTGGGCAGCAGGGCCATGACTGGTGCTGCCAGTGCCGCACAGGATGGGCGGCACAACGGGGCATTTCCGTCTCTGACACTGGAACACTGCTGGAAGACACTATGCACAATATTTATTGGATGCAGCTCCTTGTGTAGCATCTAAGAAAGAATCCTGAGAGCGGCAATTTTCTGAATCTCATATCTGCTCAGTTTCTTGGAGCAGCATCAACTCCTATTAACTTTGCTGGAGTGCTGGACATCATTACTTGATCCCGACAAGAGATGCCCTGTATGCTGGATTCTTCTCTTTGGCAGTTTTGAATGGTTTAGGCAATAAAAAGTAGACTGGCAGCTTTCTGATAAAGTCAGCTGGGGCTTAACTATTCCTCCACCCCTCTCCTCTACTATAAGCAAGGCACTGTGTAGCTGCTCCAGGCGAGATGGATCCCATCTAGCTGCAGTTATCCACCCTGTTGGCCTGGACATGGGCAGCACATAATGCAGACCCAAGAAATGGACACTGGATTTTCATCTCGTTTTCACCTTCACTTCCAACCTGAAAAGGCCCCAGCACAGATCACACAGCCCAGCAAGCCCTACAGGCTTTGCCAAGATATGGCAATAGGTCCCATCAATCCTCTGGGGGCCGGGCTGTAGTCTTTAACCACACTTGCCCTGACCTCAGCTCCAGGGTTTGCTAAAGGGGCTTTTTAAGGTAGTAATATGACTCTCACTGGAAATACTTAGCTAATCAGACAGTTATTTTCAGACATTATTTCAGATTTTTCTTTGCTGTCGAATGAGGCCGGAATAGTTAGGATGATCTGACTGACGGACTTCCAGTGTTCAACCTGTCTGGCCTAGAGACCATCTATGTTCAGAGCTAACTCCATGGACACATCTTTTTTGCCACGGAAGAGCCTACACTCCCCTCCCAGGCTGCAGGGACGTGCTGGCTGTGTTTTCCCTGGCTTGCTTAGACAGTATGAATAGAGGCACTTTCCATGCAAGTGATTGCAATTGGCTAATTGAAGACTCAAAGGAGAGGAAAATAGCTCACTACATGTGTCCATTGGACATCCCGGTAGATTCACGACATTATAGCAATGAACCAGTTGGAAGGTGAACTCTCTCTGTTTGCAAGATGGGTAACAATATTTTAGATGTAGTTTATCTAACATTGTTATTTCAGTATCTTCTCTTATGGGATTTGCTTTCATTCTAAAATATGACATCATCAAACTGATGTGAGTAGTCTCCTTTTTTTAACTGTATCAGCCCATTGCCAAGGTAACCATGCCAATCAACAGAACCAGCCTCTCCACAAGGACTACTTAACATTTTGTACTTCTGCGTGGACTCATCCAGGAGAAACATTCACTGACCACTCTCGTTTTGTCCAATCCCCTACTCATGCATCCAGAACCACTAAGATTTCAGGTCTAAAACTTCCTGTAAACCATTGTTGAAATATGTGTATTTTATCTCTGCCTTCCTGGGCCTTTATCTGTTGCATGGTAAGCCACAGCCTTCTTCAATAAGAACTCCTTTCTGAGGCTGCTTGAGACGGATTCACAATTAATTATTCCCTGTTTGTCATAGCAGCTCATCCTTGCATCTTGTAGGCTTCTGATAATCATCCCTGTCATTCTCCACTGACCTCAGTCCAGAATCAGATGCAAATCAGGGGCCGTTTTGCTAAGAGGTTTCTGCTTTAAGGCTGTTAAAAGAGCAACGTAGTGAAGTTGCTTTTTGCAGCTGGCATCCATTACACTTGTTGGCCTTTACATCCCTTGAGCAGCTTGATCCAAAGCTTGTTTTAACCACATTACCAGCTGCTGTCTAACATTTCTCTGCTCCTTGTTATTGATTAATATGTCAGTGGTAATTAGGTTTCTTTAATTTCTGTAAGCAGCAAGCCTTAAAACAAATGACCAAAGGAAGCCAGTGCTATATCTTAGCATTGGAGGTGGTTATAAGCAAAAAATTCAAGAAGTTTTGCTTTAACATTCTTCTGCATTTCCAAACCATTCTGCTTGCCATGCAGCTACAATTGCTTGAATTTCTGTTTTGATTTCACAATAATGGCACTGCTTTTTGTATAAGCCTAACTGTTCTTGATTCTAGTTCTGTAAAGCACTATGGCCGTTAGTGCAATAACTCCAGGATGAGGGCTGAACCACATTTGCCACTGCCATCTCCACCCACAGAAAAATCACCAATGCTGACATCATTTGTGACAGATGGACAAGATTTGTTATCTCATCCTAAAACCTTTCCGTGGGTTTAACTATCCTACTCTTAATATTTCTCCTAAAGGCTAATCTAAATGTCCCTTACTGTAATTGAGGATAATCTTTCTTGTCCGTTCCCAGGAATACATGAACTTTTTCACTGACGCTGGAACACCTAGATGTTTTGATGTGTTTCACAGACACTTCTGTAATTTTCCTCTCTCTAACATTAGTTTTCTCTGAAACAGGATGAAAGTACAGAGTGTATTTGTTCTTCCCTGCTCTTCCCCAGCATCTCTTGAGGAAATCTTGTCTGGATGCAAGCATCCATCTCATACATCCAACCAGTTAATTTGTGCAGTTGATTGTACATCTTCCCAGTCTTGGCTATTTCTCCCTGATCTACTGTTAGACATATTTGCTCAGTAGGATAGACCATATCGACAGTTACAGGAGGTGTGGGAATTACGTAGCTGAGTTTTGTAAGACTTGTGGATTTCTTTCCCAGGCTCAGACAATGAACCAAGGATGTGACACTGCTGTCAGATAATTTCTGTACTGTAACAGTGCAGGTGATGGTGTAGCTATCTTCACTTCACAGCTGGCAGGAGGTTTTATGTAAATTACAAGAAATATTGAGAAATTTCTTGAAGTTTCTTGCACAGTTCTGTGTTCACATACAAGTGACCCTAAAATTCTCATTTTTACATCTTGAACGTTTTAGACCAGCCTCAAAGCTGGTTTCAATTGTCTTCATGGATTCATCCAGCAGAAAGGAGAGGGCAGTGAAATCCTGCTTTTATAGTACCATCATTCAGAAGAAATGGTGTAACCTACTTGCAGACTTTCTCCCTTTCTAACCTATTCATGCACAAAGCAGATCCAAGTTTCTACATGTGTAGTAATAAATAGAACAGGTCAATGCTCATTCTTTGACTCTAAGGCCAAGCAGCAGAGCACTGCTGTCAACCATATGTCTAAATTCCCCATCACCACCAGAAGAAAAAGAGGCTGGCTCCACGTAAAATGCCAAGTGACATGGGTCCCTGGTGGGGACATGACAGAACCATGCCCAGGCAGTGCTCATGAAAGAGCTGGCTGGTACTGACCACGTGGTGCCCCGGTCCATGGTAATGACTAAACAAAATGAAAACCTCCTGGCCATTACTTCAGCTAATCCCAATCTCAGATTAACATATTTACTTAGATGTACCTGGTAAAAGCTTCCGGTCTAGCCCAAGCTATCCAGGAGTGCTGCATTGTATTTTACTGATATACTGCACTTTTAGATCAGTGAAATATTTTACAGCACTTGAGCTTAAAAATCCCCTTCTCTAACCTGAAGGAAGGGAAAAAAGATAAAAGGTAAAATATCTATTAAATCACGGCTGAACCAGAAGGTCAAAACTCCTTGTTATGTGACTTGAAAGACCAGCACCATACTCCAACTAAATCAATTTTCCAAGCCCACTCACTCTCCTCATATCCTGCAGAAGTTTGGAGTTTAGTTAAATTTAGCTGCAAGAAATTCTCTTGCAGGCTGGTCTTCATGATTATATGCTTTTTGATTAGGAGTGCAGAAAAAAATGAGGATGAGTATCACCAGAGTAAAAATGGAAACACAAGTTAGATTGTGAAATGAGTCATCCCGGCAGAAGTATGTAAACTACAAGCAACAAGAAACCCAGAATAGCTCTTTGTAAGAGAAAACATTGTCGTGGCTGAAATCTATCCATGAAGCTATCAGAGTAAACTACAGGAGATTCGTCACACTTCAGATTTTGTAAGCTTTACAATCATTTTGGAAAAAATGAAACTAAAATTTCCAGATTTGATGCAAAGTTATAACAATATCTAAAGAATAGAAAAAAAGCAGAGGAAATTTTCATCACTTACTTCTAACAAAGATGTTACAGATCAGACCACAGAAAATATTTTACTATGATTTAGCAAGTTATTTCCTCTTCAGGAAAAAATACGATATGAAATAATAGCAGAAGTGATTTTTACAGCAGTGAAAACTCCTTTAGTTATTCACCTTCATGGAACAAGTTTCTTCACTGACTGCTTGACAGGTATGGGTAATTGATGGATCATTCAGCAAATTCCACATGGGCAGACACCATATGCCACAAGACACACTAATTCCTACCCTCGCTGCTTGTTTTATCTCTCTTGTCACATTCAAAATTTTGGCAATTCTCAGTGGAAAATGTTGTTCTTCAGAATATTGTGTAACTTTCTATAAATTTAGCATTTGCAACATATAAACAACAAGTGTCCTAGCTAATGTATTGCTAATGCAATCACACCATATGCTTTCTTTTAAAGGTACGCAGTACAACCACAGATACCTGTGTGAAACTAAGCATAATATTCACGCTGCTTCGTCATGAAGTCTGTATTTCACATTTTTTTAAAGGCTTAGTTTCCACGTTATTAGGTAGTGCTCCTTTTGCCACTGCCCCGGGTCATTCCTGATCCATTAAATCACTACAAATTGCAAATAGACAGTATTAATAGTATGTGTGTCTGTTTCCAATTTAAATTAAAAAACCAACCAACCTCCCAGTGGTGTCTTCCTCAATTTTTCTGCTAAACCAGGACTCTGTAATAATTTTCCACCATATAAGACAAGCCATTTCCAAATCCGTCTGGAGACAGATTTGTGAACAGAGATTTTTGTCAACACAGTTGCAAAGATCCACCTTCCACAGTACGGGAATGTGCTGCTGCTTTGGTTTTCAGTCCGCAGTGTTTCACTCTTCATAAGAAAGAACAACTTTCTTCTAACTGACATATATCAGATCTTCAAAAGAAAAAAAAAGCCTACAGTCTACCAAAGCAGAGAAATCATCAACAAACTCAGTTCTCAGTGTTGTCATTTTTATCAGAGAAAAAGTATATATTTTTTAATTTCCCTCCGGAGATTGGTGCACATGAAGGACGAATTAGTTCAATACAAACTCCAGTGGATGAAGCTTGTTCTTTAGCTCAAATGCAAGATCTTGCGGGTTTCAAACTCCAAAATAAAATTCTGCTGATAACCTAAGTGAGAAAATTTATCGAAAAATAACCCAGATTAAAAATAAAACCACAAACCACTTGCCTTTAACTAATCCCAAGTCTTTCCTTAGAGGGTAATTTATCAGCTTTGGTTTTTTAATGTGTCTGAAGTAGCAGTATAACAGCTCCCCATGCCCTAGCTGGCAACAGTGCTCACCTGGGCCTGTCTCTTGTTCATTTTCACTTTGCAGCATGTCTGTGTGACTTAGCATGTACAGACAAAAGCAAATCCTTCAGAGTACGTGCCACCAAGGGCCTGAATGGGTCTAAACTGCATCCAGTAACACAGATTCATCTCTGACCTGCAACTGATAACAGCAGATCTAGTTCAGATTCCTGTGCCTGCATGTTAGGCTCTGAGTCACTGGTATTTTATTATTGGTACACACGGTTAATAATAAATGGAAGTTTTCAACCTGTCTGTGTATGCCTGTACAAAATTATGGCCTATTTTGGAAAACCTGGTCTTCTGTGTACCACGTGTTTACTGTTACCTGGGGCTATAGGCAGCACCATCACACGCAGAGATCATCAGAGCTTACGGTAACCCTGGGACGTGCACAGGACGAGAGGGAAGAAGATTATGATTAAGCTTCAACAATGGGCAAAAAAATCATCTTTTGTGAGGAGTATTATGATCTTTGAAATTCAGCTTTCCTCCTAGGGAAAGCCTTAACCCCACCTTCTGAAATACTCTGTGATTGAGACCTGTGGGGAGGGAAAAGGGTGTCAAAAGTTGAGGTATTCATCATTCAGGAATTTAAATGTTCCTTTCAAAATGGATTCATAGTAGCTTTCTTCATCTGACATCAATGAATATCTATTTTAAAGCTTGCACAAGCTAAAGTTTATGAGGATAGACAAAAGTAATCTCCATTCACTGAAAAATAGAAAAATGGAAGAATCATAGAATCATACAATGGTTTGGGTTGGATGGGACCTTAAAGATCATCTAGTTCCAATCCCTCTGCCATGGGCAGGGACATCTTCCACCAGACCAGGTTGCTCAAAGCCCCGTACAACCTGGCTGTGAACACTGCCAGGGAGGGGCAGCCACAGCTTCTCAGGGCAACATGTGCCTGTGCCTCACCAGCCTCTTTCTTATATCTAATCTAAACCTCCCCTCTTTCAGTTCAAAGCCATTACCCCTTATCCTATCACAATATGCCCTTGCAAAAAGGCCCTCTCTAGATTTCCTGTAGGCCCCCTGCAGGTACTAGAAGGCTGCTATAAGGTCACCCCGGAGCCTTCTCTTCTCCAGGCTGAACAGCCCCAACTCTCTCAGACTTTCCTCACAGGAAAGGTGTTCAGTCCCGCTGATCATTTTTGCGGCCTCCTCTGGACCTGCTCCAACAAGTCCATGTCTTTCCTGTGCTGAGGGCTCCAGAGCTGGACACAGGACTCCAGATGGGGTCTCACCAGAGCAGAGCAGAGGGACAGAATCCCCTCCCTCGACCTGCTGGCTACGCTGCTTTTGATGCAGCCCAGGATACAGCTGGCCTTCTGGGCTGTAAGCACACACTGCTGGCTCACGTCCAGCTTTTCATCCATCAGTACCCCAAAGTCCTTCTCGTCAGGGTTACTCTCAATCCGTTCTCCACCCAGACTGTGTTTGTGCTTGGTATTGCCACAACCCATATGCACGACCTTGCGCTTGGCCTTGTTGAACTTTATGAGGTTCACACGGGCCCACTTCTCAAGCCTGCCTGGGTCCCTCTGCATGGCATCCTCTCCCTCCAGCCTGTCGACCCCACCACACAGCTTGGTGTCTTCAGCAAACTTGCTGAGGGTGCACTAAGTCCCACTGTCCGTGTTGCCGACAAAGATGTTAAACCGTGCTGGTCCTAATTTTGAACCCTGAGGAATGACACTCATCACTGGTCTCCACTTGGACATCGAGCCGTTGACTGCAGCTCTTTCAGTATAACCATCCAGCCAATTCCTTATCCATCAAGTGGTCCATTTGTCAAATCCATGTCTCTCCAATTTAGAGACAAGGATTTTGTGAGGGACAGTGCCAAATGCTTTGCTTGCTTGCAATTACTGTCTCTTGCAAACTTCAGTGACAAGGTGCTTTGAATGCTGTAATGCCACAGAACCCATTCGAAAGAGCTTTTTCCCACCTGATCCTAATCGCTATCTTCATCTCTGCCTCGGCATCTTTGTATGTCACTCTTCTGACTCAAATATTTTCAGGTGCTGTTTTGGTAGCAATAACAAGATGGTACTCATATTTGTTTTCTTAGTGCAGGATTAAGCCTTTTAAGCAACAGTGGTTTGTATGATACAAATTCTTTTCATGAATTACCCAGGTGAGATTCTCCACGAGGATGCTGTTTCAGCCACTCCCCCTGATAATCCTTCTCATTAAGAAATGTCTCTTACTGTCTACGCTAAAGTTTTCCATTTGTAGTTTCGGGCCATTGCTACTTATCACATCATCCTCTGAGAATTATTTTCTTTATATTTATTGTTACTCTGAAGCTGTATATAAAACATGATCACATACCTCCTGAATCTTCACTGTAATAGACTATATAAATTCAGCTCCCTCTGTGCCTCCACTTACAACTTTTTCTTGAATACTTTTATCTTTCTTGTCTCCCCTTGTATTTCTTCAGGTTCTCCATTGCCTTCCTAAATGGTGCCATACTTTTGTTGACAAAACCCATTTTTTACCAATGACAGAAGAAAATGAGCAAAGAAAAGGCATTTTTTTAAACTTTCACTTTTTCCTTTACAAAGTCAGAAAGATTAAATGTAAAATTCTCTAGTTTCATTTTCTACCTGTGGCTGTTCCTATCCTTTCAGCACCAGGAAAGATCATAAATTGCCCAAGAGTTACGGAGCTTATTACAGTAGTCACTGTCTGTAGCAGTTATCTGTTTCATACCCATTAAGTTTGCCTTTCCAGAACATATCTCCAGGGACAATAGTACAATATCTAACAACAATAAAAACCACTGTAGGAAAAACGGAATAGTCCAGGGACACTCTTTTCCACATATCTTTCAGAGATATGTCCAGCAAAGGTCTGTAGTAACTTAATGTTGCTGTCATCAAAGACAAAAATGTGTCTGTATTTAAGAAATATTCTCTGCAAAGCTGCTCTTTCACACAAGCAAATGTGTAAAATTTCTAGAATAACATAACTAGCTTAGTTCCTAGTGACTGCTGGCTAAATACATAAATATTGTAATTTTGTCTGTATTTTCATTGTTCTATTTGGTAGAAAGAGTATCTTTGAGTCTTTTCCTCTTATGCTTTGCATTTTGATGTGAACTTGGTCACTAGCTTTCCCAGTAGCTTTGTGTCCTGGTACAATTCAGCCTTCTCATGAAAACACTAGTATTCATCATCTCTGTTCTTATCCAACAGCAGTTAGTCCTTGGCAATATGACAAATATCAGAGGCACCTGGTTTCCATTACTTCTCCCTCTGCAGTCCACATTGCGACAGTATTAAGCATATATTTTTTTATATATTTTTTGTGCACTGGAATTCTTTTTTGAGAATCTGTGGAATTTTCTGCTGCCTCTGAGACCCCACTGTCTGCTGGGGACAGGAATCCACTATTATGCCAGGATTTGGGAATTTTCTTCTCTTCTGCTGTCAAGGGGAATATGCGGATGTAGAGCATCAGGAGAAACAAGATGGACCAATTTATCTACAAAACTTTTGCTGTTCTTAGCTTCTGATCTCTCAAATCCATTAGAATAAACCAATTTCTGACGTCATTTTCATGCTAAGTTCAAAAAGAAAGAGAAAGTCAGGATTGAAATAAACAATATTTCTTTTTCCACATCCATAATCCTTTCTCCTGCCTGAGCACTTGCTAGGCTCTACAATATATAACAGCTGACACTGTGTACTTTATTTATGGTATTCTCTTCTGCAGCAACTGTCAATTCATCTGCAGAATTCACAAACATGAGGCACATAATATTTGTCACGTTGATATATACATACTAACTAAGAATGTCTTGAGTTGGAAATCCATATTCCTTGACTACGAAGCCTGTGTACAATACTAAAATTGCAGAAGGACTTCAGGCTTTCAGAAAACTGACTTTGGCTTTGCTGTATCATGTGCTACTTTGCTCCATTATTGCGAATACAAACCTCACATCAGTGAATCCTCCCACAATGCCTGGGTGATATAGCAAAACAGTATGAAAATGTGTAGCAGTGGGGAGAGAAATGAGGTTAACACACCTGCAGGCAGACCCTGTTTCAGCACTGCGAAAAGCGGTCCTTTGACTATTTAAAGTAGGGTGTTTAATTTAGATTTTTCAACATTTTGCACCTGTCTAGTACTGGGCTTTATCTGTTGTATGGCTAACACTGATCCTGAATGTAAAAGAGGCAATGGGCACAAACTGAAGTATAGGAAGTTCCATCTCAACATGAAGAAGAACTTCTTCACTTTGAGGGTGGCAGGGCACTGGCACAGGCTGCCCAGAGAGGTTGTGGACTCTCCTTCTCTGGAGATATTCAAAACCCACCTGGACACAGTCCTGTGCAGCCTGCTCTAGGTGACCCTGCTTTGGCAGGGGGGTTGGACCAGATGGTCCCCAGATGTGCCTTCCAACCCCTGCCATTCTATGATTCTGTAATTGACTGAATGCCTCTTAATTACATGTCATTAACATTACTATATCTATAAACAGCCTTGATGTTGATTTGAAATAAATGACATGGATGGAGCCGTTTTCCCCTGCAGCAGTCACCTTCATTCATTTTATCTTTCCAGGAACAAATATTCATCATGAAGTAAGTGAATAAAATAGTTTTGTCTTCAGTGTGGTATGGTATGGTGCGGTTAACTCCAGCAGAAGGTAGAGGCAATTTTGTGTGACAAGAAGGGAACTGAAGTTCAGCATTACTGTAACTGAGGGCTAAGGAACATGACAGCCATGTGGGAGACCTGCTCTCTTCTGTTTTCCTGCACACTTTCTCCAGCAGCAATAACAGGAGAATTCACTTCTCCAAACCCTGAAATCCTGAGCCTTTATATTTAAATACAACCAAGGTGAGGCAATGCACCTTGCTATGTGTTGTGCAACACCTGACTCGGTGAGGCTCCTGGTGGCTTTGAGGCTGTCCAGATGAACTGATGTGAAAACAGTGAAATTGCACCATTTACTGACTACAGTATGGATACCTGTGATTCAGCCATAAATATAGCAGTATGATAGACAGCACAGAGGACTTGCCTCCATCTTTTCACTCTTTGACTTTCTTTGATGTGCACTAGTTCAGGATATGCCTATTTATATGTATTTATACTCTTAAACAGAATATAAATACTCTCTTTAATCTTGGCACTAGCCGTTGTCCTGGGGATCTTGGTTGACAGGAAACTTTTCATTATCTCTTCCCATAAGTGCAGAAACACTAGACTTCCTAGAATTTTTTTTTCAGTTTGTGAGGGGTTTTGTGAGGCATTTCACCGCAGGTGAATATGAAACAAAATAACCAAGAACTGCATTTCTTTCCAAACTATGACTGTGGAAAAGCAACAAGTATGCTTATTTTAATTTTATTCATAGTCCTCACTAAAGGGTTTGTGTAGATATTGCTTGATTGTAAAGAAGATACCGTAGAAATGAGCACGTCCTGTGTGGCCTCGAGAAAGTAAATGGCTTCGTGCTTTGTTCTGAGAAACGCTGTCATTTGGATTTGGACCAAATGGCTTCATAGGGGAAAAACTGCCGCCCTCTGCCAGGAAAGGCTGCAAATAAACACCATGGTTGAAATTCATATGAGTATGGAGAAAGCTAATCTCTGTGAACTGTGTTCTTCTGAAAGCCTTATACACAATACAAAATAACAATTGCATTCTTCTCTTGTTTAGTTCCTAATGTCTTTGTCAGTTCTTGGAAGCATTAATTATGAGGCTAGCTTTAATTGTCTCTCTAAGTGCATTCCAGATCCTTACTGCTGATTTTTGATTTTTGACTTGAAGATGAAGGATGTAAAGTCTGCATGACCCCACAGTGCAGTGTGACTCCTGCTGCTCATACGTCTATAGCCACTTTAAGCAGGACACCAGATGGGAATATGAACCCCATCAGCAGTGTCCTCACCGCTCAGGAGCCCAGAGAGACTAAAATGCTGGATGATTAATCATTGCTGTGCACTGCATGAAGGTAAAGGGTGAAAGGATGACCCCACAAATCTCCATGACCGCTTGGCCTGGAGTGCCTGTGATTATCCCACTAATTAGCTGACAGCTGGTTTGCTAGCTAACCCACTAACTAGCTAACAGGAGCTGTGAGGTACCACAAGATGATATAGCCAGACTTTCAAGCACGGTCATGGGCTAAGAACACTTTATGTGAGGATGAGAAGCTTGCAGCAGCTTATAGCACAGAGCCTCGGATGCTGCCCCTCCTCTGCCAAAAGCTTTGCATTCACGCGGTGTTTGTCACCCCACATCCCGAGGATAGTGCAGTCCCCCCACACTCAGGTCCCAGGCTCAGAGCATCAGGCTGACCATTGGCAAACCAGTTGTGATGGTAAGGACTCCCAGGGAGCCATTCTGCCCATCTTCCTCATCAGAGACTGCGAGGTCTGTGGAGAAGGGGATCCTTTCATTAATCATTCATTAATGAGTGTGTCCTGTTGCTGCAGATGCAGGATTCAGTTTTCCATTCCCCCCATGTCGAGAGGGCAACCGGTACTGGAGTGTCACTTGGAAACCAGGGGACGAATTACAACACATCTTTTCCCTGTGAGGGATAGTGACAGGGATGCTGACTTGCTCTGACAAACCCTTCCCATGCAGGAGACAGCAGGATGGTTTGTAGACGAGCCTACAGCCAAAGTAACAAAGGTTTTTGGGTTGGTTTCTCTTCAGAAAGTTTAAAACCACATGTGCAGTGATGAAGTTAGGCTTAAACTAACTCAGAGACACTTCTTTGAACTACTTGTACCAGAGATGGTAAAGATTCAATACAAATCACTTCAACTTACTGATCCACTTCCGTTGTACCAAATTCCTTGTAAACACAGCTGTAGCCTCCAGCATCTGTGTGCTGAGGCCTTTTCAAGGCAAGAACCCAGAGCCTTCAGACAGCACACTGGCCCTTCAGGTTTTGGAGCAGGAGGTGACTTCTGCCATTGCCCAGGACAGAATGACCATGTGAAGCCAAGAGCTCAGAGATATCCGTGAACTGTCACACTATTCATCTTCGAAAGCACAGTTTCACTTCTTCCGAAGGCCTAATACTGATACAGGTTTCAATAGTCTCATGTCAACAGAAGCCCTGATTTACATCAATGTTCAAGACCTAAAAATCCACCTTTTACCGTATGTTCTACTGAGTGAGAAAAAGTGGCTGACTAACACTTTTATTATTGCACTCTCCATGCCTTGATTAATGAATTTAATACAGCTGTCATTCATGGAACACGATGGCAAAACACAATAGATTTTCTTCACGGTCACTCTTACTGAAAGAGAAAACAGGGATAGAAAGCAAAAAAAAATGGTTTTTCAGAATACCATTTTCAGTTTGCTCCAGAATGTCATTGCTATATAATAAATGTGAGCTGGAAAGAATCTGCTTCTTAGCAGAAAAGTGAAGTATTTTGTTGGGGCTGGGGATAGTTTAATATCTGTGATAAATCACCTTTAGGAGGTAGGGAAGAAGGAAAAATTTGTTATAGATCTCATGCAGGGAACCATGATTGGCTGAGCCTGCTTAGAATTCAGAGCAGAACTTCTGCATTTGTATCAAACCAGGAGCTTTGAGAGATCACACATCAATAGCCAAGTTTTGTTCCACACCTCAGGAATTTAGCTGTCTAAAAATTAAGCTAAATTTAGTAACTATCTGGAAAATTCATCCCCCTCTTTCTTTCCTTTTTTATTTTTTCTTTTGAGAAGAACAAAATGCAACCAATTAACCTTCTGCTAAAGGGATCACATGAACATCTATAGATCAAAGAACATGGGTCAACATGAAGAAGAGACTAGAAGCTAAAACGAGGCAACTGTGACAACAGGTCAAAAGAATAGAATAACTTTTGACAACCTGAACTGGAAAAAGGCAGCTTGTGCCAGCTCAGAAGAGCTAGTCTGCTTTGCCATACTCTTAGATTATACAATAAGAGAGCAGAAATAGAAAGACAAGCAGAGGTAACCGCATACCCGGAATAAATATGAGATCAATGAACCATTCCACACTTAAAAGATCTCACCCAAATGACTTTGGCACATTAAGAGCCAGCAAAGTCTATGCCTTGTACTTATCTGTAATAAAAATAACTACAAAGAGCTGAATGTGACCTGGGAACAAAACTGTCCTTTACCTTATGTTTATGTCCTTTACCCATGCTGAGTATCCAGATTATAGACCCAGTGTGACCTTTGTGCTAGAGTCCTGATTCGTGAATGTAAGAGGAAGTAAGTGGTGAGGAGATCCCAAACAGAAGATAAGCTACACTTTATTATGCCTTCCACCATCATAGTACTCTGGTTTGTCCCCCACAAAACAAAGTGAGAAACAAGAAACCAAACTCTGCTGAATCCCTTACTGAGAATCAACTGTCAAGAGACATCACAAGCCTTAGACATTTCGACAGCCTGGTGGAGACACAGATCTGGTTCCAGTTCTCTACGAATAAGTAAAGCATGTGGTCCCATTCTATATTTGAAGAAGAGGTAAAAACTATGGGGCCAAAAGCATATAAGTAAGCTTAGCTGGTAGGATATATATACTTTTTTAAATTTTCTTTTTAAGAAAATGAATATGTAGGAGTCTGTGGACATATATTAATTTCCTTGGATATTGTGCAACTCCATCCAGCTTAGACAGCTTTTAGGTCATAGTCTCCAGTTTCCCTTAAGGTTTCCCCAGGAATTCTTTGAGTATTTCTACTTCCGAAAAAAATACTATATTTCAAAGCAACAAATGTAAGTCTAATAGAGTTACAGCCATACTAAAGATTCTCTTTTGATTGTTCTTAAAATCAACAAGAAGACGTTAAATTCTCAGCAGCAATTTCATGTCAGTTGTCATACAGAAACCTTGGCTGAGATTCCTCTGGTCAAGATACTGCAGCATTTTCATTTTAGGCACTTGTCCCTCAGAATACGACCCACAATCCAGAGCCATAACTCCTGAAGGAGGGTGGGGAGGCCCTTTCCACTGCAGCCTGATCCAAGCTTATCACATCAGAGCTGGCCTTGGGCACCAGCAGCCAAACCCCTGAGCAGGGTGGGGAGAAGTTGCTGAGCTCCTTGGTGTGCTCTGTGCCGTGACGCATCTGTGTGGATCCAAGCTCCTGAGCTACTCAAGAGCATTGCCTGAGTTTGGTTTCCTCTCCTGAGTTTTATGTGCTCAAGAAATGCCTCCTTACACCCACAGCACCAAGGCTACTCCAAGGCTTAGCATACTCCGTGGGGAAAATGGGAAGCCCAAGCATCAGTAAGACCACTTCTCAACCTCAGGAGATTCAAACCTATGTTCCCTGGAGAATATGTGAGACTTAAACTATCAAGAGAATAGGTTGTTACTGGAGAGTATCTGACCATGTCCATCAAACCAACTTCTCACACAGTGAGCTCATTATAGAGGTCTTCATCAAGCAAGTGGAGGAAAAGAAAGTTATCAGGAGTAGTCAGCATGGATTCACCAAGGCAAAATCATGCCTGACCAATCCGATAGCTTTCTACGATGACATGACTGGATGGGTAGATGAGGGGAGAGCAGTGGATGTTGTCTACCTAGACTGCAGCAAGACTTTTGACACAGTCTCCTATAACATTCTCCTAGGGAAGCTCAGGAAGTGTGGGCTGGATGAATGGTCAGTGAGGTGGATTGAGAACTGGCTGAATGGCAGAACTCAGAGGGTTGTCATCAGCGGCGCTGAGTCTAGTTGGAGGCTGGTAACAAGTGATGTCCCCCAGGGGTCAGTACTGGGCCAGTCTTGTTTAACTTCTTCATCAACAACCTGGATGAAGAGTTAGAATGTACCCTCAGCAAGTTTGCTGATGACACCAAACTGGGAGGAGTGGCTGATACACCGGAAGGCTGTGCTGACATTCAGCGTTGACCTGGATAGGCTGGAAGTTGGTCACAGAGGAACCTGATGAGGTTCAACAAAGGGAAATGCAGGGTCCTGCACCTGGGGAGAAACAACCCCGTGCAGCAGTACAGGCTTGGGGTGGACCAGCTGGAGAGCAGCTCTGTGGAGAGGGACCTGGGTGTCCTGGTGGACGACAGGTTAACCATGAGCCAGCAGTGTGCCCTGGCTGCCAAGAAAGCCAATGGGATCCTGGGGTGCATCAAGAAGAGTGTGGCCAGCAGGTCGAGGGAGGTTCTCCTTCCCCTCTACACTGCCCTAGTGAGGCCCCATCTGGAGTACTGTGTCCAGTTCTGGGCTCCCCAGTTGAAGAAAGATGAGGAGCAACAGGAGAGAGTCCAGCGGAGGGCTACAAGGATGGTGAGGGGACTAGAGCATCTCTCCTACGAGGAGAGGCTGAGGGAGCTGGGCTTGTTCAGCCTGAAGAAGAGAAAGCTGAGAGGGGGCCTAATAAATGTTTATAAATATCTGAAGGGTGGGTGTCAGGAGGATGGGGCCAGACTCTTTTCAGTAGTGCCCAGCGACAGGACAAGGGGCAATGGGCACAAACTGAAGCACAGGAAGCTCCGTCTGAACATGAGGAAGAACTTCTTCCCTCTGAGGGTGACGGAGCACTGGAACAGGCTGCCCAGGGAGGTTGTGGAGTCTCCTTCTCTGGAGATATTCAAGACGTGCCTGGACAAGGTCTTCTACAGCCTACTGTAGGTGACCCTGCTTCGGCAGGAGGGCTGGACTAGATGACCCACAGAGGTCCCTTCCAACCCCTACCATTCTGTGATTCTGTGATGACTGCAGGATTTATGGAAACAGAAAGTCAAAGCCCAGACAGAAGCCTTAATAAATAGGATAATGTGCAGGGCTCATTGACTGGGCTTGTGGGGCTTATTGACAGGGCTTTAAACTAGATTTGAAGGGGAAGGAGGAACATATCAGGCTTGCCAGTGACAACCTGTGGGATGACACACAATGATTAGAGGGATGGGGTGCTAGTGTGAGCCCTCAACCTGTTGCCCAGAGGTGTTCTGGGAACACTGCAGCACTGTCAAAGTCTTGAGAGGAGCTGCAGTCTCCTGAGGTAGTAGAAGCCAGCAAGCAAACTTCCATGAAACACCTCAAGGGAAATAAGGAGTGTTCCACTAAGAAGGTGACATGACCAACAGCCCAGATAAAGTGCCTCTACACGAACACACAGAATGGGAAACAAACAGGAGGAGTTGGAAGCTATCGTGCTGCTAGAAAGCCTGATTGCCCTTACTGAAACTTGGTGGGATGAATCCCATGACTGGAGTGTGGCTATCGATGGCTACAGGCTGTTCAGAAGGGACAGGTGGGGAAAGAGGGGCAGAGGCATTTCCCAATTCATCAAGAAATCCATACAGTGTGAAGAGCTGTCCCTGAAGAGCAATCATGAGCAGGTAGAAAGCTTATGGGTAAGAATCAGAGACCGAGGCAACAAAAGAAACCTTGTGGTTAGTGCCTGCTACAGGCTGCCTGATCAAGGGGAGCCTACTGACAAAGCCTTCGTACTCCAGCTCCAGGAGGCTCTGCACTCACAGTCTCTCGTCCTAGTGGGGGACTTCAACCACCCCAACACCTGCTGGAAAAGTAGCATGGCGAGCGCTGGCAATCCCAGAGATTCCTACAATGCATTGAGGATAACTTTTTAAGCCAGGTAATTGACACCTCAACCGGAGGGGATGCAGTACTGGACCTGATGCTCACCAATGCAAGCAAGCTCATCAGTGACATCATGATTGGAGGCAGATAGGTAGAGTTCACAGTCCTGAGGGATATGGGAAAGGTCAGGAATATAGTCAGGACCCTAAATTTTAGGAAAGCAAACTTCCAGATCTTCAAGGAGTTAGTCAGTAGGACCCCCTAGGAAACGGTCCACAGGGACAGGGAAGCAGAATAGAGCTGGATGCTTTTCATAGAGTGCAGGACCTCTCCGTCCCCAGGTGTAAGAAGTCAGGAAAGGAAGGGAGGCGACCAGCATGGCTGAGTCAAGACCTGCTGGTCAAACTAAAGGGCAAGAGGGAACTGCACAGGCAGTGGAAGCAGGGACAGGAATCCTGAGAATAGTAAGGGATGCTGCCCAGTTGTGTAGGCGTGAGGTCAGGAGGGCCAAGGCATGGCTGGAGTTGAATTTGGCAAGGGATGCAAAGAATAAGAAGAAGGGCTTCTACAGGTATGTCAGCCAGAAAAGGAAGGTTAAAGAAAGCGTACTTGCTGATGAACTAGAACACCACCTCATACCAACAGACGAGAAGAAGGCTGAGGTATTCAGCTCATTTCTAAAAAGGGTAGAAAAGAGGACCCTGGGAACTACCGACCTGTCAGCCTCACCTTTGTGCCTGGGAAGATCATGGAACAGATCCCCCTAGAAGCTATGCTAAAGCCCATGGAGGACAGGGAAGTGATTTGAGATAGCCAGCATGGCTTCACCAAGGGCAAGGCCTGCCTGATCAACCCAGTGGCTTTCTATGATTGAGTGACTGCATCAGTGCACAAGTGAAAAACAATGGATGTCATCTATCTGGACTTCTGTAAAGCCTTCATCACGGCCCCCACAACATTGTTCTCTCTAAATTGGGGAGACACGGATTTGATGGGTGGACTGTTCAGTGGAAGAGGAACTGTCTGGATGTTGACATCCAGAGGGTAGAGGTCAATGGCCTGATGTCCAGATGGAGATCGGTGACAAATGGTGTCCCTCAGAGGCCTGTACTGGGACCAGTGCTATTTAACATTTTCATCAATGACTTAGCGAGATCGAGTGCACCCTCAGCAAGTTTGCAGATGACACCAAGCTGAGTGGTGCAGTTGACACACCAGAAGGACAGGATACCATCCAGAGGGATCTGGACAAACTTGAGAAGTGGGCCTGTGTGAACCTCATGAGGTTCAACAAGGCCAAGAGCAAGGTCCTGCATCTGGGTCAGGGCAATCCCCACTGTCACTACAGGCTGGGGAATGAAGGGGTTGAGAGCAGCCCTGCTGAGAAGGACTGCGGGTACTGGTGGATGAAAAGCCAGATATGAGCCACCAATGTGCACTCACAGCCCAGAAGGCCAACCGTATCCTGGGCTGCATCAAAGAGAAGCCTGGACAGCAGGCTGAGGGAGGTGATTCTGCTCCTCTGCTCTGGTGAGACTTCGCCTGGAGTCCTGTGTCCAGCTCTGGAGCCCTCAGCACAAGATGGACATGGAGCTGTTGAAGCGGGTCCAGAGGAGGGCCACAAAGATGATCAGAGGGCTGGAACACCTCTGCTATGAGGAAAGGCTGAGGGAGTTGGGGCTGTTCAGCCTAGAGAAGAGAAGGCTGCAGGGACACCTGATTTCAGCCTTTCAGGCTGGGGAAAATCTTTGTAGTAAGGCTGTAACAGACAAGGAGCAATGCTTTTAAACTAAGGGAGGTTAGGTTTAGACTGGATATAAGGAAGAAATTTTTTACCATAAGAGTGGTGAAACACTGGAACAGGTTGCCCAGAGCGGTAGTGGAGGCCCTGGGGTTGCTCTGAGCAGCCTGGTCTAGTTGAAGATGTCCCTGGTGACTGCAGGGGGGTTGGGCTAGATGACCTCTAAAGGTCCCTTCCAACCCAAAGCATGCCATGATTCTTAGATTCTATGTTCAGACAATTTTGTTATCCTAAAGGAAATCCTGGGGCCCTGATGTGTGTTTATGTGGGTAATGGCTTCTTTTTTATACTTTTTTTTAAAAACCTATCACTAATGTAAAATGCATACACAGTTCCTGGAAGCTAGGGCTGAATTCCAGCCTCCCCTTCACTGCATGCTTCTTTTTTTTTTTTTTTTAATTATTTTTTCTGTATATTACACAAGCTTAAAATACTGAAATTTTTTTTTTTTTTACCTGTCAAACTGACAATGGAAACAAAAATCTGACTGTTCACAGTCCTACTGAATTGATGTGCATCAGTATCCTCAGTCCTGAAGTCAAATTATAACTGAATAGATTGGTAGTGAGGGAAGTATTTGGGACTGGGATTTGCTGGTTTATCTAGTACTGAGACATCTGCCTCTGCAGCCTCCTGAAAATATCCTTTCTTTGTGGAAGAAAAGCCCTTCCAATAGATGAAACATGTTAACAAATGAGACTGGGGAAGTCACAGATGTTACTCTGTTCCTTTACCGTTAGTTTGACAACAAAAGCTAACAGGAATGACCTGTTTGTACATAAAATTTTGCTGATGGCCAGAAGTAAATCCTCCAAGCTCTTTCTGTCTGTTTAACCTCTTGGGTGTCAGATTCCTCTGCAGATCAAGCGGATTCTCACTAAAGTGGGAAGGAATCAATTGGGAATTTCCTGCTTATGGAGAAAAGCAAGTAGGTGATTCTTCCGTGGACTTTGAGCTATTGCACAGAAAAGAGGAGCTTGCTGCTTATCTTCTTCGGCAAGAACCGTGGGCTCAGGTGGGCCCCCAGGCACCTGATTCCCAGAGCGCTATCAAAAGCACCTCTGAAAGTCCAACCGAGCCCACAGGGATATGTGCAGATTTTTCACCACGTAGCGGTGCAGATTTCTGCAGGCATGCCCCGTTTAGGAGGTTTGCCGTGCATCTGGATTGCCCTTGTGAGAGTCCACGATCATATGCATACAGGCTCTCTACCTCTTAACTGGGTGTGGGTAACCAAGTCATCTTCAGAAAATCTGACTGAGCTCTGGAAAGGCCTCTGCCACGCTGGAGGCGGGCTGCACACAGCAGTCTGGGTCCTGCCTCCAACTGTCCGGACCAAGGACACCATCAAAAAGGTGCTCTGGCTTTCTTCAGCCTTGATTTCCAGACTCCCTTCCCATAGAAATGGGGAATGGAGGTGGGGAGATGTCCGTGCCCAGGCGCTGGCAGCGGGGCTGCAGCGGGGCCTCTGTGAGGAGAGGCAGGGGCTGCCCCGGGCCGAACACAGCCGGTCCCAGCCGGCTCCAGCGGCCCCACCACAGGGCACAGCTGAGCCCCTCAGCCAAGATGGGGGCGCCGGGGGAAGGCCGGGGGGGGAACAGGGCTTGGAAAGGGCCAAAGGCGGCCGAGGCAGAGGAGGAGGAAGCCCAGGAGGGAGCAGCAGCAGAGGCAGCCCGAGGCCGGAGGAGGAGGAGGAGGGCAGCAGGGGCTGCCGGCCCGGAGCAGGGCTCCCCGGCAGCCCTGGAGAGAGCCCGCTGGAGCAGAGCCCCCCCCCCCCCGCCCCCCGCAGCCCGGGGAGGGCCCCAGGCCGCAGCCGGGGGATATTTCCTGCAGGAGCTGCGGCCGGGGAGAGCCCGGGCGGGAGCAGGTTGGCCCTGAAGGGCTGCAGCCCGGGGCAGGGCCCGCGCTGGAGCAGGGAGCCGGGGGAGGAGGGAGGAGCGGCCGAGAGGGGCTGGGAGGGGCTGACCGCAGCCCCCAGCCCCAGCCCTGCGCCCCGCGGGGGGAGGAGGCGGCAGGGGAGGGGGGTAGGGGGGAGGGGGAAGGCGGGAGTGGGGAAAGGGGAGTGGTGGGAAGCTGCTCCTCTAGTTTTGTCTGTGTTTCTCACCATAGGGCTTTATTTTGATTGGCAATAACTTAAATTAGTTTTCCTCAGGTTGTGTCTGGTTTGCCTGCAATGGTAATTGGCAAGCGATCTCCCTGTCTTCATCCTGATCCGTGCGCTTTCTTATCCTTATTTCTCTCATCAAGTTGAATGGGAGAGTGAGCAGCTGGGTGGGTGTTTGGCTGTTACCCAGGCCTAACCCACAACAGCACTGAGGGACGCCAGGGAAGAGACAGTCCTACTCTGTCCTGACATGCAGCTTGTGTGCGGCCAGGACATTATTCTGGGCTGAGGAGACCAGAAGTACAAGTTGCCTCCGCAATTCTAAAATCCATCACTAGGAGAGATACAGTTCAAACTGGACAAGGAAAATAATGAACAGCCCTTTTCACGTTCACTTTCAGAAGTTTCCTGATGAATATCCTTCATACAGGTGCTCTCATCAGAGCATGCTCCTTCAGATTCCCTCTGTTCCCATGGCTAGGCAGGATGTTTCATGTTTTACACCAGATTTTCATCCTCTAAAGGTCCCTTCCAACCCAAAGCATCCTATGATTCTGTGATCCAGAAGATACCAAATAAATGCTGAAAAGGCTGTGTCACGAACATCATGGACTTCCTCCTGCCCACAGCTTCTTGTGGGATTTCAGATCATTGGGTGACCTCACTCTGTGTTCTCAAGGCCCAGGCCACCAGATGCAGTGGTTTCTGTGTTGTGTTTTGGAATTAAATAGGAAATTGTCTGAAGGACAGAAAACATGGAGACATTTCTAAGCTAAGACACAAGATAATAAACTTCACTGGTGCCTTTGGAAATGGCTTCACCAGGGCCTTACCAGTTTATGTCACGTCTTATTAATGGATGTGCGTTTCGAAAGCTGTTATTCCTCCTCAGTAGTTTCCTAATGTGCTCTCCCTTGCACTTCCCCTAGTTCTCAAATGCATTTTGTCTTTTGGGCATCTTGGGCCGAAGAATATTCCATTAAGGGTTGGCAGCTTGGAGTCCTCCCAGGATGGCATCGCTTTTGCTCACGCCTGGCATATTGCTTAGCAACACTGAGGAACATTTATTGCACATCCTGCTATTTATGTTTCATGCTTCACATCTTGACTTTCTCTCTTGCCTCCAGGTTCCTCTGATGGAATTGGTGTACGCTAGATGCCCCAGTAGTGATGGACAAACACAAGCCCCCATTCTGTCCCTATGAACTAAGCAGGGAAATGATTTAACTTGCTGTGACAAGCCCTTCTGCTTTTCCTGCTTGTTGTTATGGAAAGTTGCAGCACCTGATCAATATTAAATATACAGTCATTGTTAAAGTAATGTTATATTCATATTTACAGGAATTACAGTAAGGATACTGCCAATCTTGAAAGCTGATAATGATTCACCTAGAGGTTTTTTTAATATAGTAAGGCATTCCATGCTGTACAAGGTCCTGCCTTCACTGCCCTGTTGGCACACTCCAGAATAACTCCTTGCCCTTTGGTGTCTTTCTGTGTTACTGGTACAGCTGTACCTCCACTCTGGTATTCCCCACATGCACTTCTTTCAAGGAGCACAGCTGACTGGGAAAGACTGGAAGTGACTGGGCAGCAGGAGGCTAAAGTGGCTAAAGGTGACCAAGAACACCAAGCCCACCCAGCAACTGCTGGCTAGGGGTTTTTTTTAACATTTTTGCTCTTCCCGCTTTTCTGCGTCTAGAGTGCACACCAACAGAAAGCCCAGACTGGCACCATAATGTGCTATGCTACAGTGCAGCAGCTGCAGTACACACAAAAATAATAAGGTGTAGGATTTTCTGTCTAAAAGAGGCTTCACATTTCAAATACATGACTCCGTTTGCAGTTGTTTAGAGAGGAGCTCAACAGCTTGATATAGGTTCAGAATAGAAATTTACCTTGCCACCCCCAAATGAATGTTTTTCAGGGAGGAAGAAGAGAGGATATTCTCTTTAATATCCAGCTGAATTTCTTCCCAGTGAATTAAAATGTCTAGCAAAGAGCAAACACTATATATATTGAATTTAAATAAGGCATGGAAACACAGGTGAAAATATCAATGATCACTGTCTGAAATGCAAAGGGCTAGATTCACAGAGGTGTGTGAAAACCTCTTTTTGCTCTTATTCCACTTAGCATCTCGCAGATTTCACTTTGGGATTTGGGGCTTCAGTCTGATTTTAAAGAACTATTTCTGGAAGCAGCCGAGCTATGTTCTGGGAACCAGTCCCAGTAATTGAACATGAAAAATAAACTACGACCATATTCCTGATGCACTATTTCCATTTTCCTTATGCACTTGACTGGAAAGAAGCTGAGAAAGAGCATCTTATGAAATATTTTACATCCATTTAAGATAGCCATCTGTAGAATAAATATACAACCTTGGACACTGTGACTTTAGCACAAAGAATCAATCTGAACCTTGATGTAAGTGGAAATTATTTCTGTGTGTAGTCAAATGCGACATTTCTAGGGAAGCATGGAATACTTTGTAGAGAAAAAATAAGCATATTAGTTTAGAAGAAGGATATTAAGTACAGTTGGGAATATAGAAAATTTCAGATTACAATCGTATAAATTACACACAGATAAAAATGGGTCAGTTACTGCCATTACAAAATAAATGAAAACACAACAGTGGCAAAATATTCTATTATAAGATTCAGGAAGCTCAATTTCTCACATTGTTAAGTGCTGTGAATCAGACTATATACACACAAGGTATTTCAGTTTTTCTACAGAAATTGCAGTGAAATTAGACATTTTGTCAATGTTTCATTCTAAGTTTTCAAGGCACATCTAACTGAAATGGCTTCAGGATGCAGATAAGATGTTTAGTTGTTTGGGTGATGTCTTGATAGAATCAACACAGATTCGAAAGCTAACAATGGATCACTAAGAGAAAAATAAGTCCAAGAGAGACATTTGCCACATGTATCTAACTTTTCATTACTAAACACCATAAGCCATACAGCAAGTCTCCTCAACAAAAATGTAAATTAGCAGTAACATCCTACTCAGGATATGAAATAAATGTGAGGAAAACAATGTAGACATATGTATTAGTTAATGTCAGTGTTTTTCCTTCTGCTAGTGTGTGCAGGTAGCAAAGAGTGGACCAAAGAGGATGATTGTGTTCAAAACCCATGTGCTTGGGGAAGATGGCAGCTCACTGACTCTCATGCAAAGCAGAGAGGTGAGGATCAACGCCAAGTGCTGCGATGCAGGCTTGGGAGAAAGGCAAGACTCCCTGCTTATAGCAACAGCCCCACGAGTGACGGCTGCTTGCACCCCTCTGCTCTGTTGTGTCAATGTGCTGCCTGCTGGTGGGATGGGGGTGTCCAAGCAGCTGTGTGAGCAACACCATCTCCAGCATAAAGTATTTCCTCTGGAGTGTGGGGGTACCTCCAGCAGCTGCCCGCTGATGTACAGCTGCCTTTGTCCAAGACTCATGGAAAAGCCTTAACGGAGCCTTGGGATGAGTAATCCATATGTTAAAATGTGCTGTCGAGCAGGTTGTGTAGTTCCCTGCCTGATTACAAAAGAAGCTACCAGACCACTCAAATTTGTTGGGATTACTGCCTCCTTTGGAAATTAAAGCCTTTGCTCTCAGTTGTACTTTGACGTGGGAGTATTAGTCTTGAAATCACAGTTGCCATTCACACCACATGGGGAACAACAGTACGTTCTGTCCTTTTTACTGTAGCAACAGAGCCAGAAGTCCCACAGTAATCACGGAGTTCATAAGTGCTACATACTGATCATAAAGTGACAGCCATACACCAGCTGTGACCAGGAGCAGTTCTCATTAAGCAAAGATGATAAGAACAGAAGCATGTATTCCAAATTCCTGGTGGGAGCTCAGTGAGCCTGAAAAGCTCAGCCTTGATCTGTCTGGTCACTGCCATCACATCATCTTTCGGGACAGAATATTTCTGAGGTCAAAGGCATCCGAAGACAGATAACCCACAGAGTTCAAATTTCAAATACAACTTGGGCTGCTGGAGACTACCACTGATGGGAAAAATCATGTGCAAGCTATCAGTGAAGTTAGTGTGCAAGGATTTTAAGTCAAGTGGGGACCAATGGTAGTAAGAAAACGCAGGTGGTACAAGCCTTCAGGAAACCTTATGTTCCTTCAGGTGTCCCAGCCAAACATTTTAGAGAAAATGTTTCTGGTGCAGAAATGTTCTTTCCTTCAGAAGACTGCAGAAAATACAGATTGGTTTTGACAGACTCACTGCATCTTTTTTTTTGAGAATTCCAAATATCTGCTGACACCCTCAGGCAGAAAGGCAAATTTTCTTTTAGTTTAAAAAGAATGTGCTTCTCTAAAAACAAAACAAAAAATAATCCCACCCAAAGCAACTCAGGAGGGGGAGTTTGCTCATTTTACCTGACTTGGCTGCCAAAACAGCCAAAAGTAGCTCATCTGTAATATCCTCTGCTCAGAGCTGTGGAAAACAGGCCACAGTTCCTGTTCTCAGCAACTTGTAACAGAAGTCTGAAATACGTTTTATTTGCTTCTGTATCCTTAGTTATCCAGAGTTTTATATATTCCTACAACATCTTCTCTTACTAGACACTAGATGCTCTCAAAGTGAGAAGAGCTGAGAAGGTCCAGCGCGTGCTTTGGGAACTGCTGAAAGACAGGCAGTAGGTGCCATCTTCTCCAGGAGTAAGAGAAAACCAAGAAGCAAAGAGGCAGAATGGCTCCATGTTCAAACAGAGATAGGGCTACTCTGTTTCTGTAACTCAGTGGCTGGAAAGCTGCTTGGCAGAAAAGGGCCTGAGGGTACTGGCTGACAACCGCCTGAACATGAGCCAGCAGTGTGCCCAGGTGGACAAGAAGGCCAACGGCATCCTGGCTTGTATCAGGAATAGTGTGGCCAGCAGGAGCAGGGAGGTGATCGTGCCCCTGTACTCGGCACTGGTGAGGCCGCACCTGGAGTCCTGTGTTCAGTTTTGGGCCCCTCACTACAAGAAAGACATTGAGTTGCTGGAGCGTGTCCAGAGAAGAGCAACAAATCTGATGAAAGATCTAGAGCACAAGTCTTATGAGGAGCGGCTGAGGGAACTGGGATTGTATAGTCTGGAGAAGAGGAGGCTGAGGGGGGACCTTATCGCTCTCTACAGTTACTTGAAAGGAGGTTGTAGTGAGGTGGGCGTTGGTCTCTTCTCCCAGGTAGCAAGTGATAGGACAAGAGGCAATGGCCTGAAGTTGCATCAGGGGAGGTTTAGATCAGATATTAGGAAAAATTTCTTTACTGAAAGAGTGGTCAGGCATTGGAACAGGCTGCCCAGGGAGGTGGTGGAGTCCCCATCCCTGGAGGTGTTCAAAAAACTTGTGGATGTGACACTGCAGGATATGGTTTAGCAGGCCTGATGGTGTTGGTTTGATGGTTGGACTTGATCTTAGAGGTCTTTTCCAACCTTAACGATTCTACAATTCTATAATTCTCTTCCTGGCCCTGGGCACCACAAAGGTCAGACCACCGGTCTGGGTGATGACACCCAGAGTCCTGTCCTTAACCTCCTGCTACTTAAATCATTCTTTCTAAAGGCCAGCTCTGTGTGATTAGGTGAGAATTTAAGTACCTGTTTAAAAATAAGTTTCTTCATTTGCAAAATTAGAAAGAAAAAAAGGGGGAGGGGGAGAAATTTTGCACTTCTGAGGCTTATTTGAACCTTCAGCATCCTCATTTCCATGTTCCTCACTGCTAAAAGGAAACAACAGTGACACTGCTCAGTTCTGATACAGGTTTCCTTTGCCTTGCTGTTTTCTGGAGTAGGTGGTTTTCCAGACAAGGAAACTACCTGTTACTGTACACCAAAAAGTTTTCTGTTTTGCTGTGATCCTGTGTGCAACAGGCATTAATCCAGAAACCCACATGCACTGGACTTAGGGTCATACCTTCATGTTACCACCACTGAAGACAATTTGAAAAGGTCTTTTTTATTAAAACATAATGCAGAGTAACCATTTTTTCTATCCCTGTTTAACATATATCCCTTAACACTTGCTCTGCCTTGGTATTTTCCTCAAGGGTAGCATCTTGCACAGAGTAAGTGCCAAGTTTCCATGTGCAAATACCTACTATGACATAATGCAGCACAGCAAATGCAGGCTTCAACAGCAAAGGGCACGCAGCAGGTGATAAGAGGATTGTTACAGGACAGTGGGAAAAAGACCATCTTTTCTTCTGGAAGTGACATGATTTGTTAGAAGGAAAGAAAAAGTCAAGTGTGACCTCAGAAGTATGAAGGAAGGGCTTCTGCAATGGATATAAGGCATCATAGGCCAGATAGGACGAGCCCGAGGGAAATTACAGTGCAGAAACAACAAATAGAGTATGAATATGTTTCTACAGAATGAAAGTATCAGTCAATACTCCTTGATGTTCACATCTTCCCCTTCAGGTTTGCAAAATTTCTTTATGTTTCTTTATGTTTTTTTGTTGTTTGTGGGTTTTTTCCAAAGTGAAAACTAGATTTTAACAGATATCCTCTCATGACCAACCTTCTTTTTCTTTCTTGCCCACACAAACCCTCCTCTTCCCTGTCTTTAAGAAGCGACCCAGAGAGAAGTCATGACAAGCATCAATATCCAGCCTCAGCACCTTTACCTTGCACATCAGGGGACACAGGAAAACAATGCAAAAGAGAAGGAGGAACCTCAGATGTTTGGGGGAATTTTTCAGTGGAGATGATTTGCTCAAAGGAGTTACTCACCTGGGGTGAGCCCACGGCACTTCCTCATGGCGCACTGCCTTCCAGGGCAGCGGTGCCCTGAACTACCTCGGTTGCCAGAATTAGCGTAGCTGCTTCATGCGTTACCTGTTACCAGCTCTGAGACAGGTTTATTCGAAATGCAAAAGTCAGGACCCTCCGCTGAGCTGAGATTTGCATCAAGTCCTTTGTCAGAAGAGCAGCTACAACAAGATGACTGAGACTTCATCTGAGCATAAGAAGTGAAAAATACTTCATAAGGAAGAAAATCTGAATGTGCAGTGTGAATGGAAAGAGGGGTACAACCGGGAGGACCAGGATCATGGCATCTTTAAGTATCTGCACGAAGTCTGAACGCAGTCTTGGTGGATTTTCCCTGTTGCCAGTGAAGCATTCAAAGTCAAACAGGATGGCAAGGACAATTACATCCCTGCAGCTATGACTGATGTGAGCCATTCCACCAGACAGCAAGAACATTCTTGAAGTGAACAGATACACTTGATAGCAGCTATTGGAGGAGGAAACAAGACTGAAAGATTAGGTCCAAGCTACAATTAGAGGCACTGTTTTGTATTGGTCTGAAGAAGCCTGCAGTGGTATAAAAATCAGGCTATTCTTCTGCAGTCAGTAGTCAAATACGGGATCAGTAGGAAAAGAAAAATATGGGAGCATTGTAAGGGGAAGGTGTGAGGGAAGGTGCAACAGTGCAAAGAATTGCTTGACAACATCCAAGAAATAAATGAACTGAAAAACACTAGTAGGTTTATCTGGAAGGCTCATTTGCACACAGAATTACTTGGCAAAACTTCTGCTTCTTTTAGCCAAAGTGTGTCTCTGACTCTCTTTAGTTCAGCAAGAAGGATGGGGGTGTGAGGGAAGGAATCTAGCAGAGAAAGAGAAAAGAAAGAGTAAAACCAAAGCTGAAAAGTCAAACCGAAATCCAAAATGCAGGTTGAAAGGTTAATGAATGCAAATAGCCCAACTGGGGTGCTGCATATTGAAAACTAGCAATCATGTTGAACAAGGGAATAATCAAGAAAGGACAAAAGAGAAACATACTGGGCCATGGTAAAGGCACAATTAAATGTGCTAATGTAAGTCCAATGTTTTTTCATGGAGATACATCCAGTGGAAATGTGGCCCAAATTTGGAAAATAAGATTTTCCACCTTTTTCTTTTTCTAATGAAAATATTTCTGCTGTTCTCATTTTTGTATAAACAGCTGTTTATACAAATATGGCTACTTTTATACAGCCAGTTTTAATCCATTATCTTCCCTCCAAGTACTCCATGGACATGGGACAAAACAGCAGCATTCACAAACTGATTCATGACTGGACACCCACGGAAGTGAGAGCATAGAAATCAACCTTATAAATGGGTACAGGAAAAAACAGAAGTTTGTGTATTTGAACGGCTTAGTCAGCAGGTCTGCGCACAACTGTTCAGCATCACGGGGTGAGAACTTCGCAGCAGGAAACACGCTAAACACGGCAGCCAGGTATGTTGTACCTGAATCTAACCACTGGGCAGTGGCTTTCTGTGACGCACACGGGCTGCATTCTGCTTCCAAGTGAAGTTTCAGTTGAAGCCATGAAGGGAGTGAGTAGACAGAAGTGTGTAAGGAAGTTACAGCCTTCCCCATTAACATCACCTGGGGCACACGCTTTGCACCACATTACGGAGAGGACACACTGCGATGGAGCTGAGCGCTCCTCCTTCCCAGCTCCTGGTTAAAATGCTTTGGACAATTCCAGCCTGAGAAATTGCCTCTGTACTTCCCTTAGATGTTGCAGTATGACATTCAAGGAATGTGAAAGTAACTTTTTTTTTTCTATAGCAATCATGCTAAAAGCACTTAAGTGTAGGTCAAGATAAGGTAAACAGTATGACTCCATCACTGAATGGTTCTATTTAATATGGACAATTTTCTCAGCAACAGTTCCACAGCATCCCAAAAATCTTTCTTTTCACTGTTTTTTTCATTCTGTTTTTTACCAGTATAAAAAAAAACTCCAAACAAACAAAAAACCTGAAACCATCCTTTGGATATAACTGGAGATTCCTGATCCTAAATATCATCAGGGCTTTTGTTTTTTTGCCCCATACGGTCTGGTTGCTTCTTAACTGTGGATTTTTCTCTGTCATGGGAGAAGCAGCATTTAACAGTTTTTAAACTGAAGGAAGCTTCTCAGGTGAGTATTTTTAGTCTGAAAAAATCTGGAGCCCAGTAAAGTTGTTTGGCCTGCAGAAAATAAGATGGGATATGTTTTGGTGCAAGAGACAATTGGAGACCTCATTAAAGCTTCTGGAAGACAGAGACTGCCAGGGCTCACGTCTTGTAAGAGGTCTGGGTTTTATCAGGCTGTTTGCCATGGACCTGCCATACTCAAGAAAATAAGACTTTGGTTTCTATTTATTTCTTAATTAAAGTGATTCTGGGAAAATCTGCCCCCTAAAAGAAGCCACCTGGTAAAGAAGAAAAGAGTATCTAACCAAAAATGCTCGGTGTAAAATGACTTATTTCAGGCAATAGCAAATCCCAGAAAAAGAAAATGCATTTTACTCCTTCAGAGCTCAATACTAGCTTTTTTTTAAAACCTACCCTGCCGTGGCACATGTTCAACATCCCGTTCTGACCTTGGGTACTGGCTTAGGTCTCGGAGCCATAACATTTCCAATACATGAATATAACGTATAGCAATACAAGAGAAAGAAAAGAAACACGTAACTTGTTTCTCTTTTTTTTTTTTTTTTTACTGAAAAAGAAGGAGGAAAGAGATGTATCTGACGACTCTGCATGAGTTAAAAAAACTGCCAGTAAAAGAAAAGACAGAAATCACTCTCAGAGCTCAGGGTGTGCTTTGGAGCAAGGGTTTTGTTATGGGATTTTTTTTCTAAGAGAAAGGCAAAGAAAACAAAGAAAAACAAGGTCCAGTCGGAGACCAGTAAACAGACCCATAAATGTGCACATTGCTTCCAAAGCAAGGTGGTTGAGGCAAAACATATTGGGATCATTGAAAACAGATTAGAGGCTGCTCTAGGGGAAGTGGAGCACAAGGGCTGGACAGACCTTGACAGGCCGAGGGACCTTTACTCGTTCGCAGAACGACTATACAGTTTTCTCCTAATAAGCCATTAAGTTACACTGCTGAAATTATGTGCTTCTGAGGTCTGAAAGGGGCTATTAGTCTTTTCTCAGTAAACCCAGTAGTAAGTAGATAGACTCGAAGACACCTGCCTGAAACATTACACAGAGCACCTTTAAAGAGTTTACTTTTTAAAATGAGGAGACGGTAGAATTGCAGTCCACATAAGCAAAAAAATGAGCACCACGCTCAAAGTCTCCAAGAGTAAACAGTTTATTCTTTCTTGTATAACTCCCACACCAGTAAAACAACCCTGAAAATGAATCAGCAGTATTACCTCCTAACGTCAGCTATCTACTCCCTTAGCAAAGGAGTGCTGTGGGGCAAGAGGGGGGGTTCTCCTTTCTCCCATGTAGTGAAGAAGTGCATCTGTTTTCCTTTCTTTTATACAGAACATACTGCTCTCTGTCCTTACGAGGAAAAACAAACAAACAAAAAAAACCAAAAAATCCCAAAACCCCCACCCAACCAATCAAAAAAACTAACACCCAAAGCTCCAATGAAGTCAGATTTTAATTCTCTAATAATAATTCAGGGTATCAGAGACTGTAAAGAGAAGAGGCTGGGGGGGTGTGTAGATAAAAAGTCCCTTAAGTGCTAAACTAAAAATTCCATAGAGAATTTTTTTGTCCAAGTTCTGGAAAGAAGCTTTATTAGATGATTTACTCTTACTTTGGATGCAGCGCTTACCTTAGCACAGTTTGGTTGGAAGCCGTCTGCAGCCTGCTTCTAAAAACACAGCCTTGTGTCAAACCAGAAGTGCGGGAAGAAGAGATGAGTAGACCCAGAGACTCAGGTCTGTCTTGGCATTTTGAGGTTTACTTTGTGCAGAGTGGGCTTTCAGCAGCAGATGCAGTTAGTGCAAATGCTGTACTGGGTCTAAGTGCACCAGCAGGACATTGTCAGCTCTGGTCGTGGCACCGGTGGCAGCAACGTGAAGAACTGTGTGAGCTGGGAACAGCAAGTGCGGAGCTGTGCACAGCTGACAATTTGCTGTGGACCTGCTGCTTTTGCTCCAGATGTTGTGATGTCTCCAGTATTGCCTTAAGTAAAATTACTGCTGCAATTACCATCCTGCTTTGCTAGCCTGGGTCTGCCAGTTCTTCTCACATCCTCCTTCCCTAGAACAAATCCTCCTAATCTTCAGAGGTCTCCATTTACTTCTGCCCTACCTGTCCTTCTTATCAGTTAGCAGCTAGATTGGCTCTTTCCTTCGCTCTTTAGGTGGCTGTATTGTTGATTTAAATCCTCCTCCCCGCCCCAAATTCCTTTCTGCCATCTTTCTTGTATGAGACAAATATAATTTTAAAAGTTTTTAGCCTGTCAACCTGTCTGCATCTCAGCCTCACCTCAAAACCCACGCTGGCTTAAAGCAGCAGCTGCCACGAGAAACCAGCTGAACTCTGGGTGCATTGCCACCAAACTTGTTGACTGGGAATGAAGAGTACGCTCAGTTCACGTTAATGCTTCCCATTACTCCCATTAACCCAGGCCCTTCCACTATTGCTTGTTATTCATTTCCTTCTCCTGTTATAATTTCTCTGAAAACTGAGACAAGTTCTTGGTGCCTGGAGCTAAAGTCCACTGTGCAGTGGGATGAGACCTGGCCAACAGTCAGTTTGCAAGGCCTGCAAGGAAGGGAAGGGATTTTTATGTTTAGGACTGTTAGTGGGAAGTTGTGGACTCTGGCACTGAAAAACTTAACAGTTCTTAGCATTCACATCCTAGCAGTCTACAGGTGAGGGGACAGGCTTTATCCTGCCAGGTATCACAGCATTTTGAAGGTGGATATACTAACATATGAGCATGCTTGTAGCTAGCCATGTGGAGGTGGTGGTTGTTGTTTGCCTCAAAGCTTGATCCTCTACAGCCTCTCCGCTATAGATCTCGCCTGAAAACAAAAGGCAGCTTATTCGGTAGGTTTTGCCGTATAAGAAAGTCTTCTTTGAAGAGATGCAAAGAGGCTTTCACAGCTCTTAAAAAAGCAATGCTGGGACACTTAATGTACTTTCCTTCTAAATTATCTCCGGGTTGCAAAGGGCTAGAGCATTTGTACGAGATTATGGTGTGTTGCTTCTGCCTGGGAAACTATGATTTTGTAAGTTCCTTGTGAACTGTACTTTAAAATATCAAAGACGTCACATCTGCCTCTCTCACTGTTCCTACAACCTCAGCTTGCTATGCTTAATCTTCCCCCTAGCTACCACCCACCTCTCTGCCTGCTGTTCTCAAACCGGTCTTTATTAATAGGGCAGAGGATGAGCAGAGCCTGTGGAGGCACGGGCTGAATCAGCTTGCTCCTGTGGCACTTTGGGGCTGTGTCGGACTCAGGCTGAGGGGGAAGGAAGAGCTCTGTGGATGGTCTGCAGTAACCCACCCCTGCAGCCCTCACCCTTTTGTACCCAATGCTCGTGGACCTGCGGGGCACAGATCAAGCCCCACGTGCCAGTCTGAGGCAGGGGAATTTGTGACAGAGTGTTCCTGAAGAGCAACCAGCAAGAGCAATCTCCCCCCTTTCTCAGGGGCATGAATGGCCACACCAAGATCTTCTCCTTGCCACTGCTGCCTGGCTGCGCACCTGACTGTAAGCAGAGTCTATCAGAAATGACCACATTGTGTACCAGGTAGAGATACCTGATGTGGTGCCCCTTACAAGACCCTTTCCCTCCTCTGCCTCTTCTGCTAAGCTCACATCAAGCAGTGACGGAGTTTGACTGGGAGGAGGAGACCTGAGATGAAGAAAAACTGTGGAAATGGCAGTTCCCTGCGGCTCAGGAAAGCTGAGGGTTTGGGGAAACTGTGAGGTTTGTGCTTTCAAAAGAGTGAGGTCATGAGATGGCCTCATTAAGGCCACCAAGGGAAGAGCTGGGGTAGGTAACAAGTGATCTTAAGAAGTTCTGTACTGTGGTGCTGTTTGATGGAAGAATAATTCCCAGCTTTGTTGACAAACACAAAAATCCTTCTGATTTCCAGCACCCTCCAGAGTGCCCACTCATGCTGGAGTGCACAGTTCTGTCTATTGAGGCAGGTGTCTCTTTGGGCAGTAGTCAGATGGGAAAGGGAGAAACCACATTTCCCATTGCAAAGATCTCCCCAGCTCTGTACAACAGCCTGAACCTCTTATAATCTGCTTCTTATTCCCTGCTTTTTTTGAGATATTCAATGTTATCTTTATATATCTCAATTTTCTGCATATAAAGCAGGAAAAATGATTTCTTCTTTCCTTCCTTCCTTATGAACATGTTAAGGTCTGAGTTGCTGGGGTCTACAGTACTGCAGTCGTATAGATATCACAAACCGGACAGACACAGATCAATCATATGTGTTTCGGATAATATGGATTTTGCCTTTCAGCCGTTGATGATGCCATTGACTACAGGTGCATTAGGAACCCTTAGAAAATCTCCCTGGTCTCTGCGATACCAAAGTTCGTCCCATTCTTTTGCTACCGTCTCAGAAGCTGAGTGGTGGCTAAAGAAAGGAAGGTAACAATGAGCTGGGTTTCATTGGAGATCCAAGTTTAGAGCCTCAGAGAAGCTTTAGAGATAGGATAGCATCTACTATTGCTAGAACGGTCTGTCTTTCCTGCCCAACACTACTAACCTCCCGCTATATAAATGTCAGCGTCACCCTCAGCGACAGCCAGCCAGTCTACTTTTTCAGGCTCTAGAAGAGGCACTAGGCAGCAAGAAGTTTGCTATCTTTCCTGCCAATGCTAATGTTTCAAATATTGATGCTGTTCTTCATGTAGGTTTAATATCACTCACTGTGGTAATATTGTTGCTAATGAAATAAAAGCTGCATGACTCAGAAACCTTCTCTGCAAGGACATTGAATAACTGTAAAAATACGCAGTTTCTGCGTGTGAAAGCAAGACAGTTTTCCTTTCTAACAAAAGGTGCAAACTGCAGCATCTTGTTAATGCAAATAACTTGACTCAGCAGAGCCATCTCGCTCACGTGGAGGGGACAGCTCATGGAGGTACATGTGTTCATATTTTACTTGTTCTGTTTCACACTGTGCAGGAGTTGTTATCATCTAGTTCTTCAGAATTACACGTTTTAAACTGAAGCTCTAGCACAGCTTCTAGCTGTGCAAGTCCCAGGTCAATCTGCATTTGTTATAATTTTACCGGGGACTTGCTAGAAGTCCAGCTGGTAGGAGATTCAAAGACAAGTCACAAGCTACTGCAAACCAAACCCATTGGCAAGGGCATGCTCTGACCCTCCTTCCCTGCTTTGTCCCCACACCTACCTCTTATTATAAAACTCTAGTTTGAGTTCAATTTGTGGCAGCTGATAAATTTCACTCTGGATATTCAGTGATTGCTGCCAAGAAGCAACCATCATGTAATAATTTCAACATCTGCAGAACTGGGCCATTAGATGTTTCTCTGATAAATAACGCTGCTGGCTATCAAGGTTCAGATAGCCTTTAAGTGAAGGGTGTCCATAACAGAATGGTTGGAATCTGAAAGCTGAAAACATCTTCATTTTTTTTTGAGATGTATTTGAAAATACATTTCAGCATGTGCTAAATTAATGATCACAGGCATGGATCAGATGGTTGGTACAGGAAAAAGAATCCACGCGCCATGTGTCTGTGTCTGCTGTGGTGTGTTGGTAATTAGTTTAAATATATCTGCTACATCTGTTGGTTTTTGATTCTACTTTTGAGTAATAATCGAATCTGCATCATTATTTAAAAAATTATTTATCTCCATACTACAGCAAAATTTATTATAATACTGTGAGTAAACAAAAATGAAGATTGCCCAAGTCCCAGGACTGTGATGACATAAATGAATAGGGATGGATAACTCATTTTTACACACATATGAAATATTATTTAAGCTGGCAACTTGCTGGGTTTCTTCATTATATCATAAGCAACCTTTAAGATTATGTAACAGCTGTAAATATAGCACTGAAGAGATTCATGGTTAAGAGAGGATTGACGGAAGCACTGTCTTTATCAATTATTCAGATATCAAACTTAGAGAGGCTTTGTTGATCCAGCAGCAGCAGACTTCTGCCCTCCAGTGTAATTCTCACTTGTGCTGAGCACCCGGTGAAACTGAAGTACTGTTTGAAAAAAGGTAAACTTATGTCCTGTTCCGTAATAAAAATAATTTCTTACTTTTTGTCATATCTGATTGCTTTTTTTGTTCGTAAACACTGAGCTAAGCATTGTGTCAGAGCCTGGTTGCCCATAGAGACCTCAGATCTGCAGCGTTATCCCTATTTAGGGCAACTCTCAAGCACCTGGCATTGTGTAATCACACACACAGGTGCTTTCCTGAGCTGGAAATAGTTAAATATGTCCATACGCAAGTGATCTTCACCTTTTGTGACAGATCAGCTTTGAAAATGTTCCCTTTCATTAATGTTCCCTTTCATTATATTCTAGTACGGGAACTGTGTTTCCACAAGGCAGAGCTACTGAATGCCTTCTTTGCTTCAGTCTTCAGTGCCAAGGCAGGCCCTCAGGAATCCCAGGCCCCGGAGGTAAGAGAGGAAGCCTACAGAGAGGATGACTTTCCCTTGGTCAAGGAGGACTATGTGAGGGATCGCTTAAGCGATCTGGACGTCCACAAATCCATGGGCCCCGATGGAATGCACCCACGAGTGCTGAGGGAGCTGGCGGATGTCATTGCTGAGCCACTCTCCATCATCTTTGAGAGGTCCTGAAGGACAGGAGAGGTGCCCGAGGACTGGAGAAAGGCCAATGTCACTCCAATCTTCAAAAAGGGCAAGAAGGAGGACCCAGGGAACCACAGGCCGGTCAGCCTCACCTCCATCCCGGGAAAGGTGATGGAGCAGCTTATCCTGGAGGTCATCAACAAGCAAGTGGAGGAAAAGAAGGTTATCAGGAGTAGTCAGCATGGATTCACCAAGGGGAAATCATGCCTGACCAATCTGATAGCTTTCTACAATGACATCACTGGCTGGGTAGACGAAGGGAGAGCCGTGGATGATGTCTACCTAGACTTCAGCAAGGCTTTTGACACAGTCTCCCATAACATCCTCCTAGGGAAGCTCAGGAAGTATGTGCTGGATAAGTGGTCGGTGAGTTGGATTGAGAACTGGCTGAATGGCAGAACTCAGAGGGTTGTCATCAGCGGCGCTGAGTCTAGTTGGAGGCCGCTAACTAGTGGTGTCCCCCAGGGGTCAGTACTGGGCCCAGCCTTGTTTAACTTCTTCATCAATGCCCTGGATGAAGAGTTAGAATGTACCCTCAGCAAGTTTGCTGATGACACCAAACTGGGAGGAGTGGCTGATACACCGGAAGGCTGTGCTGCCATTCAGCGTGACCTGGATAGGCTGGAAAGTTGGGCGGAGAGGAACCTGATGAGGTTCAACAAAGGCAAATGCAGGGTCCTGCACCTGGGGAGGAACAACCCCATGCATCAGTACAGGCTTGGGGTGGACCAGCTGGAGAGCAGCTCTGCGGAGAGGGACCTGGGTGTCCCAGTGGACGACAGGTTAACCATGAGCCAGCAGTGTGCCCTGGCTGCCAAGAAGGCCAATGGGATTCTGGGGTGCATTAGGAGGAGTGTGGCCAACAGGCCAAGGGAGGTTCTCCTTCCCCTCTACACTGCCCTAGTGAGGCCTCATCTGGAGTACTGTGTCCAGTTCTGGGCTCCCCACTTCAAGAAAGATGAAGAGCTACTGGAGAGAGTCCAGCGGAGGGCTACGAGGATGGTGAGGGGACTGGAACATCTCTGCTATGAGTAGAGGCTGAGGGAGCTGGGCTTGTTCAGCCTGAAGAAGAGAAGGCTGCGAGGGGACCTAATATATACTTACAAATATCTGAAGGGTGGGTGTCAGGAGGATGGGGCCAAGCTCTTTTCAGTGGTGCCCAGTGACAGGACAAGGGGCAATGGGCACAAACTGAGGCACAGGAAGTTCCGTCTGAACATGAGGAAGAACTTCTTCCCTCTGAGGGTGACGGAGCACTGAAACAGACTGCCCAGGGAGGTGGTGGAGTCTCCTTCTCTGGAGATATTCAAGACCCGCCTGGACAAGGTCCTGTGCAGCCTGCTGTAGGTGACCCTTCTTCGGCAGGGGGGTTGGACTAGATGACCCACAGAGGTCCCTTCCAACCCCTACCATTCTGTGATTCTGTGATTCCACCATGCTAAAACACCTCACAGGCTCAGGCTGATTTCAAACCAGTTTTAGGTAAATTCTTCAGGCCCTAATGCAGGATAAGTTTTTCCAGTCTCTTTCTCCATGCATCTCACATATTATTAGAGCTACATCAAAAACTGAAAGCTTGGTAAAGAGCATAACCAGGACCACACCAAGCCATGGTTCTGTGACCTGACTGTCACGGATTTGGAGGTTGGGGTATGAAGTGTTGGATTTTAATGTTTAAACCCCCAATGTATTGAACCCCACTATCTATGAGGACTGTCTTGCCCTGCATGTCCCTCTGCCAGAGGGGAGATCCTCACGGGGGCAGAAAACGGGGTCCTGTGGAAGGATTCAAAGAGGACTCTGCCCTCCCTTGGGGACTGGCTGACGTCAGAATCCACTCTCCAGGTCTGTCTCAAATAGTCCAAATATTTTGCCTCTTAACAGCAAATTCTGCCTCTCCTTTTTTCTCAGATAATAGCCAAAATTGGTGGAGTATTCGTGACAAGGATAATTTCAATGGAATGAGGCTGGAGCCCGAGCTTAACACCTTAAATGGAGCTGGACCATATATTATATGTCTGCCATTAGGTTACTGAGCTGTAGGATGTATTTTAAAAACATAGCAAAACTCTGTCTGACCTCAGTAGTTCAGGATTTCATGTGTAAAACCTAAATGGATTCAAAATGTTTCATTTTAGAAATTGAAGAACTATGTCAATTCATATCATAATAAAGCCAAGATTTTTCCAAGGAATGAAGAAGAGCAGAAACAAGAGAAACGTATTCGGAACATAAGGCAGTAGTGAGAATCAGATATGATTAAGAATAATCCTTGTGTGTCATATCCCTGAGGACTACTGCAGAACTAGTCCCATGTAACTGAGTGGAAATGCCATCTTTTCTGAAATAGATAGTCTTAAAAACATATTTGTTTTAAAAAATCCATTTTTGGGCAGGGGGGGAGGGGAGGAAGTGGAGCAGAAATGGAGTTTCACCTTAAACCTTCGTAAGCAGCTATACTTCAAGAACTGAGTCTAAATGTAAAAACAAATCTGCAGTGTGAGCATGGGTGCATAAAATATTTTTTTTACCTTCACAGTAATAGTCTAGACTTTGCAGTAAGTATGCTCATAAGTTTTACTTCTAAAACTATTGAAAATTTTATATGAGTGTGATACTAGAGGGATTCATATTTTTATTAACATTTCGGGAGCCAAAAATACTTATTTTCCCAATAGATATTTGATATTCTTGTCTTGGCTGGCTTAAATGAAATATTTTCCTCCAATGGTTAAGCATGTAGATTGGGGAAGAACTGCTCTTTTTGTGGACAGAAAGGAGCTTTCATTTGACTTTTATAAATTTAGGACAAAAGCAGCAAGCAATCTAACTTACTGCAGTCTCAACCGCATACTATTTAGATAGTCAGATTCACAGAAAAATAAATTACATTCTGGATTTATCTTTCCAACAGATTTGAATAATTTAAAAAGAATTTTCAGGATGCAGGTACATTGTGTGGATTACATGTAATTTTCAAAATTTCACAGTGTGGATGGGGAGATGGACCACTGGCTTATTAATTAGGAATGGTCTAGAATACTTGGACCCTTGGCAAAATTGCTTGTCACTTCTGGGTGCACCAAAGATGGATCTAACCATGTTATTCTCTCAGTTACAGCATCGCTGCTTCCCGCTGCTTCATGAAAGCAGAAACAATCTACCTAAAATATTCTCCTCTGTCAAAGTTTTAACTTTGTTTCTATGTAAATAATGCTGGTGCGCAGGCACTAGTGGTACTGTCATCAACGGGGAATGAACCTGGAGCTTTTGGCTCTGAAAGTACAAGTCCAGACAATTTGCGCAAAAGCAGCAATTCTGTCACATACTATTAAATAACAGGCTGCCATAGTCACTGTTACTCACCATAGGGAGCGTAAATCTGCATGTATTAAACACTGTTTATAATATTGAATATGGACGTGCTAGCAGCCAATGTGGAGCCCTCTTATGATCAGTTTTAAAGGGTAAGAATCAAGCATGGCATGAAGACGGTTGCATGTAGCTTCGCTTGCAAGCACGTCTACCTCACTGTTGATTTCTCTGGCTGTGCTGCAGTCATTAACTACCATAGCTATGTTATTCGAAACAAAACTGACTAGAAGTAGCAATTGCAAATGAAATAATTAAAGTAATCTCTGTTTTGCTGAATGTTAAGAGGCTAATTGTTCTACACGCAGTTACCGAAAGGCTGTATCTTTTTGTGTGTGAAGTAGTGAAAGCTTACTCAAATACTGCAAATGTGCCTCAAATGATCCAGCTGGAGACACTGTGTGCTGCAATGGGGAAAGCAAAAAATGTTTTTTCTCAAGCCTCAAAGTGATGAAATTCGATTTCAGAGGAAGGCTGTCTTGAACTGCCTGACAAATAACCCATTGCATTGATATTCTGTCAGAGCCTTCCACTGCTGAAGATACAGAGGTAAAGCAAATAAATCCCTTCACTAAGGAGCAAGCTGACGTCAATACTGTACACAATGTTTGCAAGGTCAACTCCATGCTCTCTACAGGCAGGTCTGTTTATAACTGCTGTGCTCAAAACCAAAGCCTGCTGTCGATCCCCGTGTGCCGACAGCAGATCCTATCACACTGAAACTGAAATAATAAATTGCACCAAACATTCTTCAAAGGGAGACCTATATTCTTCAGGGTTAACCTCAGATAAGAGGAAAGCGATGTCAGCATGGAGGCAAACTTTACAACACATGTTGGAGAAGCTTTGAAGGACGCTTGCACTCTGGGAAGGAAAAAGTCCAGAAGTCACATTGCTTTCTCCATCATGCTTCTCTTTCCAAAGAATTCCCATTTCTCTAGTTGTCATCCATGCTTTCTGCACCCTTTGTTGTATTGTTCCATGACTAATCTGGAAGAATCCCTTACTGTAACTTTTTAGGATCTCTCTCCTGTTCTTCCCTTTTCAAGCTAAGTGAAAGGGGCAAAACTGAAGTGATGTGCTGCCCAAAGCTGAGTGGATCCCGTGTCGTGTGCTGGAGGATGCTGAATGATGTTCCTACACTTAGAGGTGTCCATTCCAAGGGAAGGGGACACTGCAACAGGGTGTAGAATCATAGAATGGTTTGGATTGGAAGGGGCCTTAAAGCTCACCTAGTTCCAGCCCCCCTGCCATGGGCAGGGACACCTTCCACTAGACCAGGTTGCTCAAAGCCCCATCCAGCCTGGCCTTGAATGCTTCCAGGTTTGGGGTTCACAACAACTCAAGAACATGGCCGACACTTCTACTAGGACACCGATAAGCACGTTATGGGAGTCAGCCTTAAGCCCTGAATCCTCCTGAGCACATTTGCAAATCAGGGAGAGAATAAATGATTCAGGCAGAGAGCAGATGTTTAGGCAGTGGCTGCTGGGTTTGAAAGAGAGGAAGACGTTTTCCTCTGTTGATGTCGATATGGTTGAGTTGTTTCATTCTTTTATTTGAAAGAAAATAAAAGCTGTTTTGAAATGCTACCTCTACTTGCAGTGGCACCCAATGGTCTGCTGAGGAGTAGTCACAACTGGCCAGCTGCAACACTGGGTAGGGCAAAATGGGCAAAACTATCAACCTCTGCTGCAGTGTGCACCTTGCCAGTCTTCTTGTCTCATTAAATTAAACTAAATTATATCAAATCACCTCTGAGGTCTGGAAGGCAGAAATGTGCACAACAGGGATCTGTCTGTGCTTTAAATTCTGCATGAAGTACGGATAAGAGGAGTGTGCCTTTGCAGCTCAGTTCCATTGATGTGTTAACTAGTATTCATGTCAGGTTTTCTTTTAAGGATACTTGAATGACTCTATTTTTAGATTTTACTGTGATCTTAATTCATCAGATATTGCATGCATAATGCATCATCAGCAACAAAAAAATTTTAATCATAGCATAAATCAGCCAAAAGATGCTACAAGAAATCAAAGTCCAAATTGCTTTGCTTGGGGACTTGAGTAAATGGATTCTGCTTTTAATACCTAAGTTCAGAGAGGCTCTATGGGGGATGCTCCCCGGATACATAGCTGATTGGGGAATGTGTGTTGCAAGTCCCCTCAGGTTCAGTGCCAACCATGAAACATCGTATTTCAATCTGAAAGCAGCTTTTACCTTTATAGTTTTTGCTTAAGAGAAATCTAGACCAGAATTTGGGTCTCTCATCTAAATAATTCAGATAAAATACAGCTTCTGATTGATGGCAAAAAAACACTTGCTGATCATTCACAAAATCTAAACCAAGGCATAAAAACCTGCAAAGTAATTTCAGCACAGTCCCCCATGACCCAGCAAGTAAACCCTTCAGAGGCACAGGAGGCTCAAATACTTCCAGTTTCACTTCTAGCAGCAAAGAGTAATTACCTGGGGCTGTGTCCTGTTATTAATGTGTTAAGGAAATAGAATTAGAATCAGACACCTTACAGAACAGCAGAGAGCACTGAAAGGGAATTAACAGACCTGTTTTTCAGGTGGGAAGGCTTTTTACTCATTGTTGCTGGTTTTGTTATGGACAACCCATTTTATCTAGCTCGACAGCTTTAAAAAGTGGGTCAAATATGTTATTTGTGGGGGTCAGATTTGGGGGGGAGGGTGTATTCCTTTTCCTTGCAGGTTACATGGATGTGACAGCACCAGCTACTTCAGCCAGATGAGGCTCAACTGATTGTGCAAGCAGATGCCTGCTCCTTGTTTCGCCCTCTCTGGGCAGCAGAGGCCGGACCAGATCATGACACACTCTGCACAGGGACGCTCTGGGCTTGAAGGGAAGCACCCAGGGATTGGGGTAGCTCTTGCTGCCTGAATAGCCACTGTAGGTTGGATGGATGAGCCAGATCTAGACACCAGGTCAGTAGCTGGACCCCTCCATCTTAATGGAACAAAAGTTGAGTAAAGGTATCATTGAAACTGAGGGCCATAACTACAACAGCAGGAATATTTTTTCCTGACCTCAGTGACTCTTCTCCACACAGTGTTTTATCTTTTACAGGAAAAAGATCTCTCCTCCACAACCTCTGCAATTTGGAAGAGCCTTTTGTCTTTCTCTGGTTCATGGTTCCATCACATTTTATCTTCAAGTTATCTCTTTCCTTTGATTAGGCCTTTTATTCTCTTTCCCCTGGATTATCCATCTCTCTTTCCACAGTATACAATTGAGCTGCTGAATATTCATTATTAGTCCCTAGAGTCACACAAAGATCTCCAGAGCATGATAAAACCCTCCTTGGGTGTGTTTTGGTTAGATTAGAGCCAAAGAACTAAATGAAACTGGGAGATGCAATACCTCCCATTAGTTTAAAAAGGAATGGAGAGCGAACATTTATCCTTTCAGAAGGGAAAGGAGGGAAGGAAAGAGAATTGGGGAGTGAGAGGGAAGGAGGGAGGGGGAAGAAAGCAGCCAGGCAGCTAGCAAGGAGAAAGGGGACTGCTTCAGTCCAGCCACCATGATGCAAAACCCCTTCTGTCCTGACACCATTGAGTTGAGTGAGGGTATTGCGTCACTGCTTGGCAACGATGTCACAACACACAGATTTTCAAAGCAGCAGAGGTAAAAAAATCCATCAACTAACTTCTTAGCCAAGCATACCTGCCAGAAACAAGCCCCTCTCTGGATGCAAAGTAGCAACAGTGCTAGCAATGCTTCAGACAGCCCAGCTATTAACGGAAGAGGAAATTATATGTGCCTGAGGAATGCATTAATGTATTTCCCTTGTTGGAGGCACGATTTAGTTCCCTGGGGATCCCAGCCCCACCAGGGCATGAACCTGTAGCAAGGGAAGGCTGCGTGCAGCCTGTTCCCCTGCCTGCCCTGAGCCCTGGACCAGCAGGCTGATTTCCCCAGGCTGGGTACGGAGGCAGCGGGGAGAGCGGCATTCCCAGAGGGCAGCTCAGAGCATCTGCAGGTCCCGTCCTCAGCACTGACTGCTTGATTCATCATTGATGAATTCCCCATCTGACATTGCAGCTTACTACCTAAATAAACAGATCAGGAAAACATGTCAATTTGGAAAACCAAACCCATCTCTTTTTTCTTAATAAAGTGATCAGCATGATAGAGGGATTTTGATAGTTTTGGATTTGTCAGGCACATGCTATGTTTGGCTATAGCAAATACTCCTAATATTCTTATTTAGTAGGATTTCTGTTTGACCTTTTCATACTTTGCACTGTATGAAATACTCCCCCATCACTGTCGGGACCCCAGCCTAGATCTACGGTCAGGGACAGAATGAGCATTTCAAAGCATGAACAGCAGAGAATGAAGGGCCTTGCTAGGAGGGTGGGAAGGCACGGTGGAATACAGCTGGACTGAAGGTCCTGCCCCAGCTGGGTAAAACTGACCCTCATCTTTCTCCCTCCTCCCCATTGCTAGTGCTCACACCACTACACCCTTCTGATGTCTTTGCCCAGGCCCTTGCCCTCGGTACTGGCCATCTATCACAAGATAATCCCAGCAAGGAACTGTGCAGTCAGCCAGTGTGTTACATACGCTACAGTCATGTTAAACTCACCATGAAGGCTTGCAAACCGTTTCTTACATTTCTATACACGAAATCCCATGGTGACCCTTTGCACTTACAAGTGCAGACATGCAGTATTTACATACTGAGAGGCAACGACGGGATGTATCCCCACAATCATCCCTCTCTGCACATATCTAAAGTGATTCCCAGCACTCCAAAGCTGCCTACAATGCTGTAAAAAAAGGAAGTTCAGGACACATTGTCAGTTTTAAAAAATAGAGTTGTGTTATAAAAGTCATATTAATTCCAAAGCAGTGCCTTACAAATGATGATCTGTCTGTATGACATTTCATTCACTGCCTTAGGGAGTTTTCAGAAACAATATATTTTAATGAGTCAGTGTAATGTCTTAAAACCAAGTCAGAAGAAGATACTTCCTGTAAAACATTACTTTTAATTGGGAATGTGAGATATTATTCAGGAAATATCACATATCTGTTGTTCATGTCATGTTTTTTTATAAACCTAATGCAAAACTTTTCCTTGGTAACTGCTGTGTTAATGGAAAATGTAAACCCTGGCCCAAGAAAATCATTATTATTCTTATACTTTGAATTACAAAGCGAAATAATTTTCACTCAGATTCTTTATCACATGCATTTAGAATCTTTCTTTCAAAACAAATAAAATCCAAATGATTAAATGTCCAGAACAGGTCTCCTGAAAACTGATGATACCCATGGGCTGGTGCTACTTGGCTTAAGCACCTTTCCTTCATTTGATCATTGATTATATTGTGTCTGGTCTCAGTATGAAGCTTACGACAGAATGAATGTCATGAATTTAATGAGGTTATTATAAAATGATGTTTTTGAGTTGTACAATTTCTGCACGGTGAGCATATGCACTGCAGAGCTTTCAAAAGACTGTAAGAGCAAAAGCCAAGCTGGCAGGCAAAGCAAAAAAGCAACATAACGGACCATAAGAAGGACTGAGGAGAAGGAAATGAAATGATATAACCACCTACCTTACTGGGAAGTATCCCAGTAATCAATTGCTGAGACCAGGGGACGTGTTTTTTACAATAGGGACCTTCTCCAGGCTGAGGTAGGAGAGAGGCAATCACCAAGCAGGAAGACTCTTTCCCAGAGAGAAAGTCAGATAAAAAATTCATGTAGTTTACACATTCTGAGGCACCCTTTTGGATGTAACTGTGTGTGCCTAAATCTTCTGTAGCAACCCTAATGAAAGAAGCCTTGTAGCTTAAGGATATAAAAGTTAAATGCATAAAACTGCAGGATACAAAAGTCCATTATGACTACCCTACTACTTGTTGAGCCTTTCATATGTAATTTTGCTGGCCAAACCTGGAGATGCCCAGATCTAGACATCTAGCCACTCTGTAAGGAAGCCAAGGAGAGAATTTCACAAAATGGCTGTATTTTTCTGCACTGGACTGGGCGTCACTATTTGGTGAAATTAAAACCAACTTGGAAAACATCCTGTTTTTTTCAATTTTCATTATGAACATTTTGCACAGATCAAATAAGACACCACACAGGCTACAGGAGGAACCAAGGAAAGCACTTGAGTTAATTGTATACAAAGTGGCTGGGAAGGGGGAACAGGAGTCAGGATTCCTGCCTAACCTATCAGGAAAACGCTTTGCACTCTGAAGCACCTACCAGCGTTTCTGAAATGATTTTAATGAACCTATTTTAATGAAAAACTGGTTCAGTTTGGCCTTTATTTCCAAATAATACATGTTAAATTTAAGCTGGTAGAGCAAAAGACTATTGATTCAAAGGAAAAATTGAGACATCCAGGGAAAATTAAGCATTACATGAAGTATCTTTCCGATTCTTTTTAAGAGATAATTAAACCCAGGACATTTTTTTAAGCTATGCATTAGTAGTCACAAGAAAGAGACCATTATGAAAAGTATTGAAGCTGTTACAGAAGCAAACAATGAAAGGACAAAACCCACAAGTCCTGAACCTTACGAACTGGAATTGCTCACAGCCATCAAATCTTGGAATGAGTTATAATTAATTTTTCACCCACATGAAAATAAATAAAGGATATGTCAAACTATTACACATAACCAGTTATGTGATTCTGTGATAAAGGACTGTATTGTGGAAATGTAATGTCTAGTAAGCACTGAAGTATTACTATAAATAAAAAAAAAAAAAGGAATCAGGAAAGACACAGATCCCCCCAAACACTTTGGTTAGGGAAGGGTGGTTCTGTCACTTTGTCTGATCTCGCTGCACACAGCTGGACCTGGAGAATAATTATGTGTTCATGACAAATATCCAAATACGCAGCACTCAGTGCTGGTGTTTCAGAAGGTGGCACTGTGGAGCTGAATCAGATCTTCCCTGGGGGGCTGAGGAAAAAGAGCAATCTGCAACTCTGACAACAAGATTTACAAATTTTCTGAACCATAAAACATCGTGCATCACATCTGCTGTGAAGACGGTCACGAAGGTATGGAAAATTTTAGAGAAGGTATAGAAACTCAAGCTCCAGTGACTTCTCATCATGAAAAGCCATGCAACTGCTGACCTGCTAGCTAAGTAGAAGTGCAAGTCCCAACATCCCAGGCATGTTCTAATTTGGACAATTAAAGTCTGCGTAGCTAAAACTCCTCTTCTGGTTAAGTGGACACCATCTGTATGCCACCCTTTTCTTGGCCTCCTTTAGTACACTTACTTTCCATGTTTCCTGTTCTGTTTGCTTCTCTTTGTTTTGAATTTCTTTCCCCACACATGTGTTAGCTTGAGTCTTTTTCCATGCTGAGTTTCATTTTGTTATTTTCAGCTCAGCTTTGAATGAGTTAGATTATGCTCATGCTGTAGAGCGTTGCCAATCGTGTCATGCCATCTGTTTCAAAAATTAGAAAAGAAGTTGAGTCCCTTAACAGGATGAAATAACTGTACCTTGCTCTGGGAGTTTTCTTCATGGGTTATGTTTTTTGTTCACTTGTTGATAGTTCCATCCTTTACGTCTCAGTAATTTAAATACCATTATGTTCTCTGCCATTATGCCTCCGTAAAAGCTTCATTTTGCCTAAGACTGCTGATGCTCTATACAATTCAATTTATTTTGCACTTCCAAACACAAAGTCTGTACAGGTTTTCTAAAAACTCAAGCACTAATGAAGAAAAGCATGTTTTATGAGATGATAACTGGGTGGCTCTTCTACTGGTATTTAAGGCCATATAGATGTCTGTATAATTGCCTGCAACAATAAAGGGAAATCATTTTAATATTCCTCTTTTTAAATGCTTGTGATTTTTGCTTAAGCTGAACTTTACTCAGGTTTCTTTTGTGCATTAAATTGCTCCTGCCTTCAGCAGATTAGATCTGGGAGATTTCTGAAGAGTCAGTGAGCATGTGCTCATCTACCCACACGGCAAACCAACAGAAAGCACACTGAAAAGGGTCCCACAGAAAAACGAGGGGCACAGGACCCTGATTAAAACGTGGCTACGGGAGCGAGTGAGAATTGTTCCTCCTGTGTGCTGATCTGAGCATGAACTTGTTACGCATCATTTACACTCCCTTTTCCCGCTCGTCTCCGCATACTGTCAGTAAAGGTCAGCACGTAGGTCTGCAACAACTAGCCATGATCAGGGCTTTTTTTCCTTTTTGCTAAGGCAATAACCATGTATAATTCAATTAAAAACTATACTTTCTATTTTTACAGTCCTTTGCATGTATGTGAGTAGGGTTTTTTTAAAAAAAATTCATTCATTCATTTCAGTGCTTTCTAGTGACTGATTTGGACCTGCTTTCTCCAGAGGATGGTATTTTCCACACCTGAGGGAGAACAAGGGAGACAGCAGAGCAGACAGAATCTTTCATGGCATGAGCCTTTCAGCAAAAGCGCCACTAGGAAATTTTCAAGTCCATAAATAAACAGAAAAAACAGTATTTTTTTTTTTCCTGAGACTGGGGAAGAATACAGCAGTGGCAGGGGATTAAAAAGGAGCTGAAGACTTCAACAGTTGTGGGAAGGTGACGTAGCAGCTGTCAACAGATTTCTCTACTTCCAGCTGCACGCTGCAATTGATGGGGAGCATCATAGGCCTTGCAGTCCCTGCTCTCTGCTAAGTAGGTTCAGCTTCAGCATTTTAAGCTTTCTTCCTTCAGTTGACGTCTGTCTTCTGTCGAACTTGCTGGTGTTGTTCTGGGAAAATGGAAGATGATTGTAATTTAAGTGCAGAAACATGTCCTACAGCAGAAAGGGAGAACAGCTAGAAGCAAATGAGGGGTGGGGGTCTGTGCTGTCTCTCAAGAGCAGGTAGGCTGTCTGCAGTTAGCTGCCCCGCAAAACACTCACAGTGAGCACTGCCTTCGCCCATCCCCTTGGGACAGCCGTGCACTTCTCTATTCCCTGGAGCTGGGCAGCAGCAGAAAAGTCACTAAACAGTTCATACTTCCACCCCACCTCTTTGCTTTATGCAAACAAAATGAAGATTATAAAGTTATGGGCGTGGATTCATTTTTAAAAAGTCAAATGAACTTACAAGAGTAAAAATAGCAAGCTCTTCTGGCATCATCTTCCTTTGCAAATCATTGTTCTTGTATTTGTTTCAAAGGATAAGATGGAAAAAACAGAACTAGAAAATAATCGTGTCTACTAGGAAGAATTAGTCTACTGCTCCAATTCAAGAAACAGTTTCTTAGATTGGATCATTTTTAATAAAACACTCGTTCTTCCTTCAGCTGATCTCATCTGCTAAGCCCTGAAGTCTTCTTTTCTTTCACAGGCAAAACTTCTTGTTTCTGTGGGAGTTTTGATTGCATAAGGACTGCACATGTTCACAAGATTCGAGTTACTTTTAATTTTTTACATTCCTCTCTGAGATTAATTATTTATGTGCACTCTTTAGAAACTTTCGAGTTTGGTGTTACTAATTTAATGCATCTTTTCTTCTCCGGATCCTTTTCATAGTGCGTTGTTATGAAGCTCAATTCAATGAATAATGAAGCCACATCTTTTCATTCTAATTAGCCATCACATTTTTTAATAGCCTACAAAATAAAAATGACAAAGTGATTTATTTTTCTGAGCCAACGACCAAACATTTGGTACATATACACTAAACCACTGTTTACCTTTAGAGCATAAATCAGCCTGTGGCACTTTGTTACGTTATCTGCACAAGACTGCAATGTGATGGATAACACGCAAAGAATTTTGAATTCCTGCAGTGTCATATGTTTTGGTAAGAGAACAAAATTGTGATTATACCATAGATTTCATGCTAACTAAAAGCATGCTTTTATGTTTTCCCCATGGCAGGCTCTGTGCTGACAGAAGATATTCTTTTATTCTGTTCCTTAAATGAAAGTCAGGATAGAATTCAGTACTCTAAAAAATCTGTTGCTGGTAGGACTTTCTCAGCAAAATAATGCCATTATGAGGATCTAGTCAGTCAGCAAGTTGATCAGTTTAAGCATCAGGTTGTCAAAGGTCTGAGCTCATGTTTCTTTGTGAAAGAAGTAAGCCATAGATGAATCAATTTTCTTCTGAATCTGCACATTTTGGATTATTTATAGATAATGCCTCATCATTGTGGTTTTTTTTTAATTTTATTTTGTCCAAGATGGCTAACTAATTTGAAAGCATGCGAGAGCAGTAAATTGCCTGAAAATACCTATTTATGCCAGTCAGTCTGTGATGATACCTGTTAACCTTTGCTGCTGAAAGAGAACTAGTCCTTGACAATACTACACAAAAGCAGACAATAGGTATAAGAGATTCTCAAATAGTCTTTCTAAACTTCTGAACATTTCTAGGCTTTTTAGGTTATTTAGATTTGTAGGTGCCTGAATTGCCATGGGCCCATGTTGGTTTTTTTTTTACTTTTTAGATGCTAACAGAATTTAAGGGTTCTCTACAAAAACTCCTATTTATTGTGCTTGTTTAATGTCTGTTGAGAAGTCCAGCCCGAAGCAAGGATCAGTTTTTACATCAAAATAGTGACATTCCAGGAAAAAGAAAAAAATAAAAATCAAGTGGACTAACATCACTAGGGTGACTGATTTATATAAAAATAGTTCCATAAAAGGCTGCCACTTGCATTACTTTCTTGATGGCAGCTGATCAAAATTAAGAGATTCCTACCCCTGCTTTATCTACCTCCTTTTTAAAGCATCCAAATGTGGGTTCCTACCTCTCAGTAGAGGAACTGACTCAGTTGACCAATCCTAATTTCATTTAAGATGCTGTACTGATTTTGGCTGGGACACAGTTACAGCTCCTATGGTGCTGTGTTTTGGATTTGTGACCAAAACAGTGCTGATACCACAGGGATGTTTTAGTTATTGCTGAACTGGGCTTAGACAGCATCAAGACCTTTTCTGCTTCTCACATTGCTGGGGGTGGGCAAGAAGCTGGGAGGGGACACAACTGGGACAGCTGACCCCAACTGACCAAAGAGACATCCCATACCTTATGGTGTCGTGCTCAGCAATAAAAGCTGTGAGGAAGAGGGAGGCGCTCGGAGTGATGGCGTTGGTCTTCCCGAGTAACCATTGCATGTAATGGAGCCCTGCTTTCCTGGAGATGGCTGAACACCTGCCTGACGATGGGAAGTAGTGAATTAATTCCTTGTTTTGCTTTGTGTGCATGCGTAGCTTTTGCTTTACTTATTAAACCATCTCTACTTCAGCTCATGAGTCTTCTCACTTTTACTCTTCTGAGTCTCTCCTCACCCCACCGGGAGGGGAGGAGAGAGCGAGTGGCTGTGTGGAGCTTAGTTGCTGGACAGGGTTAAACCATAACAAATGTCCTGGCGCATTTGGAGTACTCCTGGGATGTCTACAGGCGGAGGTCTCCAGCAGGCAGTTTGCCCTAAGTGGATAGGTCTAACCCGCGGGTTGGAAATGGCAACTTTACAGGACTTGTGTGGGCAGACTGATCCTGCAGCCTGCAGAGATGGCAGATTCATAATAGCAAAATACTGTGTCACTTACCCCAAATTCTCATTACCTTTATCAAGGGGGTAGGAATGAGGGAGGAGAGGAACTTTGCAACGATAACATTGCAGAAAGCAATCCCATCGAGAGGTGGTGCTCTATGTTCATTTTAGAGTTAAGTTTTAATCTGATGCTCAGTGCTGGTTAGGAAAGAGGGGTGGGAATCAAGTGCTATCCATCTACAACACGTCTGTTATTATCAAACCTTTGACTTCTTTACAAGAGCATTACAATACTTTTTTCCCTACTGCTGCCAACAAAATTTATATCCACTCTCACAGAGAGATTTGTGCAATTTAAAGTGTTCATCAGCTGGTTTTCTCTTTTACTTCACACCAGTTGTGGTTATAAATTCAAGGTGACCTCTGAACCCTTCTTTTCAACTGAAGTATTCTACAGTTTTAGTGGCAGATGTTTTTACTGCCAGTGATGCAAAAATTGAACCTCTGTTATTGAGATGATATTCCATAAGCGTCTTGGCTCAGTTAAGCATTATCTTAAGTAACTGTTCTGCAACAAAAGTTGTGGGTAAAAGGCTGGTCTTTAGGGATTTAAGTCACTATATTACACAGGAATACTGGAAGTTATTCTTAAAACACAGGGACATGTCCTTTGCCCAAGAAAACACTAACCCTTGTTTGAACCTCTGTCTTGAGTGTGATACTGAGCAGTAGATTTGCTTCTGTCTTATTCCGCTGAAGACGTGCTCATAGGACTGGTAAAATCATTAAGTAGTCTGGAGAAATCAAGAACTGGGAGCTACAGGCTGGTGAGCCTCACCTCAGTCCCTATGAAAGTGAAGGCGCAAATAATCCTCAAAACCGCCTCTAAATATATGAAGGACAAGAAGGTGACTGGGAATAGTCAGCATGGATTTACGAAAAGGAAACCACACCTGACCAACTTGATAGCTTTCTATGAAAAAAATTACTAGCTTCGTAGACAAGGTGAAAGCAGTGGGTATTGTTATCTTGACTTCAGCAATGCTTTTGACATTTTCTCTTCATTGACAAACTGATGAAAGATTGACTAGATAATGGACAGTGAGGTGGAATGACAACTGGCTGAACTACTGGGCTCTGAGTTGTCATAGAATCACAGAGTCATAGAGTGGTTTGGGTTGGAAGGGACCTTGAAGGTCATCCAGTTCCAACCCCTCTACCATGGGCATGGACACTTTCCTCTAGACCAGGTTGCTCAAAGCCCCGTTCAACCTGGCCTTGGTTGCAGCACCAGCAGCATAAAGTCTAGCTGAAGGCAAGTCACCAGAGGTGCACCCCAGGGGCCAACACTGTTTAACACCTCCATTGATGATCTGGATGATGGCACAGACAGCACCCTCAGCAATTTTGCAAATGATACAAAACTGGAGGAGTGGCTGATACACGAAATATGTGTGCTGCAATCCAGAGAGATCGCAACAGGCTGCAGAAATTGGCTGACAGAAATCTCACGAAGAAGGGAAAATGGAAAGTCCTGTGCCTGGGGAGGAAAGATCCCATGCACCAGTACAGGCTGGTAGCCAACTGGATGGAAAGTGGCGTAGCAGGAAAGGCCTTGGAGATCCTGGTGATCCCCAAGTTAACCATGACTCGGAAATGAGCCCTTACGGCAAACGAGGTCAACAGTGTCCTGGGCTGCATTACAAAGAGGGGTGCTGAGACTGGTTGAGGGAGATGATCCTTCCCCTCTAGTTTGCTCTTATGAGACACACCTGAAGATCTAGGTCCAGTTCTCATCTTTCTAGTCAAAAGAGACACTGAAGTGAGTCCAGCAAACAGCCACAAACATGATTAGGGGACTGGAGCATCTGCCCTACAAGGAGAGGCCAAGAGAGCTGGGACTATTCATTCTGGAACAGAAAAGGCTCAAGGGGATGTTATCAATGTGTATAAATACCTGATGGGGGGAAGAAAGCCAGAACCAGTCTTCTCAGTGCTGTCTAGTGACAATACAAGAAGCAATGGACACAAATTGAAATTAGAAGTTTTCTATTTAGACATAAGAAACCTTTTCCACTGTGAGGGTGGTCAAACTGTGGAACAGGTTTCCCAGAAACATTGTGGGGCCTTCATCTTTGGAAATACCAAAACCAGAATGGACAAAGCACTAAGCAATGTGCTCTAGTTGACCCTGCTTTAAGCAGGAAGGTTCGGATCCATCCCAGTGACCTGCTCTCTATGGAGTCTCCTTTATTACAAAATACTGCAGAGTATGTGCATATACACGATGATGTCAGGATCGCTTTATGAAGAGCCACAACACAACTGTTTCTGGTGCTAACATAGAAGTTATTTCACCTTTTTCTCTACAATAAGATACGAAACTCCTAGACAAAAATTTATGCAGGTACTTCAGATAAATAAACTCTCATTGAAATGGTTTTACCTATTTTTTTATGAAGGACTTACTAGAACTCACATTTGTTTCTCTTCTTATTTTCAGAAGTTAATACAGTCAGAAGTATCACGTGCAATATTTGCTTTTCTGTTTCCCATGCAAAGTTTCAGCCCTCTGGATAATGCTCTTCTTCTTCACACACATGGCAGATTACCAAGCGGCTTATTTTCCTTTTTAGCCATTAGCACCTGCGGTTGATTGACCCTGACTGGCTGTCAGATCGCCACCCAGCTGCACCCTCACTCCCTCTGCTCAGCTGCACAGGAGGAGAAAACAGAATGAGAAAGCTCGTGGGTTGAGGTAAGGAGAGGGAGATCAGGCAAAACTGACTTGACTTCAGGAAAATTAATTTTAGTTATTGCTAATCAAAATAAAGCTGGATGGTGAGAAACAAAGACAAAACTAGAGGAACAACTTCCCAACACTCTTTCCTCATGCCTAGCTTCGCCCCTTCCCTCCTGACTTAACATGTAGCTGATTCAGTTTCATATTAATTATTTTCAGATCAGATTAGCCTTCAAAGAACATGCCTATAACATTTTTTCTCTCTGCCTACTTTAAAATCACTGTCTACTTGGGACATTTACAGATGTGATTATGATTTTATTGCTATACTATTTCAAAAAATACTTTAATTGATTTAAGTATATCATTGGAGGTAAATTGAAGCAGCATGCATTGCAGGGTATAATTTGTGCTACAAAATATGTTTTCTGTAGCTTGCAATGTGCTTAGTTTCCCAATATGTGCAATTGCTGAAGTGGGTTGTTTTGCTATATGAAGGCAGTTTGAGCTGCCACAATTCATATGTGAATTCTTCTAGGTATCAAGATAAACATTCAAGACCGAGTTCGAAGAAGGAAAAGTCCTTCAGTTGTGTGGCGGGTTGACCTGGGCTGGCTGCAGATGCCTACCCAGCCACTCTCTCCCTCCTGTGTCCTCCTGAGGGGAACTGAGTTCAGGTTGCAAAAGGAACAACAAAAGCAATTCAGAAAATCAGAATTCATCTGAAGCTAGGAGAGGTGGACCTCCAAGAACTAAAATTTTACATAAAATATGAAATTAGAAATAATTTGAAATTATACTGTGGTGAAAGGCAGGCTGTGCTCCAAGTGATGTGATTTTAGACAACTCATGGTATCTTCTTTGTGTGGCAAAGCCCTGACTACTGCATTTTTAGAAATAAAATTTCACATAAGAAGCTAAGTCTTAGATTGCCATGAATAAAAGTTTGAAATGAGACACAAGTGTAACCTTAAGTCTCAAACATCAAAAGGGAAGAAGACAAATCTAATGCTTGTTATTATTGCTGAAATGTTACGTTAAGCCAGCCTCATGCTTTGGGAGAAGCAGGAAGAGAAGCAGGATGGATTAATGCATTTTTAGTTCTTGGATTGTCAATACAATGTATGCCATAAGAGGCCAAGACAGCAGGTGGGAGGACGGCCAGTTTGCAATGGTATCAGAACATCTTGCTCCAGTTCAAGTGCTTTGCATCAGTGGAAGTGAATGTTCTTTGAAGAGAATGTAACAATTATTGATCCCATTTCAAATATGGAGAATAGGAAAACAGATGAAGTGTCTTGTCCCTAAGCACACAGTAGGGCAAGGGCAGAGACGGAGTCCTGAGTCCCTGCTCACAGAGAATGTATTTGTTTACGACAAGACTAGTTTACACAAGCTATATTTTTCAGCTAGCCAACAAGTTTAACAGGAAAGGTAAACTTGCAACAAAATGTTGTGATATAAACTTTATTTCCTGCATATATATTTATTAATCAGAACTGGAGAGTGTATAAAAATATTTCTGCAATCTGACTGTGTAAGATGCATCGTAAAGTAATGTAGGAGCTAGGCATCAGTGTCTCAGCATATCCCTAGAGATCCTAAAATTAATAGCTATATTTATAACTGAATTACATTCTGAATCTTAGCAATGGCAAGGAATGTTGTGTATGAACTGAACCAACTGTTATTCCAGTGAGATTCTGTCTCGCTAAAGGAAGAACAGAACTGGGTCAGCCCTACCAAAGGCAGTATCTATGTCAGGGAGAGGGCTAGTGCTATCCCTTAATCTTTTCTGAAATTTCAGGTTTTTTCCTTGTGGGCAAAACACTAGGGATTCATTCTGTCAAGTGCATATATTTGAAGACCAGTGACTCTTTATTGCTTTTTGCCTTCCAGTTCTAAATGTATCTCCTAGCCTGTGCACAGGGTCTCCTGTCTGTTCCTTTCTGCACTTTCCTTACTCCCATCAAATGGGAGTCCCTAAAGGGTGGAAGAAGAACTGTGGAGAATGGCCTTGCAGACTCCCTGGAGCCTGAAACCTGCTGATGGAGATAAAGAGAGGCTTCTGCAGGATCAGTAGAAGTAGGTGATAAAGGAATGGTACTAACGTTCCCTTCATCCTTTACGCTTCTCTCACTCCAGCTTCACCTTACTTGGGTTCTCTCCAGAGACAGTAGTTACCAGAATAAGGGGATCTTCTGCAGTGCTAGAACACTTCACGTAACATGGAACTGTGAGTTAGTGTATTACAAATGAGGAACTGCGTACCGCTCATCATCTATACTCAAATGTCTCACTCACTCCGGCAGATGTAACAATGAGTATACAACAATTTATTTTCTAAACATACAATTCTGTAATACAGCATTTGTTAGCACATCCCTCACTACGCTGCATCAGCTTGAACCTTAAGGGGACTGCATACATTAGGGGAAAAGCTGTGTAACAGATAGCCTGTTTGAGCTGATCATCATTTTGTATCTGAAGTCACAATATAGCAGCCTGTGTCACATCAGTTACTGGTCTCAATTCTTTCCTCACTAGATTGACAGCCACACAGGAGATTGACCATCACATCAGCTAACAGTGTGACTGTTCAGCTGAGATTTTCATTTCCCATGGGAGTCTCCTGATCTTCTGAGTGTTCTTCCTCAGCAAGGCATGGGATGGGAGTGTAAGTAGGTTACCCTTCCAGATAGCCACCACCACTGGGGACGTGGTTGGGAGGAGATGCTGGGGCTAAGATAACACCGAGAGAGCAGCACTGATGAATCATTCCTAGTCTGGAGGTTCTCCACCAACATTTATCTTGTCTCCTGTCCCCTCCCTTGTCCCTGCCACAGTTTCACCCAGCTACAGTTCAGTTACTGATATCATGGTCATCTACTGTCAGAACTGAAGAAAGCTCCTTTTCAGGCTATTCTGATCAGAAATTTTATCTGTGAAGTATTTTCAGGACAAGGAGAGTTCTGGCCAAATATTCTGCAAGCTCAAGTCAGACATGCAATCACATAAATCCATTCTTAATGAATGCTATGGGAGACTAAAAACAACTTCATACGAAGAAACCACAAAAACTTACCATTTCCCCCTGCTTTGGAAGACCGTTTTGAAACTCCTTAACATAGGCCTGAGAGGCTGATGGAGTCCTTCAGTTTCTGAGTCTTTGAGAAGAAATAAAATTAAGCACGAAGTCAATCAAATTGTCAATCAAACAACAGGGTTTTTTTTCTCAGTTTCAACTTGCTTCAAATATAGGTTATTGCCTCTCATTATTCTGACTTATAAACAAAGTGACTTCTTGTCACTGTATAGAGTTCCTGGAAAAAAAATGTTCCTTCATTTGTTTTTATTCCTCCTTTTGCTTTAAGAAATTTCACCCTGTGAAAGACAGCAAAAAGATAACCTGTTGCAAGCCAAGTGGAAAGGTATCATTTCATGGACCACTTCTCTCTGGAGCTGGACTGATGAGTTAGGAAGCAGTATGACTGTTGTTCTGGTACTGCACCATAGCTGGGAGGGAAGAGAGATTTACGCAAGCCTGTCCCTCGAAAAAGGTCAAATAAGGAGACAAAGTCTTTCCTTCAGGATGGCTTTGATTATGTGACAGCAATGCTTTCTACCTACACTTTTGAAAGAGTGCAGAAGAATACAGGGAATATTGAAGTATCTTCTGAGCCAGTAATAAGTAGATACAACATCAAAGTGACTGAGTAATCACATCAGAAGTTTGTAATCAGTGAGAAAAATCTGTCTAAAGGTTGTAGGAGAAGATGCAGGATGAGTGAATCTTTTGCATTTTATACAATACCAAAAAAAAAAAAATGCACATACTTTGCCTTTAATCTTGCCATTAAACATTTTATTGTTAATACAATAATTTTATTGTTAATACAATAAAATGTGTTTGATGCAGTTGCCTTTCATTTAACAATCAGGTATGCAAGTACCAGTTGTAAACTAAGACTGTTCTCTCTACGGATTTTGTAAATAGAAAGACAGCAATGCTGAAGCCATAGAAGGATGACGCCGGAGACCACAGCCTGCCTGTGTGGGATCGGAACACGTTTAGATTCCCTGAAAGAAGTCAGATCAGACACTCAAAGCAATGAGTTATTTGGGCGCTATCCAAAATCAGCACCCGCATTTGGAGGTAATAGCATTGCCAGTGTAAATCATACTGAAGATGGCTGAAATTGTAAATACTATGTTAATAAATCTGGTGGGCTATGCAAATCAACTACAACCAGTAATGACCAACAACTTGATCCTATGCCTGTAGAGGCTAAACCTGGACTGATTTATTTGCAAGTGTGTCTGTAGTTGGAAGACTTCTGAAGATGGTCAGAAAATGATCGAAACTGGTCTGAAATACATCATGGCACAGTATTTTTTGGTTCTAGCCATGAGTTTCTCTCCAGTACACATGTTGATAGTTGTGGTTTGTCTTAAATGATTGATTTTTTTTTTAAAATGTGCATGATAGAAGTAAAGCAAATTTTAATATTAGGCCTAAGTGAGAAACATTTCCTATTAGTAATTTCCTCCTTTTTCACTAGATATAGGTAACAAGATCCATTAAGCGTAACATGCAAGGCCAGATGACTGCATGACAGAACTTCCATTCTGTCAAGCCTGATTCCTTGTGAACACAGCTTTGCTGTTTTCAAAAACCATCAGGGGATAGTACTGTCATCCACAATTAGGCATATTGATGCAACATAAGATGGAATTATTTTCCAGTTATAACGTGAATGTCATCATAGTTTCTGGAGAAGCTATCCTGATGCACAGAAAAGAGAAGGAGGGAAGGAATGAGGGAGGAAGGGAGGGAGGGAGGGAGGAAGGAAAAGAGGTGAACCTAACAGAACTGTCTAAAGAACTGATTTGAAGTTCTGAAGATTTGATTAATATTTGTAAAAGAAAAGTAAGAAAAAAATCAGATGTGTCTCACTTTGGCTTTACTACACACAGTCACCAAGGGAGTGTTTCTGTGGTAAATTAGAGTCCCACTCCTGCTTCTCGATGCCACAGAAACATTTTAGACAGGTCCTTCCATAATGTTATGAAAGAATTTGACGATGTCCTGAAGAAGAACCTTTAGCTCCAGACAACCTGCATTTTTCTTCACAGACTTTTGCCACACCGTATGTTTGGTATTAAAGTCCATTTTGTGTTGGAAACACACATTTTAATGATGCGTAAAAAACACTGCACACCTGTAGTAAAAATTCAGCACACGGTAAAAGATTTCCCAGTTAGATACCATTTTCATCAGCCAATTCTATCCAATTATCTGAACAATAAAAACATTTTAGTGGGAGGAAATAGATGACTGCTATTAAAGTAACCCAGTTATCCTTCCATAAATTAAAGCTAAGAAGACTACATGATACTGCAATAGTTACAACAAGATACACGACTTCAAGGAGTCCTCCAAGATAAAAGTAGATACTTGGTTCCTTCCTTCTGAAGATTCAAAACATTACATATAGATTAAAGTCTACACATAAAAAAAAAAAATCTGCATTCAAAACCCATATATGTGACAAACATGGAATGGCACTTGCAATTGCTACTCCTATTTGCTTTCCTCTCCGTGTACAGCAGGCTGTAAACAATAGTCTGTAAAAGAAGCACTGAGCTGTCCCTTTTTTTCTGTTCTCCATGCAAAACCACCACGATAACTTCTAAAGAAGGCAACAAAAGTTTCAGATACTTTAAGCATGATGCAACCAGCTTTTTCTCACTGACCCATTTACAATTTAAATAACTATATAACCATGTGCAAGGCACCCTAGAAATGATCGGAAGGCAAGGGGTTGGGAATAGATTCTTGCAGAGTCTATATTTGTAAAATATGTCCAGCTGCTTTGGATAAAAGGCATTAAATAGGGTACTTACAATCTATGTATGAGGACTACCAATATCATGTAGCGTTTCTGCATATTTTTCGTGGTTCATGAATGAAAGGCCATGAAGTAAATGAATTATTTCCTCTTGGAAAACTCAACAAAACCCAGAAATTTGCAAACCTAAGGCCTATGCTTAGTCCTGTTCTCTTCACATTTGCGCTGCAGCAACTTGTGAATGAAATTGTTGTTCTGCTAAAGTCAAAGGAATACGTTTTAGCAGGATCATGATTTCTTCTTATTTACAGTCTTAGATTATGAGAAGAGAATCTCCAACACTACGATATGAAGGATTAAAAAACTTAACTGCTGTAATTGCTGCAGGAGTCAGGAACTAGGCTTGAGGATCAGGCACAGCAATTCCTTTCATCAATGACTTTTTGCTGGGAAAAAGGAGTGACATTGTTGCTTTAACTCAACTAGAATTTTTTGTTTGTTTGTCTTATTTTCTTCAATAATATGAGGATTTGAATTTAGAAGATTAAAAATACATACAAGCTCTCTTGCTTCAGAAACTTTGAAGTGGGAACCAGTTCAAGTACTGCAAAATAAAGCTTTTATTCTTCAGAAACAATGACTTGTTATTCCTGAAATAAAAGTAATTTCTTCTGCAGGCTATTTAAAAAAAATAAAGCAAATATCTCTTTCATGCTTTCTTTAGAAGGACATTCATAAAGCCAGCAGAAAATAGAAGCAATTGGAATACATAAGCAATTTAGAGACGCTTGTTTAATCTCGGTAATTACCTATTCAGTAAAGACAGGATTGGTTAGAAAGGGCTATAGATATTTTTCTATTTAAAGGTTTAAAGAGTTTCCTCAGATGTGCTAAACACAGTATAAATATCATATCTATTCTTCTATCAAAATCGTACCAAGATAAACACAGAATATGGTCAAGTAACTGATAATATTTTCTATGTAGCAGTCACAGCAGATGAACAACTCTGAGCTAAATTTTGTTCATTCACATGTACACAATCTTGCTTGCTTCAGTGAACTTCCATCAGGCAAGGTGACATCAGAAATTGCTCGTCAGTGATTTTCTGAATAGCATTTCTTGAAGTGGTTTTAGCAGCCAGCAATGTTCAAAAGCTGCATTTTAACACTGTGTTCTCTTTACATTTTCTTTGGGTTTTTGTTTTTTCAGTCAGATTACATAGTATTTAAATACATGCTCACTCCTTCACTCTGTCACGGGGCATCCCAATTAGCTTGGAAATCAGATGAATTTGAGAATCCCACCTGCTCCCAGAGAGCAGAGATAAGGTTCAGGGCATTAAGAAACACGTGGCAGGACACGGCACTTGGCTGTGTAAGTTTTAGATCACTTCAGGCAAAATTAATAAATTCCAGTGCCTGAAGAAAAAGAATATGAATGATAGACAGCATCAAGCTACGTTACTGACAGCAGTAACCTAGCTTTGCAAATGCTGGCCTTACTGGCTGCCACCTTTTTGATCAGTTTTGGCCCTAAGGAATTTTGTCTTCAGTGTGAAACCTCATGAGAATCCTTAAAGAATGACACACGGCATACAGAATCAGGTGGTAAGCATGCAGGACCAGCTGGCATACTTAAGAGCAAATCTGAAACTAATTTTAGATTTTGATAGTCACAGATGTCATGTCAGGGCATGACCTCTTCCCAAACTGCTGAATCCAACCCAAAGTAAATAAAGCAACACCTTTAACACAGCTTTCTGTTTACAAACTTGGCATATTGGCATAACTAAATGCATCAAAAAGAGGGGACGGGAAGGGAAGGGAAGGGAAGGGAAGGGAAGGGAAGGGAAGGGAAGGGAAGGGAAGGGAAGGGAAGGGAAGGGAAGGGAAGGGAAGGGAAGGGAAGGGAAGGGAAGGGAAGGGAAGGGAAGGGAAGGGAAGGGAAGGGAAGGGAAGGGAAGGGAAGGGAAAAAAATTAATGACGCTAAAGTTGGGAAATATTCTCTAATGTATGTCTCTGGTGACGGCATCTTTTATTCAGCTTTTCAGCTCTGTAGGCAAAATTCCGCTTGGTGGCAGCGGCAATGTGGGCGGCAAATGTGTAAGAGGAAAGCTGGCAGGAGATGACAGAAGAACAGCAGGAGAAACACATGGAGGGGCTGGGAAGACCCCATGGTTTAGAGGCTGGCTATAAGGCAAGCAGATGAATCTGTGTAGGCTTTTGGTGAGAGATACTGAGGGATGTCAGCATGGCTCTGGAGACTCTGAGACAGAGAAGATCACCCTTCTCCTCTCCCACCATCTCCCATACTTAGTCTCCATCCTCTTGCTTTAGTTCCCCTCGACTATGGGACTCCCCACCTCTTCCATAATGCCGAAACCCTACCTTGACTTTAGCAACTATTTACGTTTTCTCGCTTTTTTCCAGGAAAGAAGCAACAACAACCACTCCTCTCCACCCATGTTGCTGCAGAGGGATTAAGAAAGGGAAAGATGGACTTTAGATTTAGGAGACAGGACTGGAGTGGGAAACCACTGGAGATACTGGAAGTGAGTTCACAGTTATTGGCAGTGACTGCTTCTGCAAGGGACCATTTCGTACAGCAGTAGCAATTGCCCTTCTAGACAAATACTCCAGAAAAAAAATAGGTTTTCTGCATTGCAAACTCTATATCCCAAAACTTAATCTCTCTGTGCCTCAGTTCAAACAAGGCAAAAGTGTCTTATCTCCTCATCTCAAAAAGGTTCTGTGTAAAGCAAATTAACACGTTACACTCTGAGGAACTCAGACAAGTATTGATGAGCACTAAAGCAGAAGTCCACAAGGAAATTAAGTTTCAAAAGCAAAATCTGAAGAGGTAACAAACGCTCCATTGGGACACACGTTGAACAGCAGTGAGTAAACAAATTAGAGAATAGTTCTTCATTTGGTAAACACTAATTGGTATGTACCTAAAATGTGTCAGAAGTCCAAGTGGAAGCAAACACATATGATCAGGTACCTGCACTGCAAAACTCTGCGCTTGAATCCGAGGGAACAAATGAAGTATGCGCACGCCATCTCCTGGCATTTCTTAAATAGAGCTCAGTGATTTATTTATGTATTTCCCACACTGTAAAATTGCAGAAAAATGCAAATCTGACATATGTGCCAAACAATTATGACTGGAAAAAATAGAAAAAAAAGTTACATCTATATTGTTATTTTCAAAATTAAAGCTACCGGGGGTTTTGCTCCATATGGCTTTGTTTCAAAATTGACCGAAAAAGACAGAAAGGGTTAAAACATTATAAAGCAGCTGAACAAAAAGTTCCAGACTTACCAGCAGTTGTGGGAGGGAATTTTTTTTTTTTTAAGAAATGAAATTAGGTGAGATGATCCAGGTCATTTGTTACCTACCTCTAACCCCAGTATTTCCAGTTAATCAGTACTTCTTAAGATCAGCTAACAGCAGAGGAGTGATGGGATTCAGGATGAGCAACTGATGTCATCTACTTGGACTTGAGCAAAGCAGTTCTGCATGATGTTCTTGTCTCTAAATTGGAGAGACGTGGATTTGATGGATGGACCACTCAGTGGATAAGGAATGGTCTGGATAGTCGCACTCAAAGAGTTGCATGCAGTCAATGGCTCAGTGTCCAAGTAGAGACCAGTGACAAGTGGCATTCCTCAGGGGCCGATGTTGGGACCAGCGCTGTTTAAAATCTTTGTTAGCAACATGGCCAGTGGGACTGAGTGCACCTTCAGCAATTTTGCCAATGACACCAAGCTGCATGGTGCAGCCAACACACTGGAGGGAAGCGATGCCATCCAGAGGGACCTGGACAGTCTGGAGAGGTGGGCCTGTGTGAACCTCATGAAGTTCAAACAGGTCAAGTGCAAAGTCCTGCACGTGGGTCTGGGTAATGCCAAGCACAAATACAGGCTGGGCAGACTGGATTGAGAGCAGCCCTGAGGAGAAGGACTTGGGGGTGTTGGTTGATGAGAAGATCAACAAGAGCTGGCAACTTGCGCTCGCAGCACAGAAGGCCAGCCATATGCTGGGCTGCATCAAAAGAAGCATGGCAAGCAGGTTGAGGGAGGGGATTCTGCCCCTCTGCTCCCCTCTGGTGAGAACTCACCTTGAGGTCCTGCGTCCAGCTCTGGAGTCCTCAGCACAGGAAAGACATAGAGCTGTTGGTGCGGGTCCAGAGGAGGCCACAAAAATGATCAGAGGGCTGAAGCATGTCTCCTATGAGGAAAAGCTAAGAGAGTTGGAGTTGCTCAGCCTGGAGAAGAGCAAGCTGTGGGGAGATCTTAGAGCAGCCTTCCAGTATCTGAAGGGGGCTGCAAGAAAGCTGGAGAGGGACTTTTTACAAGGGCAGGGAGTGATAGGACAGGGGTAATGGCTTTAGACTGCAAGAGGGTAGATTTAGATTAGATATTTGGAAGAAAAGTTTTACCATGAGGGTGGTGAGGCCCTGGCACAGGTTACCCAGAGAAGCTGTGGCTGCCCCCTCCCTGGAAGTGTTCAAGGCCAGGTTGAATGGGACTTTGAGCAACCTGGTCTGGTGGAAGGTGTCCCTGCCCACGGCAGGGGGGTTGAAACTAGATGATCTTTCAGGTCCCACCCAACCCAAACCATTCTATGATTGTATTCTATGATTCTATGATTCCTGTGCCTTAGAGTCTGTTCCTAGCACAGCAGAGGAGATGCTGTAGTGAGAATAGATGACTCTGTGCATTTCAACCAAGAGTGATTCCCAGGCTCCCGTCTCTTGATGCCACTCCGTATTTCACCATGCCACTGATTCCTCCTCACAGTCCCAGTGTCCTTCTTGCATCACATTTTTCAGGCTTTTATCCCAGTCCAGGTCTTCTTGCCAAAGAGATACTGCTTCCTGTTACAGGGCAAAGAAAACTGAGAAATGTTTAGGGACAGAAAGGGATGAATTTCCTACTTAGTTTCGATACAAGATCTTAAAATAGTTAATATTTTACCACCCTACCATTTTCTATTACAATGTAACAGCTTTTCATATTCTAATTTTATGCTAGTTTTCCCAAAACATATTCCTGACTAAATTTTTTATTTATTTTCTCTATTTGCTTGGAAGTATTTTTAACATCCTGGAACAGTAGGCCAATTGGCATTAAGTCAGCACAACTCAGTTCATTTCAGATTAATCCTGCCCATTCACACAAGCTGAGAATCTGGCCCACTGTGATAGGAAATTAAGTCTTCTTTTTCGCAGCAGAGGCTCTCGCTCACAGGCCTTTTAGAAACTTGTCTGATTATTTTAATGGATGTGACATGTCTTTCTCCAAAAGGTGTGAACATGAAAAACATAAATATTTTTTTTATGTGATCAGTGGAATGAGTGAAGCCTGATTTCCCATGGGTTTGCGTCGCACATACCTGTACCTCCACTGCAACGATCCCAACTTCTCTGTTATTTTCATCATGACCTCATTCATCCCCTAAAACTTGGTAGCCCCATCACATTCCCTCACTGCCCTCTGGGAAGGAAGAAGCACACGTTAGGCCTGCCTTGGTGTTGCACCTGCGCTGACTGTTGTTGGTTGTGTCTGTAGCTCATATGCACAGCATGCCTCAGCAGACCACGCCAAGCAACGTGAAAAAATGTTGAGTTCACGTGATGCTTTTTTCTCTCAGTGAGGTCACTAATTCAGTTCACTCTGGCCTAACCTTTTGCAGATTTCCACAAAACCATCAGAACTGTTTTGCTTTTGAGACTTCTATTTGTGCCTGTCTGTGGCTGAAATTGCCCTGTTGGTTCCCAACTTATTAGGGACTGACCAGTGAGACTGCAAAAGCATTTGAAACCAAGAAAAAAGAAACAAAACCAAATGGCATGGAACATAACGTGCATTATTTGTTATCAGTACTTTAAATAACACAGAATAAATATTCTTTGCAGCAAAACTGGAGCACATTCATTCTTTTCTAGAGGGTTTTAATTGATTCTCAAAGAAAAAGCTAGCTGAGACTGCAAATGCAAGAGAATAATTAGATTCTATTTTTGGATGTTATGGTAATCAAAAATTTTGACATTAGTCTCCTATTACACAGCAGAGAAGAGAACACTGCAAGTGAAGATACACAGAATACGCTGAGGTACATCAGCAGCTCAGTGGAATGGACTGGGAGCTTGACTAAGACATAATGTCACTGATCTGGAGTATGAAAAACCGCAGCATGATCAACTGGGACCCATGCACATAGCCAGCTCTCCTGTCAGATAATACTGCAGGAAACCTGAGTTTCACATACAGTATCTGAGACATCACATCACCACCCATTCTGTATTGGTGAAAGTTCTGTAAGTCATTCCCCTTCTGCCCCCAGCTGGACAAGTAAGTTAAACTTTAATAACACGAACCTCATTTAAATATGGTATTATAAACCCCTTTACAGAAACACTACCAATCCTAAAACCAAAATCTATCAAAGTTGCTCTAATCTGCCAGAAAAACTGTAACTGTAGACACTCCTGATGCCAGAGGAAAGGATGAAAATTATGTAATCCAATGCAATATCTCCTCCGTTTGAATAAATACGTTGTAAAGTCTCTTTAACTTTGGGGTAATTAATGACTTAAAAATCAAGCATCTGTGAATCATTTATATTGTAAACTATTATTTGTCTTCAAATACATACATGTGTATATATATCATATTGAAAACTTTTCTTACATACATGAGAATTCTGTAATAATATCTTTAATTTGCATGTAGATTTTATTCTCAAAGTACACATGGCCAGAGTTTTGAAAAGTATTTGGAGATTCTGGATGCAATTTCAAGACTCTTGCTCCGAGACATCTGCAAGACACTAACTTTTCTGACAGCGGCTGCTCAGCACTTTCTGAGAATTTCTAAAAAATTGTGATCATTCCAATCTATTTTTGCTGTCCCCCTGACAGCTGTCTTCCTAGTGAGCAGAGCTGTCACTGAGAACTCTTGCTTGAGAAGAGACTGGGGGGAAAAAATCTACCAGGAACTACTGGATGGTTTGAGGGGCTGAATTGGTATGAGCTGTCTGCTCTGCTTTCAGAGCTGGTTAATATCATCAGTTTGCATCCACTGTGCCTCCTGCCAAAATGAGCAGTGACAGAGTAAATGTCTTAACACAGACCCCAAGGATCTGATCTCTGCAGTCTAACTATGCTTGGTAGAAACATCTTCTGTCATCAACTACATTTGGATGCTCATAAAATATTGCAATTACCACCCATTTATGGAATAAACCATAAAAATAAGAGGTTGGAAAAATATGCCACAAACTAAGTATTAACAAAATTATTATTTAACTGGCAACTGATTATAAATATAAAAATTTTACAATGAAATGGCCGTGAATGGTTTTTTTACTGGTGGTTAAGCAAGCCACAGAGTCATTTCTATGAAAACTAGGGTTTTTTCACTACTGAAAGCCGAAATTAATTGCTACAATGGATTTTTACAACAATGTGGTGAGCAGCTTTAAATCACTCACCAGTCTAGCCTTTACTTGTTTCTGTTGATGAGTACTGTACATTTCCTTACCTGTTTTTCCCTATCTATAACATTTTAAAATTAACTGCATCTGTCTTACACACGTATAAAAGTAACGTTAACTTTCTACCATTCCTGCCTTATACTGTTGTTGGGGTACATTAATTCCTTTGGGACTTTTTAGCCTTTTTTTGCTTTTTCTTTAAAGCTCCTTGAAAAGAGGTCATAGTCTCAGACCATCTAAAGCTAACTAATCATTCCTGTTACCCTTTTGAACCTCCACTAGCATTTCAAACCAAGGTAGTTTTTGCTGCTTGCTGCAGACACTGAACATTTGATGGTACTTTTATGTGAATTAGTAATCTAATTAGAAAATAGAACTGCTACTGCCAAATCAGTAATGCAATTCACTTTTTATTATTGGCCACAGAAAAGGACATTTCTGTCTCACACTTCAAATACTTCTAGAGTGAAAGCTCTGAAAGCTGTGCCATTCTAATTATTATCACTTTAAAAAAAAAAAATGCAGGCAGGTCACATAGGACAAAGAGTTTTGTTCATATGTGGATCAACACAGGTATGAACTGTTGCTCCAGAAGATTTAGGAGATGTTCAAGCAAAACTGGCCAGTCCACTTAGATGGGCTTGGGATGACAGGAAGTAAAACCAGACAGTATGGCTGCAAATTAGCCATGCAGCAATTTTGTATGTGTGTAATTAACTTTTTCTTAACCTTACTGGGTAGTTTGATTGTCACCCTAGATGTGATCAGAGGATCAGGTCCATCTTTTATTAACAGTAAAGGAAAAACTGCCTGCTGTAGGTGACCCTGCTCTGGCAGAGGGGTTGGACTAGATGATACCCAGAGGTCCCTTCCAACCCCTACCATTCTGTGATTCTGCGTGTTGGACAGAAAGGAGGCTAGATCCTCTTCTGGTGTCCTCATGAAAACAAAATATTCTCGTATTCCACGACTAAATTTGCTACCCATTACATTACACATAATGAAGCTGAAGAGATCAACACATACATATTCATAGACTACAGCTGTTTGCTCTGTTTTGAAACTGAATTAGGAAAATAGTTGTTTTAAACAACAGCACTACAATTATGCTAAGGGCTTTACTGACTTTCCTTGAATATTAGATACCACATGTTTTATGAAATAATGTCATAAAAGAGGTTTGCTTTAAAACATATCATCTCTCTTCAAACAAATCTCAACCCCAATGCTGCATTTATTTTATGATTTGAGCATTGTAAGTCTACTTCACATTCACAGATGTTTGTAATACAATAAAAATGGAGGAAATCATTTTAAAAACCCTCAAGAGAATAAAAGGTATTCATCACAGACACAGGAGCTGTAACGTTGGACAAATGAAACTTTGGTTTTAAATTGTTCTAGTGTCTCTCAAATCAAAAGAAAAACCAAGAAATCAGGACGTGTTACTCACAGTGTTACATCTGCGAGCAGTGGCAGAATGAACACCAGCCTGTGTTCACCAGTCTCATGCAGACAACTAGTAAGAACTAGTAGCTGCACAACTTGCCAGTATTTTCCTGAAACCATATGGCGTGATGAGTACGTTGGAGCCTGCACGTCCTGATGCACATGTAATAGAAAAATGAGGCAAATAGCTTGAATGAAACACTGCAATAAAGAGAGCAGGCTGCCTATGGCTGATGGTCAGAGGAATGATCTTTGAACTACAGCTACATCTGACAAACTGAGACCCTAATTCACTCGTATTTTCTGGCTGATGAAAAATTCATTAAAACTTTCCTCCAGGTTTCAGAAAAGAACTAGGAGGGTTGTTATCACCACCTATACTTAAAGCACAAAGGACAAATGTAGCTACATGCAATATCTCAGCGCTGACTGTTGTTGGCTGAAACATTAATAAATTGCACTCTAATCCCAACAGGCAGTGAGTCAATACACATATCTGTGGAAGGCAGACTGTTCACTTTTTGTTATTACTTTCATTAAGTTTGACCCCAAGAGTTCAAAACCATAAGATGTATTTCAGAAATCATATAAAGAAAGGACTTTAGTTTACTCTTTTAACTCCCCCAGTTGCACCCACATGTGATAGTCTTGCCAGTTATCCCAAATTCACATACACTTTGGATACTGCTGAAAACTGTGAGACATCTCACCTCACCAGTCTTGCATTTTTAGAGATTATTTTCACAAGTCTGACACAAGTCAGAAACACTGATCCTGCTTCTAGTATTGGTCAAAGGAAGGAAGCTAGAATCATAGAATAATTAAGGTTGGAAATGACCTCTAAGATCATCAAGTCCATCTGCCAACCCAACACCACCATGCCTACTAAACCATGTTCCGAAGTGCCACATCTACACGTTTTTTGAACACCTCCAGGGATGGTGGCTCCACCACTTCAAAGGGCAGCCTGTTCCAGTATCTGACAACCCATTTGGTGAAGAAATTTTTCCTAATATCCAATCTAAATCTCCCCTGATACAACTTGAGGCCATTGCCTCCCCTCCTATCGCTAATTACCTGGGAGAAGAGACCAATACCTGCCTCACTACAACCTCCTTTCAGGTAGTTATACAGAGCGATAAGGTCTCCCCTCAGCCTCCTTTTCTTCAGGCTAAACAGTCCCAGTTCTCTCAGTCATTCCTCATTAGACTTGTTCTCCAGACCCTTCACCAGCCTCGTTGCCCTTCTCTGGACACACTCCAGCACCTCAATGTCTTTCTTGTAGTGAGGAGCCCTAAACTGAACACAGTACTCCAGGTGCGGCCTCATCAGTGCTGAGTACAAGGGCACGATCACCTCCCTACTCCTGCTGGCCACACTATTCCTGATACAAGCCAGGATGCCGTTGGCCTTCTTGTCCACCTGGGCACACTGCTGGCTCATGTTCAGCTGGTTGTCAACCAATACCCCAAGATCGTCTTCCGCCGGGCAGCTTTCCAGCCACTCTTCCCAAGCCTGCATGGGGTTGTTGTGACCGAAGTGCAGGACCCGGCACTTGGCCTTGTTAAACCTCAAATAGATTCAAAATAGAACCTCAGTAGATTCAAAAAGTGTAAAAAAATGAAATACTTATTTTTCACCAGATGTAACATAAGCAGACCTGAAGCCAGTTAAATACAGAGACTTAGAAGTGAAGAATGCCTTAGACTTCTCCAGCTAACTTGACAGTTGGACTGGCACATCTTCCTTTAGAAGGAACTATGTACAACACAAAAACTCTTCAGATTTCCCCTTGCCTGTCCTGAAAATTAGGCATCAGAGACATCAGGTTTTGAAGTTGGTAATATTATTTCATGAATGAATTAAGAGATTATGCTGCCTTCGATCAGTAGCTGTTTTCCATTTGGGTTGTTTGACCATTGAGCACTGGTCGCAGTTGAGCCACCAAGCACAGCTCGTCCAGCCTGGCCCCTTCCTTCAGTCCCTGCGTAACTGGAGCCAAGCACAATGGCAGCTCCCTCCTGCTGTCCAGTTCCGACTAATAATGGCAGAAACACACAGCCAGGCCAAAAATCTTCTGCCAACACACTGTTCTAGGGTTCAACTTTGACTTTGCATTGTTTAAAGAAGGAAAAGCCCTCGGTCTCTCAGGCATCCTACTGCCCGTCACAGAAACCTCACCACCTTCCCAGGAGGACAGGGCCAGACTCTTTTCAGTGGTGCCCAGCAACAGGACAAGGGGCAATGGGCATAACGTGTGGAAACAAACTCCACAGCTCACACAGAGTTATAAAGCAGGTATGTTGTATTACAGCGCCGGCTGCAAGGGGGATCGCTCCTCCTAACTTGCACACCAAGTCACACAGTATGCACCTATTTATTACAAAGTTTATCTAAGTGGGCTGGATTATAACAATTAGTTCTGGGAATAGGTGTTATTATTATAATTATTTCCAGGAATTCATTATTGTATTCCGTTCTTCTTTAGCGCTTGCGCAATGTCATCTGGTGGTCATCTGTGGGGGTCTTCTGGATGAAGGCTCGCAGTCTTCCTCGCTGAATACTTTTCACCTTTGGCCCAAAATCGCTGAGTTGTGTTGGCTGAGTTCCAAGCCACCATACCAGTTTCAGCTAGAGGAGAGCTTCTTACAGACAATAGGGTTCTGGTTATCAGTCCTTATCAGTCCCTGTCTCTTTTAACTGTCTCGCACCAGTCCTTGTTATCTACATGTGAGCTCACAGCAGTCCTTGTTAGCAAGATTACAAAGAATTGGACCAAATTAAATGTCAGAACTTTAATCCTTGCCTGGACATGGCTGCAAAACTATGTAACAAAATCAAACTAAAGCTATAGCAAAATCAAACTAAACATCAATTTCCCTCATCAGGCACAAACTGAAGCATGGGAAGCTCCAGCTGAACATGAGGAAGAACTTCTTCCCTCTGAGGGTGACGGAGCCCTGGAACAGGCTGCCCAGGGAGGTTGTGGAGTCTCCTTCTCTGCAGATATTCGAGACCCGCCTGGACAAGGTCCTGTGCAGCCTGCTGTAGGTGACCCTGCTTCGGCAGGAGGGTTGGACTGGGTGATCCCCAGAGGTCCATTCCAACCCCTGCCATTCTGTGATTCTGCCATTCTGCGATTCCCTCAGACAGGTCGCCCACCCGGGCCGCCACCACAGGAACACGCCGCTTGCAGTGGCAGCACAGCCCAGGTCCCTCAGGCGGAGCCTCCCCCTCAGGGCTTCAGCTCACCCGGGCACCCAAGAGCGGGTAACCCGGCCTCCAGCTGCGAAGAGGCCGGCGCCACCACGGCCACCGGCTGTCTTGTCACGACAACCGGCAGCCCTGTCACGACCACCCGCTGTCCCGCTCTGTCACGACCACCACCACACCGAGGCGGCGGGCGCCGGTCACGTGACCCAGGGAGAGCGGGAAGGCGCCCCTAGGCGGAGGCGGGGGCGGGGCCGGGGGGGCGGGGCCGGGAGGGCGGGGCGGGGCGGACAGGCTGTCCCCACCCCTCTGTTTGCGGGCGCCGGCGAGTCTTCACCGCAAAGGTCGCTGGGAGTTGTGTCCGCCCGCGCCGGCCTTCGCCCTCCGCGGCTGCGCTCCGCCCTGTCCAGGCGGACCCTTGCCCCGGGGCCGCCGAGCCGTGCCGGGGCGGCTCCTCCCGCTGTGACCCCTTGTCGCTGCTTGTCTGTGGGGAGGGATGGGCGGAGAATGGAACAAGAACGGCCCCATAGAACTACAACTCCCGGCGTGCATTGCGCCCCGGGCAACTTCATGGGGTTGGGGGGGGGGAAGATGGCGCCTGCTAAAGCGAGTCGGAGAGGTGGCTGAGGTGAGTCCTGGGCAGCCAGGAAGCGGTGCCTTCACTTGTCTTCGCCTTCACAGCCATCTTCTTTCCCCGTTCTTCCGCTCCCTTCGCCGCTCTCCGCGTTTGGGAGCGAGGAGTACGCGCCAGACGGGCGGGCGCTGAGGGGGGGCGGCGGCAGGAGGCTCGGGCCGACCTGCCGGGGCGGGAGCCCTCGGGGCGGTGGGGGCGGCTGGTGAGAGAGCGAGCGAGCGAGCGAGCGAGGCGGGAGGAGAAGCCTCGGGACGTCGCCTCAGGCCCGGCTGGAGGTGCCCCGGTGGGCAGGCTCCCTGCTGTCCCCCCGTCCTGGCGGGCTGCTCGCCGCCGGAGCTGTCCCGGCGGGGCTGTGGTAGCGAGCGGGACCCCCCTCGCCTTTCCCAGCCTGAGGTGCTGCCGCCGTTGGGTGGGGCCCGCGTGAGGTAGAGGCCTTCCGCGAGGCGACCGTAAGTCAAACCCTTGTTTGCCTTAGGTGTCTTGTAAGGGAAGGCTTGTTGTACAGCCGTGTCTGCCGTGGCCGGGCATCCTTGTGGTACCAGTCTGGAAGCAGCCGAGCGGTGGAGGGCTGCGGCCCTGGGATTTCCCTAAGCTGGTCTTCTTCGAATGGACCATTACACAGCCAAGTCTTGCTAAGCGTTAACCGAACACGATGTAAACTTGCAAGCCGTGAGCTTCATTTCTTACTTTAAAGTTAATCGTGCAGCACGGAGGCATGCTTTAGGTAATGGAGATAGAGGTTCACAAATCCTGTTACTGAGAGCTAATTATAGTACAACTTCGCTTTCCTTAAGCTGCAGACTTCTAGGCAGGCATCCCATGGTACTTTGAGCTGAGGTGCTAGGAAGAAAAAAAGATCATGGTGTGGACTGAGACACCTCTGTACTCTGTTGGAGAGTTTGTGGAAAAGCCTGTAACTTAGAACCAGAGCTTTAATTCCTATGTCAAAACAAAGTTCACTACTTCACATGTTGTAGTTTGTTAAGCTACATCGGGTGGCTTGCAGTGCAAATTGAGTAGGCAAACTAAAACCAGAGTAACAGCTAAGGCTTTGGGGAGATACAGGTAGTCTTCTACTTCCTGGAGCCTTTGTAGTGCATTCAAAATAATTTGAAATATTTTCGTGAGTATCTGTAGTATTCTGGGCATCATGACAGAACACTCAGTGTAAGGATGCTCTTAAACGTGTGGTAAAATTTCCCTGAGAAATTGGTGGTTTGGGGTCGGAATCTTGATTGTAGTGCCATGATACATGTAAAGGCTTATGCACAAGTTTTATTTAAGACTTTTAACAATTTAAGTATTTGTCTGAAAACTGCTGCTAGAATGGGATGAATTTTTTTCCCCTCTCTTGGTATGTAAAATTTAATTCAGTGACAAGCAGCAGAGCAGACTCATGGTGGGAAGCTTCTTATTTTATTTTAGTTCTGCTGTAACAGATATCAGCATTTGTGGACTAAACTTTGCCTAGGCGTCACAAGCCTGTGATTGATCATTTTATGGAGAAGAAATTGTGTAGTGTGTTCTGCATGTAGAAGCCAGGCCACCTCTATATTGAATTTTTGGTCACAGAAATGGGTCCTTTTACAGATCACAGAAAGATTAGAAATCCAGTGAGCTATTAAAAAAGAAAATCCAAAATCTTCAATTTGAACGCCTATCTTAGTTGCTTACACAACTTTTCTAGTAATTTCTGCATGAATACCTTCTAAAGTTAGTTGACTTTGCTAGCAGCAACAGCAATAATGTTCTATCAAAATGTATTAAATTTCTGATGGCTAGTGATGGTCAGTAAAACGCTCCGAGTCTGGCACTTGACTCCCTTGAACCTCTCATCAGGCTCTTTGCATTTTTATGTTCTAATACGTCAGTAAATCTGTTTTCTGTAATCTCTCAGCTGAGTTCTTAACTACACTCTAAATTAGAGATTTCACTTTCCCGTGTGTCTGTGGAACATCACAATCCACAGCACATATTTCCTTTTACAAAATTATGCTGCTTCTAACTCTGTCCTTGGAGAGGGACATGCATCCTCCTAACAGGATAGGATATTTTGCATAAATTACTTTGAAGCACTGTTTTTAATCACGGTTGCTATGAGCAAATTAGAACCTTTGATTGAAATACATATACAATGAGAATAAAGTTTATTTTTAGTAACTATTGCTTTAATGTGTAATCATTAAAACATATTAAATGACCAAATAAAATATTTATTCTCACATTATCACTGTCTGGGATTATAGTTTTTTGGTGTGCATATATAAACAACTATTAGCATGATTTTAAAAAAAATAAAATTATTTTGCCTTGAGAACAGCAACACTTAATCTCTTTAACAGATTTTTTTTTTTTTCTTATTTGTGAGTTAATTGTATGAAAATAGGTAATGGCATCAAAAATCCTTTGAGGAGCTATTTTTTTTAGTAGTTTAGTCTCAGATCTAAAATCTGTATTTTTTGATACTGGTGGAAAATGTCCTAGAAAGTGCCACACACTGATTCTTCAGCATAATTTTTCTTTCACAGGCATTTAAAAGAAGTGCTGTGATTTACATTTGAAGTGGAAGTATCCTGTAAGGCTATACACAGTGTAGCATCATAAACAGTGGCAGTCCGAAAGGTCCTAGAGAAATAAACACAGAGAAAAATGTTTACTCAGGCATCAACTGCAAGAAGAGAATGACTAAATTTGAAGAACTGGAAAAACCTACATATAGTCTGGTCAGATAAAACGATGTCTGGGTTTCTGTGGCAACAGCCTTTGATACTGGAGCTGAAGAATGTGCCTTAGACTCATACTGCATAAGTTTCTACATATATTTGGACATAAATTTGTCTAAAGCTATTGTCTTGACTTCATTTTTTGTTTTCTTTATAGCTTATTGTAATTTTGCGAATTAGAAGACAGATTCCTGACTAACAATGCCTGGCAGTAAGTATTGTACCTTGAGACAGTATTAAGGGGCGTTTACGAAATTTTCTCTGAGGGTTAAAAATTCTACCAAAAGTAAAATGGAAAAAAACCCAAATTATGATACTTGCTGTCATTGTTAAGGTATTTAATATTTTAAGTATTATCCAGCCTCTGCCTTTGTAAGGGTCCGTATATATATTTCACAGGAACCCAGTACATGCTCTGCATCATCTTTTTCAATAGAAAGTTCACAGTTTTAACATTGATGAATGTTGTGATTTTAAGTATGTTCTGAAGTTGTTGTGTTCAGAAAATAAAAAGATACTTCTATTTAGCTATAATTGTAGCTTTGGAAAATTACAAATACTGTTTATAGAAGGTAGAATTACTATTTAGTATATAAACTGATATGACTTAGAAATTTTAGCACTCAAAGTTAAACGAGATTTTTGAGGCAGATATTTCTAGGAATCAAATTTTGACCTTGAAGAGAGCCAAATTTCTCTAACAGAAAGACTCAAGTTATGAAATGTGTTATAATAATATTAATTCCAACTATTTTTTTTTATATTTTTCTCTTTTCTATTTAGAAAAACCCTGCATGGTGTTTAGTAAAATTTCTAACATCAGTCTTTGGATAAAGCAGTCTGTTTTGTCCAGAGGGTAAAGAAGTCTTCATAAAGTTACTGTACCAATCATACCCAGTGTACTTTAATTATAAGTTTGTAATGAATTGCACAAATGTTTAATTTTATGAGGAAATGTTTGAGCATTTTTTTTTTTGTGATGACTTAAGATTTGTAATGAGATGCGACTACTGAATACTTAATATAGAATTACTGTAAGACATTTTTGCGTTGTTTGAACTACTATCATGTAAAATACCTTACTGTAAGTATTTAGGGGTTCTCTGGTTTTCTGGTAAATAATTGAAATTACTCCTCTATACAGACATGAGTTTGTGTAACAAAATAGTGCCGAATATGTATGTATTATATTGTACCTTTACATCAGAAGCAGCTGGCATAAATTGTTCCAACTGTACTATGGTTCAACTTTTGTGATACAATGAACTGCTGCTCTGTTTCAGTTGCAGTGTTTAGTACCATTAAGGCATTTATTTTGATACTTTTGCTGTGAAGGAGTGTGTGGGTTTTTTAGACAATTAAACTGGAAAAGTAAGACAATTTTTTTTCTAAACCAGGTATACTTATGTTCAGGGCCATCCTTAACACTGCTTACCCTAATGCACGTAGAGTCTGCATTACTGCGGAGTCAGATGAAACTCAAAGGAGACCAAAACAACTGATTGCAATATTTATTGGTAGCGACACACTCAGAACTACGCAGCCATTTATTTCTCTTCTATGTGTATTAATGAGTTTAAGTGTACGGGTGAAGGGAAGGTAGCCCAACGGATGTGTGTGTGATGCAATTCTTATGGAATAATGGTACTTTCTTATTATTTTCCTTACGAATATTGTGGTGATGGAGTATGATTAGATTTTAATGTCAGCAAGCATCACATTCAACTAGCACACCAGCTAGTTGTACTTTTCATCAGTGTGCATAGAGACAGCCTTCAAGACTTCAACTACGTTGCATGTGAAAGGGAAAGCTTCTGCCTGCTAATTAAGGCTTCTCAAGAGATTCCACAGGATTCTTTTTGGAGCATATTGATGAAACAGGTTGATAATATTTAGTGTTTGAAATCTTGAAGTATTTGTCCCTGAAATCCGAGTTGTTTGTAAAGGCTGGGATTTTTTTTTTTTTTTGTCACGTGGAGTTCTCGCATCCCACACACCAAGAAGCGTGTTGAGCATCTTTTGGATTAAAATGTGGAAAAGGCTGTTAGAGTGAAATATTTTCCAAAAATGTTTTCTGTCATGCTAGAATGAGTTCTTTATAAACAAAGTATAACAATAGTTATCTAGTTAAAAGGCAAGTTTGATGGAGTTCTCAGGTCACACTGACAAACTCTCTCTTCCAGTGGTGTTCTGCTTACTTTCCTGCGCCTCTGTATCAGTTCTGGTTACATTTTTACTCGTTTTTTTCAGTACAGTAGTTAGGGAAAGTCTAGGTCTTAAGTGGTGGTTTGGAAGGTCAGGAGAGGCCAAGATAGTGGTATTATGGAAAGACTGGACAAGGAGACTTGTCTTTCCCAGGTACTTTAGCTGTTCCTAGGGACACTGTAGAAGTCAGTCTTGAAGTTATTGTGCATGAAATATTCACAGGACAATACACTTTTTGTCTCCCTCAATACTGACTGTCCAGAAAATAGGCATGTAATCAGAACTGGGCGTGGTATTGAGAGGGAGAGAGATGAACATAGGCTGTTAACCAGAGGTCATGTTCTTCTCATTTAACCACATCTCAGTCATATGTGCTTGTCTCTGACAGTAGTTGTTTGTTACATACTGGATTATCAAATTTTCTACTGATGTTGCTGTTTAGCCATCCCACTTAGGAATATGGGGATATAGTGCTGCATTGAGTCCTTAATGAAATAATGTTAAGGTTTTAATCTCAATACAGTTATAGCCCATAAATGGAAAATTTTCAGTCTGCTCTCTGAATCTTAAAATGTAGAAGTGCTTGGTTTTGCCTAGCCTTGGCGTGGCACTTGTATTAAAATCTGGTCCGTAGAGGAGGTGTAATGGTCTATAATTGCTGCCGCACTTGTAGCAACCTTGCCAAAGCATTGCTTTTCCCTGTATTCTTTGTAGCTGTAACTTTATGTATAGTTCCTCTTGTGCAAGTAACATGGGCATTGATGCAAGATACGCTTAGAAGCATGGTGTCTTCATCTGAAGTTGAAATGCAAGTTCTGAAACGTTGAGAAAGAAAATATGTTTCCTTATTGCTATTATAATACAGTAGGAGTAGACCGATTTGAGCCACAGCTGTTTTTTTAACCACGTAGATTTGCCTTATCACAAAGAAACAGTGGATTAAAAGATTAATTAGTACTTTTATTTAAAAACAAAACCCAATAACTTGTAACCAGATGGCCTTTGCAGTACAGGCAGTATGTGTTTTTCATTTGTCAGAAGTGTGCTCTCAATTTCCGTATTCAATAGTTTGTGCAGATTATTTCGTTTAACATACTTCTGTTATGGAACATGGGTGGTTTTGGTAGGTTTTTTTGTTAGCTGCATTTGGATTGAAATGTTACAAATGCTTCTGTTAAGGAAAAAAGCATAGCTAAATCATGTATCAAAACATTGGTTTAAGACTTTTCTTGTTGGACAGTATGTTCCAGATATTCACAACTGATCAGATGCTTGAAACACAGTTTTGTAGATAATGAGTTTTTTCAGAAACAGCTAACCTACTTACTGGCTGCATTCCCTGCCTTCAATTAAATATTTTAACTTAAGGCAGATTTTATGCTAAAATGAAATTGCTTGGACTAGAAAAATTGTGCGTGATACAGGTGAGAACACGTGCTGACTGTAAGAATATATTTTGCTTGTGGTAGCTATGTGTGTGATTTTTTTTTTTCTTATTCTTTTCTCTTGTTCTTACTTATGCTATTAACATACTTATTTGTATCTTTGCTTTTCAAGCTCCTGTAAATAATGATTGTTATGTTAAACTGATTTTAGCTGCTGATTAGCAAGTCCTTGTATGACTGACTGTAACAGGCAAATTGAGAGAGCAAATAAATTAAAAATAAGGATCTTGAAATACATTTTTCCCATATTCTTCCCTTGAATTACTGCTATGAAATTTAGTAATAGGAACATCCCCTATGCTATTCTGCAAATATTTGCCAGTTAGAAAGAGACCACTCTGATTTAAGAGATCCATGTATCAGTTACATGGAAAATCTTTCATGATTTGGCCTGTTTCTGGTTACAGTGAAGTGGAAGTGACTGTTTTGGTAACTTCAGAGTACTTCTTCAGGTATGCTCAGTGCATTGATTTCTTCTCATTGAACTACGTAACATTTTGTTTCCTCAGCTTTCCGAACACCAGGTGGCTTTTTGCCAGTTGTCTTTGCAGAGACAACTAGTCTGCAGTTGGTGTGTGCTGGTGGCTTCCCCAGTTTGTGCAAGATGAAAGTAAACAGAACATAGAATAACTGAATAGTGATTGCATTTTTTCTTGGATGTTACTGCTTTCAGTTAAGTTGCTTCGTGGTCTTTAGACAAGTAACCAACCCATCCCTCACCCCCAAACCAAAAAAAAAAAACCCCAAGAAACTTATAAAATTGTAATTTTCTTTTTGAATAGAGCTTCCTTGCCAAGTTTGGCAAGGAAAACAGCACTTGAAATGGAATTTGAAATGAGTGAATTCTTAATTTGTATTTAATATTCTTAATGTATTTTAAGAGGCAGGTAGTCTCCTCATTTTGGGTTTCTTCCCTCACAACAATTTTGGGAAATTAATTTACTTATTTTTTGCAATTCTAGCTTTTATTCTGTAAAAAATAAGTAAGTAATACCAAGATTGTTAATGAGAAGGGAAGATTTATTTTCCTGTGAAATACAGCTCTAAAATACCCATGGTGCCTGGAGATGTATTCCTAAATCTCTCTGTATAAATGTTTCATGGGCTAAGCATTCCAATGTTTTTAGTGAAAATTAAGCCATACTTCTAATTAACAACTTTCTCCAGTTTTTCTATCTAATGTACTTTTTTCCTCATCTGGAGTATGTTTCTGTACTCTTCATACTTTAAAACCCTAAATAGGACCTTCCACTTAATGAGGCATTTTTTGTAATTGCTTTTATTTGTTTTATATGTATTAGAAGCTGTATTAGTTTTCTGACAGTATTGTTGCCTACTTAGAATACTGTTAAAATAAATAATGTTATAATCCTATAAGATTTTCATATTTTGGCTATTACAGAAGAGCTACGTGGGGCAGTATCTGAAATCATTGTCTGCTCCTTGGTTCTAGTGCCTTAGAGGATGAGAAACACAAGCAGCACTGTATCAAGTCCATCTTTCAGCTACTAACCTCACTCACCCAGGAACATGAAAAACAGCTGCCAAGGGAATGTCATGGTTTGGGCTGCCTTTGGCAGTTTGCCATTGGCTAGACCTAGGCCAGTAAAGCAGATAACTGTATTTCAGAATATCTGTAATTATTATAATACTATGGTAACAAAATATATAATGGATTATTTACATAATAACATACAAAAAATGCTTTCAGTTAGTAAACACTGAGATACAGATTTTTTTCATCTGATTTTTAGGTGATTGTTTTTTCTACACTTAAAAAGTAGTAACTTCTCTTAATGTATCCTTTTATTAAGCTAAGAAAAAAACCCATGAATTTGTAGCTGGAAAACTGTAGCCGTTTGTACATCTGTTTATTTCACTCGCAATACCCTAAGCAACTTTGTGTGCCAGTGGCGTGGTTGATTCCATATTCTTTAATGAATCTGCATAGATTTCTTTAAGACATTAATTTGGAGCAAGTGTTCATTTTGCTGTTTTCTGTTAGCTGTTAATTCTCTCTGTGTGTGCATTATCTTAACCCCACTTGGGAAAGTTAATGTTTAGGAGCGGTTCCGTAGAGAGTGAAAATCGCTCATATTAACACATAGCAAATAATGTCTAGTAACATCATTAACATCTTTCCTCCTTTCATTCCTTCCATTTGTTTTGGAACACACTTTAGTGTAGCCAAGAAATGAACAATTTTTTTTTATCCATTCCTTGTCAAAACGTGAAGAATTTATTTTTTCAGCTGTTGTCACCTATGTGTGAGCAGTCTGGGCATATCACATAGGAAATCAAATGCTTTAGACATGAACTTAATTCTGTCCCCACCAAAGCCTTTATGTGCTTTTGAACTATACATGAACAGTTCACCAAATGTTAAAATGTAGCCTAACAATTTTTTCAGGTTTTGTTAAACTATGGCTATCATTGTTATTTACAGAAATCACTCTGCAACTGGTTTTCCTATCAGTCGCTTAACCTTCCTGTGCCGCATTGTTTCCTATTGATTTCTCAGTCATGGGACGAAAGGGTAAGAAGGCTCATACTGATTGTGCATGCGAGTGTCCTATTTTTTTATGCATGACAACAAAGAAAAATTGATTTTTTGGGAGGGGGTTAAGTTTTCCACTGTGTGATTTAAACACATGTCTCCATGGAAAGACCAGGGTAAACTGCTTTTAAAAATATTTTAGCCTTCCCTTTACGTGGTATGTGAACTTTCTTTCCTATCATCGACCGCTAGGTTCCGCAATGGCTCGCTAGAGAATCAGGTACCTTGTCAGCTGCTGCAGATGGAAGTTAGCTGTGGACGTGACTCTTGGCTTTCAAAGAGTGCTACTTAATTTCTAGAAAGTTTCATCATCTAGGGTTAATTCATGCCAGAATTACAGAATCACAGAATGTTCAGGGTTGGGAGGGACCTCTAGGGATCATATAGTCCAGCCTCCCCTGCTGAAGCAGAGTAACCTAGAGCAGCCTGCACAGGACCTTGTCCGGGCAGGTCTTGAATATCTCCAGAGAAGGAGAATCCGCAACTTCTCTGGGCAGCCTGTTCCAGTGCTTTGTCACCCTCAGAGTGAAGAAGTTCTTCCTCGTGTTCAGACGGAAGTTCCTGTGCTTCAGTTTGTGCCCATTGCCCCTTGTCCTGTCACTGGGCACCACTGAAAAGAGTCTGGCCCCATCCTCCTGACACCCACCCTTAAGATATTTATAGGCATTTCTAAGATCCCCTCTCAGCTTTCTCTTCTTCAGGCTGAACAAGCCCAGCTCCCTCAGCCTCTCCTTGTAGGAGAGATGCTCCAGCCCCCTAATCATAGCTCTCCACTGGACTCTCTCCAATAGTTCCTCATTTGTTGGGAAACAGTGGTGGTAGTAAAGCTATATATATATATATATATAAAAGAATTGTATATAGCAAAGAATTAGACAGGAATGAGCAGGAAGTTGGGGTAGGTAGATGAATGAGACTCTTCCTCATCTACTAACTTGTAGATTTCAGCTAATGATCTTGTACAAAGCTGAACAGTTGCGGATTGTGCTGTTTTGAAGATGCTTAGCTGAGGAGCCAAAGTTCTGCTTGATTCTGTATTCTGGAATTCGTGTCTATGAAGTATACTGGCAAATTCTGTTTTTAGCTGGTGTGTTCAAGGGAATGACCTATGAGTCTTGCTGGTAACCAGCTGGCTCGAAGTGTACAAGCCTTTTTGTACCCATGTAGAGGTCAGTGTGAAATTTTCTAACATAAAGAGATGTCATAATTCTTTACATTTCAAAAGTTAAAACAGTTATAGAATCCTTGTCTTCACAGGTATGAGGGACTAGCAAGTAATTTATAATCAGGAAACTTCTTAATTTGCCAAAGTACAAAATATAAAAAGCAAATTAGTTAAATCTATGGAATACTTGCTGTTTTCTTGAACAGAAGTTTGAATCAGTAGGTGTATTTGTGTAGAGTGAATACTGCAGTAGTCTGAGGTGCATGCTTTTGATTGAGAGCAAAAGGGTTTCATTGTAGGTAAAGAACTGTCTAGCCTTTGATAATTTATGTGTGCAAGTAACTGAGCTCATGAAATGGACGCTACTGAAGTACCACTATTTTGTGTTTAAGAACTTTGGCTTCTTTCAAATATTGAATTGTTTTCTAAACTAGAAACATGGCAGTAAGAATTAATCTTTTGTAAAGATGTGCAAAATCCCCAACAATTATATGAGAAAAGGTAAATAATTGATTTCAAAATAAACATTTTTTTAGTTCTTTTTAAATCAGTAACTTTTAAAAAAATAGATTTATACCATGTAAAGTCTGAGTACAATTCTAGACCTCAAGACTTTACAAAATAGCTAGCGCTTGTATAACTCAGCCTTCCTTTTAATGTCTGGTTTGAGATCTGTTAAAGATCTCGGTCCTTTCATTTTTCAAGAAGAGCGCAATTGTGATTCTAAGTTGTACTTGGATATGTTACGGTATGTTGCTGATTAAGGTCTGTACTTTGACTTGAAATGGGCACTCTTGAGTCTCATAATTGTGGCTTTAGAACGCTTGCTCGTTCTTTAGAGAGGAATTCTCCTAAGAGAATGAGTAAGGAATTTCAACCTAACAACTTTACCATTATACTGTATCAGTACTCCTTCCTGATACTTTTGTAAAGCTGTTAATATGTAAGGAAATATCTGAAGATAAATCTTCACAGATATTTTGTTGGTCTCCTTCTGTAGTTCTAACAAATACAGAACAATTTATGCAATTAAAACAGATTCTCATATTTTTGGTAAATTAAAACGATCAATTATAATTTAATAACCATTCATATTTTATTACCTATGAAGTTGAAAAGCAGGATATCAGCATCTTAAAGTTCTACTTCATAGGTAATAAAATATGAATAGTTATTAAATTATAATTGATCTGTGTCTGATGTGATTGAGCTAGCAGAGTTCTTGTAATAAATGCAGTGCAAGCTGGATCCGAGACTTTTTCTATATTCATGTGGGTATTTTTTTAACTAAGTTTGTGATCTGTTATTGACATCAGGTTAGACATGAGCTTAGTGTTCTTCAGAACTGCCAGAACATTGTTTTTACAAATTGATTCTGATGTTGGAATTGCAGCATGTTGAGAGGCGCTGCTTGTGGGGAAGAATAATTGGATTGCTGTAGAAACCAATGAGTCTGTGTGCCCATGGGTGTCCTGTCTGGTTTCTACAGGAAGCTGAGACACCTAAGACTTGGTGATTAACAGTGTGTGTAGATATAACTACTTCTTTGTGTAGAAATATGAATCTGTCTGTCTCCTAGACCGAAGATCTCCTAGACTGAACAGTTTAGTTTGATGGGAAACAGAGTGGCAGTAACAAAGTGACATAGCCTTTAGGTACTGAAGATGCACGGAAGAGCGATCAGCTGCATATATATTCCCTGTGTACTCTGTGGCTGATTACAAATTACAGGAGGTGGGAAAATGCTTTTTAGTTAGCTGGGATACATGGTTCTAGTTAGGCATATGTTCTACCCTTAAATCTCACTGTTTTGGAGAGGAGAAGACAATTCAGAACCTTGTAACAGCTGCTTATTAGTTATTCTGTGAAACCTGAATCCACGCTGGAGCACCTCATAGAACTAATGGGAAAGATAACAACGACGAAGGTATTTTATAATTCAGATTAACCTAGAAGGATTTTTTTTTTAAGTGTAACTTCAGTCTTCCACGTCTGTGTTTAAAACTTAATATTGAAAAGTTGTTGCATAAACTTCTGCTTATTTGTTATAGCACAAAGCTGGTCTTCTATGAGGGCAGGATGAACTAGGTAAAGCTGTCTGCAGAGGCAAGAAAGTATGTAAAATGGAGTGTATGGGCAGCTCTGAGGAGCTGTTCTTGATAATACATAAATATATTTTTTCAAATTTTGATTCCAAATTATTTTACTTTTCTTCTGTATGTATGTTTACATGTCCAAATTGCAGTATCCCATTTTGGATACTGGGAAAATTAAATGGATACGTGTAGACAAAATCAGGGTACTTAATTGAAGACTGGTGTGACTTGAACAAGAATTTGAGTTCTTAAGCTTATGTATGTTCTGTGACTCTGTTTTTCAAAGTAACATTACAATGTTTTTGTTTAGCATTTGATTTTTCAATAATGTCAATACAATTTAAACACTTTGTTACTGAAGAGGAATAGATGTTTGGTCACGTTTTGAGCCCTGTGTATGTGCCTCAGAAAAATTGCTGCACTCCATTTTCTCAGTGTAGATACCACAGTATGGTTCTAGATTCACAGAAAAGTTTTCATCCATTCTGTTTCTTAAGTTACATTCTATGTACTCTCCGTGTGAAATCCAATTTTTGTCAAGTGGTATTGAACTACTTGTACACAGAAAGTTTTGGTTTTAATTAAGAAATGTTTTTCAAAATTGTTGTGTATGTACTGAAGTCTATAGCTGAATGCTCTTAGACGAGAGTAAAACTTGTTTCTGAAGCTCCGGACGTGCTTATGTTGGCATTTGAGGTGTTTTAATAGAAAAAAGGATATGTAGAACAACACACTCTTACATGTCTTATATACACAGTTCTGCTCTGAACTAGTTAAAATCTAGTCCCATGAGCTAAACTTTCCCACTGCATTAGCTTTGAGGCTTCCAGAAAGAAGGCCCTGTGAACCTTTGCTTCCTTATCATCAGGACTTTTAATCACGATGCACATGCTGTTTTCACTCTCAGAAAGCTTCTCATGCCTTATTTTACTTCATGATGCAATTCAAGTGACAAGATCTGTTTCAGCACCATGCATTTGGGCAACGTGTATTGCGAGGCACCTTTGGGCAGGAGAGGAGAATTTAATCCTCCCAGCCGAGATACTGCAGTCATAGGATACCTGTGATAAAGAAGTGTTCTGAGCATCCTTTTCTGTGAGGAAAAAGATGGACAGCAGCATAAGATTCTGGGAGTTATTACTGCTGCCGCTGTGTTCTTTCCCCATGGATTGGGTCAAGAAAACAAGCTGCGTGGTCTTAAGAAAGTGGAAAAAGTAGCAGTAGTCAAGAAAGTTGTTCATGCTTCTCTACATTCACATTTTTGAATGCACGGTTTCAGCTGTTTATCACCCTGAGAAGACTTGCAACCCTGGGCACTTGCTGACCAGTTACTCTTTGGTGTGAATTGAGCTTGTCTTCTCTAGGGCAGGTGGTGATCAAAGTTTACCAGTGCTGTCCTCCAAGCTCTCTTCAAATAGTGCAGATTTGTAGTATTGACAAAATCTTCATGACCTGCTAAAAGTAGGGATTGTTTGACACTATTGCGTAGGTTGCTTGGTGTAGGGAAGCCACAACTTCAAAACCAGAAGAGGTTACAACGTAATTAAGATTTCAGTTGACCAGCAATGTAGACCTTTAGATATTTTGGCAACTTACCCATGTGTTGGGAATCATTCCAGTTTCTTCTGTGACTCTGACCTTGGAATCAAGGTATGTACTGAAAGGCAGAACTGGTCATGGTGTTTGGCTGACCATTTATGTTCTGAGAGATGCTAAGTAATCCATGTGTGCTACTGCTATAAGCCTGAGACTTTAAATGTACCATTAATTGTAAAGTTACCACATTTACAATGGGAGCTTGTGTACTTTGCGATGTCACTGCTAGGTGGTTGGCTTTGCTTTAGCCCCTACTTAATAGACTGTTGTCATATATGTCCCACCTAGATGCTCTGCCTAGAGTTGCATCCAGACCTGTGCTCCTGTCCTGGCTTCCTGCTGATGCCCTCTTCTTCCCTTCCCCTCCCCTCTCATCCTCCAAATACACACATACACAAGGGGTGTTGCTTTCAAGGCAATGGCTTAATTCACATGAACTCCTGTAGCAAAACAGAAGTGAGCAGCAAGGGTTCGAACAACAAAATAACTTTCTTCCTTGCTGGGAATGAGGGCTGTGTCCAGTAATCTATAAGGAAGAGCAATGGGAAAGGGAGTGTGGAAAAGGGAGTTTAGAACTTTTAAAACTAGAACTGGGTGTGGGGGGAGGGGCACAGAGAAAGTCTGTCGGCTGTCTGCCTTGCTACCTGGAGCTGGGACTGGGAAGAAAAGGTATGACCAGCTTGAGAATCTGGGAGGGATTCTGTAGCCTGGGCTTAAGTAATAGTCACCAAAGCTTACTGAGGCTTTTAGCCAAGTATGTATATTTTTACCTGTAGTTGGCCAACCTAGTATGGACCAGAAGTATGGTTTGAAGGCTCCAGAGGGAGACAGTGGCCCTTTTCACAGAATCACAGAATGGTAGGGGTTGGAAGGGACCTCTGTGGGTCATCTAGTCCAACCCCCCTGCCGAAGCAGGGTCACCTACAGCAGGCTGCACAGGACCTTGTCCAGGCGGGTCTTGAATATCTCCAGAAAAGGAGACTCCACAACCTTCCCTGGGCAGCCTGTTCCAGTGCTCCGTCACCCTCAGAGGGAAGAAGTTCTTCCTCATGTTGAGCTGGAACTTCCTGTGCTTCAGTTTGTGCCCATTGCCCCTTGTCCTGTCGCTGGGCTCCCTGGCACCCCTCAGGAACTGCTTGTTATCAACCTCTGACCGCCCTGGAGATAGGCTGTGTTGCTTCTCGTCCTGTTACCTTTCAACCATGCCTTCCATAGTGTCTTTACTCTCCTTCAAGGACAACGTCCATCTCATTCCTGCATTCCTGCAGCATCTTCTGTAGAATAGTCTTCCATGTTAGATGTTGTTCCCTACCTGTAACCAAGTGGGAACAAGGTGGTAGGAGAGGTGCAGGTGTTGCAGCCCCCACCCTCAGTGGGACCTGTGGAGGAGTGTAAAGCAAGTTTGCTGGTCTTTGAGTGCTCACAGAGGTTACAGCACACTTATCTGTCTCCTGCATCTATGATGTGTTCAAGGATGCAGTATACTGAAAATTGCACATCTGGATTAGCGAATAGCTTAGGGTCAAGGTGAAGCCAGGCTTTGAACAGGATAGTCTGTCTGGTACTGGAAGCTTACTTCTGTGCCAGGATCATGGCTGTGCTGGGGAGAGTCCGCTCGCCTGTACCCACTGGTCTTGGGAGGAGCCAGGCATTTGGACAGGGAGAGGTCAAAGGATTTGTCTGAAGCAGCGAGAGTAGAAGGAGGCTGCTGTGATAATGTCAATCCTTCTTTACTTTTTTATTCCAAACTAAATAGTAGGTATAGGAGATCTTACTGGCTCAGTGTGTTACTGGATGAGGCCTTTAAGTACAGTGGAAATTTGTCAGTGGTTGTTGCGAATCTGCTCCACGCTCTACTACTTGTCTGGGTGGAGGAATAATGCCAGTTCATGTGCTTCTGAGATCACACGAAGCGCTGTGAGCATCCTTTTCCCTCCCCTTCTCCTTTAGTCCAGTAGTTTGCTGAGGTCCCCGTTTTTCACTGATTTATGAAACACCTTGCTATGAAATCAATATTTGTTTAGAAACAGGAGTATCATGACACGAACCCTCTTTTTTTTCCTCCTCCGGGTTTGTCACTTAGAACTCATTTCCTGACTGCAAACCCGGTATTGAAAGCAGGAACGAAAGCTGGACTTCACTCAGTATTTTTACCATGAACAGGTGATCAGTGCCAGCTGTGATGGAGAGGGGTCAAGGAGATTTATGCAGATGTGTCTTTCCAGGTGTCTTCTGAAGTCAGAGTGACAAAATTTCCTTTTTGTATTGCTTTAGTGATGAGAAGTAAATGACCTTGTTATGGCCAGTTTAATACGAATATAAGTAAGGACAAGAACTAGGAAGTGAAATTCATAAGAAGCCGTAGAGCTTCTTTCACTGGAGGCAGGTTAATTTTAGGTATTCTTAATACTGTATTAAAAATAGAGAGTGCTGGTACTATCTCAGAGTAGGAAAGGAGGAGGCGGTGTTGAAGAGAACAGAAATGAGCAAGTAAAACAAAGTTACTATGTGAAAACAACAAAAGTGGGAGAAACAAGAGACAGCGTGGAAACACTGCAGGCGGTGGAACTTGTGCAAAAGGATGCAACCGGCGAGCTTGATGTAATGGAAGACTTCCTTTTAATGGATTAGAAGTCTTTAGAAGTCTTTAAAAGACACCGTCCCAAAGATAATATCTTCCCTGGGGATTTGGTTTAATTGCTGATGGTTCTGAAAAGAATGCTTGATTGAAGAAGCTTAGTGGTAAGCCTTATTTGACTAGGTTGGTTGGTTTTTTCCTACTTCTTACTAGTAGCTTGACAAGCATGATAATTTCCCCTTTTCACAAAAAGCTTATATTCAAATTATTTTTGCATGCTTTTCGCTGTATCATGCTGTGCATCTCCATTCCAGTAGAGAACACACCTTAAAGTCATATTGCACCAGAATTAGCTTTATAGTTAGCTTTACAGCTCTACTGTAATAATAAATTCTTGGGAGAAAGTTGTTTTCATTTGTTTCAAATTATCTGAGCACCAACATGTTTTAAAAATAAATGTAAAATTGCCAAACCTAGATAGTGGATGGAATTTTCCACATTGGCTGTTACTGAGATTTTGCTGTCATGGGGGTCAGAAGTTGACATAAAGATGAATATCGTGTTCTCAAGACAGAAATTTCATCTGTGTTGGACATTTTCTTTGCTGCATTTTGGTGGAGAGAGGCGAGAAATCAGCTGTTTAGAAGTCAAACAGCCCTGGGATGCGAGGTGGAGGGGAGGAGAGGCATACCTGGGGGATGGGACTTCACTCTGCCTAAGTGATGAGTCCCCTGTTCTCCCTGGGAGTGCATTCCAGGGACATTGCAGTGGCTGATGAGCGCGTCCTTACAGCAGTTGTTCTTTTTATAGCAGGCTGAAGAATGTTTTTAATTAACTCCGTTACAGGGACAGAATAATTTCCTTGTTCTAAAATATTTGATCTGTTTTTAATAGTGGAAGGGGAATGCCCTTGAAAATAGTTTTAGTTCTGAATTAATTGCATCAACTGATATTAACAGTTTAAAACTAATCAGGTACAGTTCGTATAGTGGTTGAAGTGTTATTTCATGCACTTTCCTCTGGATATTTGAAAGAAATTTCTTTTTGTTTATATTTCCTCATTTCAGATATAGAAAGATAAGTAAAATGAAAGTTAGATGAATGAAAGAGAAGTACTGAATTTTTACATAGTTATATTTAAGTACATTGAGCAACCAAATGTAATTTTAATATTGCTCAGTTTCTTGATACTTGCAAAACATGCATTTATCTGTACATTCAAACTTTTTTGTTAATTGTATTTTTTGATAGAATAAGATATTAATTTTTTTTTACAGCTTGGAAGATAGACAATAAAGACATGGACAACCAGATCCAAGCTTGGGACATAACAAAAGTATTTAGTGAGTGAACCTGAAATCGTGGTTCAGGTTCTTAATGTTCTGCAAACAGCTGACAACAATATTGGACAGCATTAGAATATTTTGGAAGAAGTTCTAGCATTAGATAAATAATACAATCCATTTGGTTTATGTTTTGCTAGGTTTTGATAAAGAGGAAAACAATCTGGCAGTTTTAAACTTGAGCAGCATAACTTTGTGTTTTGTGTTTAAAGTCAGCTTAAAGGTTTTGTTTTTCTGTAATTTTGTATGTATAAGATGTAGCAGTGAATATTCAGACAAACTTATTTGAAATAAAACTTTCTTGCAGTGTGTATTTTTTCTGATTCACACCATGGGGTTTCTTCAGTAAACTGCGTGGTGACAGGTTTTGTGCAGCTCAGTGTTTTCTCTGAATTTATTTGCAGCAAGCATTAGTTTATTAGCATTAGTCTTTTAAGTCTAGAATTGATATGGAATTGTTATTTAGTGGAAATTATTAGTTGTGATTTTATTAAAAACTGTACAGAGATGTAGTGGGAAGCCAGAAAGTAACTTCAGAATTGCTTGACTCAGAATTGACTTTGTACATGACATATTGTAATCTTTATGAGTAAGGATGTTGAGGATTTAAATTCTGTAATCTTTTCTTCTTTAATTCTGAAGTATTATTAGAGATAATGTTAATTTCATTAACTTATTAATTTTTAAAGTGCTTCTGTAATCTTAGAGATAAACCCTTCTGTTCAAAAAGCCTTTTCGATCCGCAGTCTAATTTTTTTCTGGCCATTCTTCAGCAAGACCAAGTGAGTATGTGTTGCTAAAATATTTATCACTCTATAGTGATATGTGGCAGCTAATTGAACACAGGTTTTTCTGAAACTGTACTGATTTTTTTGTTTCTAGTCACAGAAACAATGAACTGCGTGTTCCGGGGAAACTGAAGTACTGAAACTGTCTCTCTGCAGTTTCAGTCGATGAGCTGTGAATCACACATAGGCGATGTATCTTTTATTCTTTTCTCTTTTCTCATGCTGGCCTTGTTAACAGAATTTGATACTGAAGTTTTTTCACGTGTTTGGTGGCTTTATGTAGATGTCACAGAGCTAATCAGATAAGCTTACAGTATTGCAGAGCCCTCGTGCGAAGTAACTGCTTCTGTGCTAGTGTGAGAGAGCAAATTTCTGAAAAAGGAGAGAGTACCCGGGGAGTGAAATCACATCCAGGATGAGGCAGTACGTTCAAGTTCCAACTGTTGAGCAAGAAAAAGCCTATGATTATAATTCGGCTTTTGAACCAAGACCGTGTATGTGTTTGGGTAGGTGAGATTACCGTTTTCTGATAATGTGGACTGTTTCTTCTTACTGCTATTGTGTAGAATAAATGTGTGTAAAAAGAAGTACCTGTACAGCTGGTAAATGTGTACAGCCTTTACACGTGAAATGCAGATTACAGGACTCCTTTAGCAAAAGAGAACATGCATGTTTAAACTTGGAAAATTCCACTACTGGAGAAGTAAATAAGTATTTTTTAAACCTTCTATGTTGACTCTCATGTAACAGTGTAAACTTCTCTTTAGATACTGCTTTAATCTTTATATTTGCTTGTATAAAATGACGTAAAGATGTCTTCAAGGGAGAGACCATTAAAATGCAAATTTTGCCTGACACTGAAAGGGAATTGTCATAGGATTTTTCGTTGATAAACCTGCATGAAATGGAACAAGTTCTTTTTACCTGGCTTAGTGACTGCATTCTGTAGACCTATAAAACAGCTTATTTGTGTGAAACAAATGTGTTTACTTGGTTCAACTTTTATCTGCGTTAAATTTTTATCCATTAAGTAGAGAATCTGGTTTCAGTTGCTCAGTTTCTATCAATCTTTTACAACATTGGTCTTTTCTGGTCTACATAGTGAAATGTTCCTAGATTTTGTTTTATTTTTCTAAGTTCAATCTATTTTTAATACATATTGTTAAGATTTCATTTTTGTGGGGGTTTTTTATATTCATTTTAAAAAAATTATTCCTATGTTTTTATTAATCTTTCCTGGTTCTGTCGAAACACGGAGCAAGGATTAATAGTTTTTCCACAAAATCGGTCTCATGACTATTAATTGTTTTGGTTTTTGCTTTTGGTTTTCTTTTTTCTGTGTTCTTACGAGAGCCTGTCACTTAATTTGTTTTCTGATAGTGTTCTGCTTAAATTTCTCTTCAGCCTCCAAAGATATTTTAAGTAAACTTTGATAGGTTAGCTGTCGCGTTCTGATACTTTAATGTTCTGTATAATTTAGGAAGTTCTTCTAATGACATTAACATTCATATTAATTTTAGTTTTATGTTTTGATGATAGAGAATTCTTTGAAAAGTTTGGTGGGTTTTTTTTTTTTTCATGTAAACAATGTAGCAATGTAAAGTAAATGTAAATGTACTGAAAATCCAGGATGGGAAAAAGAGACAATTTTCAAATTTTATGCATTATACTTATTGTTAGGCCTATTTTATGTCAAAATCCACTGTGTGCCATAAATGTGAAGAGCAGTATTGGAACAATATTGAGTTACCATTAACTGAAACCATCTGGTAAGGCTGCCAGAATGAGTTGGTACTGTTACCCGATATTTTACATCCTTCTCAAAGGAGTAACTGTATCTAGGTTTTATGTTAAGTTTATGTTGTTAACACCATTTTAAAACACCGTTTGAAGATTTAAATTATGGTTCTTTGCAAGGATTTTCTTCTTCTGTCACTTCAAGAAGGAGAAACTAACTCTAAAAATATTTTTAGTTGCCTCTGCCTTGAGTGCAGTATTTTACAATATTTTCTGTTCTTGCTATGTTTTAGGTAGCTGCAGCAAAATATTTTACTACAGTTATTGTGAGAATATTTCGTTATACTTAGTAGTAATCAAACATACTGTTTAGTCTGGACTGATGTTAGAGGTCCATAAGGTAGAAAATCAAGTAGGAAGACAGGTAGAAGGAGTGTTGAGCCAGGTGCAGAGCTGCGTACCTAACTTAAGAAACATTTACCAATATTAGGTCTTGTTTTGGTGGATTTTGATGGTCTTACTTGAATTTCCCAATACTGACTGATATACTAGACACTAATAAAATATTCCTTTCTTACTATGATTTTAATTATTTTTAAAATGTTACACCACATTGCTCTCAATAGAGTGTTTGTACAACTGTCTATTTCTGTTTTAAGTCAGGTAAGTTTTAACATCTACCTTAGTATACCGCAAGCAGATTTTTACCTCTGCTTCCGATACCTAGATTTTCTAGTGGCATATGAAATAGCTTTGATTTTAGCTACTTCGTACCTGCAGCTTTTATGTAAATGTAGATTTTTACATTCCTTAGACCTCTGGGAGTAGGAGATGTCAACAAGACTCGTATGAACTTGACAGTAGTAACAAAGTACTATTTCACACAAAAATTCTCAATATTCCAATTGTTTATTCCTTGAGGGTTTTTGTTTTCGTAGTTATGTATTGAAGTCATGTCTGTGTTCATCTTACTGGTGATATATGACTATAATTCATGAACTTAGATAAAAGGCCACGGAGGATACCTTAGAGTTAAAGCATGGTTTTAAAATCATAGATCTATCTTTAGTAATTGTTTTTGATTAAATAAATTGCAAGAATTAAGTTGTCAGACTATGAGCAGAATTCATTTTTTTTGTCCAAAAGACAAGTAGTATCAGAAAACAGGTGGAACAGAGGGAGAGTGTGTACTCATGTAGAATCTTGTAATCAAAAACAAGTGCAGCAGGGGAAGTCTTTGTCGTGAATCTCCCAGATGTTGTGATAAATACGGTTAAAAACAACTAAAGTTACTCGGCTGTCTTAAAGAAATACAAATCCTAATGTATTTGTCTAATACTTCTTCACAGCCTGGAAAACTTGTAGATAAATTGTAGTCATCAACATTACTGCCAAGATACCCTTTATTCTTTTTCCTATTGTGATTTGCAGTAAAATCTTTTGCAGCTTTTGCTATGTTTAGCAAAGTGTTTTATGATTTTGAGTACATAAATGGATACCTTTAACGAGATATTTGTAAAATAATTAGCCAGTCTGAATGCTCTAGGTATTGAGATTTGAAAGACCAGAAAGCCACTGATCTGCATGCATACTTGGTATACTATTGTTATTCAGTGTATGATTTTCTACTTAGTGGCTCTTGTGCATCACAGCTGCTTTAATGTTGGTCTGAGACCTGACCAGTGAGTTAGTCTGATAGTATGTCCACTGAAACATTTAAAACCTGGTTTGCAAAACATTTAAGTTCCTTGGGAATAAATCTGCACTGATAAAACAGTTGGACTGATACCGAAACAGTTTTTTATTTTCTTTTTCTGCTGAATTTGTACTTCAGGTGCTATTTTTTAATATAACCTGGAATTATTCCAAAGTTCTAGTAGTCCTGAGTGCTAGAAAAAACAAACCATATTTTGTAAGTTTCTGTCTTTTTAGATCAGGCAGTATGACTCGTTTTAAATTAATAAAATTGCAAGTTACATGTATTGTTTTGATTATCTTTGTATGAGTATCAGTAGTACACCAGAAATAAGATCAGAAAAATTCCTTTCTCCTCTTCAGGTGACTGTCTTTTGTTCAATGTCCAGTAAAAGAATGGGATAATGAAGGGAGAGCTTGTTCTCTATATTGTGGTTTGTAGTGCTTTATATTGGTACCTGTAAAACAGAAGATTTCATAGCTGACTTTTTTTGTAGAAGAGCGAACATAATAGATGTTTACTTATGTTTTGAAGTGATCATCCAGAATGAAGATAAAACAGGAAATGAAGTAGTCTTGGTTTTAATATTACTAAATTTTGAAATTTCTTGATTTTTCTGCATGTTTTGAAGTATGGCCGGATGACAGGTACATTGCTAGTACCCGAGATGCCTGCATATTTTGTCATGTATTACATTAGGATAGTAGTTTTGCTTATTTGGCTTGTCAGTTATTTTCAATTGCCTTCATTTTCTTTATTGCTGATAGTAGCAAACAGCAGAATTCACTGTATCTTTTTCCTTGCTTGTCAGCTAGTCGCTTCAGATGAAAATAGCGGAGTTCCTAAAACCTAATTCTAAAATCTGTTGGGTAAATCTCTCTGCAGGAGTGTGCTGTTGCTGTGCTGCTTTGCGACCTCGCTACAAGCGTCTGGTAGATAACATATTTCCTGAAGATCCAAAAGTGAGTGATGACTTTAAAATTTTAAGGCATTGGCATTTAAAAATTTTTGTTTAGTAAATAATTGCTTTAGCAATTTTTAAAAATAATGTTTTATTTTATATATTAGCATTTTACAGTAAATTCTGCTTTAGTGCTTCATAGCTTTAATAGAGGTTAGCAGAATAGTTTAGCTAGAAAGGGAACTCTACAGATCATCTGGTCTAATTCCCTTTTCAAAGCAAGGCTATGCATATTGAAGAGTGAAATTGGTATGTTTTCAGAGAAACAGATTTAATTAAGGTGGGTGTTCTGCAGCAGAGGTAGCACTTAGCTTCGTAACTACTTAGGACCGCAAACACTTGTTTTGTTGTGATCGCAGGTGCAAATGTTTTCAGTTTTTCTACAAGCTTTTAATTTTCTAACTCTTGACATATGGATTTTGTAAGTTTTTATAGTTCTGGTAGACTGTTGTGATCTGAAGAGGTGCTTGTTTTTGTTGTTGTTATTTAATTTCTCCAGTTATTCATATACAGTTTCTTTATTTCACTTGAACAGTCGTGGAGCTATATTACAGCCCACCTCTTACTCTCTGTGAAAATAAGTAACTTCTGTGTTGCCATTTAGTAATGCCTGTATCTATACATAGCCACGTGGTGGTTCAGACAATCGAGAGCTTGTATTTCTGCTGCTGTATTTTTTTAAATGTATTACCAGATTTTGTTATCTTTTATTATAGTATAAGTAGAACAGTCAGCATTTGTATAACGTTTGGCTTACATCTTATAAAGTACGTGGGCTTTTCTTTAAAATATGCTGTTACTAAGCACTAGTTACTATATATGTATGTTACTGGCTTCAAAGAAAATGGTTTCTGTGTGCACAGTATGTTGAAAGCATGGAATAATGCGCTTTTATAGATGTATGTGTTTTAATCTGCTTGTTTCATACAGGTGTAGAAACACCTGGAATTGCTACAGTTGTAGTCTTACAGCTTTAATTTCACTCAGTAGCTCTGAACTGGCACTCCTTAGTCTCTGCATTTGTTAATATTCATTGGCTCAGAGTCCATCGTGTTTTACTGAGTTACAGGCCTTATCTAAAATATCAGGAGACTTGTTTGATAAAACGCATTAATAATGAGTGTGTTAAAAGCGTCAAAGTAATTTATTTGAAAAAGATAATGTTTTTGTGAACTTAAGGAGGGGAGGGAATAAAAAAAAAAAAGACGACAAAAAGCTTTATCCTTCTTACCTAATAGGTACAAGTATAACATCTTCTGAGGAGATCCACATTGCAGTTCATGTTGGAACTAATATGTTAATCTTTGATCTTGTTCTAGCAATTAGCCTTCAGGTACCCTGTATGTCAGCCCTGTCCAAGATGTTTTTTTATGTTGTTGATTTTTTGCAGCTAAGCTATTTACAATTTTGCTCCAAAGTTGTAGGGTTTGGTGTTTTTTTTTCAGTAGCTTATTCCCATCTGTATGGCTCAGATCTTTAAATGTTGAATAGACAAAAGCTTTATACTTCCTGTGAACTTTTTTATTTTATATTTTCTTTGTCTGTTTTTAGGATGGTCTTGTTAAAGCTGATATGGAGAAGCTGACTTTCTATGCGGTTTCTGCACCAGAAAAGCTGGATCGAATCGGTGCTTACTTAGCAGAGAGACTGAGCAGAGATGTTGTCAGACATCGCTATGGGTAAGGAAATAAGTCACAGCATTAAAAATAGATGCTAACAGGTAGCTGTTTTCTAATTTTGGTAGTAATAAGTACCTAAATTGAATTGAGGCAATGATAAATGTAGCACATGTTTATGTGAGTCTCTCTAATAAATTTTCAGGTATGTTTTAATTGCCATGGAGGCATTGGACCAACTTCTAATGGCTTGCCATTCTCAAAGCATAAAACCGTTTGTTGAAAGCTTCCTTCATATGGTGGCCAAGCTTCTGGAATCAGGCGAACCAAAGCTGCAAGTTCTTGGAACTAATTCTGTGAGTAAACTCAGATACTAAATCAAATCAGAATAAATCTTTGCTTATGCGCTATGGGAAAGTCGTTTCAGAAGTCACAAAGTATTTGCTGGTTAACATGAACTGAGAAGATTCTGTATGTGTCAGGATATACCTGTGAGCCTAAACGCAGAGCAGATACCAGCTGGAGGCAGAAAAACTGTTTCCTTTCAGTCTCTAAAACTCTTTTGATGGCTGGGCTCATCCCCTGCAGAAATAACTGCTAGTTCTGGATGGAACAGGAATGCTGTTCTGTGAATTCCTATTTTGGATCTTTAAACAGAGCTCCTAAAGCCATTGTATAGGTAAGACAGCATTTTCTTGCTCTCCAGCAACAAGAGCGATGGTGTGAGAAGGAGGAAATAACATCCTTCTCCACAGCACTGACACTACACAGAAATGTTCCTGTTAGCTGTGAAAAGTAACCAGGAGGCAAACACTTTCAGTATTACAGCCTCACCATCTTACCAGGTTAATGACTGCAAGATTCAGATCCAGGCTTGAAGGGCGTAACTAGAAGTGTCAAAATGAAGATCTGGAGATGTAGTTTCCAAATACAGTGGTGAGAACAATCAGGGTTATACAGTCTGTCATACTTCCCTTCTAACCGTTGTATTTGCAGCTGGTACAAGAGGAATCTCCTAAATTCCCGGATTGTAACGTGAACTGTTTTCACTTAAGAGTGATTGCTTTTATATGAGTGAAGAGGTAATGCTTGCATTGCTTGTACATTGGAATGGTTAGCAGTGCAGGGGTTCTTTGTGGTTTCTGTAAAACTGTTGGACTTTCCTTTGGGCATGATTCCCAGCTGATGGAATTAAATGGAGTTGCAGTTCAGGGAGACAGGGGGGTGTAGTAGAGTGATGCTACTCTGGAGTAGAATTTCATAATTATGGTGGAACACAGAGTTCTTGCTCTGATGTAGGGGAGGAGTGTCCCCTTGTGCTCCAAACTAACAGGGCAGCTTTACTGAGGGTAATGAGATAAATATATTTATTTAAATATCTTTGAACCAGACTGCTTTGCTGCTTTTGATTTGTTTGTATAATAATGCCTGGGCAAAACCTCTTAGGGAATTAGCTTTGGAACTTATTTCCTAGGCTGCCAAATGGCAAGCTGTACATCAGTTTCCAGTTGTTTAAAACCTGTGGTGGCAAACAGTTACTGCCAACCTCCACTTCAATGTACAAGACACATGTCACTTGCAAACGAATGTTATTGAACAGAACTCCACCTTACAGTAATCTGGTTGATATCCCTGTCAGTTCCTACTCAAGTCTTTCATGAGCAAAGCAGATTAATGGAATTCCTAAATTAGGAGATTGTCTGTTGTAACCAAAAATAAAGTTTTCCTAAAGAAGATGTCAAATTCTGTGAGGAGAGTGAATCTATATGGCTTTTCAACAGTTTTCTGAAGGTTAATTGTAGCCTAATTATGATAATTTCCCTAGGTGCCTTCTATAGTCAATGGAGAGAAAATCTAGAGTCTTTTTGTGTTGACTCAAGAGAAGCAAAGTGTATTGGCACTGACAGCTTGTCTGTTACCAAGGACGCTAACCTAATCTGTTCTTAAATAAATTTTGTCAGACAAGGAGAGAGTTTGTCATCCCATTTTGCCTTTTTTAGTTTTTCCTTTCCTTCTGAAGGAAATAAATAAACAAACAAACAAAACCCAGAAAGAGTAAAGATGGTAGAGTGACTGAGTAACATTGCATGTGCTTTTGTTATTCTGATGTACCACTTTGGAGTGGAAACTGGTATTGTGTGGAAGAGTACATTGCATATGAAGTAGATGTCTTCAAACTGGTGAAAAGTCAGGCAACCTTTGGAAAAGTTTCCATAATATTTTTAGGTTAAACTCAATTTCGGGCCAATACAAATTTGTAGTCTACTTACACCTAAAAAGATAAGGAATATGATTGTGGCTACAAGTAGGTCTTGATTATTTTCTATCCCAAAGCTGACTTTAAAAGCTTCACTGGGATACAAAGGCAGTGGTGTTTTTCAAGTAAGATTCAGCTGTGTTTCTTGAGCAGATTCTGCTTCAGCTGTGAGGACTCTTGTGATTACTCAAAAGTCAGGGTTTCAGGTGAAACAAATCTGTGTACTGAATGACTCCAAGTAATTTAAAGTCTTGGAAAGATCTGGAAGCTCCGGCTGTCTTCCAAGGTTTTTTTTCCCTGACTTCAAATAACTGGTTTTAGATGTAGAACTTACTCTACTTGGGGGTCTATCTTGCAAAAAAACGAAAGTTTCATGCAGCTGTTTGACTTCTTAAATTCTTTTTTGAAGTTGAAATTTCATTTTTTAAGTTGATATACTTCTAAATAGCAAACCTGAAGATTACTGGTTTAGAAAAACAATTGTTTGTTTTTCATTTAGGCACTTTTATGCCTCATCTTCAGGTTACATATAATTCACTCCAATGACTTTTCATATGTTACATTTGTAGATTATGTTATCTTATTACCTACAGCAGCAATGATTTTTTTTTTTTTTAATGATGTAACTGTAAATCTGGATGTGTTGAATTGTATATTTTTTGAAGTAGACTGGGCTTCAAATTGGCAGTGTTGATCAAGTTCAGAATGTCTTTTTCTACCATGGAAGATATTTTTATTAACCACGTGCTAGGATAGCATATGTTGGTGAGGAAACTGAAAAAATGTTGAAGGAAAAAGTGAGATTTCCTTGGCTTAAGTATTACAGAATCTGGAGGCTGATTGCAATAAGCTTTTAGTTAGAAACTTATGGCAATACTAAATTTCTCTCTAACCATTTTTCAGAATTTGAATAACTGAATATCATGTGAAACAACTCTCTCATATACAAATAATTAAATGTATTGCTTAGATCCACAGTGGTTATATTACTAGGATAGAATTAATTAATTATACTTGTTCTTCCTGTCTAGAGGTGAACAGCTTTAAAATCTTTGAAATTATAGTTAAAATGTTTTGGGACGAGATAATTTTTTTAAATATTTTTAATTTTCTGTCATTTTTTTTTTTTAGTGAGAGCCCAGAAAATTTCTTTAGTGAGCAGCTGATCAAAACCAATGGGATGCATAATTTAGTAAAATTTTCGTGTTAAACTGTGTTGACAAAACTCAGTTGAATACAACACATTTTAAGCTAATTTGGAATGTTAATGGAGTAAATTTTTCTTTGTGTTTGGATAGTAAAACATTGTTTTTTCATCTGAAAAATAGCAGATATATGTAGAATCCAGTATTACCACATTTTAAATTATTCACCAGAAATAACTTTCTTTAGTTGTTAGTGCACTTCATTTTAGAAGGGCGGTTTCTTCTTATAATAATGATAAATAATTGTATCATCAGTGACAGAGTTGGGCTTCCTGTGCATGAGAAAGTGACTGTTACTGCTCATTGTCGTAATTTGTTATTTAAAGGAAGACAAGTAGTATCCCAAGTGGAGAAGTGACCAATCAGTGCCTGACAGAGCAACAAGATTTTTTTGTATCTGTTAGTGTTGGCTTATAAAAGCAGTTGTTTTTGTCAGAGTTGAAGTGCACGTATATGTAAAAATAGTGTAAAATGTCAAGACTGTGAAATTAAGAAATGTCAGAATTAATATTCCCGGTAGAGTACTCCATTCATTTGTTTGTCTTGCTTGTCTGCAGCATGCTAATCTGGAAGTACGTGATAGAAACTTACCTTTATTACAAGATGCTTCTTTCATTCCATTTACCAATATGGAATTATGTACTATAGTGATTTAATATACAGTGAAGTATTTCACCTCTAGGACCCCTGCTCTGTTTTCTGTTTATGGGAGTTAAAGGTACAGAGAGATGGAATTACACAAAGCACTCTTTCTCATTCTGTAGGTTATTAAATTATCTTCTAAATCCTATGTCCGCGTCTACTAGAATTGGAGTGATGCTAGCTAAATCCCTTTAGGCAGTACCTTTTAGGGTCATTCACAGTTAAGTACTGCTTCCCTCGCCTCATGCTCGTACCTTCTGGTCCTGCAGTTTCATAGCCACGCTAACGGGGCCCTGTAAGCCAACATACCATTACTGACCTTGTTACACAACTGCACACGTGGTGTTCAAGGTAATTTCATCCAGGTGGCATGAAGTAAAATAGAATGTGAAGCTATCCATCCCGTTGCAGTAAAACTCAAAATGAGAAGTGTCAGGTGACCTTAAATAAACTAAACTTAAGTCACCAATTTCTATTGCTGAGAACCTTATCCTGTTACTATTTGTTGTTAATACTGTGTAAAGTTAACGTATGAATCCAGTGTTTGAAACTTTTCTGTTTAGAAAAGTTGAAGTGTTTGTCCTTTTTGCATTTGTTTGATGAAGTGCATACATACATGCACACGCTCCTCATCGGTGCTGTACTGTGTAGTTTATAAGAGTCTTATGTTTATAGGATATCATGTCCTCCTATGTGATAGTTTCCTAATAATGAAATACAGTAGCTTCATCTATAAAAAAGATGGTAACTGTCAGTATCAGCACCTCCTTTCCCCTATCTGAAACATGAGAAAATTGCAGGCTGTAGAAGACAGGCTGGGGAGCTCAAATATAAAAAAAAAAAAAAATTGCTCAGATCCAGCCTACAGCTTTTACAGGGAGATACTTTGAATAACATAACTCCAACTTAAATACGATGCATGCTGATTGTCTGCTCTTGAAGTGCTGCAAAAACCTGACCTTCTTTAAAGACATCCAGGGTGCATCAAAAGTGGCAATTTTTCTCCTACTTTACTGGCTACATAAGAGTGGGAAGACAGCATAAATATATATAAGAATTTATGTCCTTAGAACTTTAATTTGAGAACTTGCATGACTGAGGACTCGAATAACCTCTCTCTCCCTGGTAATATGATCAAACATTCTTGACTTAGTCTGGAACAAACATCTTCTGAATAGATAATATGTTCGTGCTTTATTTCGTGATAGATTTATATGTTTTTATACTGATTGAATTTTATTGTTTTCAAAATTAATGGATACAAGATATTATCAATGTAAGTTCCTTTTTGTACCTTCTGTACTGTACAAATACAGAAGATGCTTGTACTGGTAAAGCTTCCATAAATTACCTGTGGGTGATTGCAAGCATTTACTATGACTGAATGACATGTTTATATCTATAAAAGCTTTGTAAGTATATCCCAGGCAAGTGCTTGGAGTTTCATAAGTGTTTTGTCCTTTTTCGGTTGAATAATTTTTATATTTGAAGTATGCTTGAAAATAGGTGCCTAGGAGTAAAATATTCCTTATGTAACAACAATAACAGCTTAAGAGCACCACTGCTAAGCAAGGAAAAAGTATAGACTCCTGTGTACTGTAAAGACTTAAAATTTCTATAATGAAATGGAATTGTATACTTCACTGAATGACAGTGCAGCTCAAAACAGTGTTATCACAGTTAGCTTTCCTGTGGCCTAAATGTTCAGTGATCTGAACGCTAATCCTGGAATGTGCTTCAGAAATGCTTTATGTTCAGCGAGTGAAATTGTTCTGTTATACACATGAGGAAGTAAAAAAATTTTGCCCTTTCTGGACATTTTACTGTGTGCGCCATTTGGAGAGCTATGACTTCTGAGTACTTGCGTCCCTGCTGCAAAGTTACGTGGTGATATAGGAGAAACGTCCAGAGCGAGGCACTCGTCCCTGGCACTTGCTTGGCCTACACTCGTCACTTATTCTTACAGAGCAATTTCTTGCTACAATAAATCTTTCTTCTAGCAAAACAGTTATTAGAGTTACATTGAGTTTTCGTGTTGGAAGATCCTGTCAGTCAAATAATGTTGTATTTTAGTTAATATGATGCTACTAAATGCTTGATGAGTTAATATCCTCATGGCCACTCCCATAGTGTTTTGTGTTCTTTAAACTTTTTGCTTCCATTCTTTTACGTGCTTTTATAGAAGTTTTCTGGGTGAATCAATTGTAGATTTGAACACTTGAATGTATGTTTGTTTGTTTTAACCCCTGGACTTTATGCTTTATTAAACTGTGGGGACTAATTAGGTTCCTATATTCAAAAAAAATTAGAAAATCTATTTCTGTTTTGTAATTAACAATTCCATGCAACAAACCAGTGAGACGTAAGCATTTAAAACATTTTCCAGGGTCTCTTGGGAAGGAAATGATCTTTTTTGTAACTCACTGTATTGAAAAAAAAGTATGGTTGCTGTCTGTGGATTGTCTTTCAAACTGTGGCAGTAGACTATACAGAATTGGATTTTCACTGTGTATCACTTTCTTATCACCTGAGTGTACAGGATATTCTCTACAGGGCATGTAAAATGGACTAGTATTACACAATTTTGCTCCATTTTCAGTAATGAGTGACAGTATAGTTTTACGAACTGTATCATTTCCAGCTGCATCTGTAGCTCTCAATGGGTAAACTGGTATGCGGTTGAAAAGGGTAAGGGTTCTGGATAAAAGAGAAAAAAAAATTAAAAAGGTAGAAAAAGTGGTGTTTTTTTTCTGAAATACACAGCTTTCAGTTGGAAAACTAGCTCAAAACCTCCACAAATCAGTATACCATAGATTATGCTGAAGTGCTTTGGGCTTGCCTAGATGCATGTGGGTAACGTACTGATAAAAGCAGGTTCTACGTCTTGGAAAGCATATAAGAAATGCCTCAGCCTCTGCCTGGCAATCGGGAAGAAGACTTGTGGTGGAAGAAAGCAGGGGGATCTTAATGGAACATCTCTCTGCTTCAGGGCGGAACCAGCACTATGTTAAACCTTTCCTGACAATCTTTGCTTTCCCTTTTTTCTTCCCTCTGTAGTCTGTTCTTACAACTGTCAGTGGTGGGAAATCCAAAAGATCTTTAGGCAGTTTGCTTGCTTTAAAACACAGGGGGGATTTTTAATGTCTAACTTAGGTAGCCTTTGCTTCAGTGTAAGCCCATTATAGCTTTTCTTATTACCAGTGGACAAAGAAAACCATTTATTTCTTTTCTTTTCATAGCTGTCTTCTGTACGTGGTAAGACTAGGATCTTTTAGGCAGCTCTAGACTAGATAATTTAATGTCTTTCAGTGTTTTTTTAACAGGTGTTTTATCTAAAGCTTTGTTCATCCCTTGAATAATTGAAGGACTGTATCAGTTAATCATCATCTTCAGCTGTGATGCTTCAACTGGGTGCAGTACATCTAAGGGCTTATTAGTGCCAATTAGATGGCAAAAATTTCTTCATAGATGTCGTGGGTAATACAGATTGTATCACAATATATTGTTTTCATTTTCATGCTAGTATAACGGCATAGACTTTTGTTGAATGTGCAGTTTATTATAACCTTGAGTTTCTTTTCTGCGTTCGGCTGTGTCTGGCTTGTATTTGTACAGCTGTCTTAAAATGGTATTTTGCATTTGTCATTCCTAAATTGCTTTCTTGATTTTTCAGGTCCTATTTCCAGTTTGTCAAGAACCAGGCATCAAGTGTGCTTGCAGCTCTGGCCAGTTTAGTGTTCTTTGTAAATTTGATGAGCCCACTCTGTCATCCAAGTCTCTAGTGAAGCCCAAATACTGCTGTATTCCAGACAGGCCCCTTCAGAAGTTCATTCAGTACATTATTGTAGTTTGATGATTTACAAGTGTTTCTGTATTTTTTTCCAAACCCTTCTGCATGTATCTTACAGGAAGTGTTCTTTTGACAGTGTTTTTCTAGCTTCCCTTTGCGATTTTTGTGTATTTTTTTAACAGCATCACTGAAGTTAAGATATGGCAGATGCTGCTTCATCTGGATTTACAAATCTATTTCCTTGTCATAGGAATAATTTAGGCTGGGTTGATGTGATTTGTTCTTGACAAATCCGTGCTGACTGTTACTTACCCCTTCGTTACTTTGTAGATGTTTGCAAATTGGCGTTTTTTTTTTTTTGAGTGCCTTTCTGTGAATGGAATTAAAGTTGACTGGATTATAATTCCCTGACTTCTCCTTTTTCCCTTTTGTAAAGATAGACAGAATTGACAGAATGCCTCCAAGTTTTTCCTTTGAATTTTCATATGTCAGACTGTTGCTAGTTACCGTGACAGTATTCCATTTGATTGCTTGGCCTGCTCTCTACAACTACCTAAAAGGAGGTTGTAGTGAGGTGGGTGTCAGTCTCCCAAGTAACAAGTGATAGGATGAGAGGAAACGGCCTCAAGTTGTGCTAGGGGAGGTTTAGATTGGATATTAGGAAAAATTTCTTCACTGAAAGGGTTGTCAGGTACTGGAACAGTCTGCCCAGGGCAGTGGTGGAGTTACCATCCCTGGAGGTATTTAAAAGGTGTGTAGATGTGGCACTTAGGGACATGGTTTAGTGGTGGACTTGGCAGTGTTAGGTTTAGGGTTGGACTCGATCTTAAGGGTCTTTTCCAACCTAAATGATTCCATGATTCTATGAATTGCTGACGCTCGCTATTACAGAATCACAGAATGGTAGGGGCTGGAAGGGACCTCTGTGGATCATCTAGGCCAACCCTCCTGCCGAAGCAGGGTCACCTACAGCAGGCTGCACAGGACCTTGTCCAGGCTATTCCAGTGTTAGATGTTTCGTATTGCATAGTATGTTGTATTTCATGCAGTTACGCCCTTTCATAATGATCTAAATGAGGTTCTAGGGGAAAGGCTTTACAAAGAAGACTCTCCAGTTTAACTTTTTCTTCTCTGAAGTTAAATATTTAAGGATTGTCCAATGTGGATTCTTTCCTAATGCAATGTTTTATGTTACTTCATAAATGAAGCTTAGTATGCATTATTCTCTTGTGGGAAATTGGTATCAAAAGCTTTTTTAATGTATTTCATTTTCCAGTTTGTCAAATTTGCCAACATTGAGGAAGACACACCTTCGTATCACAGACGCTATGATTTCTTTGTGTCTCGATTCAGTGCCATGTGTCATTCATGTGACCACGATCCAGAAATACAAACTGAGTAAGTGCCATTTTGCATGTGTTACAGAGGACAGTCTTAACACATTAATATAATCTGTAATACAGCTTTTATTATGATATTTAGTGGAATTGCTCATTACATAGGAAGAAAATGGAAGTCTGACTTTTTAAATAGCACCGAATAGTGCAAATCTTAGGCTGGTAGAATATTTCAGTGCAGTTTTACCTGAACAATGCCTGGCAGATTGTATGGATTCTCTCCAGAAAGGCACTACTTATTACTGTAAATGAGTGCAAGTTGCATAACTCATCTGAGAAATTAATGGAGCTACTTATATTAATAGCAAAAGCACATTTTGAGTCTCCTATTTGAGAATTACTCATTAAAATTGAATTTTCGTAGATGTCTGCAGTATGATCCTGTGTGTGAAACTGAAATGCCTTCATGAATTAGTTACAGATTTTTACGTTATGTAAGCACCACCATTTTTTTTACTTCAGCTCCCCCTAGTGATGTGTTCTTTATATAAATTGTCAGTGTTTGAACTCCTGAGCATTTTAGAATATATAAGGCTTTTCAGATTATATGATTTGCATCTCTGTTGTACTCTTTTCTTTTTTCTATGTCCATGCATTAAATTGTTAAGCCAACGATGAAAAACCCATGTGTGGAACATTTATTCAACCCTTGGGTATACGGTTGTTATGTTAGGTGCAATGCATAAGGATTTTTCTTAAAGTTTGCAGTTTCAAAAATCTGCGAGCTGTATTTTGAAAAAGAATAAATACTGTGTATATCACTATAGGAAAAACAAAACAATACATTCATCCTTTAGTCTTCTGGGTCATTCCTCCTTATTTTTTGTGATTTGCTGCCATCTTGTTTGTTGCCCTATTGCTGTGCATAGGGTTCTGCTGTAAACTTTGTGTCTAAAAGGGTTAGGAATAAATCTGCCTGCTTCTCCTGTACTTTTCCCCCTGCCCCCACCCCTTTTCCCTTTGGGAGGATTATTCCAGTGAATGTTCTTTTAGGAAGACCCTGTGAATTGTTTGGGGAAGAGCTGAAGGGATGGTAAATTGTACGCAGGGACCAAAGGGGAAAGGGAATGGAAACATCCTAAGCAGGTCTCGCCAGTGAAGTCAGTGTGTCAGGCAACTGCCTCCTAACTGAGGCTGCTGTCAGGTACAGCATATTTACCTGAAGCTGATGGTCGCAAACAGTATTCATGAATGTTTTAATGAGATTTTTGACATTTTGCCTTTTTAGACTTAGTGAAACTAAACCAGAAATCTTAAACTGCTTACTTACCATAAAACATTTCATAAGAGATTAGGATATGAAGCTCGGCTCAGGATTCTTAGTACTTGTTTCACCTTCATTGCCCTTTGCAAATGAGAGATAATATTAGTAATGAACTAGAAAATGGAATGAATTAAGAGACTAGTACATCCCTGATTCATCTATCAAGTGTGATCTACCACTCGTAAGGATACCCCAAAGTAACATACCTCAAAGCTGTGATTGCTGTAGGAGTAAGAGAACTGTGCTGAACTTTCGCTCTTCAGATTGTCAGCCTGTACTGTTATCTGTGCTTCAGTTTGCAATGGTGATGTACCCTTAGACAGCGAGGAATTTCATCCTAGTGACCTAAGTCTGTAGATGACCTTGATTTAAATGTAATCTCCACTTTAATACCTATCTGAGCCTTCTTTAGAGGAATGAAACCTTTCCTGTATGTGGTGAAATTTGATGCTGCACCTTCCTCAGTGCTGCAACTCTGTTTTTTTGACCTGTACAACAGCAAGAACATGAATGTATCTCTTCTGCAAGAGATCTTTATGAAAAGTAATGATTCTTGGAGTTGGCATACCAGATTTGCTGCAGGTACTGAGGTAATTCAACAGAACAGATGAGCTAAGACTGCAGATTACAGTTCTAAATGCAAATATCACAAGTAGTTGATATCGTTGATGGGGGCGAGGGAATAGTTCAGCTCATCCAGAAAGAGACACCTGGAGTCACTGTTCATGTGCAGAGCTTGAGGTTCCACTGGACTGACTGGCTGGAATGGGAGCTTGAACATCACCTACACAGGTAGTCAGGTAATGCAGGCTTCCGAGTCTGAAACTGAATCCCACCTGGTGAGTGAGATGTCCTTTTCAGCAGGGGAGGTTAGTGCCACTGTCTAAAGCCAAGGTATCAACAAAACTTGATTACTTCAAGAACTAATTAAAAAGCAAAAAACAGTAAGTGTTTCAGTGATAGAATTTGGGAAGCTCTGTGTCTTAAATGTCAATCTTAGATCCTTAATATTGAAAACTTAATATTGGATACTGTACTGTAGTTGTAGTACAGCAATAGCAAGTGCTTTTCTAGCTGTTTGTGCATCTCTCTTCTTCCCTATTTTGTATGTAACTCTTAAAACTGTCTTGAAAGGTCTAGAATGGTATTGGATCCGTATTGAATGCACCTGGCTTTGTTCAGAAATAGCTGAAAAACAGGGGGCTACAGATTTTTAAGTATTTACAAATTGAAATCTAAAGAAAAATATTAGAGTTTGGTTAGCTCCGTAGTTCATCTAGTGAATGTTTCAGTTCAGTGAATTTGACTGAACAAAGGCTAGCTATGTGTTGTCCATACTGAAATTAAGATTTAAAAAATGAAGGATGGATTTTCATCGAAATAATTTCAAATTTTAGTGAAGCTTATGCTTATTTCACTTGACGGCTGTTCCACCCTTTCTTCTACTTGTTTTCAGTAAGTAAAATTCTGTTCCTACCATTTATTATAATGGTTGATTGCCATTACCACTTCAAAAAAGAACATTTTGCCATTCATTTCATTGCACAGGTTCTCCTGCAAACTGTTGTTGTTTAACAAAATAACTAGAACAGCTAACAGCTAGACTAAGTCTTTTTTAGAACTTATATTAATTTTTTTTTATTGTTTTACTGTTGTCTGTCAGTTCTCAGTTAATTTCGTTCACAGTTTAAGGATAAAAGTGGTGGTTCCTTTTGTGCTGGTTCTTTTTGTGCATCAGGCTTAAGTTGATAGAATCCTCCTTTGTGTTCTGTCTTGTGAATCTTGCACAAATCTTCAAAGATTTGTTATGATTAATCCACAGCCCAAATTACAACTTTTAAGGACGTGATCACATGACTGTGGTAGATGCTGCTTCAGCTTTGCTGCGATAACTTCACAACATTTTTCTTCAGCACTGGAATAGGTTGGAAATTGTGCACAGTTTCAACTGATGGGTGGTAAATTGCGTAGAGGTGATGGGTGTTAACCCATGTGACTTTCTTGTGGAGGTGATATACCCAGTCTGCGTACTCATTGATCAGTGTCAGCATTATCCTTACAGATCATCTTCTGTTCAGTTTTTTGTGTTGTCGGCTTCCTTAGGAGCTATCAAGGTGTTTAAAGGCAATATGGGCAATCTTAATTGGCCAAATTTCCAAATTAGTGTTTTTGAGAACCTAATGAAATTCCACACTACATCATTGCTACTGCCTAATAGGCAAACAGCCATACTGGGAGGTGCAGTGTTTCTCCTTTTCAGTAATTCCTTTTTTCCTTCCTTAGGATCCGAATTGCTGGAATCAGGGGCATTCAGGGAGTGGTTCGAAAAACAGTTAATGATGAACTTCGAGCAACTATATGGGAACCTCAGCACATGGACAAGATTGTACCATCATTGCTGTTTAATATGCAGAAAATAGAAGATATTGACAGGTATTTTTATTTCTGGTCACTGGCATGTTTTTTAAGCAATGTTTGGGCTTAGTTTTTATGATACTTTTTTCCTTTCGTGTTATTGGAAATTACTACTGACATTTACTAGCTGAGTCTTCTTGAAACTGGTAGTACAGCTCTGCTTAACTGTTCTTAATATTTCTTTTCTCAAAGTCTTTTCAGCTGCCTGCATTTCACTTGTTCTAGATTCCAGTCTAAAAATTGCTCCAGAAGTTGTTTATCCATGCTTACTTTTAAAAAATTGTAAACTTCTTGTTTTGTAATGTCAGATAGAGAGATTAGTAAGCATGGGTTTGTAGGTAACTCAAATGATTTTGCTAGTTATATTTGTTAAAAAATGAGGTTTATTTTCCCGTTTAGCCATTAGTAACAACTGGCTGGCTGTTATAGTTTGGCTTGGCCGGCAACAGAAGGGCCACGCGGCCGCCCCTCCCCCCGCCGGGGTGCGGAGGAGAATGGAAAGAAAAAGAAACAGGCAGAAACTGGTGGGTCGGGATAAGGGCAGTTTAACAGAACAGCAAACAGAAGGAACAGTAACAACAACGATACAGATAAGGAGAATACACAAAACAAAATAGCAGAACGCAGAGAGCAACTCTCACTGCCAGCCACTTCGAGCTCCCGAGCCGTGACTGCCTTCCCGCTGCCCGGTCCCCCCACCGGAACCCAGTGTGACGGCACCTGGTAGGGAATACCCGGCTCTGTTTGGCCAGGTGGGGTCAGCCCGCCCGGCTGTGTCCCTTCCTGGATTCCGGTGAAAATTAACCCTGTCCTGGCCGAACCCAGGACACTGTCCCATCTGCAGTGGTACTTAGAGTGAGGATTTAACATTTCTTTATATATGTAGACACTCTTCTCTTTTTTTTTTCTTTTTTTTTTTTTTTTTTTCTTTTCTTTCAGTGGCTCCTAGGCATATTACCTGCCAGGTAGGCCTTCAAAAAAGATCTGTGTGGTAATTTATGTTGAGGATATGCCAGTCACCTTACACTTGAAAAGTCACTTTATTTGATCCGTGCCTATATTTGTGGCTAAACACTATGTAGGTGTAAAAAGTGTTTATTGCTAGCCCTGGGAAATTTCCATAAAACCAACTTTGGCTATGCAAACAAGCTTAAATGTTTGTTTCATATACAACCCTAGCTGCTTCAAAACTTGTCTGGTAACTGGGCTCAGCAGCCTTCTTGCAACAACAACACGCTTTTTGTGCTTTCACGAGACACTCAGCTTGCTAAACCTGTCAGGTTTCTCTTTTTTTCATTGGGTTTTGGTGGTGTGTTTTTTTGCCCATTCCTCAGCCTTATTTTTCTTCTCTTATTGCTAACTGTTGGTATCTGTCTCTAAAGCAAATTATCAGACTAAATGACTAAAATCAGATGCTTTATCTATTTACCCCATGTAACTGAGGGCCCACACAGTATGTACAAAAATATCATCTTGGATTTTAGATCTGAAGAGTGATCTGAATAAGACACAAAAGTCTCTGAAACTGCTGTTCGAACAAGGAGAGCCTAGTTAGCCTTCTGGATGCAGGTGGGCCCTTGCCTTTTACTTTTTACAGTGCCCTCCAGCATATACTTTCCTTTACATAGAAAAATTTAACTAACTACTGATGGAAAAACTCACTGAAATAGGATTTGGATCAACCACTTAAAGCAGATCAGTTTATATGTACTGCAGGACTAATTTTTATAATTTGTTGAACAGTGCAATAGCGGTGGTAGAAAAACAAATCTGTCAAGAAGCAACTGCTAATTACATATCTGAACTGGCTACTTGAAACTTCTTCTATAATGCACATTCAACGGAAGAAAAAAAAAAAGATTAATGATTTTCCAAGTGGCAAGTATGGGCCTTGTATGATACACACATGACAGAAAAGCTGAAAACAATATTCATAAATTGTTGATCTGCTGGCCTTAAATGATGTTACAGAGAATTTCTCATCTTTTTTTATACAAGACTTTATATTTGTGGAGCACAAACAGAGGCATCTTGAAGAGTGGGAATAAGCAGCATATTGTTCTGGCAGATGGAATCCTTATTTGAGAAAGAGCAGAAATTCCAGAAAATACCCCCAACTTAAGTCCACAGAAAATAACCATTATTGGCTAAAGGTGAAGTACGCATAGGTGAAACTTACCTTAAAGATCAGTGTAATTTTTACTCGTGGAACCTTAATAGCTTAATTCAAGGTTCTTCTGAGTACATGCCAGATGAGACACTTTTTGGAGTTAAGAATTTAATATTTAAACAACATTTTAAAAACTTCATTGTATTTGTGGATGTCATTATTTGTCCATATATATGAATGCACATTCTAGTTACGTGACTATCAAGACAAATTTGCAAGTGTAGTCTATTCTAAAAATTGGATTCTTAGTTGTACTTTACTACAATTGTGTATTACAAAATAATTGCATGCATACTTCAGTACAGTATAAGACATTGCCTGAAAGACTCTCCCTCCCCCCGTCAAGTTTTCTAGAAGAAAATTCAGCAGAGACGATCATGTATGTCAATTTACGCACATCTCTAAATTTGAGAAGGGATGTATGAAATGGGAAATCAGTACAGTGTTTTCATTTAGTTTGTAACATATTCTTCATGATAACTGCAAAGCTAAAAGTGCCAGCCTTATTTAAGGCAGAAGGACACTTAAGCACTTATTGTAGACTTGACTATCCCAAACAAGTGCAGGTTGGGTGGAGAGTGGCTCGAGAGCAGCCCTGAGGAGGAGGACTTGGGCGTACTGGTGGACAGGAAGCTCAACATGGGCCGGCAATATGTGCTTGCAGCCCAGAAAGCCAACCGTATCCTGGGCTGCATCAAGAGAAGCGTGGCCAGCAGGTTGAGGGTAATGGCTTTAAACTAAAAGAGGGCAGATTTAGATTAGATATTGGGAAGAAATTCTTCACCATGAGGATCTTGAAACACTGGCACAGGTTGCCCAGAGAAGTTGTGGATGCCCCCTCCCTGGAACTGGTCAAGGCCAGGTTGGATGGAGCTCTGAGCAACCTGGTCTAGTGGAAGATGTCCCTGCTCATGGCAGGGGGGTTGGAACTATATGATCTTTAAGGTCCCTTCCAACCCTTACCATTCTATGATTCCATGATTCTATGACTTCAAACCCTTCTGATGTATCTGTAATGTTCATATAAATTCTATTTTAGAGGTAGATTAGAATGTATTTCTTTCTCAGGGTGAGTGAATCATAGTCAAACATTTCTGTAGCTACTCCATTCAAAAGTAGTGGTTAAGTCTTACTTCACATGTCCCATCAGATTTGATTGTCATTCCTCATTTTGTGGTATTAAAGAAGTGTCATGCATGAGATGCTGAGTTGCTCCAAGACAGCCTGTGAGTAGATGTTTGCTATGGAAACTACTGGACTTCAAAATGACACTCCTTCCAGTACCTTGTTGCCACCTTTTCTGATAGAGATTACCCACAAAAAAGCTGGTAGACCAGTTAGAGAGTAGTTCTTGCCCATTTCACTGCAAAATGCATTTTATGTTTCACTCTTCTGGACTTGTGGTAGTAGAGAAAGTCTGGATGTGGAGGAATAGTAATATTTTTAAGTGTTGCAGTTGCATTTGTCAGAGATTTTTTTTGATCTTTCTTTAAAAACCAAGTCAGTGAAACAAAATGAGTATGAATTGCTCATTTGAATGTGGAAACATGAGAGGTTGTATAAAGCTTTCTTTTGAAAATGAAAAGTTAAAAGAGTAGTTTTATATTCATTGTCTTTAATCTGGTAATGCTAAGGAACACCTACCAGTGCGAAATACTTAGAGGTAGGTGCTGTTAAAGTTTAAAACAAAACTGTGTCTCCTACAGTTAACGGAAGATAATTTTGAACATTCTGATGCAGTCTAATGTTTCAGACTAGGAAGACCGGATTACAATTTCTTCCTTTAACCTGTTCTAAAATAAGTCTCTAAGCAATGCTGAGAAGTCACCTTCTGTGGAATTGCATATATAAACATTTAAAAGATAACTTATTTGTACTGCATTTTAACTAGAATTCTTCCAGAGAGACTAGTTCTGTGTGTGTGTTCTGCACCCTGCTTTCTCCCCACCCATCTAATTCTGTTGTGTTCTTGGCGATCTGTGTCAGAACAGCAATGGGAATGCCAGTCCTGCATTGTCAGTTGTACCTTCTCTGCGCTGAGAAGGATGCCCGTCTATCCAAATCAGTCTGGGGAGTACAGGAAAAAGAATAGGGAGATTGAGGAGCACAGAAGTTGGATAAAGCTGCAATTTAGTGGTACTTATGGTAGATTATATACAAATTGTCATGCTTTTAAAATTCTAATCATTGTACATTTGAAAAACTGTTACTCCTTACTTACCTAACACGGTGCCTAGGGCTTTTTTTTATTAAAATCTCACAAGCTAGCAATGTTATGGTAACTTCTGAAACACTGATTTTACCAGAGGCAACAGGATTTTTATATTGTGACTTTTAGATTGCAGTAGTCATGAAACATTAAAAGATCTTTTGCTATCAGAAGTACTACAACTATGATGTTTCGTGTTCCTTTAACTAGTGGCATTTCAGTATTTGGCTTTTTATAATGCTCTAAAGCTAGGGTTTTATGATGCTGAGGAGTGAACATTAACTAAAACTGATGCTGTTAGTGAAGACTTTTAAACATACTTAATGCACAAGCTTGCACTGCAGAACCAAAAGTATGTTTAAGGTTTTAGTGTACTGGTTTCTGCAGTTCTAAAATTAATCTCCTAATGCATAGTTGCATAATGTTAATGTAGGTGAACAAATCCTCACTTAAATTTCTATAATGGATTTTGTGCAAAATAAAATACTTGCCACCTATAGGTACAGTACTTCTTGATAACTGATATTGCATCTTAGGGGGATCTGTATTCTTTCCTTCTTCCTCAGTCTCACGCCTCTCAACTGCTCAGTTTAAATGAAATATTAGTAACAGCTTAACGGTATGATGTGTGAAGCACTTAAATTCAGAAATACATTTCAAATGCCTTTAAGTTGCTGTAGTAATTCAGGTGTCTGTGTGCTGATACGGAGGTCACTTTGGGCAAAGAAAAACAAACCAAATAACCCACAACCCAAAGAATGAGCCAAAAAAGATTACCAAGGTCTGCATCAAGAATGAAAAGTGTGAAACTGTAAACTCTTCTGGAAAGGCTCTGCCTTTCACTTTTTACAGTGCAGACGCTGATTTTAGTTATTCCAAGGCGAGGACAGGCCAGTCCCTTCAAAATTCAGTGGCAGAATTTGGCCCTCAGTAGGTTTTAGTTTGTCCAAAGCAGAGAATGGTTTCTATATTTTTGCTCCTCTTGTGTCTGGATTTTGTCTTTAATTCAGTACTTTTACTCTCTGTTTGCACCATGTTGATTTTAAGTAGTCAGCCTAATTCCCAGACACTAAGAGAAAAGAAATAATTGCAAATAACAGTATTTGAACTTTCCAAAAGTTTGGTCATTGCTACTGTCATTAGTATAAAACATTAAAGCCTTGCTTCGCACTGAAAGATTTATTAAGTCATGTTAAAATTTCTATATGAAGTTGATATTTAAATGCTGATTTTAATTCCTTCTTAATTTAAAAGCATTTTTATTTTAGATTAAGTCATTCATTGGGGTATTTTAGCACCTTAAGAAATAGTAGCTGTGGTACTAATAAACTCTTCCCTCACCCATTGCTTTTTTCCTCTCTTATCATGTCATCATTTTTTATTATTCTTCACAATCGGAAGTACATTTCTATGATTGAAATATCTGTAATCATCTTGTTAAAGGAAAAACTTCTCAGCACAACTTACACAGTTTAACACTCTTCACGGTGTATTTACCTGATGCAAAGTTTGGTGGTCTGTATTTTTTTGTTATTATCTTCTGGCTGAAGAAAACAGTTGCTATGTTTCTTTTTCAGAGTAATGCTTTTAGGGAAAGAAGAATCCTCCTTCAGTAAGGGCCACCTGTATAAATATAGCATGGAGAAATTAACATACAGAATCACAGAATAGTAGGGGTTGGAAGGGACCTCTGGGGATCACCCAGTCCAACCCCCCTGCCGAAGCAGGGTCACCTACAGCAGGCTGCACAGGACCTTGTCCAGGCGGGTCTTGAATATCTCCAGAGAAGGAGACTCCACAACCTCCCTGGGCAGCCTGTTCCAGTGCTCCATCACCCTCAGAGGGAAGAAGTTCTTCCTCATGTTCAGATGGAAAACATCAATATCTACCTCTTAGAAATATTTTCCAAATGTGAAAGGTGTTTGGGTTCCCTGCCCCCAAGTTATTAGTAACGTACTATGTGATAAATGCAGGAGTCCAGCTGCCCAACGCTATCACAGAAGTGAGGAATACTACGTGGCAAAAAAACAACTTGACAAAGTAGTGTATTGTAATAAGGTTAAAAATTAGACGTTTATGTATACTAATGCAGCCATTCTAATAGATACTATGCTTTTTAGTCCTTGTGGTGGGTTAGCCCTGGCTAAAAGCTGAACTCCCACCTAGCTGTTCTTTCACTCCCCCCTCCCCAACAGGAAAAAGTTCCTGGGTTGAGGTAAAGACAGGGAGATCACTGACCAGGTACTGTCACAGGCCAAACGGACTCGACTTGAGGAAAATTAATGTAAGTTATTGCCAATCAAAAAAAGCTGAGAAAAAAACCTGAGAATAATCAAAATAATGCAGAGAAACACAGATAACACAAGAGGAGCCGCTTCCCACCACTCCCCATTCCCTATTCCCCCCTTCCCCCTCCCCGGCCGCCTCCTCTCCCCGCGGGGCGCAGGGCTGGGGCTGGGGGCTGCGGTCGGTCCCTCCCAGCCCCTCTCGGCCGCTGCTCCCTCCTCCCCCGGCTCCCTGCTCCAGCGCGGGCCCTGCCCCGGGCTGCAGCCCTTCAGGGCCAACCGGCTCCCGCCCGGGCTCTCCCCGGCCGCAGCTCCTGCAGGAAATATCCCCCGGCTGCGGCCTGGGGCCCTCCCCGGGCTGCGGGGGGGGCTCTGCTCCAGCGGGCTCTCTCCAGGGCTGCCGGGGAGCCCTGCTCCGGGCCGGCAGCCCCTGCTGCCCTCCTCCTCCTCCTCCGGCCTCGGGCTGCCTCTGCTGCTGCTCCCTCCTGGGCTTCCTCCTCCTCTGCCTCGGCCGCCTTTGGCCCTTTCCCAGCCCTGTTCCCCCCCCGGCCTTCCCCCGGCGCCCCCATCTTGGCTGAGGGCTCAGCTGTGCCCTGCGGTGGGGCCGCTGGAGCCGGCTGGGACCGGCTGGGTCCGGCCCGGGGCAGCCCCTGCCTCTCCTCACAGAGGCCCTGCTGCCAGCGCCTGTGCACAGACGCCCTGTACAGCCCCTCCATAGTAATGTTGGAGGACAGTCAGTTAGAAGGTACCTAACTTGTAAACTATCTAGATAGTGGTAACTGTGTGGGGGATAATGTTCTAATTAGTTTAATCAGAATTTTTTCAACTCACAAGCCATCTGTTTCTGCAGAAGTATTGGAGTTTTGTTTAACACTCGCCCACACAGCGTAGATTCAGTAGTGGGCAGGTGGATGAGATCATCAGTCTGAACAAAATGACTAAGATTCTGCTTAACTTTTTGCGTGGTTACATGGCCTTCATTCACTGTTAGTAATGGGTAATAGTTTGTCAAAATGCAAGGGGTAACAAATCAGTATTAACAGCCATTATTTCTGACGTATAAATATTTATTAATACGGTGGTCAGTACTAAGTGAACACATGGTAGTCTGTAGTCCTGCTATAAAAGAATGAAATGTTTTATTCAGAATTCTGGTTTGATGCGTATTTGAGATACAGTTCTTGCCTAGATCAAGAGTATGACTCAGGAACGTTTTAGAAGCAAGAATATGTGCAGTTAGGAAGATGAATATTAATCAGTAGTAAAATCAATGTACTTTTGTCTTTTTTCAGCCGAATAGGCCCTCCATCCTCTCCTACAGGAGGAGAGAAAGAGGAGAATCCTGCTCTGCTGGCTGAGAATTGTTTCAGGGAACTACTGGGACGAGCAACCTATGGAAATATGAATAATGCTGTTAGACCAGTTTTTGCGTAAGTTGAAAATTCATGGAAGGTCTTAATAGATTTTTTTTTTTATTTAATCCTTTAATTATGTTGCATGAAATTCCTCCTTCCTTTTCAACCCAAAGGATTCTACTAACAGTTTCTCATGTTTCTTCAAGAAATTGCCCCTCTTAATCTTCCCTTTTTGTTGCCTATCTATTGGCTTGAAGATAATTGTGGAGAAATGTGTCTCCCATTTTACTGATTTTAGAAGTGCAGTGTAATGATTTTGATGGATTGTTGCCTCAGCTGGCCTTTCTTTTGGATGTGAAACTGTTTATTCAAGATACTGATGTCCCACAGATGACTGTTGCAGTCAGTGAAGAAACAAGCCAAGTAAAATACAAGAAGCACAGAGGAATACTGTGACCAGATTAATACATAAAGATTTCTGTTTTCTTCCAAGACCTGTTTTGATATTCTGTGAGGAATAACTTTAACAGCTTGTTTAGTAGTGAATGGCAGATGTCCAAATAATAGACACAATATGCACAAATGCACACAGTACGAATTATAACTGAAGTATTAACTATCACAGAATCACAGAATGTTAGGGGTTGGAAGGGACCTCTGTGGGTCATCTAGTCCAACCCTCCTGCCGAAGCAGGGTCACCTACAGCAGGCTGCACAGGACCTTGTCCAGGCGGGTCTTGAATATCTCCAGAGAAGGAGAATCCACAACCTCCCTGGGCAGCCTGTTCCAGTGCTCCGTCACCCTCAGAGGGAAGAAGCTCTTCCTCATGTTGAGCTGGAACTTCCTGTGCTTCAGTTTGTGCCCGTTGTCCCTTGTCCTGTCGCTGGGCTCCACTGAGAAGAGTTTGGCCCCATCCTCCTGACACCCACCCTTGAGATATTTACAAGCATTTAAAAGGTCCCCTCTTAGGAGAATGTCTTCTGTTAGATGGCGTAGTTATTCCCACAAAGACGAAATATTGCAATCATACACTGAAAGACTTTAAAGCTACTGAAAGTGATTTTCAAGTTACTACTGTTAAGTAAGAACAGAAATGCAAAAAGATGATAGGGTAGATACTGAGGGCAGAAAACTTTTGTGACCCCTTGTTTTTCACCCAGAAGCATTAAATGCGAAGAACTGTGTTAGTATCTTGCTTTCCAAGTGTCCCTATTATACCAGTCTGATAGGAGTTTAACTGTTGCAAAGCTGAATGTTTTATTAAAAAAGTTTCATACTTTCCTACATTTACGATGTGCACTCCTTCAAAATACCTGCGACTACAGTGAACGTTTTAAGTACTAAACAGTGTGGATGGACTATTTTGAACTGTATTGCAGTTGCATTCTTACCACTTTATAGTTCATTTTAGGGTTTGTCTTGAAACTTTATCAGCATGTGGAGTTATTTCAGTCTTTTCAGTCATTTCAGTATCAGGGAAGTTTTCCACAAATAATTCCCAATTCATACAATCACACAATGGTTTGGGTTGGAAGGGTCCTTAAAGAACATCTAGTTCCAATCCCCCTGCCATGGGGGTTCACCATGCCATGGTTTACCCAACCTTCCACCAGACCAGGTTGCTCAAAGCCCCATCCAGCCTGGCCTTGAACACTTCCAGGGAGGGGACATCCACAGCTTCTCTGGGCAACCTGTGCCAGTGCCTCACCACTCTCACAGTAAAGAATTTCTTCCTTATGTCTAATCTAAAGGCCAGGTTGGATGGAGCTCTGAGCAACCTGGTCTAGTGGAAGACTGGGTTTCTGGGGTTTTTTTCCTTTCTTTTTGTAAAGAAATGCTGTAAAAGTTTAGTATTTTTGAAGAACAAGAGATGTGGAAAATGCGATTTCCAAGCTGCTTTTCCTAAACTAAAGGGGGGTGCTCTATCTAATCAGCCTCACTTTGTGAATGAGCAGAACTGGTAGAAAGAATGTTTGAGATAAAGTGCAATGGACTCACTATCTGAGTGAAAAACCTGACTTAGTTTATGTATATTTGATTAGAAAACAGTTTCTCCTAACAGTTTTCAACGGTTTCACAGCTTTTAAGAAAGCTCTGGAAGTAAAGAGAAGGCCACTTGTTACAGTGCTAACACTGAAGGTGCAGGTTTAGTTCCCACCTTGAAGGCTTGCTTCATGTGCCATTAGAATATTAGTCAACATGCTACCACTTCCTTGCAAAACTGAGAGAACAGTACTCCTTGCATCATAAGGCTGAGTACATTCAAAGATTGAGGGATTTAAATATACTGAAGATAGCTGAAATCTCAAGTCAGTCTCCTGGTACGGGTTTGCATTGACCTTAATTCTCCTTGCCTTTGGCAGAAAATCTCAATGGTTATAAGTGTCTGTGCTTAGTAGCTAGAAACTCTCAAATTCTCATTTTTAATGTAATCTGACAGATCAATCTGATAAACTGCTTAATGAAAGTAAAAAATTTTAGATTAATGTGGTATAAAAAAATGTGTATTTTGTGTCAACAGTCACAAGCTACTTAGACTTATTTAGCATGAATTTGCAGTGGTGAATAGATTAGGCAGATCCAGAGGGATACAGTAATATAGTGAACATAAACAACTTCCCAGTTGTAACAAGTTGAACCCATTTTGTCTCACTGTATTTCCATTCTTGTGAGTTATCACATCATCTGTGCAAGGGTTTTGAATATCAGAAGATGGGTGTTTAATATTCTTTCAGCAGACATGATACATGAGAAGATTAATTTTTTTTAATTTATATTCCTTCACATGCTTCAGTTATGCTTTCTAATCCTCGGTATCAATTTATCATTCTCTACTCGAAGGATTGCTTGGATGTGTGACAATGTGAGTGAATTCAGTGACCATTAGTGGCTCTCAATCCAAACAGTAGTACTTTGCACTAGTGGTTCTGCTCTTGCTTTTAATTTGAGAAACCTAATTGTGCACATTTCCTCCATATACGCAGCAGGTCTTCATGGAAGGCAAAGTTTGGTAGTTGTTAATCCAGTGATAAAATGTTTTAGAGTAGAATAGACAATTTTAGCTGGAAGGAACCTACAGCCATCATCCAGTCCATCTGCCTGGCCGCTGCAGCTCTGACCGAAAGTTAAAGCGTGTTGTGAAGGGCATTGTCCAAATGCCTCTCAGACACTGACAGGCTTGGGACATTGATCACCTCTTTCGAGTGGCTGATCATACTGTGTTTGATGCACCCTGGGTTGCGGTTTGCCCTCCGGGCTGCCAGGGCACACTGCTGGCTCCTGCTGGACCCTGCTGCTGACCAGCAGCCCCAGATCCCTTTCTGCAGGGCTGCTTTCCAGCTGCTCCTCTCCCAGTCTTTACTTGTGCCTGGTGTTACTCTATCCTAGATGTAGAATCTGGCATTTTGGCTTGTTGATTTTCATCCCATTACTCATAGGCCAGTGCTCCAGTCTATTTAGATCCCTGTGCAAGGCCTCCTGTCCCTCAAGAGCGTCAAGAGTACCTCCCAGTTTGGTATCATCAGCAAACTTACTAATGGTGTGTTCAACACCTGCATCCAGATTGTTGAGAAATAAGTTGAACAGAACTGGCCCTAGAATTGAGCCCTGAGGAGCATTGCTGGTGACTGGTTGCCAGCCAGATGTAGCCCCGTTCAGTACAACCCTTTGAACTCTGCCCTTCAGCCAGGTCTTCACTCAGCGCACTGGAAACCTGCTCATCTGACAGCTGGGCAGCTTGTCCGGAAGGATGCTGTGAGGGACAGTATCAAAAGCCTTACTAAAATCCTGAAAAACTGCATCCACCGCCTTCCCTTCATTCGCTAGGTGGGTGACAGCATCATAGAATGGTATTAAATTAGTTAGACAGAACTTTCCTTTCATGAACCCACGTTGACTGTGCCTCATGATTGCATTATTCTTTAAACACCTTTCAGCAGCACCCAGTGTAATCGTTGCCGTAGTTTTTCTAGGTACTCAGGTCAGACTAACAGGTCTGTAGTACCCTGGGTCTTCCCTGTCACCCTGCTTGTAAATTGGAATAATGCTGGCTAGCTTCCAGTCAGCAGGGACCTCCTCAGGCTCCCAGGACCTTTGGTAGATGATTGAGAGGGGTCCTGACATAACATCTGCTTACATCTGCTAACTCCCTCAGTACTCTGGGGTGAATCCCATCAGGCCGCGTGGACTTGTGAACGCTCAGCTGATACAGCTGGTCCCTTACAGTTTCAGTGTCCAGAAATGGAAAGCCACTGTTGCCACACTCGTGGTCCTCCGGCTCAGGGGGCTGGGCGGCCCAAGGTCTGTCAGTGTTATTAAAGACTGAGGCAAAAAACGCGTTGAATGCCTCTGCTTTTTCTTCATCCCTACTAGTCAGATGACCATCTCCAACAAGTTCAGTGTTTTCTTTAGACCTCCCCTTGCTGTTAACATACTTAAAAAAGCCCTTGTTATCTGAAACAACACTGGCCAGTTTCAGCTCTAACTGAGCTTTGGCCTTTCACGTTTTCGCCTTGCATAAACAAACCACAGCTCTGCACTCTTCCTGTGAAGCCTAACATTGCTTTCAGAGATCGTACAGTTTCTTTTTCCTCCTGAGCTCCACGAGGAGTTCCCTGTTCAGCCAAGCTGATCTTCTGCCATACTTGACTTATGACACATTATTGCTTAGATATTCTTTACTAAAAGAGCTGTGATTGGGGAAGAAAAAAAATAAACAAAATGTGACTTGATTTTAACTGAACTAAATGCACTACTCTGAAAATACTGTTTACTGTCTTTTACAAAAACAAACCTACACTGAATACCCTGCCTGCATGATGATGAGTGAAATATGTCAGCTGCAGCAATCTAATACTTCTTTTCTTAGGAGGAAAATTCCATTATACAAAGTATGCTGCTCATCAAGTTATTACACAAAACATTAACCTGGGCTGTCATCTTCCCCCTGCTGTCTTCCCATCAGCTCAGCTACCCGAAGCAGCAAATACTTTGCCTTTCTGGAAAAAGAAACTGTATGTCTTGTTTTGAGAGGAAGGGTTTTTAAAAAAAGTTATATAAGATGTAGTTGGCCATAATCTGCGTGAATGGATCTTTGGGGCAGATGAAGAGGAAATGCCAAGGGTAACAGAGAATGCATGCTCCCTGGAAAGATTAAGGGATCAGTTCCAATCAGGAGAAAATAGCGAAGAGTATGATTTTGTATTTGATGAGATAAAAAGAAAATAGGTTAGCTAAAAGAAGCTATCATGTACAAGAAATGATGGACTATACCGGAATCATACTAGGGAGAAAGAAGACATGAATAAATATATTATGAGCTGCTAAGCCTTGAAGGATTTAAAGAGGTAATTTTGTTTGACTTTCTACCCCAAGGCAGGATTAAATATACCTGTGTTTGGAATGTGCAGAAGAAAGGCAGCTATCCCCAACACATAGTCCAGTCTAATATTTTGTCATGCAAATATGCTGTTATCAAGGCAGACAAACACCTTTAAAATTCCTGAAATTCTTTACTGTAGGGATTTTTATTAAAGGTATGTAATGTGTCAAAATGGCAGTATGTTTTTTTTAGCTCTGCCATGGGCTGCAAGATTATTTCGGGCACAGGAGAGGGTAAATTATGCTCACTGGTTTAATCAGCCTTGAAGGAGACCTGTGTACTCAGCTGGGTCACTAGATGGTAGCAGCTGGCCGGTAAGTTACTTGAGACCCCCAAATTCTAGTCAAAGTGAGTTAAAGCATCCACAGTCCTCCTGTCTTCAGAGTACTGGCTGGACTTCTTTCACCTGTATGCTTTCACTCTTGTTATTTGAAGTATCTTTATATGTTTATTATGTTATTTGGGAAAGGGCAGACTAATAGTGAGTCTGTAGCTGAGATGTCTATTTAGAACACTACCTAAATTCAGTTTCTATAGAAAAGTTTTTTGTGGGTTTCTTTTATGCTTTTTTTTTAAACTTAAATCATTCCAATTAGAAGACATCCCGAATTAATTTTTTCAATCTTCTGGATTTAAAAATGTAGTTATTTTTGTCGTGCTTTTCTAGGTACTCAGATCTCCTTTTTGGAAAATTTGATGCGTGACATATTCATAGCTTTCAGCATAGTACTTAAGCAAAATTTCTTGTCTTTGCTTGAAACTCTGACAGAGTTTTTTATTGGTGGTTCCTATCCCATCTAAAGAGAAACTGAAGCATTTATCGTTCTGATTCTGTTTTGATATTTCTTGCAGAAAGTGTTGATAAGCTTCAGAGTGATAGACTATATACACAAAGAGTAGCTCTTTTTTGTTTTCCATATATATTATTAATGAAAGCACTATGAAAATGAGAATAGTTCTTAGACTCTCTGTTCTGGATGTGACATTCAACCTTAGTTGTTTTGTGGCTCCTGATTCAAAACAATTTCTGTATCTTATTTAGACTAAAACTCTGTCAGGGTATTATAACCATCATCTTCAGTGTATCTCTTTCATTTAAGTAAGTGTATAATGTCACAGCTGTTTTTATGCATGCACTTTGTGTGGAAACAGTATATTCTTCACTGCATATCTTTGGTATGACTAGATTCCTTAACTTCCTGAAACTAAAAGATCAGGAATTTCTGTTACAGACAAATGTTTTGTAACCACATCCTAAACCTTGAAAACAAATGTTTTTCTGAAGTTCTAGTTTTCTGATCTAGGTAATAAGGCATAGTTTAGAAGATTTATGTAAGGAAATGATCCCTTTGAGGTGAATTTTGAGAAAACTGTAAGGTGTAATTTATTGTATCTGTGGAATGTCCTTATTTCAGATACCTTAATTTTTGTTTACAGGCATTTAGACCATCATAGACTATGGGATCCCAACGAATTTGCTGTTTCCTGTTTCAAAATCATCATGTATTCTATACAGGTAGGATTATCTCCAGGATTTGTTTTCCTTGCATAAATGTTTTGAGTGCATGAGACAGGTTTAAATGCTCAACTCACCATGATAATGATGGACGGTAGATGAAGTCAAAGAAGGCAGAAGAATCCCTTCCTGTAAGTCCTTAGCCTTATTCTTTAAACTTCTCAAAGAATAACCTAATCATGGTTTGTGATCAGGTGTTACCTGGTTTGCTTTCGATTAATGTACAGTTGCAGAAGAAAAAAAGAATTCTTGATGGAAGGTAGTACAGAGGTCCCACAGCAAACTCCAGAACAAGGAGCAGGATAGCCATCCTGATCTGACATTGTGTTTGATAAATAAATCTCTCTTAATGCTCATGTCTTCATGCCAATACAGCTGTACTGCTTTGACAGCCTGAGAAACCAACTTCACAACCAACTGTGTTGTGCTAATTGATTTTTACTGTTGGGCAACCTCTATTGTCTGTTGTAAACATGATCAAAGTCTGATTCTCGGATTGCGTCAAGCACAGCCACCCGAAAGATAAAGTCATATAATTCCAGGTTTGTGGAAGAAAGCAGTGTGTTATCAGCGTTTGCAACAATGACACTTTTTTGTAAGACCAGCTGAAGTCCTTGAAGTGCAGTTGGCTGAGTGAAGTACCACTTCACGCTTCCTCTGTTCTTGTAGATGTTCCTGGATATTTAATACTGTAAGCTTTTCTGTACTGAGCTGGATGGACCAATGTAGCTTCATCTGTCATGGTAGTTTTTTTAATCTATATTTAATCGTAAATTGATGGAAATTTAGATAAATTTGTGAGTAAGAATGTTACAGAATAGGAACATTGTCATGACTGTAGCTGAATGGCATAGGCATTTATTCTCATTAAAGTCACAGATGAAGCTTTTTTCTGTTTGTTTGGTTTTTAATAGGCACAGTATTCGCATCATGTAATACAAGAAATCCTTGGACACCTTGATGCTCGCAAAAGGGACTCACCACGAGTTCGTGCTGGCATTATTCAGGTTCTTTTGGAAGCAGTTGCAATAGCAGCTAAAGGGTCAATTGGTAAGTCTTCTTAAATTAAAGGCATCGGGTCAAAGGATAGATTTTCAGGGTGGTGCTCATTTTTACTTTGTTTTCAGACAGAATGAAAGCGTATATTTTGAGAAGGTTTTGTAGTTTGGTTTTTTTTCTCCTTTGTGCTAACAAAATGCTTGAAAGCGTACTCGGTTTACAATTACTCAAATGTACTTACTTGGTTGTTTGTTTGATAATTCTTTACATTGAAAAAATGAGTATATGTATATTTATAGCCTTGTGAAAGGAAAGAATTTCTGTTTGATAAGAAGTCACGAAATCTGAGAGAACTCTGTGGCTACAAAAAGTCAAGAGGACTGTTGCTTTGTCATACAGCTGCTGTGAAATCAGTGGTAGTATGGGAGTCAAAAGTAGAATGATCTTTGAGAAATTTTGCCTTAGTAACTGTGAAGAAGCTGAAATAAGGTGTATTATGTCATTTAAGGTAGCATAGTTCCTTGATATAAGAGTAGTTATGAAGATGTGTACACAAACATCGTCTGCTGTTGTTTTTCTTTGGTGTCCTGCTGAAACATTACTACTTTGCTTCATTAGCTTGAACCTGAGCCTGTCCTTTCTCTTTATGCAAGGCTCACTTGCATTCACAGACTTGTGAAGTCTTTTACCATGTTATGAAAAGAGCTCATTATTTTTCCCATATATAGAACTGGATTTTTTAGCAGGTTTTGAAATAACTGAAATTCAGGTGCAAGTACCTGTGCTTTAACCCATCGTCAATACTTATTTTCAGCAACTACTTGTGTTTCCCATGTAAAACTTGAGTGGTGTGTTGACTCTGGCCAACAGCCATTTGCTCACTCCCCTTTCCCACAGGACAGGGAGAAGGTGGAAAGAAGCTGAAAAGTGTCATGGATCAAGAAAATGACAGTTTAATGGGTGAAGCAAAAGCTGTGTTCACAGGGAAGACAAAGGAATTTATTCAGTACCTTCCCATTGACAGGCAGATGTTTAGACGCTTGCTGGAAAACAGGGCCTGAAAATATAAGCTTTCATTTTCTTAAGGCATCTTTCCCTTTGCAGATGCAATCATTGTTACCTGTTGTTTCCAGGCCCAACAGTTCTGGAGGTTTTTAATACCTTGTTGAAGCACTTGCGCATCAGTGTTGACTTTGAGCTGGGGGATAGGCGCAGCTCAGCAGGAAGTGCCACATTCAGCACAAGCTCCAAGGAGAGCGATGAGAGGATTGTCCAGAATGCTATTATTCAAACAATTGGTGAGTAATGACAGTAACATGGACTCACTTAAGACTCCTCCCCTTCTCCCCCTTCCTCAATGAGGTGATACTAAAACATCTTGAATCAAGAAGGAGTAATGGCAAATGTGGTATCTCTAATTGTACTTGCTTCAAAATCTAAGGCTCACTTTACGGGTTTGACTGCTGAAAGACGGTTTTTTTATTTGTTAACTGAGCGGATAGCCAAGAAGCTCAATGAAAGTTAAAAATGTTGGTGGACAATAAATTCGTTGGTTATATTGTTATATGGCCCATGAAATATAGACATCGTTCTGTACCTGTGGTACAGAACTAATATTAGTCCTTTTATGAAAATCATAATGCAACCAATTACATACAGTAACATATTTTAGTAGGTATACTACTTGAAAATTTGTAGAAGCCAATGTTAACCGTAGTGGCAACAATGACACCTAATGGTCAGTTGTGCTACTGTGACTGAAGTACTTTTAAGCACAGTACTGAAAATAAGAGCAACAATTTCTGTAAATTATTTCATTAAAATAGCCTCTCCCCTTTTTTCAGATTTTTTCTTTGTGGTAGTGATGTATATTGCTGTGCATTTATGATGTGTATTCCTTTACTTAAAGAACAAGGGGAAATGTAACTTAAATGTTCTTCATTAATCTGTACCTTTGCTTAAGCCCTGATGCTTTCTAGAGCAGTAGCAAATATGTAGTAGATTAGTTCTCACCATTACAGTAAAACTCCCAAGTTAAAATATTAACACCCCTTCCCCCCAAAAAAATCCCAAAACCCTACAACCCAACATTTTGAAGTAAAGCTTCTTTCGATCAAAGTTACATTGATACTATTGCACAGCAATAGAATAGAGTATCTCAAGTTGGAGGGGATCCATCAGGATCATTGAGTCCAACTCCCTGCTCCTTGCAGGACTGCCTAACACTAAACCATAAAACTAAGAGTGTCGTCCTGACGGTCCTTGAACTTTGATAGGCTTGATACTGTGACTGCTTCCCTGGGGAGCCTGTTCTAGTGGCCGACCACTGTATCAGTGAAGAGCCTTTTCCTGACGTCCAGCCTGAACTTGCCCCGAAGCAACTTCATTCCATTTCCTCGTGTCCTGTTGCTGGTCACCAGAGAGGGGAGATCAGCACCTCCCCCTCCGCTGTCCCCCTTGAGGAAGGCGTAGACTGCAATGACCTCAGCCTTCTCCAAGCTGAACAAGCCAAGTGACCTCACCTGCTCCTCCTAAGTCTTGCCCTCAAGGCTTTTCATGATCTTGGTCGCCCTCCTCTTGGACACACTCTAGTAGACTGATGTCCTTCTTATACTGAGGCACCCAGAACTGCACACAGTACTCAAGGTGGGCTGCACCAGTGCAGTGTAGATTGTGACAGTCACCTGCTTCAACCATCTGGCTATGCTGTGCTTGATGCACCCCAGGACGTGGTTGGCCCTTTCTGCTACCAGGGCACACTGTTGATTCATATTCAACTTGCCATCCACCCAGCCCCCCAGATCTCTTTCCGTGAGGCTGCTCTCCAGCCTTTCATCTATCAGTCTGTATGTATGACCAGGATTACCCTGTCCCAGGCGGAGAATCCATTACTTGCGCTTGTTAAATTTCATATAGTTGGTAATTGTGCAGCGCTCTAGTCTGCCCAGATCTCTCTGTAAGGCCTCTCTACCCTCAAGGGAGTCCACAGCTCCTCCTAGTTTAGTATCACAGGCAAACTTAATGTACATTCGATTCCTGTGTCCAGATCATTCATAAAAACATTGAAGAGCACTGGCCCTAAGATTGAGCCCTGGGGAGCCCCACTGGTGACTGACCTCCAGCCTGATGTAACCCCATTTACTGTAACTCTTTGAGCCTGACCTGTCAGCCAGTTGCTCACCCAACGTGTTATGGACTTGTCTAGCTGTGTGCTGGACATTTTGTCCAGAAGTATCCTGTGAGAGACAGTATCAAAAGCTTTGCTAAAATCCAAACCCACCATATCTGCTGACTTCCCTTGGGTAACTAGAGGGGTGACCTTGTCATAACAAGAAATGAAGTTGGTTAAGCAGGACTTTCCCCTCATGAACCCTCACTGGCTGTGACCAATGACTGCCTTCTCAAGTGTTTTTCAGTAACTCCCAGAATAACCTCCATAATTTTACCAGGCACTGAAGTGAGACTGACAGGCTTATAATTACCAGGGTCTTCCTGCTTACCCTGCTTGAAAATTGGGACAGCACTTGCCAACTTCCAGTCAGCTGGGACCTCTCCAGACCCCCAGAACCATTGAAAAATAATGGAGAGAGGTCCCATGATGACATTGGCCAGCTCTTTCCATATCCTGGGATGAATCCCATCAGGCCCCAGAGACTTAAGCGCATCCAGCTGGAGCAGTAAGTCTCGAAAAAGTTAAAGGTTGGCCAGGAGTTTATCATTCCCCCAGTCATGGTCTTCCAACACAGGGCTCTGGGGATCCCAGGACCCATCACCGGTGTTGAAGACAGACGCTAAGAAGGCATTAAATGTCTCTGCTTTGTCTACATCCCTACTTGTGAGGTGACTGACCTCATCAAGCAACAGACCAAAATTATTGCTGGTCCTCTTTTTAAATATATGTTAACAGAAAAAAGCCCTTTTTGTTGTCCTTTGCAGTGCTGGCCAGCTTGAACTCTAATCAAGCTTTGGCCATGCGAATTTTCTCCTGCAGTGGTGAACAGCATCTCTACGGTCCTCCCGTGTCGCTTGTCCTTGCTTCCAATGCCCATACACTTTCCTTCTCCACCTACGTTTTAGAAGATCCCTGCTCAGCCAAGTTGGCCTTCTGCCCAGCTTGCTTGACTGCTGACACTTCGAAATTGCCTGCTCCCACGCTCTTCAAAAGCAATTGGCGTTCGTGGACCCCAGAGCCTTCAGAAGCAGATTCCGAGGGGACCTCACTAACTACCTCCTTTCAGCAGCCTGAAGTCTGCTCTGCCCATATCCAGGGTCGAAGTTTTGCTGGCGGTTTTTTTCCTATTGCAAACGATTTGAAACTCAACTACTTCATGGTCACTGTGACCAAGACAGCCGCCAATCACCACTTTGCCCAGGAGTCCCTCTCTGTTTACAAACTACAAATCTAGGAGGGCACCTTTTCTAGTCAGCTCCCTTAGTACCTGCACCAAGAAGTGCTCTTCAACGTGCTTCAGAAATGTCCCGGACCTGTTTGTGTCTGCTAGATGATATTCTCCGTTGATGTCTGGGAAATTGTAATCACCCATAACGACCAGGGCAGCTTGTATCATAGAATCATAGATTGGAAAAGATGTCTGAGATCATCAAGTCCAGCTGTCAACCCAGCACCATCATGCCTACTAAACCATATCCTGAAGTGCCACATGTACACGTTTCTTGAACACCTCCAGGGATGGTGACTCTACCACCTCCCTGGGCAGCCTATTCCAATGTCTGACCATTCTTTCAGTAAAGACATTTTTCCTAATATCTAATCTAAACCTCCCCTGATGCAACTTGCGGCCATTGCCTTTCATCCTATCGCCTGTTACTTGGGAGAAGAGACCAGCACCCACCTCACTACAACCTCCTTTCACGTAGTTGTAGAGAGCGATAAGTTCCCCCCTCAGCCTCCTCTTCTTCAGGCTAAACAACCCCAGCTCCCTCAGCCACTCCTCATAAGACTTGTTCTCTAGACCCCTCACCAGCCTCGTTGCCCTTCTCTGGACATGCTCCAGCACCTCAAGGTCTTTCTTGTAGTGAGGGGCCCAAAACTGAACACAGTACTCGAGGTGCGTCCTCACCAGTGCTGAGTACAGGGGCAACAGAGGTATCCCTTAATTCCTTGTAGAACAGTTCATTGGTGTCTTCATCCTGGCTGGCTGGTTGATAGAAGACTCCCACAAGAACACCCACTTCATTTGCTTTCCCCTTCATCCTTACCCAGAGGCTCTCAACCGTGTCATCTGCAACTGCATTTGCCATACAGTCCAACCCTTTCCTTACATTCAGCGCCACCCACGTCTCGCCTGCCCTGCCTGTCCCTCACGAGCCCGTCACCGTCCATCACAGCACACCACTCACAGGACTCAGCCCACCAGCTTTTGCTTACACCAATGATGTTATATCTCTGGGACTGGGCCAAAGTTCTATAGCTCCTCTTGCTTATTCCTCATGCTGCACACATTGGTATGGAGACATTTCAAATGTCCTTCAGTGTACACAACATAGTGTGAAGCAGACTGAAGGACCTCGCTAGCACACCATTCCTCAAGTATTGGTGTGCCACCCTCAGGCTTATCTCCAGCGAGCCTGGTTTTCTCCCTTTCCCCCTTCAAATCTACTTTAAAGCTCTTTCGATGAGCCCTGCTAACTTCCATGTGAAGATCCTTTTCCCCCTTTGAGACAAGTGTACCCTGTCTGTTGCAGCAGTCTTGGTGTTGTGTAGACCTGACTCATGATCAAAAACCCCAAAATTCTGCCAGTGATGCCACGCTCAGAGGCAGGTATTGATCTGCTGGCCTTCCTGTTTCTTCCCTCATCGTTCTCTGCAACTGAAAGGACAGAGGAGAAGGGTACTTGTGCTCCTGATCCCTTAATCAGTTGTCCCAAGGCCCTGAAGTTTGTCTTGACCACCCTTGGACTTCTTATTGCAACTTCATCGCTCCCTACATAAAAAATCAATAATAGATAAAAATCGGACGGCCATACCAGGGTAGGAAGCTTTCTCTTCACATCTTCAACCTGGGCCCCAGCGAGCCAGCAGACTTCCCTAGGAAGTAGGTCCGGAGTGTATATTGGGCCTTCTCTTTCCCTCAGGAGAGAGTCTCCTATGACAGTGACCCATCTTTTTTTCTTTATGGAAGCAGTTTTGACACAGGGCTTAGCCTGACGTAACCTTGGAGACACCTTCAAGCTACATGAAGCATCGTCCTCGTTGTTGTTTGGTTCCACCTGCAGAGCCTTGTACCTGTTCTGCGAGGGCACCTGGGAGGGTGGGACAGTCACAGAGGAGACATGCCTGCTGCGCCAGGCAGGATCTTGTTGCCATTGCCTCCTGTCACTTAAGTCAGTCTCTTCATCCCCCAGCCTGTATTGATGTTGGGGCAACCCCCAGTGTCGATACAGGCTGGGGGATGAAGGGATTGAGAGCAGCCCTGCCAAGGACTTGGAGGTACTGGTGGATGAAAAGCTGAACATGAGCCACCAATGTACGGTCACAGCCCAGAAGGTCAACCGTATCATGGGCTGCATCAAAGAGAAGGGTGGCCAGCAGGTTGGGGGAGGGGATTCTGCCACTCTGCTCACCTCTGCTGAGACCCCACCTGGAGTCCTGCATCCAGCTGTGGAGCCCTCTAGCACAGTAAGGACATGGACCTGTTGGCAGGGGCCCAGAGGAGGGCCACGAAGATGATCCGAGGGCTGGAGCACCTCTCCTGTGAGGACAGGCTGAGTTGGGGCTGTTCAGCCTGGAGAAGAGAAGGCTGCTGGGAGACCTTATTGCAGCCTTCCAGTACTTAAAGGGGGCTTATAAGAAAGATGGGGAAAAACCTTTTTAACAAGGCCTGTTGTGACAGGACAAGGAGCAATGGCTTTAAACTAAGGGAGGGTAGATTTAGGCTGGGTATGAGGAGTAAATTTTTTACCATGAGGGTGGTGAAACAATGAAACGCGGTGCCCAGAGAGGTAGTGGAGGTCCCGTCCCTGGAAATATTCAAGGTCAGGCTGGATGGGGCTCTGAACAACCTGATCTAGTTGAAGACATCCCTGCTCATTGCAGAGGGGCTGGACTAGATGACTTTTAAAGGTCCCTTCCAGCCCAAACCATTCTATATTTCTGTGAAGTCAGTTTAGCCAGGCGGAGAGAGAATAGGCGACCCTCTCTAGCAGGTGTCCAGCCTGCCTGCCGGGTCTGTCCCAGGGAAGGTAGGGTGGGGTTCTAGCAGTCTGTCTCCCTCCTAGACTCCCTGATACCCCTCAACCTACTCCCCCCACCCAGGAGCTCTGTCACTAAGCAGAGGAGTTCCTCTCCCTGGGCCCACCTCCCACCGGTGGGCTCGCTGCTGCTGTCTGGAGCTGGCGTAGGAGCAGAGCCCACTCCTGAGCCTGGCCCTGGGGCAGCAGCGTGTTCCCACCAGAGCTCTGTCTGGGGATCTGCGTCAGTTGTGGTGGGTGCTGAGCTTATAGAGACCACGGCTTTCTGCAGGGTGGATACCGTTGCTCCCTGGTCGGGCGGCAGAGCAGCAGTGCCCTTCCTGCGCGCCGACTGTCGCGTCGCACCCTGGTCACTGCTTTTATAGGTGTGGGGGCTTGGCTGCCATTGCTCGTCGCCCTGCCCAGGTCTGATCAGCTGCTGTTGCGCAAGCTGCCAGCCGGGTCTCTAGGTTCCTCTGAGGTTCCTCCAGCTCAGGAATCCCCCATGTGCACCACGCTGGAGCACTCCTGCTCCTACAGCACCGGAGCTGCTTACCTTACAGCCTCTAAGTAAAGCACTAGACGTATAATACTTGTATATCTCTGAGATTTCTGTTCGCACACCTGTAACATTTAATGGTGACTTAAGAACAGACGAAAGTAGCAACACTGTGTTCTGTAAGAAAGGCTTCCAGTGCCTGACTAGTTACAAATTAACAGATGTCACAAATTTAACTTTGAAATGGTATATTTACAGGAGGGTAAAATTAGAAAGTTTTAGGATTCAAACAGGAAAGCGAGTGTCATGAAAAGACTCTGTAAAGCCGTTTAGCTGAAATGAACATGCAAGTATTATGCCCTAAAATAAATCATAGTTTTCTTTCTCATCTGTTTTGACCTCATAAATATATTCCTTGTGTTTATAAGGCTTTTTTTATAAAGAGAAGGGTTGTATATCTCTTTCCTTCTGTGATTTCATTCCATTTTTATCTAGGGTTTTTTGGAAGCAATCTCCCAGATTACCAGAGATCAGAGATTATGATGTTCATCATGGGAAAAGTACCTGTTTTCGGGACAACTTCACAATCACTGGATACTAGTCACCTTGGGTTTGTAGATCCTACACTTTTTAATTTCTAATTAAAAAACTAGTTTTTAGAATCCTGATAAATTAAGGAGTGAAAAAAAAAGTAAAAGAAGTGAAATGCACATTCTCGCTTGTTGCTTGTTAGGGGCTGTATTAAATGCCATGCAGAATCAAGGCAAGCATAGTGTCAGCAGTATGAAATCGGTCTCCAAACACATTACTGATAGAAAATACCTGATTGGAATGCAATTGATTTTGCACTAAAACTTTTCTTCTTTCCACATCTGTACAAATGTTTCTGAAATTATCTACTTAATGGTGGTGAGTTCCATAACTTCTTATATGTGTGTTTTGTGAACAAGGAAAGTTGAACTATGACTACGTTTTTTGGAATAGCTGCATAACTTACGAGTGGTTTTTGGTTTTTCTTCATTCTGTGCAAGCTGATTTCAGATTAAGAAATAAACTGCAGAAAGTTCCAGTGAATTGGTTTTGGTTTAGTTTTTTCCTATTTTTTTTAGAAATAGGAAGAAGCTGTAGGTGGGCAGACTCCTGTAATAAACCCATAATTAAAAAGCTGCCATACGCTGAAGTAATATTTTGCCCTGTAACATCAATAATTATGTTTAAAGACTGCTTTCCCTCAGTAGGACGAAAGTCACTGAAGAGGTTGCAGCTATTCTTTTCAGGTGTGCATGGATACTTTGTACCGCCTGTGTCTGATTTCCTGCTAGCTTAAGTAGGAAGTCATTGTCATTCTCCTGGCTTCTTGGTAGGTTTTCACACAGTGTTGTGTCCCTGCAGTATGGGACACTATTCCATGGAAGACAGAAATCTCCCTATGCCAGGCAGTTACCACTCATTAAGAAGGTATTTGAAATACAGACCCATTTAGAATATGTATTTGGGTTACCAGTTGCTGTGGTGTTTTTTTTGGTTTTTTAGCTATACAGTTTTACTTTATGGGATTCTTTGTAAACATGAGACTGAGTAGTATGTTAATATGATGTGCCTGTGTCATTCTGAATGAAGCAGGCTTTCTGACTGCTGATACAGTCTTGCATTATTTAACCTGAGAATTTGGTCTCTGCTACACGAGACGTTTGAATGATACTGCCAACTAGATGTAGCCAGGATTATAGCCAGTGGACGTGGAAGTTTCCACTGTTATTGTAGGGGCCAAATTTTGTGAAGAGGCGTGCTCTTTCCTTACGCTGTTTGGTGAACAAAGGGGTTTATACCTTCTTTACTTTTTTGAAAGAGTCTCTTTGAATGGAGCAATTTATTCCAAGTGTACTTTTACCTTGCAAGAACAGTGCATATGTGACTATATACTGATAGGTATTTAATCAGTAGATGGAAAATGAGAATATGTAAAGAACAAATTAAGTGGTTTTCTGTGTACCTTCCTGTGATCGGGAAAAATGAGGGTTCTTTCAGTTTTTCTTGCTGATTTTACAAATTACTTTTTTTCAGTCTCAAAGTTTTGGGGTTTGACTTAAACAAGAAGTGTCCTGGTTTCTTAAAAAGACTTGATTACATTTTAATTTAGAAGAAATTCGGAGTGCTGATGCTTGTGAAAAATGTCAAGTGTGTAGTGATTGAACATTTCAGATACAAATGGATTTCTGAATGAAACATGAAGATCTACATCTGCTTCACCGTGTATCATTTACTGTTTTTTCAGCTGTGTGTGTTTCATTTTTTAAGCCTTCCTATAAACATCCCTTTCAAAAACATTTAGTTACTGCGCCTCATTTAGAGGTCTTTGCCCCTTATTTGTGGTCATCCAGCATCCCTTCCAAGACTGCTGTATTCACTTGTCAAAATCGCAGTTGTTCGAGTATTGTCTGGAGTCAAATAATATTTTGAAGGCATGCAAAGAAACTAATTTTCAACTTTTTTCCAATTGTAGGGATTTGGGAACTAGGAGGATTCAGATCATGTTATTGAGATCATTACTTATGGTAAGCCTTCTGTGTTCAGTATATTATATTGTAAGCACACAGTGTTTCACTTTGTGCATACATTTGTACTTATAAGCACAGTATTACAACTCTGTGTTATGAAATGAAACATGCCTTCATATTATGTAGATATGTAGTTCTACTGGGTAAAATTGTGACAGCATTTTCCCAACTTACATCACAAGCAGCTCAAGAAGTGTTCCTCCATCTCTTAGAGCACTTTAGTGAATATCAGTTATAATTGGATCTGCAGATCCAAAAGAACATCACAGAGTGGGTTGAGTTGACTAGTTCTGCCAGCAATGCTAGCAACATGAAAGTGAAATCACTTTTGTCTTTGACACCAGAAGAGCTGTAATTAGTAGAATGACTAGTGTTTTTAAAACTATAGGAATAGATGCCTGTCTCCAAGCCCTTAGAGCCTCAAGCACCCCTGTTCTTCCCTTCCTAGTATTTCCCAAGTTTCTTGTAAGGTATAAATTAACTGTTTTATAACAAATACATTTTTCAGCTGTAAATCTTCAAACATTGTGATGGTAGGAGTCAGAAGTGGGTAGTAAAGGAGGCTCTTGCCTGTAGAATCCTGGCCTATTTTGTTGCAGAAGCTGAAAACTGTTTAGTAACTTGAGTAGGAGATAGAGCATAAAGAATGATTTAATGTCTAAAGCAGTAGAATACCTTCCTGGAAAATGAGTTCCTGTCGCTGCTTTGACATGAAATTTGTGTGTTGTGTTAGGCAAATCACTTAAACCGTTCTTTGCTTGTCAGAATATGAAATCCTAGATTCTGGCTTGCAGAAGAGCTGTGCATTTACAGTTGCAATTTAAGGATAGAAGACATGTTAGAAAGGACCTCAGGGGGTCATTTTGCACAGTCTTCATTAAAGATAGACTCAGCTATGCCTAAACTGTTCCTGACAATGTTCGTCTCACCAGTCTTAAAAATTTCCATTGAAGTCAGTAAGAATTGTTCCAATTATTTGGGGTGCTGTGTAGGCTGTAAGTATGCCTTAAGGGATTCAAATTGTGCATGTGGAAGGAATTTAAGATTTTTGACACTGAATTTTGTTTTGGATCCTCTTTTAGAATATGGAAGTAAAATCCCATCATGGCATAAAGATGTGAAAATGAATGTTTTGCAGCTTAATGAATTACTCAGACATTGATAAACATTGTGGAAAAAATGTGGGAAGGATTTGTGTTCAGAGCAAAGCTTTTGTTGTAGTATAGTCTGCACACATTAAATAAAGAACTAGAAACTACTGAACTTTACCTGTTCTGTGTACTGAACTGAGCATTCTATGTCATGTGTTCTTTACAAAGCAATAATACTTTGTAACATAATTAGTCTGTTGTCATGCATACCTACAGACAGACAATTTAATGTTGTTTAGGCAATTAAAATCTGGCACTTCGTTAAAGGTATGCGCTTTTATTTGCAGCCTTAGACCTTGTAATATTAGTAATTTTCCATTTTCAAAATGATTGATTAGATAACTTCATGTGCCCTCATGCTCTTCTGCCCACCAGTTCCTTTCAACATATTCAGTTATGCTGTAGGACTAGGGCTTGCTGCCATGTTGTGGTTTAACCGTGGCAGGCAGCAAAGCACCATCCAGTTGTTTCCTCATTCTTCCCCAGAGGGACGGGTGAGAGAATCAGAAGGGTACGAGTGAGAAAAGTGGGTTGAGATGAAGACAGTTTAATAAGTAAAAAAAGGAAACAAAGAAAAACAAAATGAAGAAAGAAGAAAAACAAATTAAAAAAACAAGCAAACAAAAAAACAAACAAAGAATCAAACAAAACCCCCACTCAAGCAAACTGCAAAAAACCCCACCCAATACCCAATTGCTCGCCACCAGCCAGCTGATAACCCAGCCAGTCCCCAAGCAACAGCAGCCCTTGCAAACTGCCCCCAGTTTTATTGCTGAGCGTGATACCGTATGGCGTGGGATATCCCTTTGGTCAGCTGGGGTCAGCTGTCCCGGCTGTGCCCCCTCCCAGCTGCTTGTGTGCCCGCCGCCTCCCCGCTGTCAGGGCGGTGTGAGAAGCTGAAAAAGCCTTGGCGCTGTGTAAGCGCTGCTCAGCAATAACCACATCATCCCTATGTTATCAATACTGTTTCGGTCACAAATGCAAAACACAGCATCATATATGCTAGTATGAAGAAAATCAACTGTCCCAGCCGTAATTCATACAACACAGTTCACATGTGAAAGCTGTAATGACATGGAATATGCAGAATGCAGATACAATTGTTATGCAGAAACTTATATAAACATATGATTGCTTTTATTATACTTGAATCTGGGATTATTTTGTTCCCCTCCTCCTCAACAGCTTATGCTTGGCATTCTCTGAATCCTCTTTGTGTCTTGAGATTGTAATAGTCTGGTAACCTCCACTTTAAGGAACAGTAACTTTTTAAACATTTCTGACTGCTGTAAATGTTCAGCTGATGAATATTTAAATTGTCAGATTGAAGTTAACTTTTCCTTGTGTGCCTACAGAGCTTGCTTTAAATATAAGCAATCAGGTGAGGCAAGGCAGCAGTAGTATTAGTTTTAAAAAAGAAAAAACAACACCATGGTACTAGATTTCTAAGTGATGTTTGCTGCTTGCTTTCTTTTTTGCAATAAAGTATTATCCATACATGTTTAAGATGCACAACATAGGCCTGATTTTTCTATTTTTCTTCACTTTGGTATACTCAGTGCTGTGTATGAGCAGCTCAGAGCCTGAAATGGAAAGGTCTCTGTTGGAAATATTACCGTCTTCATTTTATGTCTTGCAACTTTTCATAGGCTGTTTCTCAAAAAAAAAAAAAAGATTCATGAATGGTACCTTTATTTTTTTTATTTTGGGTGTGTTGGTAGAGGAGGGTTCCTGAGAAATACCACTTTAAAACAGATGAGGGAGTTCATTTGAACATGAATATTAAAGTCCTGCCAAATTCATAGTGAGGTTAGGAATTTTGAAAGCTAACAGAGTAGTGCCCTTTGAATCCACCCTTCAGGTGCCAAAGCAAGCCCACTAAAAAGTGAGTGACAGCTGCAAGTAGTTCTTACAATGCACTAATGACACACATTAATTTTACTTCTGACAATGAACAGGTGACTTCAGGATACAAAGCAACAACGATAACTAATGCACTTCCTCCCCCGTTTCTGGACCCGTTACTGTCTCCTTCACTCATGGAGGACTCTGAGCTGAGGCAGCTAGTCTTGGAAATACTGCATAATCTCATTGATCGGCATGACAACAGGGCAAAGCTCAGAGGGATACGGTAATTCTTTTTCTTTGCTTTGGCCTACTTGAAATTCTTGTTTAAGATCTGAAGGATAACTAATGTTGATTTTTAAATGTTTTTCCTAATATGAAATGTTAATGTACTGGTTTTGGTAAACGCACAGTGCTCAGTGTCATTTATTGATCGCAAGGCTTTTGCAGGTAAGCCTTACTGCGTGATGTCTTAAATGACCATTGTAAATATCTGCTAGTTTAACTGTGGAAGGCAGAATACAGTATTTTACGTAGAGAAAAAAATAATATGTGGTTGTCATAATTCTGTCTATGGTTCTTTGTCTTCAACTGAAATTTGAATGTCATTGTTAAACATGGATATAATTAAAATGGAAATTGCTTCAAGATTTGTTTGAACATTCATGTATTTCACATCCTCTTTCCCTTTCAGCTTCTTTTTGCTAAAACGACATTTTTGCTTCCTTTGCAGAATAATACCAGATGTTTCTGATCTAAAGATAAAACGAGACAAAATTTCAAGGCAAGACGTGAGCTTCATGAAGAAGGTAATAGAATGAAAAAGTTAACTTTTCTGTCTAGAAAGAAGATAAAGTAACTGAACCTGTTGCTTTGCTTTTCTTTTACAACTGTGTTTTTGCAACAAGTTGCAAAGATCAGTATTGAGTGATTTGAATTCACATTACAGTGATTTGAATGTTGAGGTGCTCTAGATACTTGGGAGGTGGTTCCATGAAATAAAATTTGCATTTATGTCTTCAGTGAAAATTGTTGCATGTGTGAAACTAAGAACAGTGTATATCTAAACCATGATTCTGAAAAGACCTCCCTATACTTAGATGCCTGTGCAGCATTTCATTCGTGCTCAGTAGTAGGTTTTGATTTGTGTGGCTTTTATTTTGCTGGATTTTCAGATTTTTTTCAATTTTAAAATCTTATTTAAAAGCTCTGGTACAGGGTCTTGTGTCTTATGTTTTAAGTAAAGATGTCAGAAAGTTGACTTGGAAGAAAAAATGCACCTCCTTACAAGATTGTTTCTACAGGACATTGTGCCAGTTGACCTCTGAGTGTGTTTGGCTGTAAAAAAAAAAAAAACAGATTTTTTTTTTTTAAATGATGTTCAGATGGAGTGGAATTACTTCTTTACAGTAAACATGTTTTCTACATGGGAAAAATGCATATAGTTATTAGTGTGCTCTGTCATTCATGACTATAGTTTATCTATGTAGGTATGTTTGTTAAGAAAAAATGCAAATGACTGAAGTCACGCTTGAGAACGTTTTAGAATGTTTATCACTGTTACCTGCCTGTAGAAAATATGTTAAATTTCTCAGAGATATCCCATGCTGCTTTGTTTTTGTTTGCTATTAGCTGTGAAATAAAAAATGTGTGTCTTCAGAGTGCTGATTTAATCTAATATTCTAATTCTAAAAATCAGAAGAATTGCAGTTTAACTTGTCCAGAGGCAAAATACTACATATGTAATAATATGCAAAATAGAGTTGTGCAGGTTTCAAGTAATGTTGCAGGTACTTGTGCTTGATAAGTTGGTACAGTTGGGATTCCTTGCGGTATATTTACACCTGTGTTGATTAATACTGGAATAATACAAATGTAAAGAATACTCCAGCTTTGGCAGTTCTTAGTAATGTATCTTTGTAAAAACTGAATTAAATTTTAATTAATTTAATATCAAGGGTTTAAAACCGTTTGGGTAAGCTATATTTGCTGATTTTGCTAAATTAAAATTTTAATCGTTAAGCTAAATATTTGAATTGTTAACACTCATCGGAAAAAGAGGGTGGGAGGGGAAAAGAGACTCTTACCAGGTCAAGAAAAGATTATACAGTCTTCTAGAAAAAAAGGTATTAACCCTGTGGAATGAAGTCATTAGATAATTATCTATGTGATACTGTTTCACATGCATATGGTAAAACTGATGTTAATCAGCTAGTTTAGATGTGTATGTTTGCAGCCTACTCTTCCTAGATTGCTTGCATATTCAAAGGAGAGGGGTGAAGCACCTCCAGAAGTCCATTAAGATCTGAATGGCTGTCTGGGCTTGTTTGGTGTTATATGAGGATCCTAAGGCAATTGTGTATCATACTTAGGAATTTCAGTACCTAAAATTAAGTGGATTTAAACCAGACATAGGCACAAAACTCTCTCCATCTCAGTTCACCTTCTCAAGCCAGCAGGTTTATTTCTGTCCTTTCTGTAAAGGGAAATGTTGAACTTCTTGCATTTTGCAATATTCCTGAAAGATGCTACATGTCGAGAAAATCCACATAATTTATTTTCATATCTAGGTGCAATTCTTTATCAGTGGGATGAAGAATTTCATTACTTTTGTTTTCCAAATACACTGTGTCTTTAAGCAGCTAACCTTTACTGTGCTTATTTCATAGTAGCTTCTGTGCTTTACTGTTAGCTCTGTATCCCTCTTTTCTAAATAAAACATATATTTAAACGACTATAGATCTTATTTTAGAATTAATAAGAAGACTAACATCATCTCTATTATTTCTGAAGTAAGTATGTCCTGCTTGAAAAACAGATATTAAAAATGAGTTTTCTTTCTCCTAAAGCTGAACTAGTACTTGTAGAGGTAAAGCATCAATCCTTAGACCTTGAAAATGAAGTGTGTCAACTGATACAGACCTGTATCCTCTACAGATTAAGAAAGTTGGGGTGGTACCAAGTCACGTGTTGCATGCAAAATCTGCTTCTTAACCTGCCTTTCTGTATTTTAAATTTTCGTGTTGAAATAATAGTTTCTTTACAAAGATTTGTTTGAGCACACTGTTACGAGGAAAGGAAAGATATTTGTGAAGTTGAGGGTCTTTCATTAGATAACCTATGTACTTCACTAGAGCTAGAGCCTCCCTGTGCACAGTGTAAATGAGCCCTACTCATCCTCTGAAACACCCTCTAGAAGAATATTTTCTTGTTTTGCTATTCAAGGAGGCTTGTTTCATGAATGAATTTGATGTCTTCAGAAGAATAACTCTTTAAACTCCTCAGTTACCTGAACTTTCTTGAGAATGTTTCATGATCTGCTTTTTATTTCCTCCTTTTCACAAATGGGCATTTTTTAATGAATATTTAGATAGAAAATGAATGCCAGTGTCTGACACACAGTGCAGTATTCATGTGTGATTGTCTGTGTCATCTTCCCCATCTGTACACTCATACATAAAACAGAGCAGTACTGTATTTATAAAGAAGTTGCTGTGACGGTAGTAATCTAATAGTTTCCTCGATTAATCATGTGCTTGGAATCATTTAGGTCGGAAAAGACCTTCAAGATCATAGAGTCCAACCGTGTCAACAAGTCAGACTTGTTTGTGTATGTGTGTGTATGTATGTATTTTATCCTTTTTTGTTTTTTTTTAATTCTCTATCTAAAATGATCTAACATAGAAGATGGTCCTACTTGGAGCAGGGAGTTAATATGCTTTCTAACCTAAATTATTCTGTGATTTTAATATTCCTTTTCTGTTTTTTTCTTTTGTAGCATGGTCAGCAGTTGTACAGACACATCTACTTAGGCTGTAAAGAAGAAGACAATGTCCAGAAAAACTTTGAGCTGCTGTTTACATCTCTAGCTCTTACCACGATTGAACTGGCCAACGAAGAAGTGGTTATTGACCTCATTCGGTTAGCTATTGCTTTGCAGGTATGAGTCTGCATCAGTGTTGGGTTCACTTATTGACAATTCATATTTGTAAATGGAGATGTGGATAACTTTTTTGTTTCCATATTGGTCCTCAAATTGGAAATCACATCATGCAGTCCTAATTTTAGCAATCCATTAAGGAAGTGCACTTTATACATAACACTTATTAATAGGGAAGCTTCAACTAATGAGATCTGTTGCAAACTTCTACAGCATGTTCTCTTCAGGAAATATAGCAGATGTGGAAATCTGTTGAAACATTTCCTAAAATCACCGATATATTCATTAGCAGATTGACAAAGTATTCTTACAACCTGCAGTCTTGAGTCCATGTTCTGTATAAAATAAATGAATTGTCCTTACCTTGATAGAAAGCTTTTGGTTAATTGATTCACTGGAGGTGTTTGTCAAGCCAGGCTGTTAAATCTTACCTTAGAGTAAAATTCTATCAGTGTGTTGACAGGCTTTGTTCCTTAACATTTCCTTTACAGGATCAAACTTTATTTCGTACTTGCATATAGTCCTCAGTGAAACTGTATAACTTAGTCGGTTTATCTGTGTTGAAATTTAAGCATGCCGAAAATGCACCGCTAGCATGTGCAATGGAAATTTGATGAAATTGTGTCCTGTATTCCCAGTTCACTCTCTGACATTAGTCTTATTCCCTAATGTGCACAGGCGTTGTGAAACATCTGAAATGCAGAGTGCATCTTTAATTTTAAAATATGTCACCAAACCAATGTCTTAGTCATTGTGTGTTTTACGAGAACAAAAGTAATACAATCTAAATAAACATAGAACTGCTAATAAGCATTAAATGATTCCTGTTGTGGTACTATGTCTGTGACTCACAAGAGTGATTTTTATTATTAAACTACTGTTTCTAGTTTTCCTGAAAAAAAGTTATGATCAGCAGGTGATAAGGACAAGAGACAACTGGTCATTAACCACTACTGTCTTTCTGAGAAACAGAAGTTTGAGTTGAGTAGACTTACTTCTCTTCATAGGGATTGAATCCTTCAAGCTCTCTTCACTTCAGATCAATATACACCTAATTCAGGAGTGAGCTGAAAGATTAGGATTTTGAGATGAGATGTATTACATGCTAAGTAATACCAAATAGTCATCATAGGTCAGCTAGTGTTACTACTAATAATTTTGACTTCCATATATTCAGAACAGCCTGTTAGCTGTGGGGAGTGTAATGCTGTCCTTTATATTTCAGGACCTTGCCATCATCAATGAGGATAATCTGCCGATGTTTAATCGTTGTGGTGTCATGGCATTGGTTGCAGCGTATCTAAACTTTCTGAGTCAGATGATCGCAGTTCCTGCCTTTTGTCAGCATGTCAGCAAGGTAACACATATTGAAGTAATTTAAGTCATTTAGAACTGTACACATTCTACTGTAAAATGGGTAAATAACTTCTGTCAAGTAGTTGCTTGTGGTGTTGATCTCCTGTATTTGTGTCCACCAACATTGCTCTTTGTCTTTGGTCTCTGATGGCATTACTTGCTGACTCTTAAAATTATGCACAGAACGTTCTTCTCTCAAGGTGTAGCATTTTTGTTTTATTTATGGTACCATATGTAATGGGCTAAATCCCCGTCTGGTATAAGACTTTACAGCCTCACAGGCTTTGGTAAAACAGTACTGACATGCACAAGACCACGAGAAGCAGATTTTTATTCTAAAGGGTGAGTGCCACAATCTCTGTGTCTGGTTAAAAGAAATTATAAAGGCTACATTTGTGCTGAGGCAGATGTGAGTGAAGAACTGGTAATCTGTTACAGCAGAACCTCTTTAAGCAATTTAGTCACTGGAGAAAATAGCTACGGAACTCCTCTGTTTGTGCTATTTGTCCCTTTCTTTTTTCAGGTCATTGAAACTAGAAGTCTGGAAGCAGCGTATTTTCTACCAGAAACAATTTTCAAAGACAAATGCAAGTAAGTAGATACAGAATGTGAATTAATGAACAGTGTAATGTGCCAGTTTACTATTAAAAATCGCACATCATTGAAATATGCTGCATATGTGAAAGATAATGTAGAGGTTTAATAGTGTGCAGGATAGGCAGAAGAAAACCAAACATTACTAGCATATATGTATATATGAAAAAATCTGGTTTTCAGACTTTTTTTATTGTAGTCAGAGGCACTTCATCTGCAAAATATGATGATAGTGTAAATGCTAACACAACCAAATGCATTTTCACTGAATCACAGAATGAGTGAGGTTGGAAGGGACCTCTGGAAAGTGTCTAGTCCTACTCCACTGCTCAAGCACAGGCACCTGGACCAGGCTGTCTAGGACCACATCCTTTGGCTTTGGAATATCTTGAAGGATGGAGACTCCACAACCTCTCTGGGCAACCTGTGCCTGTGCTTGGTCACTGTGACAGTAAAAAAGTGATTCCTGATGTTCAAACAGAACCTCCCGTGTTTCAGTTTGTGCCCATTGCTTCTGGTCCTGTCACTGAGCACCACTGAAAGGAGCCTGGCTCTGTTGTCTTTCCACCCTCCGTCCCTTATGGTAGTCGTACACATTGATAAGATCTACCTTCTTTTCTGCATGCTGAACCATCCCAGCTCTCTCAGTCCTTCTTTATTGGAGAGATGCTTCAGTCCATTAATCCACGTTAGTGGCCCTTTGTTGGACGCTCTGCAGTAAGTCCATGTCTCTCTTGTCCTGGGGATCCCAGCACTTGACACAGTGCTCCAGGTGTGGCCTTACTGGTGCTGAGTAAGGGGGAAGAATCTCCTCCCTTGACCTGCTGACAGTACTCCTCCTAATGCAGCCCAGGATACCCTTAGCCTTTTTTGCCACAAGGACACATTGCTGGCAGATGGCAAATACTATTGCTCTGCATTTTTTTCTATTTTACAGAGATCATATTCTCTCAAAATGGGGCCAGAATAGGTGAGGTATGTATTTCAGATAACCAAGAAGTGTTAGGATAATTTAAAATATTACAGAGATGTTTAAAGGACTCCTTTTGGGGTGTATGTTCATTCCTAAAAAAAGGAGCAAGCTTTATTTCCATCAAATCATTGCCTTTGACCCTTTTTGGTTGCTTGCATAGACATTGGAAAAATATTTTACTTAATGAACAAATCTCTGCTGGTAGATAATAACTTCAAATACATATTTTGACAGTCTTCCAAAATCCTTAGAGAAGCATGAAAAAAATTTATTTTTCCTGACAAACAAGATTGCAGAATCATTAGGAGGCAGTGGATACAGTGTGGAAAGATTGTCAGTTCCATATGTACCCCAGGTTACAGGTAAGTGGTGATTACTGGCAAACCTACTAAATACCAGTTATTAAGAATGCTTTCCTGATGTGTTTTGTGCTAATGCAAAGTAATGTGACTACTTGGCAACAAAATGTAATCATAGTATAATTTTGTTCTCTCAAGATGTTTTTCTTTTTCTCCTTAGCTATTGGACTGTTGCTAAGAAGTTTCAACTTTGTCCTTTTAAGATTTTTTTTTTTCCCCTTTAAATTCAGGAGGTGGGGCAGAAAGTTCTTGAACCCACTTCAACTCTTCTTAATGAAGTCTTTGCTTTCAAAAGAATACCTAAGATGATAGTGGTGATTATTAATGTTTTTCTGTATTAATTTGAATTAGCAGGTGAGGAAGGATTATATTAGTCAGCATACTTTATCCTTTTTATGTAAACACTGGATGGAATATACCCCATGCTTTCGCCATCTGACCTTAATGCTGACTTGAGTTATTTGCTTTAGTCAATTTCTCAATGAGTAGATGTTAATTTAATCAAGAATATTAGATTTTTCTGCCTTGGATACCTATGCTAGCTTAGTGTCAGGTAACACAGTGAAAATAAAGTGTGCCTGAGGAAGATTTGTGAGAGTTCATGAACATCCAGGGTGTATGAATAGCGTGCGAATGACTAGCTTAATATGTGCCATTGTGTGTTTTCTGCTTTTAATATTTTTTCAACAGCCAATTGAGCAACTTACTGAAAAACAAATGTTTGAAGCATTTATTTTACTAACTGTGCATGTTTTGTTGCTTTATGTAACTGGTAAGTATTGTAATAGACTAGGGGACATCCCAGTCTGAAGCATGACCTTTTTAGAAATAGAAGTTCCTAGCAGGAAAGTATGATTCCTATGTTCTGTAGCTCATGCATAGGAAGAAACTTAGTACATATGGACAGTGAATGCCAGATCTGTCACACTTGCAGTATGATTCAGAGACATCGCCACCTGCTCTCGAATAAGCTTTTTTGAATAGCTACTATGGGAGGTATATGCTATGTTCCCTAGAAAAGCAGACGTAGTTTTGTCCCATGTGCTGAGACACAGCTGCAGTGTCTGTGTTTTCTGTTGCTGGTTGTCATCTTCTAAAAAGGCAAATGTTGCTCTACTTGACAGATTATTTCTTCTGGCATCCAAAAAAACAGTTAACATTATGTTTTAGTATTGGCAGAAGAGGTAGGTAGCAAGTAAGGAAATATTTTCAATTTTTACTGGCTTCGAGTGAATGAATGAGAATAGAATGAGACAGATAGCCTGGTTGGAAATTAATGTTAAGCCTCTTCCAGAAAATGAGATGTGTTTATACCCAGATGACCTTGCTAGGTTTTTATTGGGTACTAGCATAAAAATGCATACCTACACAGGAAGATAAGTAAGTTCTGACAAAGGTAAGCAAGTTTAGCTGCAAGTTTGTGGTTAACTGCCTCTTCAGGTGATGAGAAACAGACGTATTTAATGCTAAATCTTTTGAGTATGTGAATCAGATCGCTGGGGTTTTTTGTGTTGTAGTCTTTTGCAAAGAGCGGTAACCAAAAGTGGTTTCGTGTCTGTTACCATATCTGATAGGGATCATTAATCCCTAATCCTGTGAGAAACTGAGCTTCCAAGGTTTTCATTTAACTAAATCAGTACCAAAGTGAATATTTTGGAATTCTAAAACTTTTCATTTTCATTTATATGTTTAATTTCTACAATTATGTTATAATGTTAGATTATAATGTTTCAAGATATATCAATAATTTTAGTAAAAGATGAATCCATTTTTTTCTATATTCCTGTAAGAGTTATGGTTAAACCTCAATAAACAATAAAGATTTTATCCTAATTATTTCTAGTATTTCTGAATATTACTGATGTAATGCTTAACAATGACTTATAAACATAAAATCATCATTGTGTCTCTGTTTCAGTTTTTGGTACTTCTTATCAGTTTGAAAGACATTCATATTTGCAAATTTTTCACCTTATTTGGGGTAGGAGGGAAGCTGATAATGTGAGTGTACATTTAATAATTTTTTTGTCTCTACGTATGTATTTTTTTGTAACTTAGCTCTATTTCCATCAGGCAAAAAAACTCATAAATGCAGACATAAATCAAAAGGTAAAAATGAGTTGTAGGTCAGCCTGCTCTTCTGCTAGCTGTTGTGTGTGTGTAGGAGATGCATAGTCAAAAATATGCTTTTAGAAGGCATTTAGACCAGAAATTGTGCTGTACTTAGTGTTTCCTTCTGCTTTTTTTTATCTCCTTGATATATGTGTAGTAATGTTAGCTGCTGCAGGGTTTTCCTTTGTGTTTAGTCTTGATTTGGAACTCTACAAGGTTAGCTTCCTATTTTCTTTTCCTGGGCAGTTGGTAAGGCCATAGGTGTCACTTTTGTGATAGTCTTAGTTACCTCTGAGTGAAATTACAAGAACTTGGTAGAAGTTGGAAGAAGCTCTCAGCTGTTTAGAGAATGACGATTCATTTTACTCAATGGCTGTTCAGCATAAAGGTCACAGAATCACAGAATGATGGGGGTTGGAAGGGACCTCTGGAGATCATCTAGTCCAGCCCCCCTGCCAAAGCAGGGTCACCTAGAGCAGGCTTGCACAGGACCCTGTCCAGGTGGGCTTTGAGTATCTCCAGAGAAGGAGACTCCACAACCTCCCTGGGCAACCTGTTCCAGTGCTCCATTAGTGGAGCAAGTATACATGCATATGTTCTCTGTGCATCCCACCAGTAGCTGGGCTTAGGCACTGTCTACCCACAAGGCCCACAGCCGCAGTCCAGCTGCTGGTACAGATCTCTGTTGTGCACAGTAAGGCACACTTGGGTCTCAGTCAACACCCCAGGCTCCATGTTCTTCCTGACAGTTGACCTGGGCCTCCTGGTCCCTCCAGGTGCCTCCCCATCAGAGACACATAGAGAGCCAGATGCACGTGGACACCCCCAGCTCCTGGGCCACTTGACCTGCTCACCTGCTGGTCCAGCTTGATTCTCCCTCGTGATCATGTGCTGATGCTGTGCATCTTTGCTCACTCCAGACACACAGGCCCTCTGACCCGTGATCAGACTCCAGTTGCTGTGCTCAGACCCCCCCCCCCCCACCCCATGCACACACCTGCACAAAGAAGAGTCCCTCACCCAGGAAAAGAGAAATGGGATTTGATGAGAAGACGGGACAAGCTGCACTGATGAGGCATGGCCAGATGCACATGCTGATCAGCAACCAGTTTACGTGGGACTGATGCCTTTATCCCCTTATCCCTCTATTTTGCTTGCTTACTCCTCCCCAAACCATCTCAGTCCTCCTTTTCACTGCCCTTGGTTCCTCCCCTAAACATCCCATACTAAGCCGTGCGCAATCCCAAGATGCTGCTCCCCTGCATCCCACAATGTGTCCTGCAGCGCAGGCGCTGACGCTGCCTCAGTCAGGGAGGTGACCCAGAGAGCTGCTCCCACTGCCCTGTGGGGTGGGTGCTGCTCCCGGACCATGGGGCCGTGACTCCTGGGACAGCCCTGGCGGGGACCGAGGCAGCGGGCTTTGGGATTGCACCACTGCCCTCGTGCCTCTGGGCGCTCTCATGTGCGTGGAGACAAGCTTTATAGCATAACAGGAAAAACTGCAATTTTCACAATTTTTTACTCACTAATGTGCTGAAATGAGAGACCAACGGGCAGTTTTATTAGGCAAGCACAATGAGGCATCCGTTACAGAAATGATTTCTATCCAAAGTAAAAATACAAAAATGTGTCTTCTGGTGTTTGCATGTCAGTTATGGAGAGAGCAGCAAGGTGGCAGCAAAGATGTAGTTTTGTCTTGCGTCTGGTCTTGGGGGCTAAGGTGCTGTCCTTAGAATCTGTGTATTGGGTTGTGTACCAGTGAGCTGTCAGGGGTTAAAAATTAAGGAAATCCTGCAAAATGCCACTTCAAATGCTCATGGACTCAGAACCTGGCAAAGGTAGCTAGAATTCAGGTGGTTTTCACTAATCTTGTTTTTTCACTGCCTCTTGATCTTAGAATGGCATTTCATTTATATGACTTCTGAAAGTTATTTCTGAAAGTTATTTCATGATTTTTAGAAGCTGAGTGTGTTCAGCTCTGCTGGAATGAACTCTGTTTGTTCATGTTCAATATTTGCAATGCAAAAGCTCTTTGGTAGAAGCGGTTTAAACAAAGGTTGTGGAAGAACCAGCATAAATTACCTTGTGGTGGAGGAGTTTTACGGTCATTCTCCTTATCCTTGTCCTAGTATCAAGTGCCTGTAGGTGCTTCTGTCTATGTGCAGTGCAGATCGTCAAGTCATAATGGCCAGGTCCAAATGGCTTGATCTCAGCTAAAATCTAAAATATGACATTGCAATCCATATTTTTGTAAATGAGATGCATGAAAGTCAGGCCCTGAAGGTCTCCATTTGTCAGAGGATACTCATGACACATCTGTAAATGTTTGGGTTTTTTTTAATCTTACAGTAATATACTGAATGTGGAAAATGATAAAAGATTGTTGGTGTATTGTCTCAGAAATGCAGTCACAAAAGGAAAATCCATCAACTGATGGATCATTTGATCATATCTGCTTAAGCATTAATGAAATTGTTGTGCTCCTTTTAGTAGTAGCACAGTTGGTCTTATTCTGACAACTTTTTAGGCCAGCTGGGCTTGCTACAATGTTTGTAGGAAGTTAGAAATGGAGAAAATTTTTTTCACCAAGTTGATTTTTTGACTTGCTGAATATGGTACTTGTAGCAACAAGAATAAGGAAGGATTGCTGTTTATTTCCATTCAGAAGTCTTTGTTTCTTCTGTTACTGAGTCATCTTCCAAGAAGCCCTTTTCTGTTTTGGAATACCTTCAAATTAAGACCTTAGTATTTCAATTTCACAACCAAAAATATAAGTTCAGGCTTTTGCATATTACTCTGCAGCAATATATCGTCATATACTATGTTATTTATTCTGCATTTGAATAAGATCTCATCTCATTTTTTGAAATTCTGGGCGTTCAAGGGAAAGTTGACAAGATTTGGGATGAGAGGGGGAAGGGACAATAAAGAGGTTATTTTCCTCCATATTTAATAATTTAAAACAGTAACTGATCATTTTTTACAACAATACAAATGATAAACTAGATCTTGGGTTAAAGAGCCATATAGAAACAAATTTGCATCTGATGTGTAGAAATTTGATTGATCGTGTTTCAGCTGTTATACAAAAAAGTGAGATAAGTTGTATTTATTGTAGATGAAGACAGACTCTCCAGGAGGAAGAGCATTGTGGACACGGTATCTATTCAGGTGGATATTCTGCCTGGCAACAACACGGAGGATAAGGTATGAAAATCACAGGATATTTTAAAGCAGCGTCTCCGGGGCGCAGAGGGACTGCAAATGAAGTTTTCCCAGAAAGTCTGTAATGTGTAATTTTTCTAACAATGTTAAATGCTTTAGGGGTTTGATTTTTTTTTTTAATTCCTATGTTTGTAGAAATGTGTTGTCAAAGACACGGATGCTCATGTTGCTGTATAAAAATATGAAGTATTTTGTCACTACAGTTTTTAGAGATAGTATAGAATATGGGGTAGCAACACATATATACACCAAACAATTACTATTTTGTGAGTGAATATTCTAAAATATTTTCTCTGCATTTTGAGGGATTAAATTCCTGAATCTGTATCCCTGCATCATTTGAAGTATCTGACTGGCTTGTTTATCAACATGGGGCTGACAGATAGACGACTAGTGGGAGACCTGCTGTCTTTTGAGAGGGGCAGGTAAAGCCTAGGCAGGCTCCTTACAACGCCACGTTACAGTATCACTTCTTCCTTCCAGAAGAGTTTAACGTGCGTGCTTTAAAGACACAAGAAGGATAAGGTAGCAACAAAAAGTTTATATGTAGGGTACAGGAGCTGATGCTAATTATCCCTTCGGAAGACTGCATTATAATTAAAATTATCCCACATCTTTTGACACTTCATTTGAAGTATTGCTTAAAATAAATTTCTGTGTCTACTGAATCTTTTTCAAGATTCTGCTGATTTTTATTAACCAGATTTCTGGCTGCGATGGAGATTAGCAGTTGAAATTGAGGTGTTTGTACCTGGAAATGAATCCTACCTTTAGCATCTTCAAGCGCAAACTGGCTAGGGACAGGAAACAGAATGTGTGGACAGAGTCAAGCTGAATATTAGTTAAAAATGCAATATTAAACTATTGCGAAGGAGCAAGCCTCTTTTTAGAACTTACTGACGGAAGTGTTTTGTGTTTTGCATCATTATTATTATTCCTTTCTGCTTTGTGCTGATGATACCTCAGATTATATTTTGTGTTCACTTCTTGCTATTGTGCTTTAGCAAGGATACAGATAAGCTAGATAAAAGTTTAGGAGAAAGAAAAAAAAAAAGTGTTTGAAAAATAAGAGAGATTATTCCAATCTTCAGCATTCTGAAGAAAGTAAATGCTCATAATAGGAAGGGGGGTGTTTGTCACTAGTATCATTTTTTGAAATCATGTATTATGTGTGATTATATGTGACTGAGAATCTCTCTTGAAAGTAGAATTAAATAAGAGAAGTGTCCATTTCAAATTTCAGATTATTATGCTGATATTGTGTTAAGCATTGATAAGTAGACATTTTTTTGAAGGGGATATAGCAGTTGTAGATAAATCAAAATCTTTGTCTGAGTTGTCATGGTTTGGCCCCAGCTGGCAACAAAGAACAGCTCTATCTTCCCTCCTCCCGGTGGGGTTGGGAGGAGAGGAGAATCAGAAGAAAATGGCAAAACTCGTGGGTCTGGATAAGGACAGTTTAACAGAAACAGCAAAGCAAGCAAACAGTAACAACAACAATACAGATAAGAATATACAAAAACAAGGGAATACACAGAGCAACTCTCTGTCACTGCCTGAAGACGAGCGTGCTCCAGAGGAGCGATTAACCTTTCCCCAGCCAGCTCCCCCACTCAGCACCGACCATGACGGCACCCCATTTTGTTTGGTCAGTTTGGGTCATCCTCCCGGCTGTGTCACCTCCTGGCTTTTTGTGAAAATTAACCCTGTCATGGCTGAACTCAGGACAGAGTTCTCAGTTTAATGTGGTAGTGTCTAGGATAATGAATTGTGATTTGTCTCTCTTACAACAAGAATTTTATTAATCAGAAAAACATGAAAAAAAGTATTCCTCCTTTAGTTCCTTCACAGTGTTTCTTTACAATGCAAAGGGAAAACCAGTATTTTCCAATTGCCTGAGTGCACCTTGATACCTAAATCATGAACAACTGAAGAACTGGTAGATAGACCAGAATGAACTTCTCAGTCATGGTAAGGCTCCAGTATTATGCTCTTCAATAGGTTAATCATAGCATCACAGAATAATTTAGGTTGGAAAAGACGCTTAAGATCGTTGAGTCCAGCCATTTACCTAGCATTGCCAAGTTCACCACTAAACTATGTCCTCAAGCGCCAGACAGAATCATAGAATCATTTGGGTTAGATGAGACCATAAAGATCTAGTTCCAAACCCAACCCCCCTGCCCTGGGCAGGGACACCTTCCACTAGACCAGGTTCCTCAAAGCCCCATCCAGCCTGGCCTTGAATGCTTCCAGGGAGGGGGCAGCCACAGCTTCTCTGGGCAACCTGTGCCAGGGCCTCACCACCCTCAGAGTAAAGAATTTATTTCTTATATCTGATCTAAATCTCCCCTCTTTCACTTTAAAGCCATTACCCCTTGTCCTGTCACTCCATGACCTTGTAAAAAGTCCCTCTCCAGCTTTCTTGTAGGCCCCCTTCAGATGCTGGAAGGCTTCTCTAAGGTCTCCCCGGAGCCTTCTCTTCTCCAGGCTGAACAGCCCAACTATCTCAGCCTGTCCTCACAGGAGAGGTGTTCCATCCCCCTGATCATTTTTGTGGCACTCCTCTGGACCCACTCCAACAGCCCCATGTCCTTACTGTGCTAAGGGCTCCAGAGCTGGATGCAGGACTCCAGGTGGGGTCTCACCAGAGCCAAGCAGAGTGGCAGAATCCCCTCCCTTGACCTGCTGACCACGCATCTCTTAGTGCAATCCAGGATGTGGTTGGCTTTCTGGGCTGCGAGCGCACTCTGTTGGCTAACAACTTTGTTGTTAAGCTTCTTGTCAACCAACACCCCAAAGTCCTTCTCCTCGAGGCTGCTCTCAATCCATTGTCACATCTACACGTCTTTTGAATACCTCCAGTGACTCAACCACTTCCCTGGGGCAGCCTCGTCCTTCGGTAACCATGCTCTGTAATTTTTGCTAATCCTTGTTTCCTCATAATGCATGGTTTCGGCCACCTGTAACATAAGATGATACACTGTATGTAACTCAAGGAGGAAAAAAAAGAGAAAAAGTCCATATAAAATCTTGTTCTCTTGCTACGTAGATTAGTAAGTATAACATAATCCATACCTGTCAGCAGAATTAAATTGAAAAATAAAGGAGCATAGGGTTTATGATTGAGAGGATAAACTACCTAATTAATGGAAGTTTTAGGATTAATGATGTATCATTTCTCCACTCTCTGAGGTAGAAGACTGTTTATCTGTAAAATATCTATTATTCTTTACAATACGATTGCAATTCTTCTGTGAGCACAATCAAAGTTTTTTGTTGTGGCAATTCCATTAGCGAATCCTGTTCAGGAAGATGGTTTATTCATTAGTTATCTCTGTTTATAAGATGAAAACACTTATAAAAGCAGCTAGTGCTTCTGGACATTAATAACGAAATATAATGCTGGTTAATATCGGCAGCTACTACAGATGTTAATTAGAAATCTGAAACGCTGCCAGACACAAATAGTATTTACCAAATATGAATCATGTAAAAGGTATTTATTTCAAAACCTGAATACTATTTATCTCTAGCCATATCCACAAATATTTGACATGAAGGGATTTTTGCTGTTTATTTGTTAACCTTTTATATATGTTGAGTTAGAGAATACAAGGCTAATGTAGTAAAATCTGTTGGAAAAGTATCATTTACAGCTCCATATCCTGAAATAACGGTAATGTAAAAAGGAAACAGCTATTTCTACTGTCTTTTCCATTTACAGTAGGTCAAGTCAATGAATTAAAAAACGGAAAGAATTCGGAGTCTTCTGAATTGGGTGAAATAGCTTTTTGCTGCCTTACAGATCTTTCATCTTAAATCATGTTAGACCATTCTAAACACTTAGTGTTTGTAAGGAAACATAAAAGTGCTACTTGTTTACGTGTAGTTAATTTTGAGGGATTAATTAACACAGTTCAAGGCAAGAAACCATGTTATATTCAGGTGAACACTGTTCTGCCATCTCAGCAGTCTCCTGTAATATCGCGGTGGTTTCACTGTATAATATACTTACTGATAGAAACTATAGGTCTATAAAGAACTGAAACACAAAGATCTGTGAGCTGGAGCTTTTCAGAGAGTGTTCATGCCTTGGTAATTTTGCAGCCCCAAGCAATTCCTAATGAAGTACATCTGCAGCAGCAAATGGATATTCATATTGCTAAATGAATACATTTTCTCAGCGCATCAGACATAGCTTATTATGAAGAGGCCTTTAGCTCCAATGTTTGTGACATAAGCACCAAATTATTTGGAGCCCATACTGGTATGAAGTTAGCCTAAAGCAATAACTGTTTTCCACTCTACCCTCCACTGCCACCTCTTATTTTAGTGTCACGTTGCTGGTAACTCATCTCAGGAAGCTGTTGCCATTATTCACAATAGCAGTCTGAGAACCTGTTCTGAGACTTAACATTATAGAAACCCCACAACATATTACCAACTCAAATGAGTGTTCTGCCAATATTCAAGTCCTTTTCCAAAGTGTTGTTGCCATAGAGTGTCTTGAATAGAATTTGGGAAGTTTTCTTTGATCTCATGTGATAAAAATTTCCTCACTTCTTGCAGTGGCTTAAAAATGTGAATTAGTGGTCTGTTGGCTGTCACAGAAACTCCAGATAAAGCTATTAGATACTTGTAAGGCAGAAAAGCTCTGTGGCCATTTTGGCCTTCTGTATTTATCACATTCCTTATTTTTTAGAAGCTGGTTATATATGATGATTCGTTTTTTGTTTTTTTTCTTTCTGTTTAGATTGATAATACTGAAGAAATCACCTTTGAAGCTTTGAAGAAAGCAATTGGTAAGATTTATTACAATTGTGTTTATGCAGTATAGCTCTAGATTAGTGTGGAATTGCTAGAGAAGAAGGTATTGCCAGAATAACATAATTACAATATTACATTTGTTTCTCTTCAGCTAGTAAATTTATTTAAAACTTCAATTATTTATTTCTAAATTTCTGAAATGATATCTTGATAATTTTAGTGAATTAATTTTCTGAAGCCAATGTGACTGAATGAAAAGCATCTGGAAATGCCTATCATCTGTTAAGTTTGCCCTTACAGGCCAAGCTAGAAATAACGTGAGATTTTCAAATTCCCTTGACTGATTATTTATAAAGCAACTTAGATGTTTTTCACGTGTTAAAACCTTCAGGTCTTCAGTGCGTTCAGAAAATAGGTTGTAAGGTACACATGGTGGTCTTCAAAACCCCTCAGTCTTTTAGTTATTGTGTTGATACACATCTGAATTGTTTAAAAGAATATTTTTGCTGACAAGTGACCCTGTTACTGGAACTCAGAATTATCCAATTTCCTTATTTCATATCATTAATTACTAATTAATACTATCCAGTCTACCAAAGTCCTGTCAAAAAGATGGGTTAGACATTGATGTTTTAAAGAAGACACATGACATTTTAAACAATAGGAGGCTGAACTTGCTTTTCGCAAATTCTGATAGGATATCTTGCCCACCTTTCTGCGTGATTTCTGGGAGGGACGATACACCCTGCTTTTCTCTTGAAGCTGAACTCACATGCAGTGAGTGAGAAGTGCAGTCATGAGTCCAGATAATAAAGCAAAAGGAAGTCTGGATGTGCTTGTAATGAAAGCACATAGTAAGAAAGGGGCAAAACTGGGGTCCTCAAACCAGTTCCCTGACATTGTATCTGCATTTTACTGCAGAAGCAATGACAGACGACAGCTTGCTTGAGTGTGGTTGCATTGCTTCAAATACAGTGCTAGTCTGCTTCTGCAGTGCGCGTTTGAAGGTTTATATCACTTGACAGGCAAAGATTACATTTGTCTTTAATTTTTAAAATTTTTTTTAAGATAACAATGGTCTTGAAGAACAGGAAAAAGAAAAAAGGCGTCTTGTGATTGAGAAGTTCCAAAAAGCGCCATTTGAAGAAATTGCAGCACAATGTGAAACCAAAGTGAGTTTCTGAAAAATGTTATACAGCTTTGAAGATACTACTGTAAGCGTTAATGGGGATGTGCTGGCTAAAGGTGATTTATGTTATCATGTCACTGCTGCTGTTGCTTCTAAAGAAGTTCAGGTTTTTATCTTCAGTTACTGTCTCTACTATTATCAATGTTGGGAGATTGCAGTTATCTAAAGTGTGCTTTTGATTGTTCCTAGACTATTTGAAAAGGAATGAAAATCTCATGTGCTCTTCATCTTAAAGTTTTGCTTGCTATCTTTGAAATCTAGATTCACAGTCCCTTCCTATTTCATCCTGGGATAGCTGGAGCAGTATTTTCCCCATTCTGTATTTTGAATAACAAAGTGTATTTCAGGCTTGTTAAACTCCCATCTGCAACAGCAAAATTTGCTGTATAATTCTGTGCACTCCAAGACAGGCTCACTCAATCTCACATGCCTCTTCAGGCTCAGAATCCTTGCAGCAGTGAGAAAAGAAATTGAAACAGGAAATGCTGCCTAGATGTGCCATGTGGTGATGTGGAACACACTCACTGCGTATGCCCTAGCACAGTCTTTTTAACTTGGTTCAATAAGCGGTAGTTAATAACTCAATTTTAATTTTTTTTCCTAGGCAAACTTGCTTCATGATAGACTTGCACAGATACTGGAACTCACCATTCGGTAAGGCTTTATGCAAAAAGAGTGTGATGAATGAAAAATGACGTAAAGCAATTGTGACAACTTTCAGATGGTCATGTCATAGTGTTCATAAACACATATAATAAGCAGAAAATAATTAACTGAACGTTGTGGTTTAACCCTGATAGGTGTTTCAGCCCCACACAGCTGCTGGCTCAATGCCCCTCAGTTGGATCGGGAAGAGAATTGGAAGGGTAAAAGTGAGAAAACCCATGGGTTGGGATAAGAACAGTTTAATAGGTAAAGCAAAAGCCGAGCACGCAAGAAAAGCGAAGTAAGAAATTTATTCAGTGCTTCCCATCAGCAGGCAGGTGTTCAGCCACTTCCAGGAAAGTAGGGCTTCATCACGCAGAATGGTTACTTGGGAAGACAAACAGCATAACTCCCAGTGCTCCCCCTTTCCTATTTCTTCCCTTAAAGCTGTTACTGCTGAGCACGACATTGTATGGCATGGGATATCCCTTGGGTCAGTTGGGGTCAGCTGTCCTGGCTGTGTCCCCTCCCAGCTTCTTGTGCACCCCAAGCTTATGCACAGCAGGGCAGCGTGAGAAGCAGAAAAGGCCTTGATCCTGTGTGAGCGCTGCTTAGCAACTCGGCAATAACGAAAACATCCCTGTGTGAGCAACACTGTTTTGGTCACAAATACAGAACAGCACCATACAAGCTAATATAAAGAAAACTATTCCAGCCAAAACCAGTACACTGAAAAAGAGTAGTCTTCCTCTAAAACAGTCACTTTCATTTTCTTCTTGTTATTTTGAATCTTTTAGACAGTGAAGAATATTCAGAAACCACGTCATAATATACTTACAATATTTTGTGTATATCAATAGTATTGAAGAATGATGTTGTTTTCCCATTGCTGTATCTGTTGGAGAAAGTAATTAGATACTGAACACCCAAAATAGTACATGACTTAATTGTAGAGAGTTGTGTGCATCTGTTGTGCAGTATAAATAATAATTGTTAGTAATAAAATGCATTTTCATAGTTCTGTAACATCAGTGAAGTTAATGATGTAGACCAGAGTACAAAAAAAATCCAAAGCATGGTAATTTAATTAGACTTTAGAAATAGGATAGAATACTGATGATTGGGGGGGTAGTTTACTCTAGTTTCTCAACTACCAGTGTATAAAGCTATAAAAAAGAAACCAATCTATATAATTATAAATTATATGTATTGATTATTCTTCTCACGCAGTCCTCCACCTAGTCCCTCAGGAACGATGACCATTACTGCTGGACATGCTCATTACCAATCTGTTCCGGTCTATGAGATGAAGTTTCCAGACCTTTGTGTGTATTAAGTGTCTTCTGAAGTCTGCTGGACATTATTTAGAGTAGAGTACAATAGAAAGAACAAGATGAGTTTTCAAATTTTATTGTTTATTTCATCTAAACTAACCTTAAAATAATGATGGACACGAGCCAATGCAGATTACTCTAGCCAAACTCATGAGGCTGTCTTGTTTTCCTCTGTAATATATTTGAAGTTAGTTTTTTCATATATCACGTTTCTTCATTTTCATGTTTGAGTACATGTAAAAGTCAGATTTAAAACTTGTCTTACCATTTAGATGAATATTTCAGTTACTTTAGGAATCTGTATTTCTGTAAATTCCTTTAATTTGAGGCATTGTAAATGAAGAACTTGTTAAAGCCTTTTCCTTTCTTTTCTTCTTTGATTTTTTCCTCCTCTCCACATCAATTATATGTCTAAATAGAATGCTTTTGGCTTGCTTCATCTCATTAAATGTAACTAGTGGAGCACTACCGTAGCTCCCTTTTATTCATGCTATCATAGCTGTCAACTTGTTTGTTTTGGATTATATGGAAAAAAACAATACCTTACATGTGTTCAAGTACAGCAAATGAATTAATGGGCACTTGTTAAGTATGTTTTTGATGCATCACATAACATGCTTTTTATATATATATGCCCAGTAGATGTCCTGTGTTTCTTGCTAAAAGTTAACTGCTTTGTGTAAGAGAGGAGAAATGTCCTCTTGAAGCACTGAGTTGTGCAATATTTTTCATGTCTTAAAAAGTGTATGGTTTACTGACTGTACTTTTGAAAATGCAGTAGTATTTTACTGTCTGCTTTAGTATAAATACACGAGAGATATTTAGTATAGCAGAAAATAAACTGAGGGCATTTTAAATGATAAATACAGAAATTACAAATATATTCTGTGAGGTATTTCTCAGTAGTTTGTTACAGCTTTTTAATGATATTTTAGAAATTCAAAGAAAACTGAATGAAACCATTTAAAAACCAAGAATTTATTACATATGTTTTCAAGCAAAAGCATTTTTAGAGATGCATCTCTGTGTTCGTTTTTGTTTCATTTCTCAAACATTTGTGAAAAAAGGAAAATGTGGTCACTCTCATAGGTTTATGTATCTGAGTATACTATTCAAATGTAAATAAAGCAAAACTGATACAGTAAGTCACTGAGCTGTTGATGATAATTGTCGAGGCTGTCTTTATGACTCACTGAATTCTGCAGGCAAAAAGAAACGACAGCTTTAGTTGATGCCAGGAATAGTAAGCTTGAAGTCCCTTTATCTGAATCTGACTGAAGCAGCTGAAACATGAATGAATGTTCTCAAATATCTGTAATAAATGTTAGCCAGCAGTTTAGATAAACAGTGATCAGGCCATGAACAGTGATCTAACTGGAGTTAGCCCTGCTTTGAGCAGGAGCTTGGGTTAGATGACCTTCAGAAGTCCCAGCCTAAATTAATCTGTGATGGCGTAATTCTAAGATCTGAGTGGTTATCAGGCCAGCTGATTTGCTGACTGTTCTGAGCATTTGCAAACCCACTGTAGAACAGATTTTAAGTTTTTTGAACTGTCGTACTCCACTGGACTACTTTTAAAAGCCTGATCTGACACAACATCAGAGAAATATCAGCTACTTAAACCTATGAGATAACATGCTGAGACTTTCAGAAAGCATTCACAAAACTCAAAAGGTAATTGAGACCTTCTTTTCAGTTTAACAGTGCAATCACAGCTGTTAGTGGATGACGAAACAACCCCTTATCTACAGCATTCCGTTGTGATTTTTACTGCTGCAGCGTATCAGCCTGATCAGACCACAGTCTACACATAAATAGGACTCTAGCTTTTAGTTTTCATTTTTGGGGTTTTTTTAAAGGTAAGACTTAATAGTTTTTGGCCTATATAAAGAGTGTAATTTTTTTAAATAGTGAATCTAACCTAGGGATACAATGTAAACCACTTATCCACTCTGTCATTTTTTAAGAGTAACACTGTGCACTTTTGTACAAAAAGAAAATAAGGAGTCTAAGAAATAAAGAATGTACTTCTGTTTGCACTCTTGAGATATGGAGACTGTGCTGTAAATACAGGATTGTTTCTATGATTGAAATATGTTGCATGAATGCTGCATGGGAAGATAACTAGAATCAACATTTCACTTTCTGTTCTGTTTATGAAGTATTTTTTACTTGCGCTAATAGTAGGTTTCCATGTTTTCAATGCTCAGATGAGCTGTTTGGGAAATGCAGGTGTTGTGTGGGTGTTGTGCAGGGAATGAAGAGCTTGTAACACTCTGTGTGTTCACAGGATATTTGATTTCTTCCTTTCTGGAAATTCAGGGAGTCTGTAAGTTGATAATTGTTTCACTCTGGCCTTTAGACAGCTGGGAGACGGGAGTGACTGTGAAATGTATTGTTTTGGTAGCTATTGCAATATGTAGCTAATGAATGAAGCCAAATGAATTAAGAATGCTGTTGTACAGTATAAAGCTGCTTTGTTTCACTTCTCTCTTTATGTTCTTGAGGCAAGTTGCAGAATTTAAAAGCTCCATATGCATACTGGCCCTGCGTAATCTGCAACACATTGAGTACTGTCACAATGTTTATAAATTGGTATCCAGCTGTTTAAATGTATTCCAGCTTTTGCTTTGGGTTCTCTTTCCCATTATGTCATTCTGAAAAAATGTAGCTTTTGGGAGTGGTCACTTTAACTCCTTATTGATTTCAAAAGATAGAGATAGCCTGGTGGCCAAAGCCAGAGTAGGCTGATTTGTCTGTTGTTCTGATGGTCATATATTCTGTACTGTACGTGATGAACCAATTTTGATAAATGTAAGAACACACTGTGCAATCTATATTTAAGCAATAAAATAAACCAAAATTTAAAATTCATCTTTTTTAAGCGGTCAGTTAATTTTTATTGCTCACAATTAACAATTAACATGTTGATGCAATTTTTTGGCATTTAAAGCAGACTTCATTTTACATACTCTGGGGTTTTTTGCAAATGTTATAGCATTGCAGCATTATTAAACTACTACTTTTATTTATGATTAAACCATTACTGTTACCAAGACCACCAAAAGTTGAGAATGCAGCAATACAAAAATCATTTCCTAATGGCAAATAAACTGCAGGAAGATAAATAAGCTATGCTTTTCAGGCTTGCCTCCCTGGTTAAAGAACATACTGGGTTTGTAATGCCAGTTTCAAGGAATGAAGTTGTCAGTGTGTGAAGATCTGTATTCAGCTCATCCACAAGTAGTGTTTTTCGAACAGTAATGCCATGTAATGGGGCTGGGATTATACTGTTGCTTGTTACTCTGTGTTTTTGGTAGCATTCATTTATTTAAATGATTTTAATAGTGCACCCTGAGAGAAGCAGGAAGAACAATTCTTTTTTTCTATTTTGAGGAAGATGGGACTTTCTCTAGCTCACGAGATCTATTGTAATATATAGAGGATTATATTGTCTTTTCTTCCCTTGTTCCTCTGTTCCTAATTTCTGCAGATGTGAATTAGAACTTTGTGTATTTTTAGGAAATTTTAGAGGGTAGACATCTACTTTCTGTAAGGGCTACTTTCTGGGTATTTGGGGGATTTCTGTCTGGAGTTTTTTGCTGCTTCACACTGTTGTCTTCATCTGAAAGACTTAAATCATTCATTGCTCACAGTTTTAATGACACTGTGATCAAGATGACCGGTACGTCTGAATAGTGCTGGTTTTCAGAGTTCATGTCTTCCTGAATTACGTCAAGTTGTTTATGAAATCAGGTTCCTAAATCTTTAATACTTTATCAGCTTACAGACAAAGAATAAGTGCTTAAAAACTTAGAATAAGTAAATTAGTATCTAATAAAGCAGACAGTCTCTTTAGTAATTAGTCGATTAGTTGTTCACTTTGAGGAAACAACTAGGTTTTGGCTAGCTCTGCCTCAGATCTTTGAAAAATACAGTGTAAAGTTTCTGTGAGAATGAGAGGAGAAAGAAAAAAGCTGTGCTAAATGTCTCGTCTTGTTCTGCTTCTCTTTCTTCATTGTTTCAGCACTGATCTCAGAATGAATAAATACGGCTAATCATAGCTGGATTATTTAAGACTTCTCTTTATCAACACAATTCATACAGTAGTAATTACTCTATGGAACAACTTTGATGTTAAATTCTTCCTGAAAGAAGAGATATTGGAAAAATGCCTGAAGGAAGTAATGGCAACATTACCTCAGTAACAGCATATTTATATTGTAATTTCTCTGTTACTTGATGGATTCAAAGGATTCATCTCTGTCTCTGCAATCAGAAAATTCCACATATATCTGAGTGAATATATGCATGTCATATTTTCATAACCATGAAAGTAATACTAATTTCTAATAATTAGCAGAAAGGGATGGGTGTTTTCTTAGGCGTGTATTTTAAATGCAGGCTTCAGAGCAGCAGCACTGCTGTTGTCAGTTGGAGAAATGAGCTTCTGTTATTATTAAGCAGGAATGCACTAAATTCGCTTGTTTAATGGCCAGTTCTTCATGTTTCAGCTAATTAGCTATCTGACCTTTTCCTTATCATTTTTATTTATAAATGCTGTGAAATAGAAAATAGTTTTCATCACTATGATAAAAGGCTGATAAAAATTCCAATTCTGAAGGAAGTAAACGTGCCAGCGTAATGCAGATCTCATCCTCAGCACTGGACAAAAATGGACATTTTGCAGATTTGTAGCATTCTGTACCAAAATGCACTATATAACAGAGGGGAGGAAGGGATAAAGTTAATTAAAATCTTGTATGCAAATGGAATTTCTCACATCACTTAGCTGTCCTCTCTGCCTTCCCGTAAAGAAAAAGTCTTTACGTTCTCTTTTTTTTTTTCACTAGTGCTAATGGTGTAGCCACATAAGCAGTGAGATTTATGTGGCTAAATAACTTTAAGCTTTGGTTTTTATTTTGGATTTTTTGGTGGGTTTGTTTTTTTTTTCCCTGCACTGCCCTAATCCTATCCAGTTTTAGTGTAGGAAAAACACTGAAGGGGGGATACCACCAGCCAGAGGTTTATAGATTATTAACTGTTTGTCCAGGAGCATTCACTGGCATTTTCACCTGTTGTTCTCACAACATTCAGTTTGCACATGGAAATCAAATGGTCTGGTTTAGTTGACTGCTTCATGACCTGGAAGAACAGGCAGCGTTTCTGTATCCAGCATTAGGTTATATATAGTCATTGATCTGTAATGAATACTTTCGTGACAAAATTCAGCCCTGTAGAACAGGATTACAGAGAAGAAATGCAGACCTTTCTTTCAGGGCAGCTGAATCACTAGAAAGTTTGTAGCAGTGTTTTTTGTTCTAAGAAATGTTAGTGAATCGTAGAATCGTAGAATGGTTTGGGTTCAAAGAGACCTTTAAAGGTCATCTAGACCAACCCTCCTGCAATGAGTAGGGACATCTTCAAGTAGACCAGCTTCTCTGGGCAATCTGCTCCTGTGTTTCACCACCCTCGTGGTAAAAAATGTCTTCCTTACATCCAGTCTAAATCTACCCTCCCTTAGTTTAAAATCATTACTCCTTGTCCTATCACAACAGGCCTTGCTAAAAAGATTGTCCCCATCATCCCATTTTAAGTCTGGAGAACAGCAGCAACTGTCTCAGCCTTTCCTCATAGGAGAGGTGCTCCAGCCCTCTCAACATCTTTATGGCCTCCTCTGGCCCTGCTCCAACAGTTCCATATCCTTCCTGTGGAGAGGACTCCAGAGTGGACACAGGACTCCAGGTGGGGTCTCACCAGAGCAGAGTAGAGGGGCAGAATCACCTTTCTCACCCTGTTGGCCACGCTTCTCTTGATGCAGCCAAGGATACGGTTGGCCGCCTGGGCTGTGAACGCACACTGCTGGGTCATGTCCGGCTTTTCATCCACCAATACCACCAAGTCCTCCTTGGCAGGGCTGCTCTCAATCCCTACATTCCCCAGCCAATATTGACACTGGGGATTGCCCCAACCCGGGTGCAGGACGCTGCACTTGGCCATGTTGAACCTCCTGAGGTTCACACTGGACCACTTCTCAAGATTTCATTTAGAAGGCATCTAGTCCAACTGCGTGACCGATTCAAGGCTGACTAAAAGTTGCAGCATGTTATTAAGGGCATTGCACAAATGGCTCTTAAACACTGACAGTCTTGGGGCATCGACCTCTTCTCTGGGAACCCTGTTCGAGTGTTTGACCACCCTCTGAACCTTCCCTGGTGCAGCTTTGAACCATTCCTGTGTGTTCTATCACTGGATACCAGGGAGAAGAGCTCAGCACCTCCCTCTCCACTTCCAGTCCTCAGGAAGCTGTAGAGAGCAATGAGGTCTCCCCTCAGCCTCCTTTTCTCCAAACTAGACAAACCCAGACTCCTTAGAAGCTCCTCACAGGACATGCCTTCCAGCCCTGCCACCAGCTTTGTTGCCCTCCTCTGGAAGCATTCAAGGACCTTCACATCCTTCTTAAATTGTAGGGCCCAGAACTGGACACAGCACTCAAGGTGAGGCCACACCAACGCTGAATAGAAGCCAACAGGGAAACTCAAATGAGTTAAGGGGTGTTCCTCTAAGAAGGTGACACGGCCATCAGCCCAGCTGAAGTGCCTCTACACCACTGCACACAGCATGTGCAACAAGCAGGAGGAGTTGGAAGCCACCATGCTCCTAGAAAGCTATGACCTTGTTGCCATCACTGAAACTTGGTGGGATGAATTCCGTAACTGGAGTGCAGCCATCGATGGCTACAGGCTGTTCAGAAGGGACAGGTGAGGAGGGAGGGGTGGAGGGATTGCCCTCTACATCAAGAAATCCATACAGCGTGAGAAGCTGTCCCTGAAGAATAGCCACAAGCAGGTCGAAAGCTTATGGGTAAGAATCAGAGACCAGGGCAACAAAGGGAACCTTGTGACTGGTGTCTAGTAGAGGGAGCCTGCTGCCGAAGCCTTCTTCCTCCAGCTCCAGGAGGCTTCACACTCGCAGGCTCTCATCCTGCTGGGGGACTTTAACCACCCAGATCATCTCTCGCCAGAGCTGCCAGCTCCTGGTGGGTCTCTCTGCTGCCCTGGGTTCCCCTGCCTCAGGACACCCCACTGTGCACTGAAATCTGCCACTCCGCCACGGGCCGGGCCAGCTCCAGAGCAGCTCCCTTCAGTGACTGACTACCAGCGTCAGCTACAAGGTGTTTACATCTTTTGTTCTAAGAGAGGGTTAAAAACCAAGGGAAATTTGGAGTATTATTAACAAAAATATTTTGTAGAATGTTTATTTTGCTTTTTCTTATTTTTTTCCAGTTAACAGTAACAAATAAAAGCATGCCTTTGTTAAGCCAACTGAAGCATAAAGTGTCAGAATTCTTGGAGACCTTTGTAGTTCCCAGAGAAAGTGAGAGAGGTATGACTTGATCCCCAGATCAATTATTAATCTGTTTCTGGATGTTCAGGATCACACAAACAAACCTGACTCTTGACTCTATCACTTGAAGTGGAACTTCTGAAGGACAATGTGTGAAGTGGGTAATCTTTGACACCAGTGTTGGAGTTTTTTTTGACCTACTGTAGGTTTGCAAGCTCCAAGTGGTACAACTCAGAATGCAAGTGTCTCAGGTAATGTGATACTTGAGCTTTTGCATTCTGTCATGGTTAACATCAGAAGACACCTCAAGTGGAGAGTAAAGCCACCTTGTTTTGGTTTCTGGTTCTAGTTTCTGAGATGCCTGGGAAGCTATGCTGAAACGCAGTGCAGAACTGAACCCAAACTCTGAACTCGGAGGTGGTGGTGATGGGCGTTGTGGTCTGTTTCTCTCAGCACTGGGGAAGCTGCTGGTGAGAGTTAGGTGCTGTTACTGCTTCCGAGGGAGTGAAATACGGTACTAGGAGTCAGGGATGCAGTTGAAGAGAATAAGACGAAGCAACGCCAGTATGATTCAACTGAAGAGTGGGAATCACTAATCTAACCTTTAAAAGATCTCAGGAGTGATGCAAACACAGCATGAAGTCAGTTGCAGCAGGTCAGCAGATGAATGGTCAGTCAAGTTAAAATGATATGATTGCTTTTGCTCGAGAAGTCAAACCTTCACTCCTACAATTGGGTGTTCTTACGAAGGAAGTACCTGATTGGTATGTTTTTGATTTTGCAAATGCATGCGCAGCGAAAGTGTGGAACTATCAGTAATCCCGTTGAGTAAGATGTTGCATGCTGTGTTGGGCAGGTCACCTTCTGAGGTGAAGCAGATTTGCACTGTTGTGTGATATACACCTGAAATCTAATGAGAAAAACATATAAAGATTATACCTTCGCATGCATCTTTCCTATCAAAGTGACAATCTTATTAGTAATTTTGACCCTAGCTCATTATTTTTTTGTTGTTGTTTAGCTTTGTTATTAGTAGTTGTGTTCTAGCATTTTTATTTCTCGTGGCAATGTTTTATGATCAATGCGTAGTCTGAATTAGCACCTTATCAAGTAAAATGATGTACATATCCTTTTATACTGCTGCTGTCTGATAACTCGTGATAACTGGTGAACCTTGTGAGTGGTGAATTTGGAAAAAAAAAGAAGAAAAACTTGGGTTTGGCAAAAATGCAAAAAGCATTGTTCTAGCTTTACATTACATACTACAGAATACGTTAACTTTAGTTGATTCCAGGCAGCAGAACCTTTACATTTGTTCCCTTTAGTATCCTGAAATCTCTCATAACTGGAGATGACCGTGCATAATATACAGCTATGGGGCAATGAATGTGTCTGTTACTGTCATGGTCTGGCTGACCAGCAGAAACTCCGTGGGCTGAAGATTGCAGTTAGATAGAAAGGGAAGAAGGAGCTGATTTTCGTGTAATTACCTTAGCTTTTCATTTGGGTGTTTTGTGCTAAGCACAGTAAAGGAAGAATAGCTGCAAAAGGAGCTGGAGTAGTTGCAGATTAATTTAATTAAAAACCTGAAATACTGAGCCACCATCAGCAAGATCCAGTCTGAACCAACTACACAGTTAACAAAAATCAGTCTTTGATCAGAACAGTTTTTATGAAGAAATCAAATGAAATTGTACAGAATACAGTCAAACAATTATTTAAGGTGGCATCGGACCTAAATAGATGGTCCATAGTGCCAACTTCTCTATAGTAAGGAGTTACACAGCCTAACAATTAATGTCTAGTCTATGATTACATCATTTGTGTGCTGGAAAGTGTAAGGCAGCCTGTAGCGTGAGAAGAGTAAAGTACACAGTGGCTGACTGTGAAAGACTCCGTGCCGTTTCTCAGGCGCGTGGTGGTGGTTGGTTATCTGCCTTCACGTTGCGTGGTTCTGCTGTTTCCAACGGGAAGGCGGATCTCTCTCTTTGCTCTTCTTAAAACGCTTCGCATTGGATCTTCCTCCTCACTGCTCTCCTCGGAGCTGGAGATCCTGGTGCCCATTTCTGTGCCGGGTGAAGGCCTTTCAGAAGAGCCCCTTTGACAGAACACTTCCTCCTCTTGGCACTCTTGCGAGTGTGGAAACCTAAGGCTTTCATTGAAGAAGGCAGAAGCCATGCACTCGGCTGCTGTCTTATCACAAGCACACAGTAGTTTCTCACACATGCTCCAACCAATACCTTAAAAAAAAGTTCAGGAATTAATGTTTGAAAGCAGTTACAATTAGTCAATATGTAATTTGCCATGGGTAGATAAGCTTTTGAAAGTAAGTATTTCAAATCTGCCTTGAATTTTAGTCTCCAAATTCACCTTTAATCATCAAAATATAAGCCTGACACCAAGGAACTGGGCAGTTGAAGGTCTGACTGGCTTTGGTTGAATTTGTGAACGTAAAGACACTAAATTTTGACTTCCGTCTCCAGTCATAAAATATCTGAATGTAGCTTTCTCAGCCTGACCTGGTCATATCATACACAGTGGTGTAATAAGCTTTGTCTCAACTAAGAAAAAAGCTCGGGTTTACAGTTAAGCATTGCCAACATTTCGTAACCTGAATTTTTCTTTCTGTGTACTCAGCTCTATCAGCTCACAGGCATGGTGGCATTCAGCTGGTAATGCTTTGATACCCTGTCATCAGGATATATAAAGTTTCCTTTAATCCAAACTTACATTTTGGCTTATGGTCAAAACATACGACTTCAGATCTTGAGCTTCTTTCTGCATTACATCCAAGTTTCTTAACTTGTTCCATACAACAGTGATGAGAGAAGCAGCACCTGAAATAAACAGTAGGTGCAACTGAAAAATGCTTACTCTTCCCGCATCACAGAGCACTTGTAATTATTTTATCTATTTATTTTCAATGCTCACTAAAACTGGGAAATTCATTTTTCATATCATGGAAAAATCTTTTCCATAAGGAAGGAAAAAAATATCTGTTCCTACTCTCCTTCTGTACCTCACAGCTTCCTTCCTTATTCCGTAAGTATCGTTTGCTTAACAGTGCCGTAGTTTTTTGGTGGGTTTTGTTTTCGTTTTAAGATATATAATTATAATCGTAACTATGACCTAATCCTCTGTGAGAAGTGTCTTCAAGTTGTCAAATATTGTTAACTGAAAATCTGAAAACTGCATCCTGATAGCCAGAGCCTTGACTTGCCTTCACATAGTCTGCTTCATCATCCTCAGGCAGTCTTGTTTGTGTGCAGGTGGAGGAAAATTGTGTGTGCTCTGTACCAAGTGCTAAACTTAGACCTGGTGTGGCCTCAGCTGCTAGGGACTTCCACACAAGGAGAGGTTTTTAATTGTAAATGCAGCACTCATTTTTGAATGAGACTTCTTTGCTTTGGATGAATTCCCTGCATTATTCTAGAATTACTCCTTGTTGTGAGTTGTACCACGGCAGCACACAGTTGGCTGCGGCAGGTCTCTCTCGAGCTGTACTTCAGCAGGACATTGTGGCACAGATGTACATTAGCAATTCTGTTCATAAATCTCTTTCCAAACCATCTCTTAGCCAAGTTTCCAGCAACCTTTATCCTAATCTCTCTTGATACACCCTTTCTTCTGCTCTAATTACCTCCCATCGCTCGCCTTTCTTATTTTAATTGAGTTAATAAGACCTTTACAAAACATTGAGACAGTAATAGAATTTGCCTTAGTGGCATTAGAGTATTTCATGTTTTATGTATTTAAGCAGAATTTTTTTTTTTTCCAAAATGTGGCCTGACTGCAGATATGCAGCTATACAAGGCCCAGCAGAAGGTCTACTCATCTTTGCTGGTCCACAGGCACCCTGGTAATACCCGTAGTTAATGGCAGGTTACAGAAGAGCCCACACCTGTCCAGTGCATCAGCAGGGTGACCTCTTCCTGCTTGGCCACAGTAGCAACCGTAAGACTCAAATTCCTCTGGGCATCGCTCAGTTAAGCAGAACAGCATTTCTCCTAGCTGGGGCAGCTCCCTCTTCACTCTTCCACTTCCTCTCTCTTGCAGAAAGGTTAATCGCTCACACACTGTAAAGCAAAAAATGTTATTTGACACATCGTGCTTTCACTGACTGGGGGCTCTCTTGTGATGACAGAAGCATTTTCAAAGCTACCAGAAACTTTTAAAGACAATATTTTATGATTTCCGAATTATTGCTCCAGTCCATGAACTCTTAGAATACTACTGACCAAGACAGCAGAAGGGGGCGGGGGGGGGTGGGGGGCAGACGGGAATGTTGAAAGGGAAGAGAGATCCCTATGAAGATACAAGTTACATGTCAAACTGGATTGCACAGAGAGTAATTTTAGAGTAACCATTTGTAGTTAATTTTTCTTCTAAAATATTCAAACCTAGCTGAGTATTCACTAGCTTCAGTCTCAGCTAGTTCGGAAAATAGAGTCCAAACCTCTTGTGCTTGCACACTGATAGCTGGGCAATGACTATATTGTGCTGGAAGGAACAATAACTTTTATTTTTTCATTTGAAATACCTTCCATCTGGCACTAAAGGTGTACAAGCACTAAAGTGTGCATGATTCCTTTATGGTATGCTTGCAACAATTGTCCCAATAAAGCTTGGCTACTGTCACAGGGCAATCAGTAGTAGTATACCTTTCCCAAAGGAAAGATTCTGGATTTTCACTTCAAAAAGAATTGTTTCCTGATTTTACAAACCAGGGAAGACCACTCTGGATTATCACATTCACAATTTTTGACTGCAATTCAGTTAGAGCTGTGACGCTAAACACAGGAGCAATTTGCCTTAATGGTTACTGTTCTGCTGAGGTCTTGGCATCTCTGTGTCCCAGCTCTAATGTCTCTTTGGCTTCACCCACTCAGGAAGAACTGATATTCTGGGAATTATCCCTAAAGTTTGAGAGAAGAGTGTGTTCTGTGTCAGGAAAACAATGTCAAGGGGGGCTCTTTTGGGATTTGGCCGGAGGAAGGACTTGAAGGGCTGCTGGTTCGGTTGGGGGAGAGAGAGGGCAGGCTGCTGTTCTCTGGGCATCCTTCTTGCTCCCATGAGCAATCCCATCTTCCCTTCTGCAGCTCTAGGCTGACTCTCCCAACTTCTTCCAGGGACAGCCCTGGATTACTTCCCCCAGCAGGAAATTCTGCCCATGTGCCTGTTTGGTTGCTTTGCTCACTCATGTTATTTCAAAGAGAACAAAGCCCAGGTTCATGCACTGACATGCACACTCTAAAAGCTGATATATTCTATCGAATTTTCCAATTTGACGGAAGGTTGGGTTGATTTTTCATGTCTGCTCTGTTCCAGTTCTGGACCGCTTCTCTCCATTGGGAAGCCTAGTAAGGTGGATGGAACAATCAGTGAGTGTGGATTTGCAGCAGTGACAGGTCTGAAATGTCTTGGGGTCTCTGTGAACTCTGGGTGGGAGCTGGAACATAATCAGAAAGGGTGAGAAGGTGCCCAACTCTGGCAAGACTTTGGCAAGAGGTCAGAGTGAGGAGCAGGGGAAGTTCCTTTTATTGCTTCTGCTGCTTGTAAAAGAAAGTAACTCAAAGATGTGATTTAAGTGCTGCCTATAAACAAAAGCAGGGGGAAATGTTCACTGAACTCATTTTAGACATTGTACTGTATGAAAAAGATAGTTATAACCTAATCATAAATAGTTTTTGTAAGGGTTAATGACAGCACGTTGATGGAAGAGGCTAAACTGTTGGAAGCTTTTGCAGATAGCTGCAAAAATCCCCTGATGTTCTTGTAAATTCCAATACGTATGTGATTGTCTAACTGGTTTAGAATAACTATAATCTTTATATGTAATCTATACCTACCTTTTAATATAGAGGTAGCAGAATATGTCATTAGACATAACTGGGCAAAAAAAGGTCACTTACCTTTTCCTTCAGGTTCATGGGGTCCCGTGTCAGACAGCACCAGTCCCAGAGCGATTCCAGAGGAAGCTGTGCTCTGGCCACGCGCTGCAGGGCTTGTCTCTGGAGATGACGTATGCATAGATTAGACTTGCAAAGGTAAACTCTTCTTTCAGTAGTGTGTCCAAAAGTGCATAATCTGAACCACAATCAATTGCTTGTCTTCTAACATTTGGTTAATTCAGAGTTGGAAGACTGTTTATTAATGGTAAGTTAAGCTTTCCTGGTCAGTGTTTGACAGTGAACTGCCCTTTCCAGTGCAGTCAGTGTTGTGCACCCTGTATTCTATACAGTCTGTCCAGATTTAAGAATAAAATAATGTTATTCTACCTGTCTGTGAAAAATGCTGAATCCTCAGACTGCTGGAAACAGGAATAGGGGAGTGCTGTAAATCATAATAGGTGTAATTCAGTTTTTACTTGCCTTTGTCTTTTGTCCTTGCAGACGTGCCTGCAGGAATCTTCTCGGTGGGGACAATTTTGGCTTGCAATGAGTTAGTATCTCCTGGGAATGAGGCTGGCGAGGTGGTTATCTCTCCCACTGGGACCGCAGCTTCCATAAATCCATCCTCTTCTGAATAAGCAGAAAGAGGAAAGTGGAAGAAGACATGGATCAGTAAACAGCAAGATTTTCATTTTAGATAGTGAGTCAGAGTAATATCCTCAGGCATAACTTGTGTGAACTGATGGTCATAGAGAAAAAAATTCAAAATGAAGATTAGAAAAGCAAAGAGTACCCACACTGGTCATTTCTTCATGTTTCTTCACATTTCTTTCCTTTCAGAAGACAAGGTGCTGGTTAAACAGGATCAGTAAAGCTACTGATTTTTTTTTAAATTTTATATATTGCATACTGCAGTAATGAGCTGTGCCAGTTGCCGAAAATCATTATGGGTTACTGATTAGTCAGCCATACTGGGAGATAAAGTGCAGGTGAGAAGTCATTTTCTGAGTAAATTGCTAAAAAAAAAGGTGTCCATTCACATGAGGGTACCAAAACTGATAGCAACATTAGGGAAGGTAGAAAATGATTTGACTGATGCAGAGCTAGGCAGCTGACAGATTTTATTCATTGTAACCACAAGCAAACATTAAGGAGAAAATAAGTGGAGGATGAACAGAAGCAAAATTTTAAGGAAATTCTTTATCCTAAAAATTAAATTGGCATTTATTTTTAGATTACCTGAAGCTTTATTGTTGACTAGAAATGTTTTGTTTAATTTTGGGCTTACTTGACATTTTTTTCTTTCTTTATTAACTTTTGCTTTTTATAAAACTACCTTGTAAATGAAAATACTGTTATCAAATGAAAATCAAATGGTTTCATTTTTTCTAAATATGAAGATGAAGAATGTGGAATTTCAAAAGCAAAATACTTTGAAAATACTAGTGAACATGTTTCTCCACATTTTTAAACCCTTTCCTTTTAAATTCCTTGGCTGAAGTTAAGTGGATTAAACTTAAATTCATTCAGTTTGTTCCTTTGAAGTTCTGTTTTTAGTGTGTATTGAAAATAATCTGTCAAAGGATAAGAGCATAGATTTTAAAAAAAGGTAAGTACTGCTAAGAACACAAAGAAGACCATGAAAGGTTGCAGAAAGAGAGCAACAGCAGCACACTAGTTCTAATAGCTAGCAAGAGGCACGTTTTGGACCACTTTGTTTGACAGTGATGTGTTGAAATGAAAGCGATTCCTGCTAGATGTAGAAAATAAAACTAGAGTTTGGGAAATTCTGCACTAGGCTAAGAATAGATATTACAAATAAGCTTCCAGGAGCCATGCAGACCTCCAGCACAACACGCGGAGTTTCTGGTACGTGCAAGTTCATGGAGGGGAACATTTGGTGGTACTGACCAGTGCTTGGTACAGGAATGCCCTATTTCTGTACTCGAGTGGGAGACACGGTCCAGACAGTAATCAAGGCAAAAAATGACTACTGTCTACTCTCAGTATTCAGTGTTCCTTGACATTTTTCTGGTGCATTTCAGTCCATCTGAATGATCCTTTCTACAAAAAAGGAGCCACAGAAAATGTCCAAGTCTACCCGGGTGCTCCACTTCTAGCTGTAGCTACTGGTATGGCTGTGCTCAAAGCAATAATAACTGCAAAAGCTAAAGCAGGTTTTAGACTGGGAAAGAATTCTGTGAAGTTCTTTATAATAAAAGATGACACAAAATCAAAATGAATGCTTCTGGCATAGCAGATACTATGAATGTAATTTAAAGGACCAACCATTATCTTGGAAGAACTTATATGAAGAGGTTTTCACAAATGCTTGCAGGAGGAGTGCAAATGAGTGGCTGGAGGCAAGGGACAGCAAATACTTCTCAGTCTGGTTTTATTGTTTGTGTATCTGCTGTCTGACCCTGATCTAAATTTGTTCCTCCAGCAGCCCTGTTGTCACCATGCACAGATTTTTAACTGTGATGCTTTTAGATGACGTATTCCTGTGTCAGCTGAAGGAAAAGGAAAGCTGAGAGTGACTGACCTTTTATCGCAGGGACGGAGGGAGGAGAAGCTGTACCTCTGTGGTCCCTTGTGGTAACTGCACAAAAAACAGAGGCATTGTGGTAGTGACCTACCTGCTCTATTTCTGCAATGCATTTCTACAGTGACTTATACTGAAAACATGATAAAGCTCAACCAGACATCACTATTAGCCTTGTTTTATTAAGACAGTCATCAGGAGAAATGGTTTGCTCGGGGATGTGCAAGTCAGCAGAAGAACTAGGGGTATGATCCAGAAATCCCAAGTTGCAGATGTTTGCGTCTGACACCACAGAGCTTCCTAAACCAAAATCTGTTTTCACCTGGAGGTGAGGGAGGGACTGATTCATCAACAAAAGCGTAATCAGACACTTACCTCCGGCTTTGGAAGTCCCCAGAACCATATCACTGGGCTCAAAAGAATTCACTGTTGAAGACAGAAAATGTAAACTCAGAAAACAAGTTGCCAGCACAGACTCTTATGAGATGTCAAGCTGCTGAGAAAAGCTTTTTTCCTCAAGCAGGAAGACCCAGGTGTTTCACATACAGACGTTTGCCCGTTTATCTCTGCAGTGCTTTGGTTGTTGTAGACAAAGTGATACTGATAAAATAATCTCATTGCTGCATTCAGATAATGTGTTTTACACTAACAAAGAAACAGCAGAGGCATGAATGAAGTGGCAAATTCAATATTAAATCCATTTGACAGACAAATACAGTAAAGAGAATTAGTTCTAAAATCTCAGTGTTGTGCAGAGAAGGGTGCCACATTCCTCGTGAACACCTCAGGTTTGCCTGCATTGAAAGTCAAGTGCGGACGGACAGCTACAAGCCCAAACACTTCCCTAATCTCTAATTTATTTACCTACATGATAACCTTTTTTCATTCATCATCAGCTATATTTTGATAAATTATAAATATATAAATTATAAAAAAAAGTAATCCCTGCATCCTTTTGTCTGTTGTTAGGGTGTTGTAATGTGAGGAAGAATGTCTTTGCCTCTGAACAAGTTTCTGAGTAGTACTTAGCGTCGGCTTAAGGCAGTTCCCACAGTTGTCAATGGAAGTTCCTATGGGCTTAAATGGGGAGACAGCTAGCTGAATGGTAAATGGTTCTCAAAATATCTCCTTCAAAGTCTGACTAGATATGTTGTCTGTGATACATTTTCAGCTTTCTAAAATTTCTAATATGGTTTTTTATTCTCTGAAAATATTTTGAGTCTTAAGATGAACTATGCCTCTTTAGAGAGCACAAGTAATCATTTCTTTGGGAAGTAGAAGATTGCTACAGATGTGCAAATACAGGTGCACTCACTCCTTCAGGAGTTCTCTGTTTTCTATTACCAAGCCTCCCACCAGCAACTAGAAAAATATGAACGCAGAGTGGAGCAGTTAGGCAAGAACAAGAAATACTTGGTAAAAATCCCACCTTGATAGTATAGGAGAGGTATGAAGGAACAACCAGTGCTTACACTCAGCATAAAGCCTTTTCAGATAGGTGCCTCTATGCGTGTGGCATTTTTTTTTAAGTGAAAAAAACAGTTGAAGTCTGAAACATTGTTTCTTAAAAAAAAAAAAAAAAAGAGAAAAGAAAAAAAAGAAAAAAATCCATATGGTTTTGCATTATTCCATATTCACACTTAGGGTAATGACTTGCTTGGAGAAACACAGAAGAGCACACTACAGATTAAAACCAGGTTCTTAAGTTCTCAAAAAATGCAACTTTCCACCTCTCCCCATTCCCACAAAACAACCCCTGAGTTTCTGGGAGTTGAGCAGTGGCTTGGTCACGCACGTCCTCTGCACATTGCTTGTGTGCTTGGCAGAGACGGGGTCTCTGTACATGACAGTACGGCTTTGCGTGTGGTGGGGCCACATCACAAGAATGCGTCAGCTAAATCAGGCAGTGGATAGTCTAAGACTGGTCTTCTGGATTTCACTGCTGTACAACCTGGCCCTCACTTACTCAGTGTGCCCTCCCAAAGCCACCCAGGGCTTCGGATGACCTCTCTCCATGACCTCTTGTGTTGTAGAGCACACCATGCAGGTAGGAACAGAATAGTTCTCTCATACCATGGCAATAAGATTTTGCAAGCATCCATTGCTGAATAAGATAGCTATTGATTGCAGCAGAAATGAAGATTGTCAGAAGAACCAATTGGTCTGGTGGTTTAGGAACTCACCCAAGAGGCACCAGAATGAAAGGGACTTCAACGGGAATCTCTACGCTGCAAGTAAGTAAACCACCAAACTGCCAGTTCATTTGCAACAAACCATGCTCAACTTTTCCCCATGCTACTGCTTGATCTTGTAAAATTCAATGTCTCTTTTACGTGCAGTTGGCTGTGGGTCCGGTGGTTGGCACCCACACAGCACGTCTCTGCCAGACAGCTCACCTGCTGCAACCTGTGTTCCCAAGCAAAAAAAGAAAAAGTCTGTTAGGATGAAAAGAGTTTTGTCGCAGAGTGCTCATTCTCAGCCCCTGGGAAACTTACTGTAAGCACCAGTTAAGCACATCACATGCACAAATTGAAAAATTGCACCTTCTCATTCAGTCTTGAATTCAGTCACCAAAACATTACATCTACTTTTATATCAGTCTTTTCAGAAGGGCAGAAAGAAAGCAAACAAATTATGCTTGTATTTTATCTTTTCAGTTGCTGTGAGCTGAAAACAGTGCTTCTTGCACTGTAAGTTGCAAACCTTCTTCCATGGATACAGTTGCAGCCTGGGTTTTGTCACTCCCGTGATGAAGGAGCTCTGCAAAAATAAAAGCATTCTTACTCCGGAGAGCGGTGCCTTAGGATGTGTTAGACAGGGTCTAGGCAGAACAGGATCAGAGTCATCAGAATGGAACTTGTTTCTAAATACATTGCTAAGAAGATTTTTGTACAGTTATATGTTATGAATATGGCAAATACAGGCCTCATTAACGATAATTACATAACAGAATTAAAATCCTACCTTAATGTTTATTCACTGCTGACATTAAATTCTATTTGGCAACATACTGTATAATTTCTCTTCCTTTCATATCTTGATGTCTTGCTAAAACTTGTCTTTGCTTCTCAGAAAGGAATTCATAGCTTCCGAAATACTCATGGCATTTTTCTGAGTATAAACTTATCTTGATTTAATATACTGCAGTCAAAAAATTGCAGAGATAAGGACATACCCTCCATGTGAATTGTTGTCAGCTCTCTCTCGCGGGTTGTTTCTGAAAAGGAGAAAGCTCTGTCATAGACTAAAGTGTGAGAACGGGGGTTGCCACTGTTTCATCTGAATATTACAACAAATCAGGAGTTCATTGAATTTATTCCTATTAAAGCAAAGGTTTAGGCAAATATATCCCTATTTCATTCACATTTTTCTCTGTAATAAAGAAACTATCAAAATCCTTTTCCTAGAAAATTGTCAGGTAGGATTTTTTTTTTTTTTTAAAGCCTGAGCTGGACAGAATAGCTGCACAGAAAGATAATATCAGTGAACACTAAATAAAAATGTTTCATTCAAAGGATTTTTTTTTTCCATTAAGAAATGTAATCAGGAGCCTAAAATTAGTGGAGGTATTCAGTGAGCTAGACTTGAGTCTATCTTTATCAGAAGTGGTAAAAGCAGTATGATTTCCCTGTTAGCACCTAACAATTTCCCCGGTATTTATAATGTGTTGGAACTGCCATACTTTATATGAGAGCCATCTGATCCCAGTGAAGGATTACCAGCTTACACAAAATGATTTTCTGGCTTTGATGCAAACCTTTCTGTGGCATTTTCTTCTTTCTTGACCTATTCAAGAGGGGATGCATGCAACCAGGACATAGATGTGTAGATCTGTCCCTAACACTGGGGTGGGTGAATATGAGCCAAAGGACTGAGAAAACTAGCATTGCTTTTGCACGTCTGTCTCAACTTGGGAGTTCAAAGGTCCTCCCCCTGCCATGCTCCGATTGCAATCCATATGAATTAAGTTTTTAATCCAGCCCTGTTCCCACAGGACAGGTATTCAGTCTTACAAGGGTGTAATTTCAGCTACAAAGTACAGATCAGTGTGTGACAATGGAGATAAATAACCCCTTCATCTTTAGAGAGGACTTTTCCTTCCAAGATGGAAACCAAGTAACAAAGTGGGTCTATTTTTGCTTTTCCAGCTAGTTTTTTCATGATTTAAGGGGAGATTTGAGCTGATAATATTTTCAGTTTGGCATTCCTGCTAGTGACCTCAGTGGGTCACTAATCACCCCAAGTATCACCCATTCTTTCAGGTCAGCAAGAGCCTCACAGGGTTGGCAAGAGCATCCTGAAAAAAGATAATTCTTTGTATGTAACCAGAATTTCCCTGTTTCAGTTGTGTCTCTTGCCTTTTGTCCTGTCCCTGTGTACCTCCAGGAAGAGTCTGGCGCCATCCTCTCTACACACCCCACTAGGTGTTGAGGACAGCAAAAAGATCTCCCCTGAGCCTCCTCCTCTTTCATCATATGCTCCAGCCTCCTCACCAGCTTGATAACCTCTCCTGGACTTGCACCAGGGTGGAAATTAGTCCACCTTCTTCTCTCTTGGTATTCACTTAAGTAGTAGTAAATGGAAAGGACACATGAAACGGGGAATAGGACATACTGCCAGATTTAGTGCAGGAAAGCACCCTGCTACTGCTTCAGTCTTGCTGGGTCGAATCTGATGTCAGCAGAAAATCTGGCAGGAGGAGGCAGTCCGTCAGAACCTTATTATTACCTGTAACCAGAGATGGACAGAAGGAAACATCCAGCCCATTCATGGAAGAGTTAATATGTGCGTTCACAAAGCATTCTAAGGCATCTTTGTCGCAGTTGCAGAGGAGCTGTTCACAGGGATCCCCAGAATCTGGAAATAATAAAATTAAAAAGTGAACAAGTTACTAGTGAAGTATCTTTTCCGCCTTCTGCTTTCTCCTCTCTCTAAAGTTTGTGCCTACATTTTTGAATGCAAACCTATTTATACTGTGCATCTTCACGTTAAACACAGTCGAGTTTCGTAGTCCAACACAGTTTGTTTTCAAAATGCCATCCAATGTAGCCTGGCATGGCTGGCAATAGAATTCTTGCCCGTGTCAGTTTATTTTACAGAGCAGTGAGGACTACAGAGCAGTGCTTTGCCACCTCCAGTTTTTCCATGGAAAACTTAACCCAGCCGATACTTGGTTTGACATTTCATGGACTTCACTAAAATGCTCCTCGTAACCTCAAGAAGTCATAGTCCACAAGCCAAGCCTTGCATGTAAGATGTGTTTTGCTCCTTATAAAGGATACAAATTAGTTTCCCATGAAATATTATTTTCCTACTTCAAAACCTTCTACCTTTCAGGGTTTAAAAAAAATATTGACCTTTCAGAGCGGTCACATTTTTGGTTCTCGTTTTTGATGGGGACAATTCTTTTTTTTTTTTTCATTTATTTGATATGGGTTGAACAAAATGTTTTCTGATTATTAAGGACGAAAAGAGCTTAAAAAGCACTAATCATGTTTAAATGCACTTGGACCTTCATGGATTGGCCTAAATAACAAAAATTTTTTAAATATGAAACAAGAAAAGGAAATCAGATCAGATTGTTGCTTAAACAAGCTGTAGGGGAATTGATTTGGGGATTCTGCTCTTCTATGCTGGTATCCTCAAATCATGTTCTAGCATTTAGTCTTTTCTCAGAGTCAATACTTGCTGAAAAATTATACTAAAAATGTTTAGGCATTAAAGAGCCCCACTCCACACTTGGCAGGACAGTGATAGTGTTCCATGGGGTAGCTCCTCTTGTAACAGCATGGTCCCTGCCCTCGTTGGTGATGCTGTTGTGTCTGAGGAGTGTATACGACCTTGTGAACAAAGAATTTGATCCCTCAAAATGGATACAAATCAGGCCTTGAGGCTTCAAAAGGGAAGCTTTCAAAAGGGAAGTTCAAAAGGGAACTGTTTTTCAGGTCTTTCCCCAGTATCCACTGCATTTCTGATGTGTGGAGATATCTCAAGCAATGCTTCGTGGTCCCACAAAGTCAGGGAAATCTCAGCAAGAGGCTGCCCATTAGAGAAGCCCTGTCAAGTTTAGAATTATTGGACTTCAATTTTCCTGCTTAGCTGGACTTTGATGCCTCTGCGTATTCCAATTTCCACTCACCCCTGAGCAGAACACTTAAACCCTTAAAAATCCATACGTGGAGGTGGTTTCTGCTTAATTTATATATGACTTTTGGTAGATACACCAGAATGAATGTTTTGGTCATGGTGAGGCTCCAGTATTACTCTCTTGAGATAGGTTAATCTTACCACAGGTCAGGTTTTCAGTCGAGCAGCTGACATCTGTAGAAATCTTTGCTGGATCCCATGTGCACTCCATCTCCATTGCTTCCTCATAGCATTTGCGGTGCTGGAAACAGCAGCTGAAAAACCGAAATAACTCAATAACTCAAAGTTCACACAGTTTCAGTTCAAGATCAGGCTGCAATGCTTTCGTGTCACTCTTACACAAGAATGCAAAAGATGCCAGAAGAGAAAAAGAGGTCCTTGGTGTGGTCCCGAGACACAAGAAAGGCTGAGTACTGCTTTTCGCAGAGTCAGTCTGCTGGGATAAGTACAGCCAGATGCAAAACTCAGTGGCAGGAACAGGTCTGTGTGCTGTGAAAGACCACACCTACAGCTCTGTCCTTCTACGGTACCGGAGTTCTTACAGCTCAGCTCTAGAGGTCTTGGCTCCAGCCCTGCCACAACTTTTCTCACTGCAGATTTGGAGAACTACACAGAACCCGGCACTCCAGGAGTGTTAATGCCTCTGCAACACCTTGTGAATCCCTGTGTCTCATTGAGACTATATAAATACATGCAGTGTTATCCTCTGTTTCTTGTGCTTCCTATTCTATGCAATAATCAGAGTGAAAATGCACCATTTTGCCGTGGGAAGGAGCCATGAAATATTTTGTCACACTGGAGTAAAGCAGATTTCTCCCAGCACCACACAACAAAGGCGGTTAGAAACCTGGCGTTTTCCTACACCCCTGCTGTCATGCAAACCCCAAATGCCTGCATGACCACTTTAGCTGTGAATAGCAATGAAAAGCCAACTAAAACAACAAGCCCTTCATCAGTCCCCGCTTTTCTCCAGCTGTTTTTGAACAGGCAAGCTACCTACGCCTATATTACAGCAACGTCTGCGTGCACTGACATCAGCTATAAATGAGAAACACCACTAAAACACTCAGTCAGCATTTACCCCATAGAAGATTGTTACATAAATTAAGCAGGGGCTTGCTGTTAGATTTAGACTGAAATACACTCATTTCAGAGAAGTGGACTCTGAACATGGGTCTGGTATTGAATTGCCATTGGTCTTGACCATGCCGAATGCAAAGACAGCATGAACACGCAAAACAAGCATCTGCTACCAGGCAGGGTTAGCTTGCAATCACGATGTAAGGAGTTAACCTTAATTAAGCTCACGACAGATTTTTGTTAAAGACACAGGGAATGTGTGGTTACACATCACCGGCAGCCCTGCGTACGTTCTGAACTCTATGGTGGACAGAAGAACTCCTGCACTGATCAGAGCAGGGAACAAACACCTGCCCCTTGCAGGCTCCTTTCTAGGCTATGCATTCACTTTCTCACTTCATATATTTAGGAAGCATTTAACATTTAATCACTTACTACGTGAATAAATAATCAGCACAATATTTAATATGTGCTCACAACCAGCGAAGCTGTCCAAGTCCTAACCACGATCAGACTCTTGACCTGGTGAAAGACAGCAGCAGTGAGGTTTGCTCAGGTAGCCAGCAGAGGATCAAAGCTCATCGACAGCGTTAGCCCAGCTGATGAAGTTTCAAAGCTCAATTTCTCGCACTCCAGTGTCTCTGCTGCCTGTTACTGGTTTTGCTCCCTGCTTTAACCTGGACTGGGACACTGCAGGAAAGTACTGTACAAAGATGAAGGCAAATAGCATTCAACAGAGAGGCCCTGATGGTTCCTCCACACCACAAATGCTACTGTGCCTTGTTGCAGAGGTCAAGCTGAAGTTTGTGAGCTCCATCAGAAGCAGGGTTTTAAACATACAGCTGATGAAATGTCTCAAGACACGCTCCTGTCTCTGCCTGGGTGTAGTGAGGTGTCAGCACCTGAAAGCTCCTCTAACTGCATAATTAGGTCTAATACATCCTCCCTGCAGTTCTTGTTTGTTTATAGCATCACAATTACATCAACACTTAATGCAACATTTAATTAGAAAATGTACTTGCCTTCTCTCTGTGAGCAGGGGATTGTAAGATATGGATGGCCCTCTGGGCACGCTTCTCTTTCCCCATGGACTATGGAGGTAGACTAGGCTCCTAATTTAGATATAACAATTAGCTAATCTGGGAAATGGGAAAAGGTTGGGCTTATGGGCACAAATATTTTCTAATGCCTTAAAAACCTACAGTTCAGCCTGTTTTTGTGGAACAGAAAAGGCAGTGACAAAATCTGAGGTTTGCAAAACCATTTTGCAATGCTGTGGGAACTGTGTCTGAAAAAGACAAATAGCAGCCACCTGTTTGGAGGCCTTCTGGAACCAAGGGCATATCTGTGTCGGTGGCAAAACAATAACCGGTCTCCATTTACTGCAAACTACACTGGGATTGGTGTGCTGCTAAGGAAACCTCACCGCAGGACTGCTAACCAATTTGTAAACACAAAGTGACTCTGTGGACGGTTCTCAGGACAAAACTGCTGATAGGTGGTTCTGCTGTTTCTATATTTATGCAGCTCAGCATCAAAACAAAGCTGAGTGAAGCAAAAGCCCAGGTGCTCAGCTCTTCGGGTATCAATCCATTGATCTGACTCGAGCTCTCGTTTCAGCGTGTCATCACAATTGTTCAGAAAACCTTTCATAAGAAGTCCCATGGCTTTCTTCCAGTAGCAGGGTTAGATCTTCATTTTCCCAGCCATGCCATTCTGGAAAGTGGATGGATTAATTTCCATCTAGCTATAGGCATTAGGCTGTTCTAAGCCTGTTTTCACTCGGGGAATTAATGCATTACATTACATTTTGGAAAAGCTTTTTTCTGTTTAGACATGGATGTATCTTGATTGTCTTTGAATTTCTTTTCATGCCTCCTCCTGGCATAAGTGAACAACCATTCGATTGTCCTGTCCTGAGAGAAGATTTTTTCTCACCCGCCCAGTCAGGGTCTGGGCAGCATCCCTCCAAGGCACAGAAGGAAGTTCGAATGGTTTTCTTCCTGGTCCATAGTACTGGCAAGAGCCATTGAGCTCTTCTCTGTGCCTGGATGCTCCAGCAGCTTACAACATCTGCATGTACACAGGTATTCAGGGCAAGATCTACTTAACCTCCTAACTGCCACTTGAAGTCATACTGAGCTGTAACCTGATTCTGTTGATGCTTAAATCCCTCTCAGATGCCAACATTTTCATTATAGTCCACTATGAACTTACACTGCTGATGTATTACACAGCTCCCAACACCAAGAATTTGGAGAGATTGTAAACCCACTACACTGCTCAGATTAATGCTCTCCCACTCACCTTATTAACAGGGCCTCCAGTTTTTGGAACCAATTTAAATGCGAGACAGAAATCCCCAGTACAAAGAAATGAATGAGGTTTTGTTCACATAAGTCTGTTCGGAATTCAGAGACCTCCGGGTAAGATATGTCAAGGAGATGGGTATGGTGTTAACTTATTCTGCTGCATTAGTGGCCACTCTTTGCAACCCGTTTAAACCTGCTGTGCCATCAGAGTTGCACTGGTGGAATGATATGCAGGTGTGGGGGACTCCACTTTCACCTGTAGGATGGGAGTAGTTCTCCACATTGAAGTGTGGGTAAATAGAGAGAGACTCCGAGCTATGAGAAAAAAGAAGCAAGTGGATCGTCATGGGCTGTAGATTATCACTACCTCGATTTCATTTGTTTCCAAGTCATGCCATAAGGCAACTGTTATGGGGTGTTGGCCCAGCAAAAAGATAGTGCTCACCAGCAGGTAGGAGTAACACAAGACAGGGCTGATAAACCAGACAAAGTTATCTTTTGTAGGTCATATCAGATATTTATGTTGCAAGTGAGTGATGACGAGATTAAACAGAGCTGGGTAGTGTGGGACTTGCATACTCTTTGAATAAATCTTCTAATTTTTACAACTGTCCTGAAATCATTTCGGCAAATGTTACACTTCAGGTCATCAGAGCATGAGGGTGCTGACAGCCAGTCAGGGCAGAAGAGGACATCTCATGGATATGACTTACTCATCAGCTTCATCCACGGGGAGCCCTTCCATCTCAAATCGGCAGGAGCAACCATAGTCTTCAAAATCCCTGGGACAGAAACCAGTAACACACTTCATTTTGTTCACAAAGTTGAGCAGAGCAGGGAAGTTAGTGAAGATAGACTGTAACCAGGTGAAGTGAGAACCCAGGCAGTCTGGAAATAGAACAGCCACAAAATGCATGGTAAACGGAGGTGAGCCAGGTGTGGGTCACCCATGGGTGACGTTCATGTGAATGCAGAGCCTTAGCAAGGCCATAACACAGGGACATTGAGCCATGCTGGACACTCAGCAGTATTTAGTATTATAATAGTCTTTGGGGAAATCTACAGCATCTAAAATGCCTGTTCATTTTCGGTATAGAGAAAAGCAAACTCCACGGGATTTCTGTTCAGTGCACAAGTACTACTGGAACACATACTTACCAAAAAATAATGCAACACTTTCCACATTTTGAAAGACTCCATTGAAGAAAGTGGCATTGTCTAAATGAAAAAAAATAAACAAACCACACTTCTTTTTAAAAAAATTAATGACAAGAACTGTCCCCAGACTGCCCCTGGTCATGCTTCAGTTGTTAAACCATTTTGAAATATGAGTTACCAGCTATTTGCTAACAGCACAATTCCCTGCAATGCTTCTGGAGTACGACTGGTTCCCCACTGCCATGCAACATTGCAGAAAGTAAAGCTTAAACCATTCTTACTCAAGATTCTTTCAGGTGTATCAAGAAGCTGTGGCAGGAATGCTGGCAGCTCCAATTCTTGGCCACCTAACTCAGCAAACAAATTCGAGAAGAAAAAGATTAAAAAATAAAGAAAAAAAACAACAAAACAGAACATAACTTCATTATGACATCACAGGTATCCTTCCTAGACTAGCAAGCTGATTTATCAAAGCCATGAAACACTTACTTAGCTCCACTGGCACCCAGGAAAGCCCAGAAGCATACTGGCAAGTCACACGGACTTCAGCTTAAAAATCTCTCTTAGCCTTAGGTATTGCTAGTGAGGATGTGCTAACGCTTGTATTCCTGCGCTCTTCTGAACAGGGACACAGGGATAAATCAGTAGAATTGTATAAAATCGTTTTAGTTTCCCAACTACTTTCATTGTCCCAAACGTTTCCACTCTGTAACCCTGTGCTCTTCACTTCTTTGAATTCAAGAGGTTTTGTTTCTGAGTCCTTATTGCCTATTGCTTGGTTGCCTCTCTTCCTATTACTATTTCTTTCTTATCTCTCTTTCCTTTTGAAGATGCTGTGGTATATCTTCCTCAGCATTATTTTTTTCCTGTTTCTCATGTCCTGAATTGGGGTGAAATCTAATACTTGTTTTCTCTCACTGTTTTTATCCCCTGTTCTTAGGTATTACTTTAGATTTATTTAAACTTGACTTTTTTTTTTTTTTAATAGTAAGTCAAGGGTATTTATTGGCTCAAGGATCTAAAAACTGAAGAAAAAAGTGCTGTTAAATTCATGGCATAGTTTATGTCTCAGAATATTTGACATCAGGAAAGCTGTCCATTTACTCTATGAAAGATTCTAGGAAGGAGCTGATAGTTATCTTTCTAAACTGTTGCATTTTCCTGCAGCAAATATAGATGTAAGAGAGTAAAACAGAGTAGTGGGTTTTTCAGATAGAAGGCTTAACTCTATGTTTAACAAAGGATTAGGAGAAAACAGGACTTATTCTTAGATCATATATAAGGGCCTTCTCAGGATGTCTGCATCTTTTGTGAACAAGATGTCCATGATGATGGTCGTATGCCTCCAGCAATTCATTTCTCAAGTTTATTGGCAGAATATGCATACGGGATTGGTATGGGATTGAGGGAGGTAGGAAGATGTGCTTCACAACGAAAAGCTTTTAGATGAACAGCAGTCCATCAGAAGTGTCCTTCATTGCAGCAGGTCTGAAGGGAATGGATGGCTTTCTGCAAACCAGGAAAGGTCTCCTAATAAAAGATGGCCCTTTCACAGAGCTGGAACAAGGCTGTTGAAAGCTTGACAGCCATGAGGAATTCAGTTTCAAGCAAAATAATGGTGTGCCTTGCAAAATAAATAGCATTGAATGCTACATATTTGTACACATGCTTGCTAAAAAGAAAAAACTGTCCCTCATTTTCTGGCTTAAAGCCTGTATTTCCTCTGCAATGACAAACACCCGTTCCCCAAGCTGTGTTCTATCAAGCACATATAGAGTCAGGTTTTGACATGCTGCATAACACCATGACTCAAACTCAGTGTCTGTGGATGAATAGCCATTGATAATTTAGTCCTTTCAGCAAAATTTTGAAAAACATGACAATCCCACAAGGCTGAAGTGAGACAGAGGAAAGAATTGATAAAGCCACATGACAGAACTGCTGGAAGTTGTGATTGCTCCAGCATCCTTCATTTGCACTTAGTTCTTCTCAGCAAACTTCATTTGCACACACTCAGTTAACACATAGATGTTTGAAGCTCCCCTGGAGAAAAATGTCTGCTACAGCGTCAGCAGCTTGGTAAACCTTTGGCTCTTCTAGTCCTTTAATTACTAAGAAGGACATTTCTAATTGTCACTAAGTCAAGATCGATGAGCCAATGTTTGCTAACAAGATTACTAAATTTTCTTTAAATTGCAGGGGGGGAGGGACAAAGAGAAAATACTTTCGCAATGAATTATTCTCTTTTCTTCTTTTGCTATCATATGATTTGGGGCTATTTGTCCTATGTCATTCCCTGTATAGCCAGTGAAAGATTACACTACAAAAATCAATCCTTTAAACCTCAGAAGACCCTGGAGAGGTCAACTTCTCTCGCCTCTCTAAAACTTGCTAAATGACTTGCCACCTGTCCTGAGGAGACTTGTCTGACATGTCAGCTCTTGGGCTTTCCAGTTGTGCAGCTTCTCCACAGAATTTCTTTCAACATTCAGATCCATGTAAAAATGTTTCTGGACTGTATCTGTGTTGTTGCTACTCTGACAATGCTTTTCTGAAGTGTATTCTGAAAAAAGCCCGTCAAAACAACATTAATGCACCTCCAGTTGTTTTTTGCAATTCTGGCTAATTAAAATGTTGTCATATGGACACAGTCATTATAATCCTTGGGGAGCAGAAAATTTGACTGTGCCAGGAAAAGTCAGAGTGCAGCAAACCCAACCTATTTAATTTATTCAAGGTAAATCGCATTAGCTCCTCACAAATGCTAGTTGATGCACAGATATTTGCTTTAGTCTTGAAGCAGAGATCAGCAGAATAGATCCCACACAAATATAAACCAATAATCCTCTCCAAACCTGAAAATTGGTAACATTTTAAATCTTTGTGCTCAGATTGTACTTAGCTGGGGGAAAAGAATCTAAAAACTGTGGCCTTCTGAGGTTTGGGGGGAAATCTCTGTTAAATGTGATGTCAGAAAAATTTCTGAGCATCCAGATATTTCTAAGTGCACTAGATATTATCAATATATATAGTGCCCTTTACATCTGAGGACTAAATACCCCTTTATTTTTTATGAATAAACAGTGTAGGTATTTTGGCATTCTATCACTGAAGTGGGAAATTCTAATATTCTTACTGATTTCTATTTGTATAGTAGGAGTTTTAAGGGTCATCATCATTGATATGTTTTAGCCCATGTGTTTTGTGTTAGAGATGTTTCTTTAATGACTTCTAACGCGTGCAGCCCCTTAGCAAAGAGGCAACTGGTGAAGTTGAAGTAGTTCAGTGCAGAATTTTGTCTAAGCCAAGGTGCCGAACTGTCTTTTCCCTTTAGAAATAACTCCATGGAACGACCAGAAAAGGTGTTAGACCTGCTAAGAGCTCTTCTTTTCACCTGCACACTGCTACACTTCGTGACATTCCTACACAGCGCAGGGACTGCAGAAATTTGAAATGTTTGCCCATGGCTGTCATGGGGAAGCTCATTCACACACGACAATATAATCTGCAGAGTTATATGAAGAAAAAAAAAACAACTATTCATAGTAAAATTTGGAGGAGGAGCTTTAGTTGAACAGGAGTTATATGTCAGAATGCGCTGATGGTTTGGAGAATTTAGACAATACAGATGTATTTAATGAGTAGAATCTCCTTATAAGTAACTTGTAACTTACAGTCTAAGGGATTTAAATAATGACCAAATGCTAGCAGAAGGGAAGTTGCAGTTTTTTGGTCATATTTTTAAGCCCACTAAATGTTTCTTGCTTCACTACAAGTCCAGAGAAAAAGATGTTTCATAAGTATGCAATAGATAAACTTATTTGATTTGGGTGTTCAATAACTAGGTTTGAGGGGACAGAAGGAGTGCTTCTGAAGGATTATTTCCAAATGCACATGCTTAAATTAGTATTCAGGCATAAATGTCAAATGATGATAAAAATACATTGACACTTACCGCTGTACAACACCATTGACATAGACACCAGCAGAATTACAAACATTTCTAGTTTAAGCCAAAGACAAGAAGTCGTACAGCAGACTGGTATGCCTGTTGAGTTAAATAAGATATTAGGCAGAACATTAACTCTTGCATCTGGGAGTGGGAAGACATCAGCTTAGAAAATCATTCTTTTGTAACCTGACCAGATTTCTGCTTGATGCAATTCATTTTTTACCCTTGTCATAGTAAATGCATGTATTACAGCAATGCTGAGCCTTATGTATCCCTCAGATTTTACCAATATCCTCTATAAACCTGACTAATAATATTTATTTTGGTATTGTTTTAGGTGAGTCCACAGGCTCTGCCAAAGTACCATAGACAAGGAAAGTCCATTTAGCAACAAAATGGTGTACTTCAAATTTTGTTTGTTTTGCAAACGGTTTTCACATCTTACTTGATCTAACAGCGCATTTGAACAATTCTTCACATTATATTTAGATGCAGATATTGTGAAATTCCATGTAAACGAAAAGACATTCTGGGATTACTTCTATTGAACAGAGTTAATCTGCAATCCATGATATTAGTTTGATTCAAATCACAAAAATGACTCTTACTTCATAGTCAAACATTTACTTTAACCTGTGTTGAGACTGATCTAATATGTCATATATTTTCCAAATGACAAACACTATATTGTTCGGAGATCTTCAAGTTCTAGGTGTGCTTGTCCTTGCAGAAAGGTGTGTGAAGAATTCTTCTGAAGCTAAAATCCTTGCACTAGTATTCATTAAATGACAGGTAATAGATTGGTTTTGAACAACAGTCACCTGTTAGTTACCCTAAATTTAGAAAGACTTTCAAAGTATGGAGTATGAAGTTTTTTAGCACCAAATAAATTAATATTTATTTATCAGTTTTGCAATATGTATCTACTGTTGATTATCTGCTCCCCTAAGGTCAAATATAGCATTCATTTGTATTGAAAAATCTTGTAATATTTCATGAGGAAGTGAAGTTATAAACCTAACAGCTTTAAATATTTAAAGTCTGCTATCCCAAATCTCTTACCTACACTTTAGTCTACAACTCCACAGTCCCAAACAGCTTATTCTACTTTATTTTCCTCCTGATTCCTGTATTATAGAGTAGATCTAGAAAGGCTTACCTTGAGGAATATTATTCGAAAGCAGTTGAATGGAGGATAAATGGATTTCAACAAAGTCAGTACTAAGTTATTTATACCCACTTGGATATATACCTCACCCATGTGATCCCTTCCTTTATCAAACCCACTTCAACATTTATTAATTAATTCTTCCAAGAGATTCCTTAGAGTCATTATGCCTGCAGTGTATCTTAGTAATATAGCTCCAGCCATGTAAAGGACCTATACTGAGAAGTCTGTTCTGCAGGAGCATTCACCCTATGGTAACTTTCCCTAATACTCTTGGCTGTAATTAAATAACAATCATCTCATTGTTATTAATCACTTACAAAATCTCTAGGGCATGTGAATATGGCTTTAATAGCTTACAAGAGGTAGTGTTCAGTGATGAAAGATGAGTGAAAATTTATACAGCTTTAAACACTGGCATTCCTCAGGTTTGATAAGGCTGCTCTCATCTATCTGTGGTGGCTCCGATTCAAAGCTGAGTGAAATCCAGGGGAAGGTTAAGTCAATGAGCTTTGGGAAGGCTTCTTCTCATCGGGAAGGTGTGCTTTCTGCCAGGGTCAGACACAGCTACCCTTCAAAGATATCATCAACAAAGGCAAACTATCCACTGAGTTTTAGCATGGAGAAGTGATGTCTGACATATTTGGAACTGTAAAAATACAGAACAAAAGTCTTGGCTCCTCCACGGCCCTGTGAACTACATTGTCTTCTGAAAGACCTTTGACACCGTCTCACGTAAGACCTTCATAGAGAAGCTGTTGCTACATGGGCTGGATGAGCCCAGTGAGGTGGGTTGAAAACTGGGTGGCGGGGCCCAGAGGGTGGTGGTCAGTGGCGTAAAGATTGGTTGGTGGCCAGTGACTAATAGTGTGCACCAGCAGTCAAGTGTCAAGTCTTGCTTAATATCTTCATTAATGATCTGGATGCTGGGCAGAGAGTCCCCTCAGCAAATTTGCAGCTGGCATGAACTGGGAGGAGGGGCTGATACACCAGAGGGTCATGCTGTCATCCAAAGGGACCATGACAGGCTGGAGAAATGGGCCAACAGAAGCTTCATGAAGTTCAACAAGAAGAGCAAAGTCCTGCACCTGGGGAGTTACAACCCAGTGTGCCAATATATACTGGGGACCACCCATCTGGAAAGCAGCTTGGCAGAAAAAGACCTGGGGTCCTCGTGGGCACCAAGTAGAACTTGAATAAGCAGTGTGCCCTTGCAGCAAAGAAGGCTAAGGGTATCGTCGGCTGGATCAGGCAAAGTATCGCCAGCAGATCGAAGGAGTGGATCCTTCCCCTCTACTCACCACCGGTGAGGCTGCACCTGGAGTACTGTGTCCAGTTTTGGGCTCCGTGGTAGGACACAGACATGGACAAACTTGAGACAGTCCAAAGCAGGGCCACAAAGATGATTAAGGGACTAGAACATCTCTCATATGAGGAGGGGCTGAGAGAGCTGGGACTGTTCAACCTAGAGGAGGCTGAGGGGAATCTCATCAATGTCTAGAAATACATGAAGAGAGGGTGAAAAGAGGACAAAGCCAGACTGTGTTCAGGGATGCCCAGGGATGTGAAAAGAGGCAGTGGGTACAAACCGAAACACAGCTGGTTCCCTCTGAACATCAGGAATCACTTCTTTACTGTGAGGGTGACCGAGCACTGGCACAGGTTGCCCAGAGAGGCTGTGGAGTCTCCCTCCCTGTCTCCTCTTTTGTAGATATTCCAAAGCCACCTGGACATGGTCCTGGGCAACTGCCTCTAGGCGGCCCTGCTTGGATGGGCCAGGAGGTAGACCAGATGACATCCTGACATCCCTTCCAACCTCAACCATTCTGTGATCCTATACCCATTCAGTACTGACATGTTGCCAGTCACACCATTTCTGTGACCAACCCTATCAAGGAACTTTACAGAAGGGTGAAACGTGGGAGAAATTATGCCTTAATGGTAGGAAAATTCATTTTCATGTGACTTTTGGTGCTTCCAGTTGGAGTCTCCCGGGATTGCCCAAAATGCATTTTTACTGCCTTGATGGACATTTTCAGCCTGACAAATCAGAATGAGCTTGACTGGGCATAATAATAAACACGAGCCCTCTGAGATATTGATTTGCCCATATGCCGCCAACATTTCTGTACTTCTACCAAACATGCCCAGAGGCTTTGCAGGAATGAAAACCTTGGCATATGAAAAATCTTTTATTTTTTTTGAGGGCAGCCAAAGTCTTCACATTTTTCACGGAGCCTTGCTTTTTCATTCCTTCTCTTTTTTTCTGTAGCTTTTCTCTTTAATTTTCATTATTCTCATGGGAAAGCCGAACAGTAAGTCTTAAAACAACTATGACAAGAAGGTTGCCATTCAGGACAGGTGCCGTTAATCTATTCTCAGCTCCTTCCACAAGACACCCATAGCTGTGTGGCACCTTCTAATTCTCTCCCCATGAACATGCTTGAGCTGTAGATCTCAGCCCTTTCCAAGACCATAGAGTGGAGACAGCTGTGACCTACCCCCAGTGCCAGGCACAGCCTATCATGCTATAGAGAGGTTAGCACTCTGTCCAAGAACCTGTGTTCCTGCAGGAAAAACACAGAAGAATTTATTATAAACACGAAAGTGTCCTTTAGCATGGAGATCAGAGTCGATTAAATTCATTAAAATAATAACAAAGCAATGTTTTTGAAGGGGAGCCTTTTCCAAAACTGTTTTTCTGTTGATGTCAGTCTTGTTATTCAAAACTAAAAAAACCCAGATAGTCAAACTGACTTTAATAATTGTTTTCTCCCTTTATGTTCTTGTTTTCTTGTCCTTCTTCCTGAGTCCTCAGAAAACTTACTGATAAAAATTCAAGAAACAATATAGATTTTTTGTTTCTAAATCATGTCTTCAGGCTTTAAGATGTTTTTATGAGATTTAAAAGCTACAGTTGCACAGAAGTGTCATTCACTCAGGTCTTCACAGTGGAACAGATCCTGCCTTGGGTAAGGAGAGGTGCTGCAAAGCGAGACCTCTCCACATCATTGAAGTACTGGGGTCATGTTAATATTCCCAGTGTATACATTCACTGTATCGACATTCCTATTTCTTCCATGGGCCCAACTTTCAATATCAACTGTAATCAGTACTACACCCATCTGTCCTGCTCTTTGATATGACAGGAATGCTTCCGTCATGCCACTGGGCACAACAGTGAAGTATTTTGGGAAGGGGCTACTGCATCCCCCCTCTCCCTGCAGGCAGCATTGCTTAAGGTGTTACCTTTCTCTTTGGCTTTGTATTACTTTGAACACATATTTCTTCAGTGAAATATCAATGTGCACTACTTATAGCTCAAATAATCTTTTTTTAAATATTAATGGCTTGATGATGTACTTTGTGTTGATAGTAGCAGCATATTGCCGCAGTATAGCAAAATATAGGATCTTGCAATTTCTTTGGTAATTTTTTCATTTTTTAGAACTGGCTTTTAGTTCACCAGCGTTGCATATAAGGAAGGATATGATTCTTGATGAGCTCAGACAAATATATCACAGAGTGAGAGTACAAAAGATGTGAACAATTTCTTGGTCAAGCTCTACACTAGATGAGTTGCTGAAGTAAAGGGAAACTCTTGATTTGGAATAATGGATAATCTGCATGTGTTTAACATCAGGAAAAATCCTTCTTGTCTTCAGTATTTCGGGTTGCTTGTAAATTATTTTATATGTGTTCATTTTTATTACTTTATCTTAATTATAAATAAAACTAGAATAAACTATTTGCATTCACTAGCCAACCATATAAATAACCTTACAAAATACAATTTTTAAAAGCTTTTCAATGTTTTTATTGCAGTTACATCACTGGTATAAAATACATCTGTTTTTACACATTAGTTTTACAATGCCTTGGAAGAAGACACATTTCTAGGTTAACATCTGGTTAATAGCTTGTCTTGTTACAAATATTTGTAAATAACATGTTGCATCCAGACTTCTACACCGAGAAATGAAAGAGACAACTAAAACTGCCACCAATCTTCCAATTTGCAGTAAAATTCCTCAGTGCTCTAGACCGACGTACAGATGTTTTTAAGGCATTTTTGTTTTAATGCTGGAAGAACATAAGAAAACAGCCATCATAAGAGGTTTTACGAGGAAAATATTAAAAACATATATGAAGATTAAATAACCTTTTTTTTCCATGCCTTAAAAAATTGTTATCAGATAAAGCAGCTCTCTGATGAAAGACAGCAAATACTCTGTGGATATCTAAAACACTTTGTTATAACTTCATAAGAATGTATGTAGAGATATAAAGAGAAAACACACTTACTGTGGGAATAAGCAACTCTTTTGACTTTTTCACAGATATAACTTGCATTTTTCAAGAACCAGGAATAGTATTCCACACAGTACCTAAAGGTATACTTAAAGTTAGGAGAGTAGTAGCTTATTATCTTTCATAAACACAACAGTACGCACATCATAGCGCTAATATTGAATATGGAAGTAAAAAGCTAGACTCTGACCTCAACGATGTCATTAGATATTTGGAAAAATTCAGCTGAGCTGTATTCACTTAGTTTGAGTACTGGAAGCCAGATCGGGTATTGATCGTTGCACTGGTGACCCACTGGGGTCTCAACCGGTAGCCCCAGACTCTCAAAAATAAGCAGTGGTGATTGAAAATTGTCATTTGAAAGAAGCTCAGTAGAGTATTTTAAGCAGAGAGAGAGAGAAACTAGTGCCAGGTTTTACCTCATGGCTTCCTTTCTGGAATGTCTTCTCTGACCAACACAGAGGCACAGCTGAAAAAACCTACACAGCTCCATCACACAGGGATTGATCTTTTGCACTACAAGAGTGGCAGGAGGTGAGGTCACATGGGACGCTTTGAGGATTGCCTGCGGACACCCTAGGAAAAAATACAGCTCTGAGCTAGTTCAAGTACTTGTCCCATTAAATTTCTTGCACGGCCTTATCTGGGCTATGACAAACATTTGGATTAATAAGCTCATGCAGGTATCTTAAAATCAAGTCTGAGTGAGGCAGATAATTAAAAAGAAAACAGCACGTAGCCTGGAAGTTGCTTGAGTGAAAGCGCAAGTACTCAGTTCAATTTATTGTTGTTTAACATTACTGGTTAGTTACTTAAAACCACGTTGCTTTTATTTATCACAAAAGTAAGGAAAAACTCTAAAGATGTAATTTATTTGTACTTACCTGTTTAGGTAGATGTTCAGTCACCACTGAAGCATCAGTTTTCCACAGTGAAAAACAGCAAGACAAAGAACAGCACTGTACACTTATTATATTTGATATTTTCTATGTGCATATGCTACTTTAATGAAAAATTCACTTCCAGTTCTGCTTGCTTCCCTACACCCACCTTCTAAATTGGAATCCTAGATTAAATATGACTGAACTAATAAACAGACTCTCACTGCTCTCTCCGTCACTTTTTTTAGCCTGATTAACAAAATAAACATGATTTATGCAGAAGTTATTGCTTTCCCTCTATCCATCTCTCTGTCTGTCAGTTTTCCCCTTCTTGCTTGTAGTGACTTGAATAATCAGCTAATTTCAGCTCATCGTTTATGGATGGGTAAAGACCCTCTGGATAAATACATCCCTACAGGTGTCATGAAAACTGACAAGTAACTGCAGGAGAAAAGCCAATTTTTGCCTGCACTGAGGGGAAGGTAGGAATAATTTCTCTATTTTACTATTTGTTCACTAGGAGCCAGCTGGTTAATCAGTGTTTTTTCCTTCAAGTGATGGCCGTTATATTACTTTAACTTAAGAAAAATGGAAGGAAATGGCCTACCTGGAGACTGACTCCCTCTTCCTCTGTCTTGAGCCAACTAAAAGTAAAATATCTAGTTTACTCTGTTCATTGAATATTCTGCAGCCAGCAGCAAGAAATAAATGTTTGCACACCAAACATTCCATCCTGCAAGCAAATGCAGCTGTGCCAGACTGCAGAAGAAAACAAGGCTACAGAATAGGTGATGGCAGCTTATAACAAAATCCTGAACTGCTGCAGGGTTTGTCAGTGTCAAACACAATCTCTCTTCAGACTCCCTTTCTGTTATAGGAAAGAGAAAAGAAGTCAAGGTGAAAATGGGGGGAAAGGAGAAAAGGTAAGGCAAAATTGAAGCTATTTTCAAATTTTCAGGACTTTTCTTTATCGTATTAAGAGAAAAACCTAACATTTGTCATAGTCTTGACTTCTCCAGTCTATTACCTGTCACACATCATCTTGCACCTCAGCTACCTGTTGTGCTGTGATGGGTCAGAATCAAAGGAGTGGCTAGAAAAAAACCTTGCAATATTTGCAATATGCTAAAAGCCTACCAGGGCATGGCTAAAATAGGTGTGTAACCACCTTTACTCTGCATATTTGATAACGGTGCTCTGCAGAAGAGATGCTGTGTGTGAGGGCACACTGGGTCGCGGCAGTGAGGCTGCCCGCCCTGCAAGGCATCCCATCTGACCCTGGGGACCTGCATGCACGCACCCCATGCTGTCCCCTGCAGACAACAATCATGCCAGAAGGATGACTCCCCTACACCAGCACTCCGGAAAATAAGGGCCATCCCTGCAAATGCCACATTGGGGTTCTGAAAAGATAACTGGGGAGCAGACTGTGAGAGGGAACATTTTGCATGATGTGGGTGTCCCCCTCACACGCCTGCGGTGGAAGAGCCCAATAGTGCAGAGCGAAGGAGGCTGCAGTGTGGTTGTCAACTGGTTTTTCCATTTGTGTAACTAGCAGCAGGCTTTGGCCACGTGTGGATAAACTGCCTTACCTGCAGAGTATAATCCCCTTAGACAGCATAATTGCATTTCCAGGTTCAGATGTCTCACGTGCTTTATAGCTTTGGGCCAGCTTATGTTATGCGATAGGAGAGGTTACAGAGGTTAAATTTGGACTAATGAAATTCTGTTGAAATAAGTTTGAGCCATCTAGTGCTGACAAGAAGTTTAATATGAAATGGCATTCATGGGCAGGAGGAAAATAAAAGCTCTGCCAACCTGAAAGAGAACACTGTGAAACTATTCCTCTTCTGTGAGCGCTTGCCCAAGGTAGCAGGAGTCGTGGAGGAGTAACAGGCAGCCGCTTGCAGCTCCCAAAGTCACGAGCACCTCTGAAAACTGGTTGTGTGTCAAAGGCACTACACAAATAGCAGAGTAATAGGGGTGAGCAAGAGGGAGACCCACTTCTCTTTCTCTTTGCAGTTTTGCATAAATGTCATTAGGCTGTGTCCGCCTAATAGCATTTGACACACCTTGAACTTTTTCCACTCGATGGCAGCAAAAATTATTTCTAGCTTTAATAAACATTCTTCATGTTAATAACCGAACATCAGAGCACGAGGCAATGAGGTGTTAATATAAGTTGTCCATGAAAAGTAGTGTTAGAATTGCTGTGAATGATTAAAGCTTGCTCAAGTCCACCCTCCAACAAATCTCAGTCTCCACCAAAGCAGGTGCTCGCTATCCTGCCTAACAGGTGTAAATGTTTACTCAGGCTAAGTGTTTTGCCAGCAGAAATTCAGCTTCATCTAAACGTAAACTGAATGACTGCAATTTCAATGTGGATTCATCTATGTGGGAAAGACAAGTCAAACAAAAAACCTGAAAGTTAAATAAATTGCTTTGGTTTTTATTTTTTACAATTTTAAATTAGTGTTGCTTTGTATAATACTGTATTTAATGCTGAAATTCTCTTTCAATTAATGTTGTATTTAGTTATATTTTGCTTGGATAATATATTCACATCTTATTGTTGAAATTAAAATTTTCAGTACTTCGTATAATGTTTTGTATCTCTTCTGTAATAAATTTATTCTGTGAAATGTATTTTTTGTATTTGATTCATAAGCTCCTACGGATTTGGACTGAAATTTAAAAAATAATTCAAAGTAGGAATTTATTTTAGAACTTTTTTTTCTAAGAATTATCTTTCCTAATTGAGGAAACTAAGTCAGTCAAAAGAGACCAGAAAATGCAGGAACCACAGCTCTCAGTGCAAAGCTCTGCTTTTGTCTATTTGAAATTACCACATTACTGTCACGGGCAGAGGAGTGACCAATTTTTGCTGTAGTAAACAGACTTCTCCATTATTAACTCAATATTGCATCTCTTTGACACTGAGATTAAATTTTGTTGCCAGTAAAAAGCAATATTATGGCTACTGTGAATGAATCTGACTTACACTATCCCTCCCTGCATGCTCGAATATGCACATTTGCATAATTTATCAGTTGGCATTCACTTTTGTGATTTAAGAAATGACTTCTCGGAATGATGTCTCAGTCTTCAGAGCATTGTGGATGTCTTTCATTTCTTTGAGATCCCACTGTTTGATTTCTTTCCCTAAATGCATGATTGACATATGCAGTAGACAGCGTCTGTCATGATGGTTTCTTGTAGGGATGCATTTAGTGACTCTGCATTCCCTGATCTCATTGAAATCCATGTTTCCCAGTCTTTTCAAAATGGACTGGTTCCCAGTCCTAGATTCTCCAGTGTCTATAGTGTTGCCCACCAGACAGCAATCGGCACATGAATAAACCCCGGACTGTGCACATCACAAGTCCAGTCACACCAACAGCTTCCAGTTGGCTGGCTGTTACTTAATTCTCACATCAACCTCCCCCAACACAAACAAGATTGCAGAGAACTTTGGTTTTGTGCAGAATTTTTGATGGATAGGAATCACCATAGCATGTTCTTCTTCTCGCAATCAAGGTAAGAAGATCCAGTTCTTCTTAGACTCTTCTCTTAACACAATCAAGAATGTCAAGAGATTAAACTATATTCATGTGACATGACATTGGCTCATTTTCTTCATACAACCAATGTATGTCTTGCAGGGTAAGACATATCCATATCTATCTTGTCTGGTATTTCCAGCTCTTTAAACAGAAGTAAAATGAGAGAAAGATCAATAAAAAAGATATTTGGCTTCTTATCTCCACAGTTCGAAATGCCTCTTACATCAAGAACTGCTCCTTGGCTCAGCACCAATGAGTTTTCTGCTTGGAAGCATGTCTCAGTAGGTACTTTCTTTACTGCAGTGTTCTCAGGCCTCCCAGGCAACAGCTTCCTCCCCCTCTTCCCTGACAGTACCCTTCTGCAGGGCTTGGGTTTGTATGATCACTTGACACTGTTGTCAAAGTTTGTTTTTCACGGTCAGTATTTTTAACGCTGATAATATTATTTACTTCTGAAAAAGGATGCCCCACTGAGTCTTATGCTCTCAAATGCTTTCTTTTCTAATAGTATGAGTAAAACAAAAATTAAAAATATAAAAAAAGGAAGACAGGCAATCCAACATATTGTGATAAACTCAGTCAACCAGAACAGGACTGGGAACACTGAAAAACCTGATCAAAATCAGCAAAAGCTACAAAAAGTAACAGTACAGGATCCTGGTCTTGGGTTGCTGCAATAGGCAACAGCAGCAAAACCAATGGAAAAAGCAAATGAGACCAGAACTGTGAGACACTACTGCTCACCTAGTATGTGATTATTCCCAATGACAGAAAAATTGAAGATCTGTGAAAGAAACTTTCTTTCTGACTCAAATGTGTTTACCCCTCAAAAGAAACCTTTTACAGACAAGTGTTGGAATTCAGCAGCGAGCTGTGAGAAGTCAATAGTCAAAGTATCATTAGAAATGGTGAGATTAGCAGGGAACTCAGGCCAGAATATGGATTTTAAGCCTCCAGGTAACCCCAAAATAAAGACCTGGGGGTCGCCTGTGTGGAGCCAGGCAGCTGGCTGCATCCCTGATGCTCGGGATCAGCTCCACTGGCAGAGAAGGACCACAAGGCCACAGTTTCCCTTCATGCAAAAACCTGCTGGCGATGCTCAGTTTTTCACTTTGCCTCTCCTGTTTTGACAGGCTAACTGCCAGCAGCAGTTTTCTCTTCCTTAGGCTTATTAGAAATCCATATCAAAGTCTGCCCTTCTGGCATTGAATCAGGTCCAGTTTTTCAAAGGATATAACCTCTTACTTAATACTTATATGTAAACACAGTTTTATTGCCAACAGGAGTATATGACACCTATAAGTGGAGCAGCACATTGTCATGCATTTACCATGCTGAGATCTTAAATTCTAACTCTTTATTTTGGTGCTTAAAGAAAAAACTGAGCTTTCCTGAGAATCTAGCTCATAATGATCCTTCTTTAGCCAAAGAGTAAGTCTACAGTACTGTAAGTTTAGGACAATTGCAGAGATTTCATGTGGCACGGATTGACTTAATCATCTGTACCAACAGGGAGATTTAAAGCATGAAACTTTCTTTTGCAATAAGTGAATTTTAAAATTTTCCAAGAGCTAATCCATGTTAAGATTGACACACGGAGTACACAGGTTAATTTTATCAAGGCAGTACAATTTACATTTTGAATGTCCAATTTTATATGATTCACAAACAACTGTGGAAGCAGTCCCTTATACATTTTGAGTGTTTTACATATGTAAGATGTCACATAAATTAAACATAGATGTTGTTTCTGCATGGGAAAATTTACATAATGATACATTTTCAAACGTATTACTATTTTTGCTTCATGAAGTGCAGCTACTTACTGGCAGCTGAGTAGAGCTTCAAGGTCATACCAGGCCTGTAGGGTGGTGTAGACAGAACTGGGGAAGGCAAATCTGAAGGAGAGAAAAGAATGTAAGTTTCCTTGACATTTTAACAGGAAAAAAGTAAAGGAAGGTTGATTGACAGAATAACAGAAAAAAAAAAAGCTGGTCACAGACCACTAACACTTATGTTAACACTGATGTATAAATACATTCACAGTCACCTATTTCTGTATATATTATGTTCTATTTCATAAACGTCCCAGCTGACACACTTTGTTATTATCCCAGATCAATCTCACCTGGCTCTGTTTGCATCAGTTTGCTGGTTTCTTGAGGCGACAACGTCTGCATCCGAAGTGCATACACGTCAGCTGTGGGAACAGAAAGACACACGCTTCATGTTATCCAGGATATTTGTTATTTATCTGTCTGCTGAAAACTGCCATATACGAGACAGCTCAACAGCCAGAGTCCCTCATCCAGTACTTCCAGTGGCAGATAAAAATGTCAATATGAAAAAGGAAGGACAAAAGCTGTACTTTTCTAGAACTTGAGAAGTCCATGGGCTGAGGAAAAGTAGGATTTAAAGAAGGTACGTTTCATGGAGGCCAAGAGAAGCATCTCTATACTGCTTTTTCACGAGTCTGCTCACTGTATTTGGAGCAAAATGTGGGAGAAGACCTGGCTGGCAGAGGTGTCTGTGAGGAGCAGGGCTTAGTTTTTCCCCAAAGGATTCGAAACTACAGATGAACCCTATAACTGATTTAACTCTTCTACAATAAAAAAATCTACTCACTAGTGACCCAGAGTGGGTCTCCCTGAAGTGCCTCCCAACCTCAACCTCAGTGATGTGGTTTCAGCTTTTGGCCAAATCCCACTGCTAGCGGGGTACAGTAGTGTCAGCCCTTGGCACCATACTCACTGGGACTGGGCTGTGGGGCTGGCGATGGGGCCGAGCTCCCCCCAGCAGTCGGACGGGTTCCAGCCGTGACTCGTGGGATGGAAGCATTCATATGTGGTGATGGAAACCCTGATCCTTTAACTCCAGCCGTCCTTGGCCATGGTGGGAACCTCGTGGTGGGGATCTCCTCCCCTTTCAGGGCAAGAGGGATCCTGGTAGCTGGAGAAGCAGAGACACAGAGACAGAGGGGGCACCAGCAACGCGCTGTGGAGCCTGGTGCCCCATGGCAGCAGCGACCATAACACACTGGGGGACAATAATATCTGAAATACTCCCAGAAAATTGCATCTCTTCCTTGAGTTCTTCCCCTGGCGGGTGAACGGCCACCTCTCCATTGCATTTTAAATATGGAAACAATAATGTTTGAAACTTTAACTAAGAATTTTTTAATGTACAAGTTTTCATAAATAGAAACTGAAATGTTCCTGCAAAGTGTTCTTTTTTCTTCACATAAATTATTTTTTATTTCCTGAACTGCTTCACTGCAGAGGAAAGAGATGAAAGCTCTTGTCTGTGTGAGGGTACTGGAGGCCAGATACTGGAATTTGAGAACTGGTGACATTTTGTGGCAGGAGTGACACTCAGACTGGAAGATAACAAAGGTTGGTATGCGCTTGAGCAAAATAAAAGAGCTTATGAAAAGACAGCAGAATGACTAAGGAAAAATATGTAAATTTTGTTGTAGACAGATGCAGCTGCAGTGGTGAGGAGGTATGCAGTAAAATTCTGATTTTCTCTTTGCTCCTACAGTGTGGAAGGAAGTGTGAAGACTGGCTTTTCTGCTTTCAGTATAGGGCAGACTAACACTTTTCTATCTTGTAGCGTTGTGGTAAAGCTCAATGCACTGAAGCTGATGAAATCTTCAGGTGCTCACAACTGAATGTCATATAAGTCAAAGAGAAAAAAAAAGAAAAAAATTACAATAAGACAGTAGAGGAAACAGTTGGAACTATATTTTTCTTGGTATAAAAACAAAATTTTTTTTTTTTTTTACTTCTCTGCCTCCTTAGAAAACTACTTTTTCTAATAATATCAGGGGGGAAAAAGGTCTTTTTAAAATAGTTGTTCTGTTCCTCAGCTTTTCGATGTGTTACTGACCTGACCCTCTACTTTACGGGACAAAATCTTATATTACTCTGTAATTGTAATTCAGCATCATCACAGTGATGTGCAGCAAATATTCATGGTCACTTATCAAGATGTTAATCAAGAAGAATATAAATTTAGGTCTGACAATACTTGCTCACTTTTAAATGTCCACACGTGTCCTGCTGATGGATCCACTGTTTTACTTGGGTCTTCCTGCAGCTTCGTAAAACTTGGAAGTATCGATCCTAGATCTTTCAGTTATGAGAAGATAGGGTTAGTACGCTCAGCATCCACCGCATATTGTGTGATAAAAAAGAAAGAAATCAGGCGCTGGTATAAAAGAAACAGCTGTTGTCATTTTAAATGAAAGTCTTCTTTGGCAAAGTGTCTTTGATTATTTTTTTTTAAAGGACTGAAACATCCTACAGCTTTCAGCACAGGTAAACTTGCCACTGATTTCCCTGTCTGCCCGTTTTAATCAAGCACTGACAATGAGAAATAGTCATGGGCAGCAATGAGGGGTGAGTGCCTGAAGTGCATCTCCACCTGACATAGCAGTTAGGGTTGGAGGAGCCATGCAGCACACTGGCTGAATATATTCCTTTATGAAGGCAACTCAGGTGAAGGTAGGAGAGAATTTGTGCTGAGAGTAAGGGAGGTACCCATTTAGATTAAGAGCATCAGGAAGCCTCCCCAGCCCAGTGCTGAAATCTGTAAAAACTCTCATCCCAGGAGGTTTTGTTCATTCCTCCATTAGAAGACCTCACAGATAATAATTTAAAAGTTTGTACATTTTACTTATATTTATAATGTAAATATTGTATAACACTTATAATAATATAAATATTAGTCTGTTTAGTACAGAATATATCAGAATGTAAAAATATACACAAATAATGATAAAAATATGAAATAACTACTTAAAAATTATTTTTTACATTATGAAGATGGAATATTCATTGCAAGTCCTACCTGGATGTGGTTTTCATTTTTTTTTCTATTTCCTGATATTCCCAGGAAGTACTTACCCAGGTCAGAAGATGTGTTACTGGAAAATGTGTAATTAATAGCAGGAGACTTCTCCAGCATTTCCCAAAAGTCAGACAGATTTCTCCCTGCAACTAGAAATGGTCACAAGTATGAAGAAAGGCTTGCTCCTGGTGTAAGTCATCGCTGCTAATACGTAAGGCAATATTTTGGGGCAGAATGGTTTTCACATTTACCTGTCTGCCCTGTCATAACACAGATGTATATACAATCTGACTCATTGCTCTGACGCTCTGAAAGGCAAAAAAATGTAAACCTGATCATTGTTACCATTTTTCATAATATGCTATTATCTTAAACAGTTGAAAATACAAACACAAAATGGTATGTATCTGCTACAACTGGCCAAGTATTTTCCTTTTGATCTGATTTTTGACAAAAACCTCAAACTAAATCTAAATGCTAATATTTCCTGGGGAAATACTTCTATTTAATTAAAATTCTAAATTACAAAGGTTTTTGAGAGGAAAAAATAAATCCTTCGTTATTGTAGACCATAATTAGTGTTTGGGAATCATAATTCCCCCAAATACCAGTATTTAATAATAATTCACCAAACTTTCAAACAAAACATGGTTGCTCATAGAAACATGTATGTCTCTATTATAAATATATATACACGCAGCATATATGTATCTTGTTCCTCTGAGGAGTCTTTGTTTACAACTGCAGTTCATGCTTTGCAAGAAAAATGCTGCTGAGTAAGAGCAACACGCTTCTATACACATTTCTATGCTTGTTTCCATGCCAGGAGTAAATCACACAAATAAGACAGTGATAAATGTTAAGAGGAAACGCAAACCTGAGAGAATAGAAGTGGATTTGAAAATTTCTGTGAGATAACTGGTGGAGTTTCCAATAATATCAACAAGTAAAGCTGTAAAATCTAGACAACAAAATAGAGAAAGATTACGATTGAAAGCATATATTTTACCATCTATGCTAAGCCAAAAATCACATTCATATGTGATCACATTTTGGATATATTCTTGTACATGAAAATGTTGAAGATATTTTAAACTTCAGAATGGTTCTACTGGAAGGCAGTGGATTTAGGAAGCCACTGGAATACTCTGCAGAAATATATTTCAAAGATGATATCCAAAATAGCACGAATGTGCCTAAAAGTAAACTTAACTGGAATTAATCTGTTCAAACAAACAGTTTAAAGTAACACTGTACTTAGTCTGCTCAAAGATAGAAGGAGAACAAAAGCTTGTGGGCCTTGCCTGCACTAACTGCCTAGCTGCCATGTGGGGCCTTCCAGGAGGCATCTGATTGTCCCCTCTGAGGTCTACTTCAGATATATCGATAGTGTTGCTGCCAGCTTAAAAAATGCTGATTGGTGGTGTTGTTATGACTTTCTCGTAACAGGTTCTAGCAGTAACAGGTCAGTGATCTCACTTTGGGAGTGAGAGACACAAGCCCTGTGCTGGGCCCTCAATTTCTACTACTTGGGAAGGTGCTCTCATCACCAAGATGTTCTGGATTTAGTTCAGAAAAAATAAAGTTTCTCCATTATCATCCAAGGCAGACTGGGTCATTATGCAATGATGGTTGTGACATGTATGAGTCCAGAAAAAAACATGAAATCCATTGTAGCTCATGTATGTGGACATCACATGAAGCTTAGAGGGTACGGGTTCTGGTCCCTAGCTGCTGGGCTACTCTTGATATCCTACATTAACCACCCATAGAAACTGAGTGCTCAGACCCATCCTGGAATGTTAAATACTGTGAGGCCAGAGGTGTGAAAGAGGATTGTAATTGAAGGATTTGCTCAACAGACTGAATTAATGGACCAAGGGCAACTGTATGAGGTTTACCAAGGCCAAATGTCAGGTCCTGCACTTGGGTCATAACAACCCCATGCAATGCTACAGGCTTGGGGAAGAGTGGCTGGAAAGCTGCCCAGCGGAAAAGGACCTTGGGGTGCTGGTCAACAGACGGCTGAACATGAGCCAGCAGTGTGCCCAGGTGGACAAGAAGTCCAGCGGCATCCTGGCTTGTATCAGGAACAGTGTGGCCAGCAGGAGCAGGGAGGGGATCGTGCCCCTGTACCTCAAGTACTGTGTTTAGTTTTGGGCCCCTCACTACAAGAAGCACATTGAGTTGCTGGAGTGTGTCCAGAGAAGGGCAACAAAACTGGTGCAGGGTCTGTAGAACAAGTCTTACAAGGAGTGGCTGAGGGAGCTGGAGCTGTTTAGTCTAGAGAAGAGGAGGCTGAGGGGAGACCTTATTGCTCCCTGCAACTACCTGAAAGGAGGTTGTAGTGAGGCAGGTGTTAGTCTCTTCTCCCAAGTGAGTAGTGATAGCACAAGAGGCAACAGCCTCAAGCTGTGTCAGGGGAGGTTTGGATTGGATATTAGGAAAAATTTCTTTACTGAAAGAGTGCTCAGGCATTGGAACACGTTGCCCAGGGAGGTGGTTAAGTCCCCATCCCTGGAGGTGTTCAAAAAACGTGTAGATGTGACACTTTGGGATATGGTTTAGTAGGCATTGTGGTGTTGGGTGGATGGTTGGATTTGATTATCTTAGAGGTCTTTTTCAACCTATGTTTCTATGATTCTATGATTTTACACTCCATTAAACAACTGTATGAAGATAATCCTTGCTTTTCACTCCTGTTGAGCTTGTTGATGTTATTGGGGTCTGTTGGTGCAGAGAAGCCCTCGTTCATCTCCTATGGTTATCTCAGCAAAGCGAAAATGGCTAAGGTAGTGTATTGCCTGATTGTCTCTCCTGCGCTGCTCTTTGTATTCCCAGGAGGAAAGGGAAGTCTTTCCTCTGGGTAAACCGTGCTGGTCATTTGGCTGATGACTCCATTCCAGACTGGCTGGCTGGGTGCAGCTATCTGAGACTGAGTTCACTGATTGTCCCACAAGGTTCAGAGTAGCAACTTGTTGTGAGTAATGGCTGTTGACCTCAGTATGGCGATGCCGCTCGTAAGGATGAAGTCTGCAGAATTCAGGCTACAGCTTTCAGCTCAAAAGGAAAAAATTCAACTTAAGCACATGCAATTGCCAAGCTGTCTTGTGTACCCACCTGTCAAGTCATTTGTCACATTGTTCAAACAGTAGCAGTAATGCATAGGGAACTTGCCAGGGTCAACATTTTTCACATTAGAAACTGTAAGGAGAGACAGAGAAAAACCAGTATCTTGATGCACAAGCTGTGTGAGAGAAAATGCTCCTGCGTGGAGCCAGGCACCAAGGCACTCACTGTTATAAATCGTGACTGACACTTTGTGGAAGGCAAACGAGCTGTAAGACGTGACGCTCAGCAAAGAGAAGAGTTTTTTGGTACCTGCAGAAACACATGCCCATGCTATTAACAGTCAGAACAAATTATGAGAGCAGCATGTTTTTACTCTGCTCATTTAATTTCTAAAAGACTCCTGAGATGCTGATACTATGCAGCTGCCTGAGACTCAATTCTTTCTCATTTCCACTGAGGGAAGGATCATTTGCATTACTTTTTTTTTTTTTCTAATTCAAACCTAGACTATAAAGTACTTTCTAAAGACATCCCATAAGTAATTATGTTGTGTCTATATATACACACACTAATTTGTAAATTCTTTGGGGCAGACAGCTATCTGCATTATAAATGTGCAAGCGTAACGTGCTCCTAGAATCAATTCTGGAGGCAGACAGCATGCGTTCACGGCTTCTCTGCTAACAGCGTTAGCCCTTTATCTCACTGAAAGCCGGGCTGACAGCCTGCGCGACCTGCTTGGCCTTGTCACATTACCTCGGAGCACTGTGTTCAGCATACCGTTCACCAGCTCTGTCAGGTTAAGAGCAGCCAGATCCACCGACTTCGCAGGCAGCTCTGAAAAAGAAGGGGTCTCTGAGCAGCTGGCAGCGTGAGGGAAATGGCTGTTAATCCCTTGGCTGTATAGGGCAAAAGTCTTCCAGAATGGGAAAGACATAATGAGCAGATTATGTATCAGGGTGCACTGAAAAAACTGTGGTAAGAAGATAAAAATACCAGGAGTGCAGAGAGGAGTCTGGAATATAACAAGACATGGGCAGTGCAATGGTAGGCCCAGGTTTAGGTCGGGCTCTATGTCCCCTGCTCCCTTGAGCCTGCCCTTGAGCAGGCTGCTAGTCCTGATGTCTCTGTGTCCCCTCACGCTGGGCAATGGGTATTTATTTCCAAAATTGGAGCAAGTCTCTGTTTGCAGATCGCAAAGAGAGGAGAAAGTACCTGGGAAATGTTCCCCCTTCCCCAGTACTACATAGAACTGGGATGAAAATGCAGTTTTTTGGTTTTTTTTCAGCTACATTGACGTCTATAATGCTATGACAGAATAAATTGACTGTAGCTGAATCACATTTTTTATTCTAACATGTTTTCTTTCTGTTTACATTGCTTATTTGTTTTTCCCAAGTCAAAATTTCCTAAGATGTTCTTTTGCTTCCCTCCCACAAAGTCACGCACAAGCGGAGCAGTATGGTGTCTGTGTGTGTGTGTGCGAGGAGGAAGGTCTGTGTGTGCATGACAGAGAGAGAATACACAGAACAGGATGGAAAAAGAAGCACAGAAAGCCGAGATGAGAATAAAATCAAATTTGGGAAGAAATGCAATTTTCCAATGACATCAGTATTATTTTTAAACAGTTCAAAACCAAATAGTACCCCAAGGCTGGAAGCAGGGCTTGTCCACAATGTAGAAGAGAGTAAAGAGAAAACAAAAGGGAATGGAGAGCTGGAAAGGAGAGAAAGGAAAAAGACAAAACAACAGTCTCAATTCCTGGAAGGAGGGAGCTTAAACTCACCAGGAACCTGCATAAGCCCTGTGTTGGGTGAGGAGCCCTAGCAGCATTGGTGGGTTGGGGCTCACAAAATACAGGAGAAGGGCTCATCTGCCACCATCTCCGTGTCCAGCACAATACCTCCCACTCCCATCAACACCCCCAGACAGGGTCTCCTGACCTGCTGCTTGTTACCTGAAGTTGCCAGCACTGCCACTTGCTTCTCTTTCTTATTTTCTCTTCTTAGGCATGAAGCTGTGAAGTGAAGAAAGAGACTGAGAAACAGTTTTCCCTGTTGAGAAACCAGGCAAATCTCTGTTGAGCTCTCTGCTGAGCTCTCTGCCTGGCTTATTTTGCTGCTTTCATTTATTATAGCTCAGAAACAATGGACATCAGCACTGCAAAGCAGCCACTGAGTATCCACGACAGCATCTGATCAGGTGCCTAAGGAAAAGGATGTACTAAAGGACTTGCCGGGTCCCTTAGCTGGCAGCTAAAGAAAGAAAACAGATCAAATATCAGAGCTTGCCCCCTGAACTCAGGAATCGAAAGAAAAAAAACAAGTACCAAACTGTTGTAGAAGCATGTGCTAGGCTTACGCACAACGTTGTCTGCAAGGTACGTAGTATGATAAGGCCAAATCTAAACAAACCTTCACAGGCTGTGTAGGCGTTTGTTACTCAGAGCAGTCATTCAGTTGAGTGCTGTTGTCAAGAGCTGTGTTGCAGGAGGATTAAACTGGAGCTGGGCTCAGGAGATTGGACTCGCTTCCTGGGATTCCCTTGGTGACCAGCAAGAGCAAGGTGCAGAGCAGTGACTTAGGCATCGCAGGACAAGTTAAAGTGCAGGAGTTTGGGGCTTAGGCTCCCTATCCAATCACTGGAAAGCTGAGTCCCTCCAAAGACTAATCCAGAAGGGTCTCCAAATGAGCCAGTGCTAGAAAACGCTGAACTCCAATGCCTCTCTGAAGCTTCAGCTTCTCAGTCCATCCAAGCTTCCCAGAGAGTAGTCCTTTCCTGGGAGGTGATGGTCATGAGGGTTCACGTCAGTGCTAGTGATGCTCCAGTCTGTGTTGTAACCTAATGGACAGAGCTCTCACCAGGGAGTAGGAAACTTGGGTTCAGCTTCCTTTTTATCAAAAGGAAATCTGTAGGACTGGACGCAGGAGAAAGAGGAGATGTGACTGTGAGATCTGTCTGTTTGTTCCTAAAATGGTGAAACCCGAGAGCTTGTCCTAATTCATACAAAAATCTATGCCTTGTACAGAAGACAATCTGGGATACATTTCCCTTTCTTCTGTCTTTCTACATAAAGAGAAATATCATATGAATAATCCTGGGCAAGAGGTCCGTAAATCGTGGCTCCTCATACGGTGCTAGTCAGCTGTATTAACAACTCTCACTTAGTAAGAGCAAAATTTGGACCAACTATCTAGATTGTAAGAGCTCTTCTAACTCTCTGTCTCTTTCCATATAAACCCTTCTGACTCCAGATTCATGGCATGGGAGCTAAGAGTAGCCCTTTGTCAGCATCTGGTCTGCTCTGCTGCATGACACCAGCCTTGGAGCTCCAGCCCATCAGCCTTGCCTACACAATGCAGGGTGAGAGAAACAAGGCTGACACAGATGTGGGAATGGGGCAGGGGGAGCAATTGGGAAAGAAACACTTGGGTTATTCCCTGAGGAGCACCAAACCATTGTCCTTACCTGTGTTGCAAACCAGAAAGAGACACAGAAATCCCAGGCTCATCTTCACTGGCACGTGCCAGCAGAACCACTGCATTGTGAACTGTAACTTCCAGCAGTATGGGCTGCTCTAGGAGAAAGAAATACTACTTTGGTGGTGTTAAAGTTTCTGGTATTGTCCAATTTGTCCAGCCCTTGTCCCAGAATGATGTGACCATGAGAGAAATATTAGGTCTCTGGGATACAGAGAAAAGATGGACTGTGCAAATGGCAAAGAATCAGAAATCATACAATCAGTACTTTCTGTGTATGTGTGGGTGTCAGGAGTTTAGTATGTAAGTCTTGATTTTTGAGTCCTACGTAACTGTGGCTTTGGTGGGACTTGGTATGGTCTTCCACACAATGCTCTTCTCTGGCAGGGTGACCTGTGCCCAAAGGACACTGGCACATCAGGTGACTAAACCTTTCTGTTGAAACATGATAAAATTTACTTATGTTCAATTTCAGACCAGATGCCAACTGAGCTCCTTTTCTGCAGACATGCTGCATGCCCGGTTATCCCTAGTCTTGTATTTCTGTAGTTAATTATTGTTACCAAGTTGCTTGCAAGGGATTAACAGTGCTCTGCCTTTCAGACAATGAGCTGCTTTCCAGGTTTCAAAGATTTAATTAGAAGTGGTTAGAAAAAAAAGAGGGAAAGTCCTTGCTTCTTTGCATGTTCCTACATGTTTTTGTAGTGTTGGAACACACCAAATAGCTCTGTAGGTGTCAGAAAATGAGGAAGCATTTGAAAATTAGCAAAAAAAAGTCCAAAATTTTTTTTTTTTGTCCTTTAGAGTGGATAATCATGCAAGTACACAGCAAATCATTATCTTGAAGCTAATACTCTTTGATTAACAAACTATTATCATCATGTTTAAATCCTTTCTTATACTGAATTTGCTAGAGAATTAACACATTCTGAAAAGAGCTAATTTGTACTTAGCGGTTCTAAAAAGACTCTTCCTTGGGATGACGAAATGATACCAAGCATTTCTGTTTGAAATGTCTGTGTTTGCTCATCTGATGAGTCAAAAGTGTTTAAGTGCCAGCTCTCCAAATTGAAACAAAGCCCTGAGAAGATTTTTAGGCAGTTCATCCTATCCATTCAGTCCATCTGCCTAATCCTCTTTACTTGACCCTAAGCCTATACTCATCCATGGTTTCTGCACAGCATGTGCAGAAGGACGGGGCTGAGGCCAAGAGAAAGCCTTGGCCAGATCTCACTCCCCAGACTTTGTACTCCATCGCCTTTCTGTGAGCTGGACTAATCATACATGGACAGAGTCCAGTGTCCCGTGGACCAGTCTAGCATCAGAAATCCCAAGCTTGGCTCTTTTTGCAACAATATTTCGGATCTGACCAACAACTAGATTACAGACCATGAATGTGTTGCTGCCATGAGAGCCACAGGGCCTGACACCCAGACAAGGCTATCTCTGATTCCACTGGCCGGCATTATGAAGCTTACTGGGACTCGTAACAGCTTTTTCTATGGACCTGTGGACTCCGTAGTTAGGGAAGGCCAGTATGTTAGCTCAAGCCTGCGAACATGCTGGCGTGCTGGAAGCAGTGGTGATGTCATCTGCACAGAGGTAGGCATAAAACTAATCCATGCCTCTGGATTCTGCTCAATTTTTATATTTTTTTTTCCACTTTGGTTTGGCTGTATGAAAGGGAGAGGTGCTAGTGAAAGATACTCCTCAGGGGAGCTGAATATGAAGAACTGGTGCTTTGCAAAGGTTTAGGGAGGTGGCTGTTTGGGAGAGCAGCCTCTGAGGTCAGCTGGGGTTGTGGGATGGAGAGCTGGGTGATCATATCAAGGGGAAGTTTGTAACTGCGTATATTTTGGAGCAGGAGGGCTGTAGATGCTGGTACAACTAGTCAATTAAGTGTCCTGTTATGGGGGAACTGTCGGGTCATGTCTTTGACTGAGGTCAGCAGTTGGGTGATCTGCTTTTTTTTAAATAGAATTTCATGAATTTTTATTCCTGTCCTATGAGAATTGACTGTCTCCTTAGCTCTGTGAGATTTGCATTAGGATGATTCATGAATTGCGATGATGGTTCAGTGTTTATGGGCTTCAGACCTCCCTCTGAGCACTTTCTTGATGACCTATTCCCTGCACACAGGGTGTGACCAGGATGGACAGTCAGTGCTGTCTCTGTGTACATCACACAAGGGACATCAACATGAAACATAGCCAGCAGTAGTGCTGCCACTATACTGTCCTTGAGGTGTAAGGCTGGTTGGCTGGAGGGTCTCTGCAGCCCAGACTGGCAGAAGAGCCCAACCCTCTGCCCTTCATGAGGATTTTGGCTTCATGGCAAGTGAGGGTCAGTACTGGGCCCAGTCTTGTTCAACTTCTTCATCAATGACCTGGATGAACAGTTAGAATGTACCCTCAGCAAGTTTGCTGATGACACAAAACTGGGAGGAGTGGTAGATACACCAGAAGACTGTGCTGACATTCAGCGTGACCTGGATAGGCTGGAAAGCTGGGCAGAGAGGAACCTGATGAGGTTCAACAAAGGCAAATGCAGGGTCCTGCACCTGGGGAGGAACAACGCCATGCATCAGTACAGGCTTGGGTTGGACCTGCTAGAGAGCAGCTGTGTGGAGAGGGACCTGGGAGTACTGGTGGACGACAGGTTAACCATGAGCCAGCAGTGTGCCCTGGCTGCCAAGAAAGCCAATGAAATCCTGGGGTGCATCAAGACGAGTGTGGCCAGCAGGTCGAGGGAGGTTCTCCTTCCCCTCTACACTGCCCTAGTGAGGCCTCATCTAGAGTACTGTGTCCAGTTCTGGGCTCCCCAGTTCAAGAAAGATGAAGAGCTACTGGAGAGAGTCCAGCGGAGGGCTACAAGGATGATGAGGGTACTGGAACATCTCTGCTATGAGTAGAGGCTGAGGGAGCTGGGCTTGTTCAGCCTGAAGAAGAGAAGGCTGCGAGTGGACCTAATAAATGCTTATAAATATCTGAAGGGTGGGTGTCAGGAGGATGGGGCCAGACTCTTTTCAGTAGTGCCTAGCGACAGGACAAGGGGCAACGGGCACAAACTGAAGCACAGGAAGTTCTGTCTGAACATGAGGAAGAACTTCTTCCCTCTGAGGGTGATGGAGCACTGGAACAGGCTGCCCAGGGAGGTTGTGGAGTCTCTTTCTCTGGAGATATTCAAGACCCTCCTGGATGCGGTCCTGTGCAGCCTGCTGTAGGAGACCCTGCTTCGGCAGGAGGGTTGGACTAGATGTCCCACAGAGGTCTCTTCCAACCCCTACTATTCTGTGATTCTGTGATTCTGTGAGAGACCCACACCTAGGAGGTGGGAGAAGAGAGCATCGCCTGCCCCACTTTCAGTCTGCCCCTACAGGTTGATGGTCAGTGCCCGTGCCAGAGTGGGGAGACTTAATTACCAGGATCTGCTTTGAGGAATATGGGCTCTCCTGGGTCACCAGTGAACCACACTTGGACTAACACAAAAGCCTTAGTAAGAGCATTTCACAGACTGATGTGCAAGCACAGCTGTTCTACAAGGGTTCATAAGTAAAAAGGTTGATAGGTAGTAGATAATTTCCTATCATGAATCTAACTTCATTACTGATTTATTTAAACTGGCCCAGATTTGTTCATGGTGGTGGGACAGTGAAAAATCATCTGGCAGAGGGCTTGGTGCAGCAGTCTAGGGCAGGGGCTAGAGAGAGTACATACCTAAGAGACAGCGAAGAGGCAAGAAGGTGGACATATGAAGGAACTGTCTTACCATAGCATCTTAGGAGAGAGAGAGAAGATATAAAACAGAGCTGTAAAAGCAGAAACAAAACAGAGTGAGATAAAAAGTTGTGCTTGGAAGCATCCCATGCATATTGACAGATGCTTTCCCGCTCACCTGAATTTGCAGCTCCCTGCTGTCCTCCCCGCAGAGCTGCTCCTCCATGCTAACCAACACACACAATTTTCTCTATATATGACGCTGATTTGCAGCAGCAATTCACCGCAGGCATTAGCGTGGCCAGAACACCCACTTTAATCGAGGTGTAACTACACACTACAGACTCTATCAAGCAAAACAACTGATGGATGGGACAACATGCAAACATAACCTAGAGGGATGGATCATAATAAGCCAAATCCTGTTCTACTTCTAGCAAAGAAATATTAAATAAAGTTGGTATAAAAGGATGGAAAACTCTCCATTCACGGGAGGGCTTGTTTTCCCTGAATGCCGGATTTAGCACTGTGGTGTCCCCTGGCCTGTATAAGATGCCTAAAAATAATTGCAGAGAATTCTCAATACTAAGAACATGTCTCTAGAAAAGACTGTCCTTACTCCTCAATTGATAGAGTCTGATTTACATTTGAAGCACTAAGTTTTAGCCGCTTTCCAAAATCTTTTCCCAGCATTAACTCTGAACATTTATGCTGTCCAATTACATTTCAAAGAAATCTGTGACAAATATTCCTAGAACTGCTGCCTGAAATATCTTCCCTCTCAGCAATGTGGATATTAGTAATATTAACTCGTACAATACAAGTCATGTTTGCTTTACTCTGGTTATCTGATATCTAATTTTTATCTATCAGGGACAAGCCTTTATTACTTTGTAACTGTATCTCTTTTGTTTCCAACATATGTGAGACTACTGTGATGATGGAAATACATGCCCAGATTGCAAATATGAAACCCTCATACTTAAGCTCAAACTCACAAAAGATTTCCATTTCAAAACATACTGAGATTCACAGCCACTAAAGGCAAATGTGCCACACATCCGTGGACAGACAAATCCCATAAACTGACTCAGTGAATATTTTCCTTCCAAACATTTATCTGATACAGGCTGAAGGTCAAGCGTTTAGTTACAAATTCTCCTTCACCTCTACTGGATAAGATAATCTTTGTCTGTTTATTTTAAGCTGAAGGCTATTGGTACAATTCATTTTACTTAGAACTGTTGATCAAGAGTTCCCTGAACTGCTGAACTGGAGATTTTAATCCAGTTCAGATTACCTTGGTACACACATTAAGACCTCTCATTAAATACCTCTTTGTTACTCTGGACTAACAGCAATTTTAAACCAATGTATTTATTAGCTATTCCTCATTAAAACTCATTTTAATGTGGCAGGTAACCATGATATTTGAATTGGTTTAATTTTTCCTGTACAAACAGAGTGCAATCAGATAGCAAGTAGTTTTCCTGTGTCTTCATGCTAAACAGAGCAGAATGGAAGTTAAGAGAACAAAGAAATAAAAAAGGAAGGTCCTTCAGAATTAATTTTCTTACCTTCATTCAGTTCCAACATCTAAAGGTCATCTCTCATTTTAAGCACACCATGATACACCAGATCTAAAGAAATATTCCATATTATTGTGAAAATATGCCTGTGTTACAATTAAACACTTCATTACATTGCTACAACTATTTTTTAAGTTTAGGTTAATTTGTATGAGAATTTAATAAAATGTAATTTAGTAAAAATGCATTTAATTTTCTACATTTCCACCACACATTGACAGCACAGTTGAAATGGTTTCCTCCAAGTACATGTGAAACCACTGAGATTTGGAATAGTTAATATCAGCTTACCTGATTTCTCTTGACATAGATGATTATCTTCAGAGCCTATATGAAACTGGAGGTTATTGCAAGGTCTTAATAATCACTTTATGAAAGACTTTGAGTAGACAGCCTTGATAATCTTGCCTTGAAATCCTGTGAAAATTTTTATCCTAATCCCAGAAGGACTAACTAGAAGTAACACAATCATAAGCACACAAAACGCCCGTTGAATCCCACATGGAAAGGCTCTGTGGTAGGTCAGGTGAGGACTGGAAGCTCCTTTTGGCAGTAATGACTCAAAGTGCAGAGCAGAAAGGATTTTTTTCCCTTTTAAAGGGACAGCTCATCTTACTGCAATGAGGCCAATGTCACCTTTGATGGTGAGAGGTAGGCCAGGGTGAGGTCCTCAGGCAAAGCTTTAGCCATCCTCCGAGGAGCGATTTAAACAAGGGACAATGTCGAGAGGACAGAGAAGAAACCTGGATCTTAACTGTAGAAAATCAAAAGGAACAAAATTACAGTTAAACCAGAAAATTCCCTGGCATTGTGGTTAAGTGGCGAGGAAGGAAGAGAGATCTGGTCACAGCAATGACACGGGGCAATTTTGGTGATGCTGGGTGATGTTTAGTAGTATCCAAGAGATGATCACTATTGGAAGCAGTGGGTGAAATTCTGCTCCCATTTACTCTAGTGGACTGCAAGTGACTCCTCGGAAACCAGTGAATTTAGATGCAACACTGTTAAAAGCAGATAATCATCTATTCAGTAGTTTTGTCATAAGCCACCACACACCTCAGTGTGTGAATTAATTCAAATCCTTGTAACAATTAAAAAAAGAAAACCTAAATGCATTCACAGTCAGTCCGTGAAATAAAAAGTGCTCTAGGGACCCACCCAAAACCTCAACAGAGAAATATTCTGACCCTTGTTAGAAAGGGAGAGGGTAACGAGGAGCCAGCAGGTGAGATGCACAGGATGGCTGCATACAAACTGTCAGTTGGGAATGGTTCTGCTTGGGAAAGGTTGGGGTTGCTGGTCTGGAGCATTCTGGAATTGTTGTATCAATGTCATGGCCCTACAAATACCATGGAAATGTCGGTTGCAGGGCTTCCCAGCACTACTTCATTTATTACTGTAGATACTACCTGGGTAACTAGTGTGTCATCAGACTTTTTTTGTCACTTGTCCTTGTTTAATTGTGTTGTCCCATCTTGCACTTCCACCAGTTAAGGTGAAGAATGCTGTGATGTTACCAAAGAATGAAGAAACTTACTGCAGTGGCTAAAACGCTGCAACCTTCCAGCATGTCAGATACGAGAAAGTGATTGTGCTGCTTTCAGGTTTTAGCCCTACTGTTTGGGGGGTCCTGGTTTCCCACAGAAAAGGTGTTTAGAGGATTGCGTTATGTGTGCACAGAAAGGCTGTGTCTCTGTCTCTCCAACAATCCTGTCTTCACCAAGAACTGCAAAAGCTGGAAGGCAACTGCAGCCACGTTTAGCAGAGTTATAGCTGGCAAATATGACGCTGACATATGTGCGTGCACAATCTTACCTTTGTTTCCTTTCACTCTGCCTTTCATGAAAAAAACCTTATCCAGTGGGATGTCAGTGCATCTAAAACTATCGCATTCTGCATGGAAGTTCTTGGTGTGACAAAAGAAAAATTTTCATGAGTCATAACTAGAATGCTGCAGCTTGAGGAATATAGAAACACCTTTTTATTGACAAGACTTACTTTTACAGATTTAATTACCAGTTGCTCAATATCTCATCAAGAAGCCTGGGATGAAAGTCCTCTCTGTAACAGCTGACAAAACCAACTATAGCCAGGAAAATATGTGCGCCGGGAGCAGTTCCAACTGTTTGATGTTTGGCTATGAAGATAATTTGACTTTCAGCAGGTTTTACTTCATGCTGTGTTTTACCCTGGGACTCTGTAATTTTAACTTTCCTCAGCTGCAAGCGATGCTCAGGTGACCGGGGAGGGGGCTATTGTTCAGCCCCAACTTTGACCCCTGGGGACAATGCTGTGTTCTCACTCAGAGCATCACTCCGAGCAAGGCGCTTTCTCAGGAGTATACCCTTTACGCGCCTCCTTTTGCCAGCGTCTCTTTGTGTGACACCACTTTGTCCATAACTGGCATCCCAAAATCCAGAACAGGAAAAGAAGTCCTTTTTTTGCGTCTTCCTAGTAACACAGTACAGGCACATGATTCATATAAATTACGGAGTAAATGCAACCATTTGCTGAAGGCTGCGCAGGGTAGCGCCCTGCTAACGCAATTTAAATAAACACATGTTCAAGGCAAATGCCTGTGATTTGTCTGTAAGAGAGAGGAGAGTGTGGTGTGAAGTTCTGGGAAGGAGGGAGAAAACACAGTCTGAATGTTGGTGCTTTAGCTCTCTGTGGGCTGAGAACACAGTGTGGAAGTGAGGCACTACTTCCGTGTGGCTTTTTCCTTAGACATTTTAAACACACGCTTCGACGTAGCAGTTGCAATATGCGTGAATGACTGCGAGGGCTCCAGCCATAAGTTCTTGTGACCTGACCCAGAGTCAGTACCCAACAACCACTCCCACCCGCTCTGTCCCAGTCTGTCCATGTCCTCAGGATCGCACCCTGGCTGGGCTGTAAACCATCCCTGCTCCCAAAGACGAGCTGTGGCACATGGCACATGACACTGTCATACCTAAAGCAACCTGCAAACCTACTTATCTCATACACCTAGGAGGAGAACATACCCAGCTGTACTTCTCTCATCACATGCTAAACTGCAACAGAGAACGAAGCACTTATTTAAAAAAGAACAATCAAGCCAACTTAATCCAAGCTTGCACCAGAGAACTGAAGTTTTATCTTCAGTTACACTTTATTATACTACGGTAAACACTTCCAGGAGAACACCTTTGAGTAATTGTTTAATTAACTTTGTTTAGAAAAATATCAACTGTGTAAATTATATATTTTTCTAAAAACGCCTGATTACAATTTAACATCTCTCCTTTAGTCCTCTGCCATTACATTTTTACGAGACATTCAGTTTATTTTATTGAGAAATGTACTAGCTCTATAAAGTTTCTTTTCATTTGCACTTCATTTCACATTAGCAATATTCTTCTGATTGTATTTTATTTATTTTTGCACAAACTTTATTAAGGATCATTCTCTAAATGTAATAAAGTTTCTTATTATTCTTCTTTTAGAAAAAGAAAACAAATTTCATCTCTTAAAAGATGAATCATAGAATCATAGAATCATTTAGGTTGGAAAAGACCTTTAAGGTCATCAGGTCCAACCATTAACCTAACACTACCAAGTCCATCACTAAACCATGTCCCTAAGTGCCACATTTGCACGTCTTTTAAATACCTCCAAGGGTGGTGACTCCACCACTTCCCTGGGAAGCCTGTTCCAGTGCTTGATGACCCTTTTGGTAGAGAAATTCTTCCTAATATCCAATCTATATCTCCCCTGATGCAACTTGAGGCCGTTGCCTCTTGTCCGGTTGCTAGTTACCTGGGAGAAGAGACCAACACCTGCCTCACTACAACCTCCTTTCAGGTAGCTGTAGAGGGCAATAAGGTCTCCCCTCAGCCTTCTCTCCTCTAGACTAAACAGCCCCAGCTCCCTCAGCCTCTCCTCATAAGACTTCTTCTACAGACCCTTCACCAGCCTCGTTGCCCTTCTCTGGATGCCCTCCAGCACCTCAATGTCCTTTGCGCAGTGAGGGGACCAAAACTGGACACAGTACTCCAGGTGTGGTCTCACCAATGCCAAGTACAAGGGCACAATCACCTCCCTGCTCCTGCTGGCCACACTATTCCTGATACAAGCCAGGATGCCACTGGCCACCTTGTCCACCTGGGCACACTGCTGGCTCATGTTCAGCCGGCTGTCAACTAACACCCCAAGATCTTTTTCCACTGGGCAGCTTTCCAGCCACTCTTCCCCAAGCCTGTAGTGTTGCATGGGGTTGCAGTGACCCAAGTACCAGGAACGGCATTTGGCCTTGTTGAATCTCTATTATGTATTTATTATATAAACATTTGTTTAATTCTGTTCATAGGAATTCTTTCCCATTTCAAGGAATTTATTCAGAATTATAAATTAATCCTGTCCTTTGTAACAATTTTTTTTAAAATTTTTCTTATTAATGTTTTTCCAAGGTTTATGATATCACAAAAACTCCTGAAAAAATGAGCACTAAATGCTACAGCCATTCAGTTTGACTGCTTCCAGTAAGAATGTTTTTTATATTTCTATGTCTAAAGTAGTGAAATATTTCCTTTAAAGTGTCTGACATTGTAAAACTTTAAAGAATTCATGCACATTGTTAAGGAAGGAAGGAAAAGAAAAGAGACGGGAAAAAAAGGAGGCATGGAAATTATGAAAATATGTAGTGACAATAGGTGTGAGGTTATTGCAGCTTACCCGGAAAAGGACTATGAGATGCTTTTGCTGTATTCCTTGTCAGAAACTCATCTCAGCTGGAAAATCAGAAAGATGTTGCTTCTCAGAAACACTTGTTTTCTGTCACAAGAACTTTGTTTCACTTATTTAAATGGGCCACGGTTTCTGCACCAGGGACACCCAGAATTTCATCAGCTGAAGGTTGCCACTGCTTGCTCCATGGGAGATGCGTTAAGTGTGTAAGAACTGAGTAGCTGGGTGCTACTCCATTCCGCAGCATGTTGTGGCAAGAAAAAATAAAGCAGAGGCAGATGGGCTGCTTGGGTTGATAGAGCAAAACATCTTTAGTGAGATATGCTCTTTGTACAGTCTTGAAGAGAACAAAGCCATTGCAATCATCTCTCTGCATAGCTGTGCCACCAAATGTTCACCACAGTGTAAATGCTTCTCCAGAAGAGCAGGGAGCACAACTGCTGCTGTAGTGACTGCATAGCTCTGTTTTCCTCTCCCTAAAGCAAAGTGGGAATTGCAGGGAATATGCAGAGTCCGAAAACCAGTTAGTCCTTGGTGCACTCCTTTTTTGTTCTTCTCTGCATTTTGTATACGTCCCATGAGATTTTCTCAGACCCATGCAATACTTTGCACTGCTCTTTTGAAGCTTCCAAAGACAACAGATAGTGATCAAGCACTCTGCATTTGTAAATCTAGAGACCTGTAAACCTTTGGTTAGTTACAGAGAAGTTGCAGTGGTCCAGAACTTACTTAGAAAATATTTAATGTTTTATCCAGTGTTGTTATTTCTGATATGTCAGACACATAACAGGTTCCATCAAACCTGCCCAAAAATTCATAGCACATCTTACATTTCCTTCTTTTTCCATAATCACTGGTTTGTATTCTGCTGACCATCTGCATCTGACACAAGGAAGCCAGAGAGAAGCTGTGGTGCTGTCCCAAGCTCGCTGGGCTACCAGCCACCAGGACAATGTGCCTGAAAGAGAGGTCTTAGAAGGCAATTTCTTTTAAAGGCAGTGTATCTCTCCTGCTGCTGTGTGCCATGGGACTTGGCTTTCCTGCTTCCTTCCCTTCTCTGTGATCCAAGAGGATGCTCCATGTTAATCAAGAGACCATTTAATTTGAGCTAGTTTTCAAGACTCCGAACAGCTTTGAAAATCGAAGCTCTCTTATAAGCATCCTGAGAAGAAAGAGAAGGATATACTGAGAAACATCTCTCCCAACACTGTTGCTTGTGCCATACTGGATGCATCGATATTTACCCTTTCTAAACTGTTAAGTCTTCTTCTTGCTCTGCTTAGGCAGGGGACAACTATACGTGACTTCATATAGATGCCAGCAGCGCCTTGACGGGAAAGCTCCCTGCATATAAGCGGGGCTTTGCCTGAGGATAAGTGTCATGTCTTGTTCCCATTTTAGCATCCATTTCTTAAAAGATCAGACCCAGTGCCTTACTAAAATCCAGTGATTTGGCGTGCTTATGTATCTGGGTAACAGCCAAGGGGAAATTTTAATGCAATGTATTTCAGTTCAGGTGAACAAAAGCTGAGTAGTTCAGCTATTGTGTCTGCGGAACGCTCATTTAAATGTCATTGCTGTGGCTGTCTGCTTTTCTTTGCAAAAGAATTCTGCTGCGGGATTGCTGTTCAGTTCAAAGTGGGACCTTCACCACTAAGTAAATAACGATGATGCGTGGTAATACTGTCGGTAAAAGGATGTGAATACATCTGAAGTGCCTTTGTGTTTGCCTTGAAAGAAATGCAGGGGCTAAAGAAAACGTTATTGTTGTACATAGTCTTTAGAGCTGTGTGGAAAACTGAACCCAAGAGACTCAGAATTCCTCACTCTGGTGCATTAGTTTAAAAAAATACTGTGAATCTTTGGAAAAAATTCTAGAACTTGGGTGTAAGACCTTGGCACTGATCCTAGTTGCATTGATCCATTTAAAAAAAAAAGAAACAAAACACCAAACCCACTATAACTGGGTGTTCTAGTTCTACAGGATTTTTTCGTTATTCCCAATTTACAGGGATATAGAAGTGGTAGAAGAAACTGGAATAGATGCTGAATAATTTTTTACCTACCACAAAAATTTAAGAAACAATTTTATGATTGCTTTTCAAGTGTTGAACAGAGCTGGTTCCTTGGTGACAATCGTGATGCTGAAGTCACAGGGAATGTCTTCAAAATTTCTCACTGGGTCCAGCGATATTTTTGGGCAGAGGTGATATCTCATATGCTCTTGTCCTGTCTCATTCAGGACAGCTACCTTTCAGCCTTTTCTCCAAACTGACAGGATGGGATTCATATCATCTTGTTTAGCAATTTGAAAGATGTGCTTTTGTCCAAGCTGGTCATCTTCAACTCTGTAGTTAAGAAAGATGCCCGTTAGAGACCAGCATCTTCTGAGAGAGGGTCATTTAATGTAGGACTGACTGGACCATGCTGTGAAAAGTGCTGATTTTCCTCCACTAATTGCAAAAGGGGTCTAACAAGATCAGAAACTGGTATCTTGGACTTGATGTTGAACCTTCATGCGACTGTCGTCACTGAGAGAAATCAAACCCTCTCAGCCAGAGAGGCTGTGCAATGTCCCTCTCCTCCCACACGTACCAATCCTCCTGTAACACTGTGAGCCAAGCAAATTCAGTCGTGCGCATCTGCATCCACCCTCTGTGCCTCTTCCAGGGAAACATGGCACCTTCCAAACCAGTAGTTAGGACCAAAAAAACTACAAACCTGGTATATTTGTGTTCTAATATGATTAAAATGCTATCCGCAGCCAAAACTACCAACAGAACCATTTGTAGTAAAGATATTTGGGGTGAATTTTCCTCCTGTTTGTGTAAGAGGGCAAGACATTGTAAATGGTCCACACTGTCCACAGTGCTGCTGAGAGGCAAGCAAGCAGCCTTCTGGGGGTTGTACACATCAGGAAGACGGACAGACAGACGAAGAGGTGAGGCCAAGACTGCACAGAAATGCAGCAACGGAACCAGGGGAAGGATGCAGGAAACTGAGCTCCCGACCTAACCCTGTAGCCAGCTGTGAAATTCCCTGCGGAGAATATTCAGAGCAGCCTTGTGCCATTACTATGTCCTCTATACATTTTGCATGCAACTTCATCAAATTTTAGCATGTTAATGTCTCTAATGTGAATGCATTTACCCCTAGTTTTCATTTTCCCCACACACAATCATCAAAGCCATATAAGTTGCACGGCCACTAAATCAAAAGAAGTCACAGATAATGGGATCTACTGTGTGTGACACTATAACAGGACTAGCTGTGGAAGGCAGATAAAGTCTACTTGCAGCTATAAGCTCCGTCCTGCACGTGTGAAGTCAAAAACATCTTTGGCAATGTCTTTCCTGGAGGGACATTTGACACAGTGTTCCTTGAATATGTATGAATATATCTCAAGCTAAATGAAAAGACATTCCTCCACATCATATTTGAAATTTCTATTTATTAATAAGTGGTGCAGTTTTTAAAGACAGAACATAAAAAATCAGTTAAGAAGTATTGTTTGCATAATATATTGAAATAAACATATTAAAGTTGTTCAAATATTGGACAGTGCCAGAATATAAATTACACATACAGTTTAAAAATTACAATAAATAATATTATAAAGAGCACTAAAGGCCACTTGTATAAAAGTTGTGTTCCCTTGTCAGCCAGAATCTGAAAAGCATCTTTGTAGCATGGAGAAAATTTCAGTGAGCAAGGCACAAATACTAGTAATAATAAGATGCCATAACTAGAAAACAAAATGCAGTTGGCCATGTAACCTTCAGTCTCAGCATATTCTTGAGGATGGAAATGGGATTCCACTTCTAGCATTTTGCTTCACTTCAGCAGGAAGCTACTAAAAGCTGAATTGGGAAGGACAAGATCTTACAGCCTAAATAATCAGAAGCCACAGGGATACCCAGCATCTTCATTCCCCCAATGCCTGGTAAAACACTTGAAAATGACGCCTTTTTCCTCTGCACCTCTGAAAATGGTCTTCAACAGCGAAGGCCCACATTCTGCGTGCCTCCTGAAAAGCGGTATCACACCAAATTCGTGAGGTGCTCTAGAAAATTTAGGTTCTCAGCTCTTAGGCACCTAAAACTTAGCAGAGGGGGCTGTGGGGTGCAAGGAATCAAGATCCAGCTCTTTCTCACATGCTCTGGACGAAGCGGGACAAATTGAGTTCTTACCTAGGCAGATGTGACACCACTGCCACAACTGGGCTCCCAGCAGGGCTGAATTTGCTGCTTAATCTGCATTTTCTGATTGCTTTAGGCTGTGATCTTGTGAACTGATTGGACCTCGGTGCCCTCCTGAAGGCCACAAGTCAGCAGCCCTGCTACGCACGGGTTCAGGTGGGAATTAGTTTGTGGTGCTGCTGGGCCACGATTTGAAGCAGAAAAATTTCAAACTATTTCCACTCTGAACCGTAACAATGCAGCAAAATTACAGATAAGAACAGAGCAAATATAGCCAAAGGCAGTTTAGGGACTTTTTAATCAATGTTTCCATGTGCTGAGTTCCCTTTTATTTTGACAGGAGCCAGACTGACTAATTTAGTGCAGGGAAAAGCCAAGGCAAGGACAACAGCCGTTACCTGATTAGATTTTTTTAAAGGACCAACTCGTTAAATGGAGCATAAATGACATTTTCTATACCTGCATACTTTAGCCAAACGTTCACTTCTGCCTCAGCGAAATATTCTCATTATGAATCTAAAGTGAGGAAGCTTGATTGATACAGTCCATAGAAAATGCTAACCTGAAGGTGGGTCAGCTGCTGAGCGCGCACAGTGCAGGGCAGCCCGAATCCCTCTTTCTCTGGGGCTGCACTCTGTGTGCAGTGAAGACTCATCCAAGTCTCTGCCCTTGCTTGGGTGTTCTGTTGGAACAAGCATGCCTTTGTGTAATGAGATGATTTATGGTTTTCATCCAGGTTTAATACTGAGAAAAGACTTCCTTTAGGTGACCTGGCATGGAGAGATTAGAAAAGTGAACTGAAGTACTTGAGGGGGAATTGCGCAGGGAGCTGCATGGCATAGCCACTGTCAAAGACAGTCACAAACAAACTTCTCAGATTGCACTTGGGTTTTGGCTGCCTTGATTTTTGATTGCTCGGATCTAGAAAGCGTATTAAGAAGGACCAAACTCAAATGAAATCAGTAGGAATGCCAGGCACTTGACATATAACAAAAGTGAAGCCTGCTTGTCTAGCACATACATACACCAATTTCAGAAGTCTAGCAATGTTAAAGTCAGCTTTCATTCATCCATTTGTCATGTGAAGGTTAAATCTTACGAGTTACTACAGACATGTGTAACTATATCAGAAAACTTGTAGCAGGCGCAATGCTGGCATTTCCAAGAATTACTGATGGCCAAAGAACTCCTCTGAATACACCAAATTATAATGAATTACACTTCTGTCAGCTAGTTTTATTCTCTTCAAGTTTAGCCATGAATCTGCATTGAATACAGATTATATTTCAGTTCAATAGCTATTTTGTCAATTAAGTAATTACCAAAATTGTGCCTCATATCATCATAGTTACTGGCCTCAGAACAGTTCCATAGACTCAGCCCAGTCTTCAAAGGCTGTAACTGGTCTGCATTATTTACTCAAGTAACAGCAATTTGTTCTCCCTTAAGACCTGTCCCAGAAGGATGTATCATGATTTATCTGCAGAAATAGATGAAGTAAGAAGATCCTAATCCTTTAGATGTCTCTTTAAATAGACAATGAAGATGAAGACAATGCCTGTAACTGGAAGAGAATAGAAGCCCGCTGGATGGAATGTCTGTTATGAGATGTCAACGATACTGGGGAATTAAACATAAAGTTTACTACAGTGAGCAAAACCCCACAAGGTATCTTCCATTGAAGTGCACCCTCTCCAGGCCTGTGCAACACCCAGTTACATATGAGAAGCCAGTAAAGTGTATCTCTGTCTTGTGCTCTGATTGGATGTTCCAGCAATGCTCAGCTGTGCAGCTGCAGTGCAATGTAAGCCGTCATGACAGAAAGTTCACTTTCTAACATCGTACACGGGCCAAATTCTCGTGGCTTTGTTGGTCAGTGCTCTAGCCATGGTGGTGAAGCCACTGGGTGGAGTCATAGGGGTCGTTCTCAAGAGGAGGTGGACATGAGCCATGGTGGCACCTTGGATCACTGGGGTAGGGGTGAGAGCCTTCCCACTGACAGTGGGCGTCTGATCAGCTGACATCTAAGCAAGTCACCCTCTGCTCCCTTTGAAGTTGATAGAAATTTGGTCATTGTAGATAACTGAGTTAAAGATGGCATTAACCTCATCCTAAAGCTGATGTGTGCTTTGGATCTTGTACCCTGTGCTCACCAACTGTACTGAGCAGTTTTCCATTAGCTGTAAAACGGGCATAGCCATCGAACTTGACATTGAACGTATGGTATTTCATGGACACCTGCACTGACATCAGATGAATCCTGCCTAGGATATTTGGACAGGCTAGTTTCAGCTATATAGATCCTACATTCCCGCTGTAGTGGTGAGATCTTTGATGCATTTCTGCCCTATTCCCACTGGGTTGGATTGTTTTCCTGCTCTCCCTCAACATATTTCCAATTCCGATGAAAAAATATGTGGCAGAGGCCTAGGGAGCATACTTATTCCTCTGTTGCTCAAGGACAGGTGACAAAAATGGTATTTATTTACTTGTACATTGATCTTAAATATGGCAAACATTCATGGATTTGGAGCAGTCCATTTCCAAGAGACACTGTAAACAGAGAGAAACGGATCCTGAAAGCACCCCACATTGTGGAACTCCCAGCGAACAGAATAGTGATGCTCTGCACACCTGAGGAGCAAAAAGCACTTGTCAAATATCAGTGAATTGAGCCTTACAACCTGTATGTTTGTATGGAAGTATAACTCCCAATTAACAGAATGGGAAACCGAGGCATAGTTACATTATGCAGCTTACTTAGGAGATGTAAGTAAGTCAATAAAAGAGTGGAGTGTATAAACCTGGAGTTCCCTACACTGAGCAACATTGTTTTTGGAACAGAAAGAAAATTTGGCCACATAAGTAACAAATGGGCTGAGCAAAAGATTTTCCACAAAATAGCATTATAGTCACGCTTCAAGCAATTTTCTAAACACCAGTCAAGATTTTCAAAGTAGTTTAAGGGATTTATACTTACATTTTACAATAAATAAATATACCCATGACCAATCCCAGGAGGTGGCTTTGGTAATTTTAATTCTATCTCTAATTTCATTTTGACATTATATTTCATGGGTAGTTGTAGTTGTATAATGGATCACATGAGAAATGTTTAATTTACAAAACAATTTCAGTGCAGTTATTTACTTTGACTCAGCTTTTTCCCTGCTTTGAATATTAGATGTTCTTGGCTAGGTTTTGTAGAGAATCATTTACTTATATTGGAAAATGGATTCAGACGTTATGTTTCCACAAAGGGATACTACTCCTGAAAATACTTTTTACTTTGCTGCTCCGTTTACAAAATTTAGCAAGCACCACCATATCTTGCCTGTTATCAATTCACCATTGTTGTATTGAAGAGTATCAGATAGATATGTATCATAGAAGAAATCAGCTGTACCATTTATATAGGGTAAAGTCATGCAAATCATGCTCAAAACTAAGCTTCTTAGTTTTGGTAGCATGAAAAAAACTGCATTAGTAAATCGTATGAAATGGTGCAGAATGACTACCACTAATATCACATGCATCTTATGCAGCCATTGGTGTTTCGAACTAGTAAGCTTTGGGTGTAGAGTACGTGAGATATACAAAGTATGCTTACATTACATGGAGAAGTCAGCCAGTGACTGCCCCCACACGCACTTTTAAACTGGCTTATTTGAAGGGGTCCATATTGAATCTGAAATCCCATCTCCTGTAGAAGACAAAGGCATGGAGCCACTTGGTGTGAAAGGGTCAGTGTCTGTGTCCGTTTCCCCCTCTGCTAGGTAACGTTTCTCTCTCATCCACGCTGATCCCCCGTTGGGGCCAAACGGGAAGTCGTCTCTGTCTTGGGAGATACTGAAGCCACTTGGGGAGCGCTCAAGTTCCTCATGGTTGACGGAGAGAAGGGATAATGGAGTATCACTGTCTCTTGTTAAGCTCCTTCTCTGCCTTGGAGACACCTTGTCTGAGTAAGGGCTTTGTAAGTCTCCTTGAGAGTGGTAGCTAACCTGGGAGTCCATTAATGTAAATATAGGCAGAACTGTTGGCCTTTCTGCATATGAAGTTGAGGAAGGTGTGGCTTGCACTTTCCCAGAGTTCTGCCCACCTATTGATAAAGGTTGTGAATGAGTCATACGATCACGTGCTGAGAAACCAAAAGGACTGACTTTGTTGACTGGAACCTGCTGGAAGTTGTAAGGAGTTTCATGAGCACACTGCTCAGTGTATTTATATATTATTGTTTTTAATTCAGAATATTTGTTTTCTTCTCTCTTCTCCTTTGCAGGAGAAGCAGTTTCTTTCAATGGACTTATCTCAGCGACTTGTATTTGCAGCTGTTCCATATGATGCATATGCATATCAACAAGAAAATCCAGCTTCTTCCCCATGTCATTAACCTGAAAAACACCAATGTTATGGTATTGTCTCAAGTCAGTTGTTCAATTAAAAAGTCTATCTATGCTCCCATAGGAGCACTGCCCCCGTCAATGGTGTTCTGCCATCTTTATTGGTCATAAAGGTAATTACAGGTAATCATAACTTTCCCTTGGAAACTTAACTGCAGTGGAAGCCAGTTTATCCTCTAACTGCTTCAAATTAAGAAGATCCATCCCTATGAACTGTGCCAAAAAGATTCTGAGAGTTGCTGGATATTTAGAAGTCCAGCATCCAACAGCAGTCTACAGCATTATGACCAAAGTCTTGATACCATACGGTAAATAGCTATTACCAAAATACAACAGATGCAATTACCTTTGTACACAGACCTACTCTCTAACTCTTCATAGTCCCATGACATCAGGGTTAAATATCAGGACTAATTTCCTTTCTCTTTTGATAGTGCTTTGTGCCTGAACATTTGTATTCCATGAAAGGAACTGGTATGAATCAGCGCCTCTTGCCTCCATCTTAGTTATGTATTTAAAAATTAGAAGGTCTTGCCTTGCTAAGCAATAGGATAGGATGCACAAAGAGGGCCCAAAAATACCTGTGGAGGCAATCCTTTTGAGTACCAGACCCTGCAAAAGAAGGTGGTGCTCACAGCAAACACCAGAAATGATGAGTATGGATTTTAAGGGAATGAAAAAGTAAACATCATGGTTAGGGTCGTCCTGCCGTATATAATGATATTGCTTCAAGAGGTTTCAAAGTGCACACTTCCCAGTTAATTAAATTCTTTCATAAAAACTAACAACGTAGTTTTGTCATCATTATTACAAGATCTGTATGAGTCTTGATTGCCAACAGTACAAATCTGCCTGGGTCAGCTAAAGACTCACACAAAATTTATGTCAGCTTTATCGTTTCTGTGCAACCGCCTCAGCCTCCATCACTGTCATGAAATTACTTACCTGTCGTTCAACTTTAACAAATTTGCCCATCATACTTTGGTCTTCAGTATCTGCTGTAGATGCTTTGGCTACATATGGATCATTTCTATAAATAATTAATAACTCTATTAGTGTTTAATTTTTCTTTGCAACACAGTAAGTAATTTATATCAGAAAACTGAATTATTATCTTGGTGGTATATTCATATAGCTCTTTGGAACTCTATTTAAGAAAAGACTGAATATAGTTATTTATCATACAATACAAACAGGAGCAAAAGTCCATTCTATGTGATTGCAATGTATTTCTAGAAAAATATATTCCTGATTTTTAATTTAAAATTATTTTGGTTCAAAGTTAAGATTAAGATTAAAAAAAGCAAAAGCAAACAAAAAGTTCAAAATGAAAGTGAAATTAATCTCAGACTTGGTGGAATGATTTCTTTGTGGAAAATGCTGAGATAGTCTAGATAGTGGGTCTACAGACAGCCATGTGTTTTTAAATCTAATCCTTTATAATATGTGTCTTTGAAGACTGAATCTGAGTTTCAAGGCTTAGTGTTTTGTTTTTTTTCTCGATTTCATTAAAAAAGATAATAAGAGGCAGAGACTGGAAATGCTGAAAAGAGGCAGTCAGGCCTGGAGATTTAAAGTAGATTCCAGTATAAATTTTCTTCTGCGTAATTTCGTACTGCCCGTCCATCAGACAGACTGACTTCAGGAGGTAAGGAGATGATCTCTTAAAACTTTTAACGGGTCCAATTCTTCTCTTTCTGACAAAATTCAAAATATAACTGTGAATATATTTTACTAAAGCAGAAACTAAAATATGTCAGATTTTGCAGATTGGGTTACTGATTATATGGGCTTATTCAAATTTTGCAATCTGCTTTGTTTCCCAAATGATCATTGACTCTTCCATATATGTAGGTCTCTGTCTTCAAATTTACATGTTTTTATATTTTTCACTGGGTGGGATAAACCACATAGAGCCAAGTTAATTTATTTTATGTAAGATTACTTTTGTTCTAAGCAACTATAACATCTTTGGGGACAGATTGTTGACTGTCTTGTGTGGTTCCCCATGGAACACAGATTGATACTTGTAAATAACAGAAGAAATGTCATTTATTATTGAATTCAGGCTATCAGGGATGCAGCAATACAATAACATGCTGTAACTTTCACACCCAGAAACCTGGTATTGCAATTTATTTTCAGTAATTCTCTCCAATCAGTGGTTTAAAAGAAGCATCATTAAAACTCTGTGCTTCCTATTTAGTGGGGACTATAAGAAGACTTTTTTCACTTCAGGAAGATAACTGATTTACCTTCAAACTATTGGTGAGTTTTATTGAGTTTTTGACTGGATTTACTAGTTGAATGTCAGTAATTCAACACATCAGCAATCATAAGTACATATTTCATATAAAATCACATTTCCAAACTGTTGAGAAACTAAGCTAGAGAATGAAGAAGCCATTAAGTTTAGATTTCCATCATACATTGTTCTTAGGGAAACTAGTCTCTTTCTGGCTCGACACTTACAGGTGTATATGTTGTAGCAACATATACTCTCAGTATCATTACTAACACAGTGTACTGGCTGGATGAATGCAGGGCATGCTTATTGATGTGAATAAACTTTTTATTTCTCTTTGGTCTGTGCAAAATACTAGGCATAAAAAATTCACCTGGGAGACTGTTGTGAAGGGTAAGAAAAGGCTCCTCCCTTTTGGGATTTCTTATGCTTGGGAGTAGATGGAGGTCCAGGTGTAAAAATCATATCTACTCTGAAAAAAAGAGAAGTACAACTGCATGAGTCCATCCCTAAATGCTAACACATGACAGAGAATACTACGCATCTCTGCAGCAAACAGTAGCAAAGGTTCAAAAAAGAAGCATGTTTTGATTTGGTAATATATTGAGGATCATGACATGTTTGTTCTGTTCCGGGTCCACAATCAATACATTGAATTGTAACTACCTGGTAATTTCATGGTAATTAAGTAATTATCTAGCTCACTGCTGACACTTTGACATTTGAAACACATGACTTCATTTCCTTCGAAGAAACTAAACAGTGTGATTCTCAAAAAACCTCCAATAACAGCTGCTCCTCAAAATAAGCTGCAGGTTCTGTGATGGATAGTGAAAATCAGAATCTGGGGAAAGATGGCAATTCCTGATACTCTTAATAAACCGATGAGTTTCTGTCAGTTATTGTGCCTAATTATCAGTAATTTGTTTTGTCTTTACTAATCATTCTTTTGGTTTGAAAAATATAACTATAAATGAAGTTTCGCAAGGAATCCTACTTGACTTTTTATTTGGAACAAACCAAAAGGATTCTTTGTGACACTCCAGCATATTTAATCGCACTCTTGTACTATATCAGTATATTCTGTTGTTTGGTATATCTAACTTGTCAGGTGCAAGCAAGCCTCTGTTCACTCAGCCCACACACCAAAGTGACCAGATCTCAGTCAGCACTAGTCCGCAGAGCAGTCATCTGTATTATCAGATAATCCACGCAGGTACATTGTGTGGTTTTGTGGTGCCCCCATGAACCTTTGAAAATGCAACTTAAAAAAGCTCAAGGAAAACCTCACAAAGCTACCCAGATATTTGCTAGGCATCCAAGCATTTCTGGGCCATCAGTCAACATGTCATCAAGCTCCTGTGGCATCTCGCTATCCATAGACATAATGAGTAGCACTCGCCTCTGTGGTTTTGTCTGATTACAATTGGTGGAGATCTAGTCAACACCATGAAGACAATTTGGGGCAGAGTAAGGGAGATTTAACTGATCAAATCAAGGCATCTGGTTTAAGCAGCAATTAATTGTTCCATAAAGGTCATTAATTATGTTGACTAGCTCTGTTAACTGTATGTAAGAGGAATCTCACATGGCTTGTCAGGATTATGCTTTTTCTTCAAAAACCTCTAAAAAAGTCTTCCCTCTATACGTACAAAATGGCTGTTGAAATTTTGTGGTTCTTCCACTAGTGGTGATTCTTTATTCTGAGGCATGACATTGCTGAGCTGAACATCACAAGGCTTAGGCTGTGCTATGATTCTCGCCCTGACTCACCTGCCATAAACATTGCATGAGATGGGCCTAATCATGTCAGGCACCTTTACTGCTGCTAGGACTCAAGTGAGTATCGGAGAGTTGCTCTGCTGTCTAAAATCACACTACACCTCAGTCAGAAGTAAAGGAAGGATCTTCAGTATAAGACATGTAGACCCAACCATAGATAGGTGCAGATTTCTAACATCATGAGTCCTCCTCAACTTCCTGACTTCAGAAAGATATTACTGCATTGAAACCCGATAACGTATGATACAGAGCTCATTTTACAGAATAACAATGATGTTTTGTGGTATGTAATTGAAGAGAGCAGCTTTTCTAGGGCAATAATAATGAGGTAGGAGCCAGACATGTTATATACTTGAAAATGAGATAGCCCAGTAAGTGGAAAAGCACTTTGAAATAAGAAATTATGAAGTTCAACAGAAGGACCAGAGCAGTCAAGGTAAGTCTAGGTAAGGTCCAAATGTACAGCAAGAGTTTCACTCTCTCAGCCCATTCTTGAGAGAAATCAAGGTGATGTCTGCACAGCATTTTGCTGTTCAGAGTGACTGGGGGGAATCAGGGAATGTGGGCAGTGCTGTGCTGAGACTGAGCTACTACAGCTACACGCACATACACAGACGTGCACCCAAACCCAGAAAAGCCTACTACCTCAAGCTCTGACCTGCGCTCATGATTTGGGATGCAAGCAGCACAAGTATTTGCAGATACGCCTCAAAAGCACATTGGGATGAAGGGCTTCTGTGAGGCAGCAATTGTGGGAGCGCAAGAGTCACAAAGGCCTGAAATTCCAATTTTTTTCATACAGGTCAATTTGAGTGAAGGGGATGTAAAACCTGTGCTGATGTATTTTTTTCACGGTAGGACTTGATAGTCTCAGAGGTCTTTTCCAGCATTGATGATTCTGTAGTTCTATGATTTTTGCACTTGTATGAGATGTTTCACCAGGCACAGGTCAGCAGAGAATCCAGCCCAAAGAAAAGCTCGTGTAGAACAATTACTGCTTTGATTTATCATCTGTAAAAGGGGGAGAAGGGGAGAAACTTGACCCGGATCAGATAAGGCAGTGGTCAAGAAAATTCACAGGATGTTTTTGCTCCAATTTCCTTGTTCTAAGTATGAGCCAGTGGTTTCTTCTGCTGCTGTTGCCCCTGCTAGCTGCTCATGTGCTTTTATTCTTTGGAGAAACGCTTTCTTATTGACCAGCAACACGAAACAATGACATAGCTTCTGGGTGGTCTTGTACGCAAATAAGCCACCTATGCTTATATTTTGCTAGCACAGCTATATATTTTCCCCATTTAACAGAGGATTCTTACCTTGCCTGGAGATATTTTATTCTGGAAAGCATATCAAGATGCCCTGCTGAGTATTGCTCTATCACATCCTTTACATCATAAGGCCTCAAAGTCTCCTTGAATTTTTTTTTATAGAGACGAAACTGTAGTATTCTGCATAATAAACAGAAAAAATGCTAACTTCTAATATAAATTCCATAATGATAATTTGCAGTTTTATTGAATAATTAATAACTACTCTGGATGTTTTGAAACTAAACATGTTATTTCAGAACAAGGCGCTAAATCATAAGCAGAGAATCTCTACTATCATACCACATTTGTGAATATATGATAGTTGGCTATTCATAATTAACAGGCTAAAACAAATTTCACACACAAAATGTCTTTTTCAGCACTATCATCATAGATAGATATGGTTCAAAGCTACAAGTTCATATGTGGAATTTGATTTTGGACAACACAAGTCACAGGAGATTTTGAAGCTGTGAAGCTGAAGCTGATTTTTTATGCTTCAGCCTATTATAAAGCTAAATTATTTTATCTGTAATGCTGAATCATTTTCAGTTTGGTTTTCATTTTGCACCTGGGAAAGTCTCAGATAGGAAATGATAATTAGATGGAAATGTGGAAGTCAAGAAGTCAGCAGCAGTTCAAGTTATGGAGAAAAGAAAAAATGTTAGAACTGCCTGAAGTGTCATTGAAAAAGCAGCAGTATAACGTTATTGTAGCAGTAGTAGTATAAATTATTGTTATTATTAATATTATTATAAAATGTCCTAGTAAATAATAACAGAATTCTTATAATAAGGACCTGTGCTGGCCAGACCACACAAAAAGTGTTTGACATTCTTTTATTCATTCTTATCTGTTTGTACATTCATTTGCACTGTTATATCTTGGTAAAATAAACAAATAGACAAGAAACGTGTAAAGAATGAAAAGCATTTTATTTCTTTAACCTGTCTTAGGCTTGGGGTCCAAGGGTTTGCTTTCTCAGTAAAGTCTCCATGTTCTTATGTGTCTGAACTGGGGAACTGCTATCATCTGTTAAGATCCTGACCTGCTTTTTATTCAAGGTCAGTGGGTTTTTTTAACTTTTTAAAAATCTGTGTAAACTTCCATTTAACAAAGACCATTCTATTGCAACTTTTTAAGGGTTTCAACTCTTTCACTCTGCTTCTTATAAATCTTTCAAGATCTCAAAATTATATCTATGCCTTTTATAACCAATCTATATATGATAACAGCAAAACTAAACTTAAAAAAAAACATAAAGGAAAAATATGAATCACACTGTTAGCAATTTCAATTTAAAATCTCCTTGGTCATGAAAACCCATGATGCATTTTTTCTGAAAGAATGACTTCCCATTAGCAGCCAAGGTCGGGGTAAATTATACAAGGGGGGGTGGAGGTGGAAAAAAGCCTGGTTCATGACTGAGTTTAAAGTGAAATTGCATGAATCAATCAGATTTGCACAGGATGTGGGAAAGGAAGTTTTGCAAAAGTAATAATAGCATGTTTCGTGGACGTGGGGCTGGAAAACAGGACAGATGTATAGTCTGTGTTTGAAGGCAAGCAGGTATCAGGGAAAGAAAGAGAAAACTGTAGAGGAAGTAGGGATGAAGAAACTTCTAGCAGGCGGGATGCAGTCATGGGTAACACGGGCAAAATCTGTGGGAGATGGCTTTCAGCAGACTTGAGAAAACTTGGAATTTTTAATGACTGGTTCTTCTGCACCTACTGGAAAAGAACCAGGAGAATACGTCTTATGGTTATATATATATATAAAAGTATATGTTCCTATACTTGTAACCATCTTCCTTGAAGCTTTTCTAAGAAGATAATTTTGGGGTACTCCAGACTTGCAGTATTTCACCTAGAAGGTGACCCAAAACTTAGCAACTTCTGGAATAAAAAGTAATTGCAATGAAAGTAAAGTACTTTCCTATGGGGGCATTTTTCAAGGGAAGAGAGTAAAAAATACTGAATGGAGGAGTAACGGAGAATCGGTGAACGATTTCTATGTGCTTGATGTCCTAAGCACATTATCAAGCCTTACTAGGAGTTTTCTAACCCTATAGAATATGTCTTGTGATATGAAAATAGAGGTGATACACATCACAAGCTGAAGAATGCTGAAACGGAGACCTCATCATCTGCTAAAATATGACAGCTGAAAATTATATTGCACACTCATACAACAGTGAACAAAAAAGAGCTGAGTCAGCTCAGAGTTTATTGTCAAGCAAAAATTCCAGTTTTACATAAACATTACAGTCACAAAATTGAGCAAAATATTATATTTATAGCATATATTAATGAGGAACTGTATACACTATTTTACAACAAATATATTTATGGAACATCTTGAGAAAATGGCATGGTCAAGGTTACTGAAAACCATTTTCCTTTGTGCATATTTTTGAAGAGGACTACAAATAGGGTCTATCTGGTACTTTTCAATATATCTAGTATTATCTAATTTATTGCATTAAAAAAATAGTAACAGAAACAATTAATCAACAAGTAGGAACATAGTAATGTGGTTTCCTGAAGCATAAGAATTTAAAGTCAAAGCAAAGCACTGAGGAGCATGAGACACGTTTACCTGACAGCTCGGATGGCTGTCTTGAATGTGGGGATCATATCTTCCATAAGGAAGTCACTACTTTCGCCTCTCTCTTCTGCCATGGGTTCCCCTGTTCCTGCATCTGCAAAGCAGGTCAAAAAAAGCTCTGTGAACATCTGACCACATAATGTTTAGAGGGAGGTCTGGCTAACTAAAGCACTACATAAAGTAAATGTAATTTAGTAAAGGAACATCTCTTGCAGGTTCCTTTTTCTCTGGTGAGCTCTTGAAAGGGATTTCATATTTCTGCTGGTACAGATGTAAGATGTATTATTTGAGGGATTTTCTCTCAGAATTCAGCATTTCTGAAATTTAGGAACTTCTCTTTCATTCCAAAGGATTTAGAAGTTCCAGCTTTAGGAGCTTTGCAATGGTAAATCTTTGCCAAAATTATTTTATATAAGGTTAAAACAGGTGTAGAAGCTACAGGCCAAGTTATCGTCCCACTTTCAGTACTTGGAGCTCATGTAGCTTCAAGGAAGAAGATAATCAAGTTCTCAGTGTGGACACCCAGACTATGTCCATGGTAGTCTGCCCAGCATGCACTAATGCCAGCTGGCACAATAAAGGAGAAACTGTTATTTAGAGACCATTTAGACACCATAGACAACAAGAGAAAAATGTGTGCCCAGGGAATCTGAGAGGAAATATGCCCTATGATGTTGCATGGACACCCAATGGGAATCTGATGAGGGGCAGCAGTCTTTGGCAGAGTGGGAAGGAAGCAGCCATTGACTCCATAAATCAAGGTTTTAAGAGATTGCATTGACGAGATATTTGAGATGCCTGGACGCAGGCTAGTGTAACGTTGGATGCAGTCTAGGGGTGAGCTACCTTCGCATAACAGCACTGCCCAGTGTGCCCTCTTGTTCCAGGTCAAATAGGTTGATTACAGGACTGGTAATTTCCTATATAGATTACTGTTTTTGGAGGGCCATTGTCTTATATCAAGTACTGTGTTGCCTGGACCCTAGCATTCATTTCCTGGAGGTTCCCCAACTGTGTCTTGTAAAACCATGGACCGGCTATGCATGGCCCAGAAAGTCACAAACCTTCAACAGAAGATGCAGAGGAACAAATCAAAAAGGGGAGAATGGGGGATGGATAGAAAGAAATCAACATAGGTGGGCTACCTTCTGAGCTTTGCCAAAAAGCGTACGCTTTCATTCGGAATGCAGTGCGAAAACGCTCCTTATTATTCAAGACAACATTCTTAGGCTCTTTTGAAGGACTTTCTTCAATGGCATCTACATTCAGAGGGGTAAATAGCTTTCCTTTAGTATTGGTACCACGAACCCGATCCAAGAGACCCAGCTTTTGGCTACAAAATAAGCAAAAGTAATCATTTTCCTCCTTTGTACACTTTTAACTTGTTTTCATGATGCTGTAAATACATAACAGGCTAAATAAATGTTTTGTACACAAGGACACTGCTGGGGCTACCGTAATACATCAATGTCTTTGTAAGCAACAGCTGAGCTCCACAGATAACTGCTTTTTACGAGCACTTTTGTGTTGAAAATGTTACCAGAGGGTCTTGCTATCCTCTCTATGTGATGTATCACAGTGCTTCAGCTCCAGTAGCATGTCTGAAGCGTTAGATTTATTACTAAGCAGAGGAACACGACTATTTAGCCAGTTATGTTATCTAATGATAAGGATGCTTGGCCTTTCCTGTTCAGTGCTTTCTTTAACTGCTGGGTCTTTGGCAGGCTATTAAATGAATAACTCATGTGCATAGCCAGGATTAAAAGAAAGTCAGATGTGCTGTGAACCAAATGAACTATCAGTAAAACACTGGAAAGGCATTGCCAAGCAATTATTAGCTACGTGGTAGGGCAGGCTACCCAGTTCTCTCCACCATTTACATCCAGTCATCCCTCACTGTACTAGAAATTGAGGTGACCTATATGAATTTTAGTGAAGTGACGTATTTTGTTCCTCTGATGGTTCCTTGCACTGTCTTCTTACAGATTTACTGACCAAAGACATTTTTCCTTCAGTGACAACAAATAGCTACAATTTCACCTGCTTGCCATCTTACCAGAATCAGTAATCCCTCTGACAGCCTGATGACCATAATGGTCTTAAAGGCAATTACTAATACTGCTGAAAGGAGCGACACAAAACGAATTTGCTAGTGAGTGTATCAGCCTAAATATTCTTTGAACTCTTCATAGGTGAAACATGGTACAATTATTTGATTTTCTTGTTCTCTTTGCTGCTTAAATATTTGTCAATTGCATGCTCGTTACAAAGATGTGGGGCTAAACCATGGAAAGAAATTGTGCCTTTTAAGCCCTTCCTGAAGGTTGCAATGTGGGACAGCTCTAGGGAGAGCTGAATTATTCACACAAGGTCAAGAGGCACTCCGGTGCTGAAGAGAAGGACAGGCAGGCAGGTTGAGTGGGGGAGGGCAGAAGCTGATGCAGCTATTGGGTTTCTGAAAGCCACAGATAGGAGCAGAACTGGAGGATGAACAACAATGGTGACCAGAAGAAAGAGATTTCATGGGTATGCAGAGACGTATCTGTGCAGCATGCTCAGCCGAACTCACTAAACTTCCTGGCAGGAGACACAAGCATGGGGAGGTTCCACCATGCAAGGACATAGTGGACGAAGATGGAGACTTGCGTGCAGACCTTGCAAGTGAAGGGTCTCACTCACAGGACTGCTTATTCCCTACTTAAGGAGTTCTCTTTGTCAGATGGATTGTTTTTGTGTTCTAGCATCTCTGGTGTGATTGGTGCACCTCCTTGAAAGAAGAATCTATTTCTGTCTCAGAGCTCTATCAGTAGCAGTAAGCCTCCACAATGTAAGTTCTTACGACATTGCTCTGAAAATTATAAAGGCGAGATGGATTTAAAGGCACGTATGATGACTTTGCAGCTTTCATAAAAGTGTTGACTCTATTAGGAATACTGCAGTTCACAGCACACAAAATTCCTACGTGATCTGAGCACTGAATGTCACAGCTGTCGCAGGTTTTTGTGTGTCTTTTAAATATGAATTACTGGGGCCCTCACCTTTGCTATCTGTTTCTGATTAATGTATCTTTGAGCCAGAAGGCAATGAAATACAGGCTTCCTTGTTACAAAGAATGCAAACGCTAAATCTTTGTGTAGGATGCTCTTCAGGCCTTCTGAATTTTCTTGTTCACAACATGACAGTACTTGTGAATGCAGTTTCTATGTCTAGTGAATTCAGATACTTGTCCTGTCATTGTATGAAGTGTATATTTGTGCGCAAGTATGGCAGCAGTGATGAAGAAGTACTTGTGTGAGTGTGGAGACACACAGCTAGTCCTGCTATATCAGCATCACCAGCACTGAAGTAAATGATGTGAGAAGATGAAAGTGTGGATTTGAGTGAAGAATTAACACAGTCTAAGTGAATGATACTAGTATTACCCAGACTGTGTCCTAATGTAATTTCCTGAGGAATTCATGGTGTGGGGGAAAGAAAAACAAAGCACAGAAAAATGTGTAGAACAAAAACCAGGGATTACTTCCTTCTCTGTAGAAAAACATCAGATGTTACTTGTTGGCATATGTGGCAAATTAGCCATCACAGAAGGTGTAGGTAGTCTCATGTTCAGCGTTAAGCACTTGTTTAAAAAGTGGTTTCCACAGTGCTTGTTTTTGGACTAGCATCTTTATCTGACTGCTCCACCAAGGTGCTCTAAAAGTTAAACTGATAGTGGCTGCAGGGTCCCAACAAGTAGTTTGTTTTCTACTAGGATATGGAAAATCCTGTGATCTCTTTTCTGCATCACTACCAATTCTCTGTTCTTTCAGAGGCCATGTTTGAGAGCAGTAGCTCTTTAAAAGACACATGTCTTAAGTCCAGAGCATTTTGGCGAAACTTGGATTCTTCCAGGACTCAGCTATCAAATATAGGAAAAGTATACACAGGAGAAGATGACAGCTAATAAGCAAGTTTTGAAAGAGCACGGAAATTGAAAGTGAGGAAGTAAAAGTCAGCTGAATGAGTTGTATATTTTGGGGGGCATAAAGAAGGGAAAAACAAATTCTCATGTCTCAATAGTAATAAAATCAAAGTTTTGAAGGAGGAATTATTTTGCAGAAGGATGGTCAAGCAGAGTCTGGAACTAGTGGTGTCCCCCAGGGGTCAGTACTTGGCCCAGTCTTGTTCAACTTTTTCATCAATGACCTGGATGAAGAGCTAGAGTGTACCCTCAGCAAGTTTGCTGATGACACAAAACTGGGAGGAGTGGTGGATATACCCAAAGGCTGTGCTGCCATTCAGTGAGACCTGGACAGGCTGGAAAGTTGGGCAGAGAAGAACCTGATGAGGTTCAACAAGGGCAAGTGCAGGGTCCTGCACCTGGGCAGGAACAACCCCATGCACCAGTACAGGCTTGGGGCGGACCTGCTAGAAAGCAGCTCTGCAGAGAGGGACCTGGGAATGCTGGTGGACAGCAAGTTGACCATGAGCCAGCAGTGTGCCCTGGCTGCCAAGAAAGCTAATGGGATCCTGGGATGCATGAAGAAGACTGTGGTCAGCAGGTCGAGGGAGGTTCTCCTTCCCCTCTACACTGCCCTAGTAATGTCCCATCTGGAGTACTACGTCAAGTTCTGGGCTCCCCAGTTCAAGAAAGATGAAGAGCTACTGGAGAGAGTCCAGTGGAGGGCTACGAGGGGACTAGAGCATCTCTCCTACGAGGAGAGGCTGAGGGACTGGGCTTTTTTAGCCTGAAGAAGAGAAGGCTGAGAGGGGATCTTATAAATGCTTATAAGTATGTCAAGTGTGGGTGTCAGGAGGATGTGGCCAGACTCTTTTCAGTGGTGCCCAGCGACAGGACAAGGGGCAATGGGCACAAACTGAAGCAAAGGAAATTCCAGCTGAACGTGAGGAAGAACTTCTTCACTCCGAGGGTGACGGAGCACTGGAACAGGCTGCCCAGGGAGGTTGTGGAGTCTCCTTCTCTGGAGATATTCAAGACCCGCCTGGACAAGGTCCTGTGCAGTCTGCTGTAGGAGACCCTGCTTTGGCAGGAGGGTTGTACTAGGTGACCCACAGAGGTCCCTTCCAACCCCTAACATACTGTGATACTGTGATACTGTGAATCATGGCACATCACTGAAAAGGATTTTAATATACCAAAAATCTGAGTGATAACAATGAGTCAGCCAGGAAATATAAACTGATGGGCATGAAGATATTACAGGGAGTGAGCTTGTGAGGTCCCCAATGTGAAGAAAAACAGAGCAATTAAGCATGCTTGGCATTGTGATGATCCTTGTAGACTAAAGGAGACTGAAAGAAGTTACAAGAAGGAAGAAACTGAAGCAGTTTTAGGATGAGTACATATATTCAATTATAATAATATGAAGATATTCTTCCCTAGGTCTGAAAACATTATATGTACAACAGACTTGTTGTGGAGATCAGCTTTTCCTGGTGGGAGTATTAACGGGTGACCATTGATTGATGAATCTCAAATGAGAGGGGAGACTGTAGTCTGCCTGTTCTTCAGGATTTCAAGGTTAATCTTCTTGGTTCAAGACCTTCCAAGATGAGAAGGAAGCTCCTAGAAGGATGAATTCTAGCAGTAAAACTCAGGTGATTTCAGAGGATGAGCTGATTTCCTCAAAAGCAAGAAGCGGTCACATACTACACATTGGCTTTGAGCAGTGTATTAAATTTTGCAAGATTTGGTTTAGTAACACTACAGAGAAGTTCTCAAGAGAGGAATATGTTTAAGGCAGAGAATCTGAAAGACGAAGAAGCAGAAAAATAGGTGAGACAGAGGATTCCTTTTGTTTATAAACACAGTTTAATACTATATTAGAATAATAGAGTTGTCATTACATATAGCTTCTGACTCTCTCTTCAGAAACTTGCTTGGTCCTTCAAAACACATATCCATATTTCTCAAAGTTTGCCCCTTAAAACTCCTGTAATAACTGCATTCCTTGCCAAAAGATAAAGACACATAAAGTGCTTTGCAAGGAACTGCAGGGATCAGACCTTCAGGAAAAGGGTTGGTGGATGATGGAAATTATCCAAAACACTAATCTTGTGTATTTTTTTTTTTCTGATATAGGACGGAAATATAGGCAATATATGCAGAAATCTCTGCCATGGAGCTAGACAAGAATAGGAGTGATAAAGATTTGATATCCTCCTCATAGATCAAAACAGACCAAAACATTCATCTGCATTCAGCACAAAAGTCTACTTGTTTGCAGTGATGTTGTCCACTGCACATGTAGGCACACTCATTCATAGGCTGATTTTTTTTTTGTTGGGGTGAGGTTTTAAGGTAGATAATATAAAGCAAAAGCATGCCTAAATTCTCCGTCTAGGGAGTTTCTCAACTTTCTCCATTTATCAGTGTCAGTTTAGGAACCAACTGTTGTCCCAATGCTGTTGCTCAAGCACCTTATGTTTAGGAGCTAGAACTTACCTGACAGGTCTTAAGCTGTTTAAAAAGTTAAATGTCCTGTTTGAGGTGAATCTTTAGACCTCTTTCTATAATCAGTGGGAATTTCACAACCTACAGAGTGCAGTTCAGCTCCATTTCACTTCCGGATGACTGTACAGCTGAGGGAACTTGTCATTTGTTAATGACAAACAGAAAGATCTAGATAAGAAGTCATTTAAAAAGCAGGTCTCTAGCCTAATCTAAAGCTACCTGAAGTGAAGCCTTCCTCATTATTTGGATGATTAACCCTTAAAGTAACATTCAGATTCATAATGGTATGTTTATGCAATAAATATAGACAATTGTGTTCATATCCAGGCAGCCAGAGCAGTAGAATCATCAGAAAATAATTCATCAGCTTCATGTGAAAAAATATAACACTATGTTGTATACAAAAAACCAAAACAAAACCCAAGCTTCTTTCCAGATAATGACTAGCTGTCATCAGAGAAAAATGGACTTTATTCTCCTTTCCAAGGGATGAAATCTGGGTCTGCTGGGGTTTTTGTTTTCATTGTGATTTTTAAAAAGACTTAGGAAACATTTGTTCTCATGACACAATCTCCTTCATCAAATCAGCATGCGCATTGCTCAGTTTCAGAGTATGAAGCATGCGCAGATCACATCATCCTTCATGAGAGTGGCTAGAACAGTGGTTCCCACCCACAAGTTCATGTACCTTGTCTTTCAGACTCCTCGTACAGATATTATCTACTCTTCCTCCTCTAGGTCCCTGTTGATTTGGCTTCCTTACATTCAATAAAATGTGATTCCTGACTTCCAGTAAAATTCCAGAAACCAGAGGGATTCAAATGCATCCCAAACACACTGGCAGAAGTGCAACGTAGTTTCTCTGACCAGCTTGCCATTGATTGACTTGCTATTGCATCCTTTCCCTTGTGGCAGAATAATAGTTTTCTCAAAACCTTTGTCTTTGAAGTGGAATCCTAGCACGAGAACTCCTTAATTCTATAGCACATACAGACCACCATAAAAGGAGGAAGACAGAAGCAGTGCAGACAGTATAGTTTGAAATCTTCCTAGGTAAAGAATAATTCCATTCTCAGATTCTTGCTTCCCAAGAATGGTGGGGATTATTTTGGAACATCTGAGAGATGAGTTTGGTGGCTGGATATATAAGAGATGGTTGGCTTCTGCAGCAGATGTTTTACCCTTGTTCAGAATAAAGAGTGGGAACCACTGAACTAGAAATACTTTTCCAGAAATAGTCATGCAAGGAAATAATGCAGTTACATCTCAACATGCAATCCAGATACTCTCCTCTCTGTGCTTTGCCTAGTGTTGGAGTTTCATAAACAAAAGGTACATGTATGACAAGAAAAATAATGAATTAATGCTAACAGTGAATCAGTCACAGCCCTCTTCCATGTATTTACCATTAACACCTAACAAGGATTAATAATATTCAGGAAATTTTTCCATATTTCTGCAGTTTAGCTAATTGCTAGATTTAGTTGGTCTCATGTAACTGACAGCAAAAGGCAGTCATGTTTACTCCAGTATTTTACTACATTATAAGCTGTACTAATATGGGTGAACTTAGCTTTGGGAAATCAAACATTCTGAACGAGATTTCCAGAAATATTCTCCTTTGAACTACTTCCAGTAGAAGTTATCACAAAACTAATGTTATGAGGACAGCCATGAATCCTACACTGAACACATTCACGTGATCTCAGAGGGTTCATGTGTTTTCTCGATATAATACAAAGAGAATTCTACACTTTTGAGCTACTTCTGAACTTTGGCCAATCAGCTTTCCCTTTAAAGAAAGTAAGTAACATTCTTTTCTGTAGAGAGAAACTCACAAAAATGTTTAATCTCAAAATAATTGACTGTAACTTCTTGCAACTAATGTCTTCATTTAAAAAGCCTCTTTTCACCCTGTATCTTGAGGTCTAAATTTGCAGGTTTCTGACGTCTGAGGAGGAAACACCCCCTTTTAGCCAACCAATTTCCACACTCCTTGGTGGTGTATGTCCTCGTTGGTATTTAATCGTAGGTATGACTCTAATCCGAACTCACCTATGATCCATATTATTTGCCCAGAAACATGAACACAAATCCTAACATGGGCTTAACTTCGATGCACTTCGGAAAAAGCCTGCACGCACACTAAAGGCCTTTGCTCAAACCCTCGTCTCACTCACACATTCTGAAGTGATGGGAAATGGGTAAAAAGAAGAAATATATCACGCAAATCCATGGGAGAATAATCCAACTTCAATTCTTTGTGAAAGTAGGATGGATATTTTTCACCAACGAATGCAGCCAGCAATGTAGGTAGAAATCACATGGATGTTGACCCACTCTTTACTTTGCAGTGAACATATCTCCATGGATCAACCACTAGAAAGCAAACCAAACTGCAAAATCAATGTCTCCTGAACATTTCGCATGGGCTGATCATCCAGTGAAAAAATGGAGTGCTTCACTAGCAGCTCTCAAAAAGGTGAAGAGCTTAGACTAGGAAAGCTGAGTTGTGTGTTGATGATTTCATATTTGTGCAACAAAGTGGGAATGAGAACAGTGAGATAAAGTTGAATGATTACAAGATGTTTGAGTGGGATAAAATAAAATGCTTGACAATTTAGTCAAAATATTAGTATTTCTGATAATGTGTCTTTCAGATTCCTGAAATGCTACAAATTATTTTTATGTTTCTTTGCAGGAAGATAAAGTTCTTGCCCCACGTCTTATGTCACAGTTCAGCAAGGTATTTAAGCATGTCACTAACTTATTCAGATGATCAAAAGTATCCACTTGTTTTCCATTTGCTGTACCAGAACCTGCAAACACACATGCAGAGATGTTGTTCCACTGAACTCAAATGTAGTTACTTTCATGAATTTGAGTTGGCAAGGTTGGTACTGCATAAGGAACGGTATTTAGCTTTTACAGTATGTATTTCTTACAGTAAATTTCTAGATGATTTGCAGAGTAGGTTAGTATCATTGCCGTTTTATGAAAACAGAAAAGCACTTATTTCTAAGTAAGCAGATCATTGACAGAGCCAGGATTAGATCCCCTGTTCTCTGAACAGCAGAACAATGAACTGTCTGCAAGGTCATGCAAATTTCTTTTTATGCTTAAATAACTTTTCAGTTTTATCTGCCCTTTATTTTTATGGTGGTTAGATGAACTACTGTATTAAAAACAGAAAGTGCAGGCAGAGAATGGCATGCAAGAAATATGAAAAGAGTAAGACTCAATTGTTACTTGAATGTATATACCTAAGTTTTCTTGTGAGGCTTGATCCAAAGAATGACTCCCTACTAAACATGACATTACTGTAAAGTGAAGAAAAGTTATTAGGATGAGACATTAATGATTACCCATGAAAAGCTCTATGAAAAAGAATGGGAACAGCCTTTCATTTGTAGGTAATGTAGCGTGCAGATCCAAGTGGCTTTTTCGCCATTCCTGTTTTGGGCAGATGCATTAAGAATAAATGCTGACAGTGAAATTTTCCACCTTTCAAAGTATGATTTTATTTTCATTATGCTGTTACTACTGGCAATACAAAAATGCACCACATTATATGCATTTTTTCATACTCATATAATAGGGAAGTCTAGTATTGATTCTGCCACTTAAGAAAATTAAACCAATTTTCCAAAGGCAGAGAAATATTATTTATCTTGTAGAGATAAGGCAACAGGGATAAATGACTTTTCTGCAATCACACAACAGAAGTAGGAATGAACATGCTCTCCTGATGTCTAGTTCTACAGCTGGACAATGCTGATTAGCAGCAAGACCCTAGATTAAAGTTTAAAATCCTTCGCTAACATGACTGTACATACAAGTGATTCGAAAATGTTACACTACTTGAAATCAGTGGAAGAGTGCTGAAAAATCAGGCCCACAATTCCTTCCTCAAACATAGACATCAAAAGTTGGTTTAAAAGAATCAATATGTCCATCAAGAAAAGGTCCATCCTAAAGGCTGGGAAATGTAAGTCAATCACCCAAACATTTGCTGAGTGATTCGCTGCACTCCAGCAGAAACAAGCATTAACATATCTTTCTCAAAAATTTTCCTTCCGGGGAGCTAAACAGATGAAAATGCTTTGCAATACATGCAGAAGAGCAATTACTATCTGAGATTTCTTGTGCTGTCAGTTTAAGGCATTGCTTAAGGAAGAACAGGCTAGTGGCATCTCTGGTATAGTCTGTAAACTCCCACCAGTGTGCATATCACAGCCCGATTTCTTCCTGGTTTGGGGGACTATACAGGGCAGGTACTGAAAATGCTATTCTTAAGAGAGCAGCATCATATCTATTATTGCGCTTCACTGCTTACAAAACCTAACCTACTATCTAGCTCAAGGGTAGTCCAATGTGCTCTTCATCATACCTCACATCTTCACAGTTTTAGTTTAAAGGGAGCTTCAATAAAGCCTTGGGCTGCTGCCAAACTTTAATCAGCTTTCTACCATCACAAGTCCTTCCCTGCAGCCTTGCCTTGGGATGCAGCTTCTGTAACAGGCCCTTCCACTCTGTTGTCTTCCCTGTGTTTTTCCCAAATTGTCTAAGAACAAGGAGCTGCATCTAGCTGTGGTTTTGTCATGATGCCAACTCCTGCTTCCAAGGAGAGATACTAGAAGCGTCTGGTCACAGAGTTTGACTCTACCACTGTGAAGTTGCTAAAGAGCTTACGCACCACCAAATAGAAACCCTGCTGCTTAAAGTGTTATCCATCCTCAAATTTTCACATGGCCAGACCTCATTTTTAGTTTATTAACTAGTTAAATTCTCTGACTCTTCTGGGAAAGCTTATACCAGTACTTCTCTCTCCTTTATCAACAATTGTTCAGACAATGTAGTTTATTGCAACAGCTTTCCCATTAAGTACTTAACTGATACAAGAACCTGGAGACTGAGTGCACATATGGACCCACGTATCCCTCCACTAGGACCGCATTCCCTTATTGCTCATTTATTTCAATAGACCCTTAAACACAAACAACAGTGGAGTACGAATAGTACTTTCTACACTAAATCACTGTAGGAGGAAAAGGAATTTTTTCTTTTTATTATCTGGTCTTTAAATAAGAGTTTTATGAGAGATGGGAGGTGGGACTGTCAAAACAACCAGATTTTACAGCTCAATCCCATATCTGCTGAAGTCAGTGGATGCTCCCACAAGTACCATAATTTTTTGGTTTACCTGGAGGATTTCCAATTCCTTTTATTGAATTCTTATTTCCATAAACACATTCCTGCTAACAGGAAGGCTCCGCTGCAAGTTTACTGATGATTTTACTGAAGGTCATTACATGTGTAACAACATAAAAGCAAGATATATCCAACTAAAATGAGGGGCTTTGGGATTACAGTTTTAAAGATTTTGAGCTGTGAGTCATACTTTTCAGGTTTTAATCAAATATTTTAACATAAAACATTTATGGCCTGAGAGATACAATAACTCAAAAGCTACTCCACAAACTGTTCTGTCACTGCAGGTTCAGCAGCTTCTCAAGGGAGCCTGTGACCGACAGCAAACTGCAGCAATCATTCACTTTCCTAATTTTAATCTGCTGCTGCATCTGAGTCAGAACACGTTTTGGCTCAAGGTATGGAGTTACTTACTCAAAAGGATTTCTGTTCCTAAGATATCTCCTACATAATAAAAGCCAAAATTCAGCTGCTGCCCTAGAGATGGCTAACATCTCCAGACATCTACACGAAGGCAACTGAGCTTGCTCACGACTGCTTAGCCTGGGCAGTACCGTGGATGTGTAGTCCTTAAGGTTCATGAGGGTTCACATACTAGGTAACTCCCATCCAGACAGTCCTTGAAGAGGAACAGGTTAGCTCATGGTGATGGTGGCAGGAAGGGGAAGACATCTTTTGACAATAATTCTGCACTAAATCACTTGACTATATTGTAAGAAAACTTGAGATAGATTTTTGTTTGCTGTTAAAGGATATTTAACCCCAAAAATTCACAGGAGAACAGCAAGTGTGAATCCATTTTTTTCAGCTTCCTTTATTGAAGCTGTCATGTTTTGCATGAAATGTTCAAAAAGCAAAAAGAAAAAGATAACTGAGACTGCAGCTCATGCCTGACCTCTGACTAACTGTTTTCAAATTTTGCTACAATTCTTGCTCTTCTTCTCTGTTAATGGGGATGTAAATAGAAATACCTTTAGCACGAGTTGGGGGAAATATTTATCCTTTAATTGCTGTTGACTTTCGTTGTGGGTGCTCCATTGATAGGAGTTTAGCATTAAGTATTTCACATTTTCAACCTAAGAGGTTGAATTATTTTATGTGCTTTTGAATCTGTGACTTGGCTGGAGGAGTTTGTAAATAGGTCATTTCCATTAGGGGCCTTGCAGGATGGCTGACAACAACTGCTCTGTTGTCGTCTTCAGTGACTGACCAGTATTGGAGTCGATGATTCCTTCATTCTCTTTGCCTGTAAATTCCCCAAAGTGACTGGGAGCTATCCCATCTGTTTCAGCAGGGGTGGGACCAAGGCCTAAAACCTAATGTAGTTTTTTTAGTACCACCAGAGACTGACTATCCTGCTGATCCATCTTAGCCATCCATCTTAGTATTTATCATCAAGATATCTTTGCACATGGTGAATCGCCACAGACCTGATCCCCTATTGTTGAGCAACAACATGAAGCAGAACTTTAAAACTCACCCCAGAGCAACCTGGTTGCGAAACCCTGGCTCTATGGCATTGATCAAGAGACATCTAGACCATGATTAATCATAACAAACAATAAAGCTGTTTACAGACAATCAACAAGCAAGGCTGCATTTGCACGATTAGCATTTTAGCTGTGTAGTTAAATCGGGAAAAAAAGCAAGCAATTAGGAAATGGTTAATTAGTTAATAATTTTTAATGACTACCTGTGGTGTTAGTAGCATGTTTTGGTTAACAGCTCATGAATCCACAAAGAACCATTTAAGATGCATCCTCCAATAACTGTATTAAAACAAGACTGGAATAATGTCAGCTACATACCTGACAGTACCATCCAATTGCTCTTTCCTTTTATAGAAAGGAGGAAGCATTACAAGAAAGCAAGGAGAGAAGAATTACATAATAAATTCAGCAGACTTTTTTTAAACACAAATTTCTAAGCTATTGCTAATGTTTTATAAATCTTTTGTTCTGTGACCATAACTGATAGCAGAATAAAAGTTACATTTTCAACTACCTGTAAAGCAAAGAAAGTGATATAGGTTCCTGAAACCAATCTGTGCTGCTTAGACTAGCAATCTAGTCTTTGGTGAGAAGAGAACTCCCTTGCCCTCTCTCCCAGGAACTTATTTGCAAAACACCTATTAAATTTCAGGTTGCATTTGAATCACAGAAGAACATACATACAATGAACAAGCTTGAAGTCACCGTAAGAACTCTAGCTCCAGGCAAGCCAGAGAATTATTCTCTGAACAAAACCTGAGGTCAAGCAACCTTCTAGAAATGAGTCTATAATAGATAATGTGGGACAAGATAGAGAGTGAGAAGGGATAAAGGGAAGGAAAGAAATATACTGAGCCTTAATTAAACACTTGTGGTGTTTTTTTCTAACAGATTTCCTTTTTGACCTAAGTGAAATTAATCCTAAAAGAATATATTGTGAATAAAACAAGTAAAGAGTTAATATATGTAATTAGCCCTTTGTGATGGCAGAAGTCTGAAATGTTTCATCACATCGGGTTTGAGCAATAGCTGGAGCTGTAGTATTAGTGCTGTGAGCACAATTTATGTGTGGAGACCTCTGCTTGAGCTGAATGCTAGTTTAAGGGCACTTTTTGTCAGAATGAGGGATAACAGCAAGTCCAGAATGAAAGTTTAAAGCATAAACTTGGGTAATTGATACCTGTTATTAACAGCTGATAGTCTAGCTAAAATTCTTGGCTTTCACAGGGCCAGCATTTTAAAATGTTAAGAACTCAAGGTGAGGAAAGTCCCTGTTTGATGGGCAAGAGAAGTGGGGATCAAACAGATTTGTATCCACAAACAAAAAGTCAGGATGTCTTTATGTATGGAATGCTTTCCACTGAACTCAGATGAAAATAAAACCATGACCCCACCTTCCCAGAAAAGTTTCCTTGGGAACCTTCAGTTAATAATTTTGGTGGGAGACAGTTTTAAACGTGCTTTGGCTATCTCCACTGAATTATCCCCAGTTGGTATTGCCAAAAGACAAGAATTTTACAAGTATTAATTATGTTCATATGCCATGGCCACCTCTGTGAACAACACAAAACTCAGGCCAGCTGAGTTAAAGAGGGAAAAGTAAGAATTCTCAGCATAGCCCATGTCTTCAAATACACAACCACATTATAGAGGGTGCGAGAAGTACAGGCTCCATCAGATTTCCAGTGCAATAAACTCTAGAATCTTACAAAGGGAAGCTGACGGTGAGGCAGCCTTGTCCTTTGTTTAATACTAACATGAGAGCCACTGATGGAATTATTTATGTGCCCCTAATACATCCCACCTGGGGAAGGGAAAAGAAATGGATCCAGAAGCCAAAAAGCAAATTTTTCAGTCTCAGCCAGGAGGCTAACTGGCAACTCTCTGTTACCTATGAAAGCCTTGTTTATACATATAAAGTAATTGTTTCCTGTCCTGACTTATACTTCATAGAAAATGTTGATGGAGAGGTGGACAATGCACTTACCTGAAAAATGGAAATGATACAATAGATTCGTAAAACCTCCAGGTAGCAACTAGATCAATTCTATTTGGGTTAGTAGCATAGTACCTCCAGGCAGCCTGAATTACAAAGGAGAGGAAAAAATTAGTGTTAGATAAAGTTGTTCCCCAGGATGACAGCAGCCAGATTGTTTCACAGAAAATAACAATGCACCTGTGTGACTATGTGGGAATTAATTACTAATCAACCATACCAAATGAGTGTCAGTATAGAGTGAAATTATTGACATTAGATTATGATCTGGGAGGGCTGTTAAAGGAGACAGGACATGAGACAGAACCACCAACATCAACAAGATATTACATTTGACTAAACTGGTTTCATTATCCTGTCTGGTATGTCTGACAGAGCTTCAAGCACTGCTTGATATCTCCAATATTTCTGGAAGTGCTTAAGCTAGTTTAGTATCTAATGTACCATCAGAGGAAATTTTGCTGAGCAATTTTCTATTTCAACATTAAGCTCCAATCAAAATTCTCGAAGCGCATACATAAAAAACACTGTAGCCAAGTTAGCTACCTGCTAAATGGAGATGCTTTAATTTAAATGTTGAATTCAATTCCCCACTCATGCCCTGCAGCCTCTTCTGTTTGCTAAGGAGTGTTTTTAATGAGAACAGGATAATATGCCACTCAGCCTGTTTCTCCTGAGGACTGGTTTGATCCCGAGCAGTCCCGAGCACCAATGCTTCAATCTGATATCACAGAAACTTTCTGTGTCCCTCTGTGGAAATGCTGCCATTTACTTCACTGCCATCAGGCTGTGCTTCACAACTACTAAGAGTAGCTCCTGTCAAATTTTGTCAGCCCCCAGACTACTAATTTTAAGCTTAATTTTCTGAATTCGTAACAAAGGTCATAATTGAAGTCCGAGTGAGCTAAGGAGTCTCTTCCCATTGAATGCTCTGATCATCCAGTAACATAACAGGAGATCCAGGGTGTGTTTCAGTTCTTACAAACCACACATACTATTTACATCATTTGCCTTGACTGAAATTGTCACTGTCTGTTGTATTACTTCTATTGCTCTTTTCACATCAATAACAACATAACTTTGTTTGCATATAAAAGCAGTTGCTCAAGGGAACTGACAAAACCTGGATTTTGGATAGACTATGTATTTGACAGCTTGTTTTCTGTGATTTTGTGGCACTGATGCAGAATTTGATTGGTTTCCAGAAGCTAGCAGATGAGACCTTTTCTTCTAAAGACACTGTTCTTCTGAAAGTAGCTCTGGGAACTGAAAGATTCCTCAAAAACTGAAAGGACCACTGGGTTATCTAGCTCATTTTGAGAAAAATGGACTCCTTTACAAACACAGCTTCTCACCTCCTGCAATGGGAAATGAGAATTTGGGCAAGGGCGAAGTGGTGGCCCTTGTTAACAATGCAACAGTCTTCATTGTGGTGGTGCAGCCCTCCCTCACACCTGGTGATCCAAGAACCAGCCAACATTTTATTCTTGCTTGCACTGCGAGAATAGCTAGCTGGTGTGCAGTGAATCGGGATGACTTGGCACTTTCCTTGTCTTTGTACGAGCACAGTGAGTTGGGCCAATCAGGTGCTCCCTGATGGCACCTGAATCCCCTGATGCCTGGAGTCACACCAGCCTGGTAAATGTCAGAACTGTACATTCTGGGAAGTACTGGAATTGTATAGTTGCTGTCTAAATATCAGGATTACATCATGTGGCTTGTGACCAGGATGGAAAATTACTGATGCCTAAAGACAATCATCTTGAGACCCTATAAACAGTGGTACCAAGGAAGGCCCTGTGAGCTCTCCTGGTCCTCAGCGGGCTGCGCCCAGTAACTCCGTCTGAGTGGGACGCTTCTCAGAGTAACTCATGAACTACCTGGGTTGATCTTCTTGAGACCCAACCTTCACCCATTGAGAAATCATTTGAGTATTTCACTGAACTCGAGGGAATTTTTATGACTCTGTGTGTGTGTGTGTGCATCTTCAAAACATTATATTCTATTACTGTGATTGTAATAGCAAATTCTTTCTAATCACTCTGTAAATGCTAAGTTAACCAGTGATTGATAGCTGCTAAATTCCTGTGATTCTCTCTCTCTCTCTGAAGCACAGAATCACAGAATGGTAGGGGTTGGAAGGGACCTCTGTGGGTCATCTAGTCCAACCCTCCTGCCGAAGCAGGGTCACCTACAGCAGACTGCACAGGACCTTGTCCAGGCGGGTCTTGAATATCTCCAGAGAAGGAGACTCCACAACCTCCCTGGGCAGCCTGTTCCAGTGCTCCGTCACCCTCAGAGGGAAGAAGTTCTTCCTCATGTTCAGACGGAACTTCCTATGCCTCAGTTTGTGCCCATTGCCCCTTTAAACTGAACTGTGAATACACCACGAATTGCTGCTAAACATATCCCTTAGATATAAACCATTGTGGTCTAAGGCCAGATCAGGATCCAGCCATATCTAGGCTCCCCTCTGAGAAGGAGTTTAGAAAGCAAGGGGGTCCAGTCCTAACCTGATGACTCAACGGGAGGGTGTCCCTTACCACTTACACTTTTCTTTTACTCTGTATAAATAATTTCCCACTCAAAACCTTCTTCAATTTTGTATTCCATTCATTTTATAAGTAATAGAGTGAACCTTGCCAATGAACTTTGTAAGATCACGTTTCTAAATTTTCAGTAAAATCTTTTCTTGCAAAAACTTTGAGTGATCATTTAAGCGACCTAGCCACTCATTCACAACATTCATACACTACCCTGTTTCAAGGAAGTGAGAGGTGGCCGCAAACCTGAATAAGTTCAGCTGCTGGCTTTCTTCTTTTCTCAAAATGTTTTTGACGATGTTGCTCCTGGACCTTCAGTGCCAGCCCTGAGCCCAAAATGCCCTGAAAGCATAGAGCAATGAAAGATTTTAGACATTTCTTACTCAGAAAAAGTGGATTAATAATGAGAGGAAACAGGTCTGTAGGTGGAGATGGATATGGCTACTTGGGACCTTTGTGCTGTTCAGCATGGCTTTTCCACTCCTCTGCTCATGAGACAAGCTTGTCATTCTCCAGGCCACAGGTCACATCAAATCATTTTAAGGTTCTCAACAGGGTTCTTGAACATCTACTGCCTTTCCAAGCTGGAGGTGTCCATGTGGTGTATTGCTTTCTAGTCTGGGTAGAGTGAAACTGTGCTTGTGTGGTAAAAGAGCTATGCTAACCATACTCTGGATTTGAGTGTGTGGGACTTCCCATCCTCTGTGAAATTCTTTCCAAGTCTGATCTAAATGAAAAATATCCTAAAATCTGGACTTGGGATGCTTTCTGCTGCTATTCGGCCCATCTCACCCAGATCTTGTCTCATTCTTACTTGAGGACGTGGTATATAAGGCAAATATTTAACCTATGTAACACAAGAGAACAAATATACTTCCAAAAGCAATATAGAGAACATATCTTTAGCAGTCAGAGCAGGATTCACCCAGCTAAATCAAAAATACCTGTACTGTCACCTGCTATCTAAATGCCCTTTAATCTTAGTGGGTAGAAACAGCGCTTCTGTGGTGGTGTCAGAGATCTCCTCTAGGAAGGCAGGGAAACAGGTGAGATGAAATGCTCTGCAGAGCTGCACTGGTTATGAAGGATGACTGCTGGTCTGTGATGATCACTCAGATGCAGATCTCTAGTTTGCAAGTGTTTAGAGATGGGTAAGATGGGCCCAACCTTAACTGTTAAAACAACAGCCCCATATCCTTTAAAAATACATCTCCTGTGGCTATGTCAACACCAGTAAAGAAACCCAGACGAGGCTACAGGCTCATGAACTGCCTTGAGATTTCACAGAATCACAGAATGTTAGGGGTTGGAAGGGACCTCTGTGGGTCATCTAGTACAACCCTCCTGCCAAAGCAGGGTCACCTACAGCAGGCTGCACAGGACCTTGTCCAGGCGGGTCTTGAATATCTCCAGAGAAGAAGACTCCACAACCTCCCTGGGCAGCCTGTTCCAGGGCTCCGTCACCCTCAGAGGGAAGAAGTTCTTCCTCACGTTCAGCTGGAATTTCCTGTGCTTCAGTTTGTGCCCATTGTCCCTTGTCCTGTCGCTGGGCAGTGCTGAAAAGAGCTTGGCCCCATCCTCCTGACACCCATCCTTCAGATATTTGTAAGCATTTATTAGGTCCCCTCGCAGCCTTCTCTTCTTCAGGCTGAACAAGCCCAGCTCCCTCAGCCTCTCCTCGTAGCAGAGATGCTCTAGTCCCCTCACCATCCTTGTAGCCATCCGCTGGACTCCCTCCAGTAGCTCCTCATCTTTCTTGAACTGGGGAGCCCAGAACTGGACACAGTACTCCAGATGGGGCCTCACTAGGGCAGTGTAGAGGGCAAGGACAACTTCCCTCGACCTGCTGGCCACACTCTTCTTGATGCACCCCAGGATCCTATTGGCCTCCTTGGCAGCCAGGGCACACTGCTGGCTCATGGTCAACCTGTCGTCCACCAGGACACACAGGTCCCTCTCCACAGAGCTGCTCTCCAGCAGGTCTGCCCCAGATTTTGCAGACTCTTCACTTGCTGTACTAATTTTGTCCCATGCCAACGAGCACTTTCTCAGAAAATGCTTGCACATGGTTCGAGGAGTATATTCCCATTCAGCTCTCTGCAAAGTTTGGAAGAAAGAGTTTCATTTATTGATATAGCCCAGCTCAAGCATCTAAATCACTTCTAAAAAAGGGATTTTTATTTGATTAGCAGTTTTAATCACTTTCATTTTTTGCAAGAGCACAGTGCTGGGCTGTGCCTAACAGAGGAGGGGAAGGTACTTACTGCAGGAAGAGCAAAGAAGGAAACTCCAATGAGAGAGAACGTAGCTGCAATCAGCCGTCCCTCCCATGTTTTGGGGGTCTTGTCGCCATACCCGATTGTAGCGAGGGTGATCTGTGGGCAGAATGACCAGGACTTTCCATAAGAAAAACAAAGCCACCAGCTCTGCTTTAAATGTCACAATGAAACCTGCATAATTCACTTAGCTCTGTGGGTGCTCATGTTCAGCTTCTTAAAACAGAGTCTCAATGATGGGCCAATCAATTTTTTTAATGGCGTCATCGTCCAGAGGCATTGCACGAGGGAGAATGGGTTTAGCCTTAAAGCAGCTGCCTCTCTAGGATGCATTTGCTGAAAAGGGACTGCTTGTGACACCGCACATAGAGTGAGTCTCCTGCCCACCATCAGTGCACAGTTAGGAATGGTACTGGCTAGTTTACCGCTTGCAGAGCTTTAAGAAACAGTCAGGGCTACCTCTCTCTGAAGTCTCAGTCCCTGTGAAACAAAGACAACTTTGTGAAAACTTACTCCTTTCCTGCACGATTGGTAATTTCCAGCTGTGTACTTTTTCTCTAACTAGATGTCCTGGATATGCAAGGATATGAAAATATCCAGGTGTTCTGTGCAACACTTTGGACCTTTTGATTAATAATGGAGCGGAGGGATCTTGCTATTTATGAGTGAACTGCAGTAAATAAATAAACATGCTGCTGAATTTTAGTCACAGCATGATATAGACTCCCCTAACTATTGGTAGTAAAGCAATGTGAATTCTGTCTACCAGGTCGCAGGAATATTTTGTGATCAAATGAAAGTGGTGCAAACCAATAGTCCTGTCTTCATGAGAAGAGACAGGAACAAATGTATCATAGGTCCCTCTTGCTCAGTATCCTACCACCAATGGCGTTCACATAATGATTCTTAGGGAATGCATGTAAGACAAAAAAGAATTGAGTTATCCTTTCCAGAGACATTTTGGACTTGTTAATTTTCATGCCATTACTCATTGCCTGATGCTCCAATCTATCTAGATGCTTCTGCAATGTCTCTGTCCCCCAAAAGAGTCAGTAGCACCTCCCAGTTTGGCCAGCTCTGGTTTTGTCGTTTTCTGAGGGATGTAGCTCTCACAGGCAGGATACTGCTGTCATGAGAGCCAGGTCTCCCATAGGCATAGGTTCTGCCAGTGCAGTTGTACCTAAAGAGACATTCCTCTATAAGTGAGGTTTCCCAGAAACCAAGAGCACAGACTGTTTTCTGAAAGGGTTTAAGCATCTAAGGGCTTTTTTCTGACTGAAAATCAACGAGTATGTATTCTATTAATTGTTGGGGCATCCCTACAGTGGTAATGCTATACCAGTAACATGCTCCTCACTCAAATTTAGCAGCATTTATACTATAATACTAAACAGCAACACTTTCGCTCTTCTTAGAAACAAAGTTCTTAAGATGGGGATAAGGTATTTCTGGAGTTACTTACCAGCCCCCACCACAGTGCATCTGCATAGGTTTCAAACTCTTCCTTCATCTCCACCCCGTTAGCATCCTTTTCAGGAACATCTTTTTCGACCAGATAAACAAGAAACGAGGATAGGATGAGTGTCAGGAACCCGATGTACCAAGCAGTGATGAGTTCCTGCAAAAGCAACAGATGGACAATGGAGTGGATGAAAGCAGTCTCAATATCCACAGCGACAGAGTAAACGTCAGGAGAAGAGAGAAACACTGAGGATAACAGCAGAGCTGTCACTGCTGGCTTGGTCACAGCTCAACAGTTATTGGGAAATAATGCAGAGATTGACAAGAATTAGCCCTTATGTGGAATCTTCCTTAGGAACAGCTTGGAGCAATCTGCAGTTGCAGTTCTGCATAGAGCTGGGTTAAGGACTTAGTTGCACACATAACACACAGTGCTGCAGGGCTCTGTCCCTGTCATTGACTCTTCCCATTCCTGCTGCCCCTATGCTTGGTCAGTCTTGGCAGGCAAATCAACAGCTCTGCCCTCTCCCTGCCTCCATAAAGCCAAGGCTGCAGAATGTAGTTGCTTCTCTTTAGGCATATAAAAGCAGGTTTTGAGGTATGATCTCACCACAAATTAATGCAATAAGAACAGACCTTGAAAATCATCTGTGTGAAAACAAACGTGAGAGAGAGGGACTACAGTGGAGTGTGTGGCTAATACTACAGAGGTGGGAGATGCATCAACCCAAGTTCAAATCCTAGCAATGTCTCAAGCAAAGCAGAAACTTTTTTGGTGAAGGTCTTCCAGGTGGGTGAAAAATCAATATTCCTTTTGTTTTCTCAGAACTGCATTTAAAAAAAGAAAAAAAAAGGTAGTAGCTGAGAATTTAATAATTGAGTCTTGAGACAAGTCAGCTTTCTTGGCTGATTTCTGGTGTGCAACCACAGAAGGCTAACCTTGTTATCAAAATTGTCTCTTTGGTGTCTCCAATGAAGCAAAGTTTTTGCAACACCTTTTTATATCCTGCCGCCAGCTGAGGTCCAAAGGGTGGTGGCTGGCAATCGAACGAGGAACATTCAAATGAAATCCCACACAATGAAGCCTTAAAAAATTTCTAATCAATCTATTTGGCACATAGATTTCTTCCATGATCCCAGTTTCCTGAGAAACATTTTTGACATAAGTGTTTATGTGCCACCTGCCTTGTAGCAAGTTTGTATGGGGAAGAAAGAGAATTTGGTATGAAATGAAGCAGGGTGGGTATCCCTATCAGCCACTACAAAGAAGGAAAGTCTAATTATGCTGTGCCAGCTGGCATTTTAATTTTCAAAAGCCCCTAAAATGTCAGAAATGTCATTCATGGATAAGAAAGAGCAGTATGTAGCACAAAGCATACGCAATTCTTCTGCACCCTGTGCAGATGAGAAACCTCATCTAGAGAATTTTTATGCAGATAGTTTTTAACTTGCAATAATGTTTCGTGAGAATGCAAGAACACAACGTGTCTGTCTGGTGTGAGACAGGATGTGTCTGACTATAGCATCAAGTTAGACTGAGCAAAGATGATTTTAGAAACTTTGCCTGTCTGGGTTCACTCTCTGTGCATTTTTGTATTGCCTGACCCATGCTTCTAAAAAGAAATTACACCAATATCTCTCTCTGAAACCATATTTCTGTTAACCAAATTCTTTCCTTCCCTCCAGAGTCCTGCTCCATCTGTTGACCAGATAAGTCTGAGAAGCCACTACAAATATTTTGTAAATACAGAAGCATTTCTGTTAAAGATTGCAACATACTTCACCATTAAAAGGATGTCCCTACTCTCATTCAGTGTAAAGGCAAAATTCCTGTTGTAACAAGCGTGGGAATGAACACTCTCTCTTGTCACTTCACAGCACCACTATTCACTAGGGAAGGGTAAAACAAGGGGTAGAAATCGTTCAGGGAACGGAAGACAGAATAAAGCTGAAAGGAGAAAACTATTGCTTGAACTACTAGACATAATCCCAAGGCATTGCTGTGCCTGTGCAACCCACCTCTTTCCCTTCAGTCTCTTCCCCAAGAGCCAGCTAAGCCCTGCAAGTTCCTCACTTACTTTGCTATGTGCACAAATGGCTGATCCCAAAAGTTTCCATGTACCGCCCCGCCTGTCCATTCGGAGCATCCGTAGGATCTGAAGGAAGCGGAGGCTTCTGAGAGAAGTGGCCAGAACATTGCCCTGGTTCCCAACAGCAACCACTGGCACTGAAGCAATCAGCACAAAGATATCTGCAAGCGAAAAGAACAAAGCCTGCCAACAAAAGTGGCCCCATCACCTGCTTCTTAATCCCATCTGCTTGTGCTCCAAATTTCCCCAGGCAAATTTTATAGCTGCCTGAAAATGCCTTCTCATGTCAATTAAACAGATATCTGCATCTGCCACACAGTTGGCATCATGCGCAGAACCCACCAGAAAGCCTCATAATCTATTTACAGATCGTTGCACTGGACTTGAGACACTGTCTGAGCTAGCTTAGGAATGTACAGAAACAGTGTTCGAATGCTGACAGAAAAACAACCTTCAATTAATCTGTCACACAAGAATACCCTAGTGAACAGGTCAGCAGATAAGAAATGCAGTTTTTGATAGTGCATCTAGTATTTTGATCTTTTGTCTGAGTTTTTCCATTAAGATCTCAAAGCCAGTACATTATTTTTTGTAAGAACTCACAGGGCCAATTCGGTGATTAACTGAAGAGGTTTGAAATGAAAATCACATGGCTGCTTCTTGTTTTATTTCTTCTTCTTACTTTCCTTGTTTTCCCCCTGCTTTTTGATCCTATATATTTACAAGAAAAAAATGGTACCAAAGGGCCTCAAATGTTCTCCAGGCACTCAGTCCTTAAATTGTCTTCATATGGTATTTCCAGCTAAAAAAGTAACACTGAATGGATTTCAGATTTATTTACTTTCAGTCATTCTCAAAACAAACCTGTGCCAGTGGAAACCAAGAGATACGTTAATAAATCCAGTAGGATCTTTTCTGTTCTTTACCCAAATATCAATGAAGATTCATTCTCAGAAATGAGATGACACTTTTAAAAAGAAGCCATGAGACAGTATCAATCCCACTTGCTCACACCATGCTCTACTGCTTTCACAATGCTATTAGAAGTATCAGAAGTATTTATACAACAGTAGCACCCAAAGGAACACTGCTAAATGGAAAATGGCACAGATGCACAAAGAAAATTTGTTCCAATTTTGTCTATCATATAGACTCACAAGATGAACAAAACGAGGGAGAGGGAAGAGGGTAGCATGTATTCATATAACCGTAGCACCGCAGGTCCCCAGAGTGCTGTGTGCTGTACAAATAAAGAACAAAGAGTTAATGCTTGGCCTGAAGAGCATCAAAATAAATGAGGGGGTCCTAGAAACAACGAACAAATCTGGATGTGCATAAATGAGGGGGTCCTAGAAACAACGAACAAATCTGGATGTGAATGACAAGTTCTCAGGGCAGAGTGAGCTCCTGACTGTTGGCTAGTTGGTTTGTGGACATAAAGGGGAGTTTTAGCAGGGGATTCAAGCATGAATAATGGGCAGTTTTATGACATTTGTAGGCAGTGCCTTCCAAGTCTGAAATGCAACATGGTTGAAATTACAAAGATACGTCTTTGCAAATGCAGACCAACATTTCAAAGGTAAAACACAATATATGAATATGAAAGAAGGCTGGAGAAGACGGCACAGTGTTGGGATCGGAAGTGGTTTGAAACTGAAGGCACTATTTTGCGATGAGCTTAAGAAAAATGCAGTGGGACTCAGCACAAGAAAAATGTGTTTCAAGAGTGGAAGGATCCATTTTTTTTCTCATTAACCAGCCCCCTGAAAGTCTCTTGAATGAATCATTATAGTCCAGTACGTTAGATAACTACGCCAAGCAGGACACAGGTCTTAGCACAAAGAGTTCATTGCACCACCATTCACTGGTTCTTGAACATCTCCCTAAACTGGCTTAGAAGGAAAAGGACATAATGGGGAAAACAGTACTAGGGAGCATGTGCTTACCCAGCATGCACAAAGGCTTCCTGGCAAATTTGAGTCTCCCCCTCCATCCCTTGTAGCGACAGCAACACCCAGCAGCCCAGATTCTTAAGGCAAATTCTGCTCCAAAGATGAAAATGGCAAAAGTTTCCTGTATCAAAGACACAAACTATATCATTAGACTGGTGACAAGTTTTGCAGTAATTCTGGTCACATGGAGATAGCTGAAGGAAGCAGATGAAGTGCAAGTGTTGAGGTGTGTGTGAGAGAGGAAAAAAGTGGGGAGGAGAATACAGGTTGATGCAAGTGGCAAGGCGAAATGGGACATAGCCCACTAAGTACTCTGCAGAAATCTTGAGTAAATGTGAAGTGCTTACCCTGCCTTGATGGAAAGGCAATTACTTCACAAAAAGACCTCCTATTGCACATGAAATGAGAAGATAGATGTGACTGGTGACTACAAAGTCCCCAGTACACTGTATGTCCACACCCCGGGGTTATGCATCAGCAGCTCATTCATGCAGCCCGTAGAGGCAGGGACAGGATACAATATATTCATATGGTCATAAATTTAAGGTGATGATAAAGGCATGTATAAGAAAAATTTAAGGCATATATTATCCCCTTAAATTTCTGATGCATGGAAGAATGGGATTTTCCACCTTGCTTAAGAACCCTTCTAAGCATGCGAAGGGAATGGGGAGGAAAGAGCTTCTCTGAGGTGTTCAGTGGAGATGGGCCAAGGGCAACACTGGGCACACAGCTACTTTTCCTCTCTGTGAACAGCTGGCAAGGAGGAAAGTGGGATCTTTCCTGATGCTCATACCCACAGCTGCTAGGCATTTCTGAAAACTGCCAAGAGCCACATAAAAGCAAGCACAGGAGAAGGAAAAATAACCTCAGGCTTTTTCAAATGGGAAAATACTGGTCTAAGCAGGGTAACAGGAACCAAAAGAAAGTTTCACATTCCCTAGGGGATGAGAGTGTTTTCATACAGGTACTTTTTGAACAGGAACATGCAAGGGGAATTCACCTTTCGTTCCTTTTGGCATTTAGTTCTTGCTCGGATCTATACGTGTCTCTGGGGGTACAAGGGGAAATGGAAGTGGAGATCCCAGAACTACTCTTGCTGTGCAGTTTCCCTAGAGATGCTTTTCTACAGGGCTAGGTTAATTGAAAGGTTGCATTCTCTATTTCACGACAGCTATGGCAGCAGAGGAAGTTCTTTGTCAAGGTCATTTTAATAACTTGATGAATACTTCATGTTTATATTTAGTGAGGGTTTTTTTCCTATTTTTTTCTTCTTCCGCCAAATGGGAGGCTTACAGAAATACAGTCCTGAGAATGAACTCCAGCATTTATAAAACAAGCATGCTGGAAACACAGATCAAGCAATATATTTGTTGCAAATACGTTTTCTCTCACGGATAGTCATCGGAGACAACTGCTTGCAGCAATATCATACATGCTGCTTTTGGGCACAAGCATGAGTCTAATTCTGATGACCTCCACTGAAAGAACTGGTTGGACTAGATGCTCCACAGAGGTCCCTTCCAACCCCTACCATTTTGTGATTCTGAGAAATGCTGGGATTGGTAGAATACTCCAAAATGAATCAAAATTGTTGAAAGATCCCCAAAAAACGAGCTATTAAAAGTGCTCAGGTCTGGCATTGTCAATAGGAAATTTATTGATACTTTGATGGGAGAGCTGTTAGGCAAATGCTGAAAAGTCCTTATTTAAAAGCTTCAGGCTAGCATTTTTCCTCTCTCCTTACTTCAGTCGGTGTTGACAATGGACCAATAGGTAAGTGTGCGCTCACTGCTCCAGGACCAACAGAAGAAATCCTATTGCATGCAGAGCTGGGAGTAAGTTTCCATCACTGCTGATGGGGCGGACTTCAATTCAAGGCCATTACCAGTGTGGTACAGCAACCAGTCTACTTACCAGCAAGAGGAGCCAGTCTCCTGATGCAGTTTCATACTCCTTGAAAGTTGTCAGGACAGCTAAGATCAAACACCCCAAGACAATCAGAAACCTGGAATGAAATGAAAGCAAAAACCACAGCATTGTTACCCCTCTCTGTGTTTGCACTGGAGATGTTGCCTATAAAAACCTGAGCGAAGACCTGTAGGGGATGGCTACTTCCCTTTGGTGAGCAGTGAGTTGGGATCTCATGAAGATCAAGGGTCCTCAACCTGGACAAGGGGGGCCTGGCAGTTAAGAGATCATGGCAAGATCCTAAATCAGAATGCTTCTGGGACAGATATGCATTAATTAACTTGTATGCCTTCTTCAGGAAGGAAATGGATGATACTGCATTTTGGGAAGAGATTGTATGGTATGGCAGGAGGTCTATTCCAAGCTGATATGCTGCACGCTTCACAGAATGACACTGCAGTTACAGTGGAAGAAATCTACTTGGCCTGAGAACTGAGAAACAAAAATGCTTTAATACAATGCAGCACCAGGACAAACCCTCCCTTGAAAACTGTACTGCAGTTATTTTTTTTTGGTTTCCCTTTTTGCACTCATTTCTATGCAGATGAAAAGATAAAAAGGTTTGAAAGAGAAACAATAGAAAGCATAAAGTTCTGCTCTCTGATCAACACAGTGCGTGATAAATCACTGCCCCTGTGCTATTGTCTGTCTGTGAGGCCCCAGGACACAGAGATTTGACAGAAAATTTAGCTCCCACTGCTGGCAAATCCAATTCAGTCCAATTCAAAGTCACATTGCTCTGCTTTGTACAACTATTCCCAGGTTCAAGCTATTCAAAATCTTTTATACATAAAGAGGTAAGAAACAGCAAGGGAGTCTCGTAAATGATTGCTGTGAAGCAGAGTGGGGCAAGCTCATATTCTAGTATTTCATGTACTCAGGTCATGGTCATTTTAATGTGCTCCCAAAACCTGATCCACAGGAACAGAGGGACAGGTGGCCATGGAAATATTTCAGAGCTTAGTGAATAAATCAGAAGGACATCTCCATAAAAGCTCTGGATCCCTTGCTTTCATAGCTAGGGTACATCAGAGAAGTGATAGGAATTAGGCACTGAAATAATCCAGGGCAAAAAATCTTGTTAAGAATCAAACTGTGTTTAGCATGTATTACCTGTTTTGAATTTCAGTCTCATACCTAAAGTGTGATTTCATTTCTTGCTGAATAAAACTCCACTTTGTTTCACTGGGTGAAATGAGCAGAGTCCACGGCCTTCAGTGTGGAGGTAGCGAGCAAGGACCGTGGGGAAGCGGGCTCAGCTCAGAGACAAGTGTCCTCTAACCTGTCCTGGGGTTATGTTTCCTTCATGTACTGGGAAACCTAGGGCTAAGGGAGTATGTTCTGAGAATCTGAAACATTTTTGCAGCTGGAGTAAAAGGAGAGAGATGAGCTCCAGGTATTTCCTGCTGTCTTTTGGGAAGGAATTTCCTCCAAACAGCATCAACTAGCACCCTCCATGCGAGGACCTGGCAACGGCGAAACACTTCACAGCAAACTCTGAAGCATTACTTTGCTGAGGTTTTCCTAACATTACCTATTCTGACTGAAGTCTCATATATCAAGAAAATTTCACCTCAGCCTTTTCAAACAAGATTAAAACAGAAATAAATGTGTTTGCTCATGCTAAATAACGACGTCTCACCTCCTCCCACTCACCAGCCATACTCTTGAGCAAGGCTTATGTGGTTCATAGGAAACAGCCTTTGGGTCCAGAATGTGTCTTTTACCATCTACCTAGAACCACATTCCTGCTGCTCAAGACATTCAGCAGTTAACTGAGCAATTCTGCAACATCCCTGCTGTGCCCTCAAGATTGTTTTGTCACACCATACCTTGTTGTCCCCACCCTCCAATTGCAAAGCCAGTGGTTTATTGGCTTACCAAGGCCCACGATCCAGATGTCCTGCACCTCTATGAGCAAACTGGTGCGAACTCAACTGAGACAACAGGATTCCTTTGATTAGCTATAAACCACCTGCAATCTGCCACATTACAGCCATTACAGTGGCACCATCACTAATTCTACATTGAGAATAGCCTTGAGCTACCGCCACTTGATACTTTCCGTTACAGACATTTCTTTATATGATGTGAAAATTTGGTCATCTATCAGGTCACAGGTATCGCTTAAATGTTTTAATGAAAGGCGAAACACACTGAAAACAGTGAAAATTACATCATCAGCTACTTAAACTAAAAGCATGAATTTACGAACCATTCAACAGAACAGGACTGTCAATTAAAGACGATGTCTAGATTCTTATCCAAGAGGAAGAGAGAAGGTAAGTCAGTAGTCAAATCATCTTCTTTTACCTAAAAATGCTTGCTTTTTTACCACTAGAGGGTAGCGGTGCTCCACAGAGCAAGGGGATAGGGCGCTCGCTCCTGTTTTCCTCCCCCACGAAAGAATCTCAGTGCAGAGGATGTTCAGGTGATAGTACCCATGTATCTGGTACGCAGGAAAAGGAGTCTCATAGCAGTGAAAAGGGTTTTCCTTGGTCACTAAAAAACCCAGATATTGGCATTAACAGACAAGGGGTGCTGCTAGCTCAATCGCTCTGTGAGCCACAGCCCACACTGCAAGCCCCACTGCTCAAAGTGAAAGCCCATCCCTGAAAACAACAGATCACGCAAGACCAAAAAAAGTGAAAATAGGGTGAGAGCGTGAGACTGGAGATCATAAGTCACCACGAATAATTTTGAGGGCAAATCCAAGTAGAGAATGTTGCCTGAACCATCTCAGTGCAGCCCAGAACAGTGCCCCAGATGTGCAACTGCTGAGCAGGAACCATAGTCCCAAAAAACACACAGCCCACAGAGCTCAGCCCCTGCTCCTTGCTGCAGGACTCTGGGGTGTGCAGGGATGAAAAGCCTGTGTTGCACACAGAACCACAATCCATCAGCTATCGTCCTACGGCACTGTTTCTGAATCACATCTCAACAATCCTCCCTTAGCACCTGAAATGACGACCGTGTTTGGAGTACTTCATGAATTTTAATCTCCATTGAGGCTATGCAACCCAACGATTTTCCTGCAGCCTCTTCTGTTTCAGATCTTGATGTTTACGAAGCCTGCAATTCTTCTTGTGTCCTTTTTCTATGGAACGTGCTACACAGATGTCATGTTTTTTCATCTATCCTACTTGCTGAGCAAAGAGGATAACAAGGTACGTCGTCACCTTGCTGCTTACGCCCATATTGTGGGCATATGTGACACCTATGCCCATATTGTGGCCTTGTGAACATTAAGACTCGTAACTTGCTTGACAGTTGCTGAGTCTATATTGTCCTATGGCAAAAGGACAATAGCTGAGTCTACATTGTGTAATTTCATCTTTTAGAGACAGCGGTGGGGATCCAGTGGTTGAGCCTGACCGGAAAATCGTAGCAGGCAAATAGCAGGGAAAGAATCTGCTGAAATCAGAGGATGAGCAGAGGGGAGGCTAACACTGACAGGCGGAATTAAGGGGCAGAGAGGGAGAAAGTCTTGAGTTTACTGATAGTTACAGCGATACTCTTCACGGGGCATAGAGCACCAAGGGTTAGAAGAAAGAAACAGTGAAAGTCAAGGTTTAGTAATGAAAATTGAGTCCTATTAAGCCTAAGCTTCCTAAAGAACAGTGTTTCAGCAGGTGGCAGTCCAGACTTCAAGACTGTAAATTGGGTATGCCAAATGAGGACCTGAATTTGGTTCTTCAGTTTTCAGAATCATTCCTGCTACCATTTTACATCATTTTTCACAAGCCCATTACATTGTACCCATTTGCAGTATTATGCCTAAAATCCTGATGAGTTTGTTGTGTGTGGCGGTGACCTTTTGTTACTGTCACAACTAATATGCTATTCTAGTAAATAAATGTTCTTGTTACTTGAAATCATATGTTTAACACTTATCCTTTCTAATCCTACTATTTTGGTCTCGTGAAGATAGTATTCCAAAAAAATACATTTTATTTTTTCCAGGAAAAAACAAGTAATTTATAACTGTGCTACCATGAACATAATGTTTCTTGATGAACATCACAGACTGTTTTGTTTGATAAATTTTGATTTCTTTTAATATTTCACATATTTTGAGTTTTTCTTCTATATCTGCTTTCATTTGAAGCCAATATAATGCAGATCTAGCTCAGAACTTTTTTATATTTTCCATATACAGGTGCTCATCATGTATCCTGTTCACCATCTCTTGCTTCAAACTTTTGGGAGCAGATCACATAGTAATTTGTCTATAATCTATTCCAAAATGCAGTAGTCCTTTAGAAGCTGTGGTGAGGACTAGATAGATCATAGGCAGGCCAAACTGTATTTGCTCCTGGCATCATTTTGGCAAATTTTCATCCCGTGTGACAAAATTTTAAGTTGCAAGTAGTCTTACAGTTAATAGAGAGGAACATGTTCTTCTAGTGTGCAGCTCGTGTTGTTTTAAAGTAGACAGCTCAAGCCGGTCAGAAGCATCTACAGAGACATTTTCTTCTCTATAACTGTAGGAAAGACTCTAGTGACTAGCTTGTATGGAGATGTTTACCATGTAAATTAGCTGAATGCCACCTCTTCTGTTCAACCCTGTTTTGGATATCATACAAACACCACCTTTTAATAATGTTTATATATTTTTACTACTGGAAGAATTAGCCTACCAGCCATACCAGCCCACTTCTTACATGAGCTCTGAAATCCCTAGCTGGAAATTCAGGCATCACATCCACAAGTGGTTGAGGATCCTGCTTGCAAAATAATGATCCAAGCTCTGGCAGAATAGCCCCTTGCACAGTTACTAGTAAGAAATCCCCTCCAGTGCAACAGTGCATAGCCTTCGGTTCGCTCTCACATCTTCAACACCATTTCTCGCAAGCCATTGGAATTTCCTCTGTCTCCAAATGTTCATATGAATCTGAGATTTTTCTACTTTGTTCCACTTGGTCCTCTCTTGTTATCCCTTAAAACTTGTGCTCTAGTTTCATTATGTTCTGCCACCTGGTAAATGCTAATGAAATTCTCTAAGATTATATTAGGAATATCTGGTGGTGTTTTGCTCAATTTTTGGTTGACGGTTCCCAACGCAATATGGTCTTAAAACCATGGTTCCCACACACTTTCCCAAAGTGCATATTGGAACAACCTTATTTTCTTCAGCTATTGGCTTTTACCCATGAGGATTAAAATTGCATCACAGTTCTTTCAGTTGCTCTATATTCCTACCCACCATCTTTTTCTCTGCATCCAAACCTCGGTTTTCACAGAACATCTGCAGTATCTTGCACTGATCACTTTATGGTTGCTAATGAGAGGCTTGAGTTGGGATTTTTAGCACTGAAAAAATTACATTACCAAATATTTGAGAACAGCTCTTTGGAGAGAAGGAAATGCATGCTTCATTTTCAGAGACTTGGGAATACTCACTGTTTAATATTTAGATTCTTGCATGTCTGCTAGTGCAAGCAATAGGCCAGTTACCCTTACAGAGATCAGTACTGGGATAGGGGTGACAGGAAAAATCTGAAAATTCTGTGAGGTTACAGTTGTGTGCTGTGCAGAGGAGTATGGGGAAGTGTGTTCAGAAATTCAGTGGAGGACCTGCAGAAGGAGGGAAAAAGCAGCAAGTGCTTCGAGTAGGGATGTTCAAAGGTTTGTCTTCCTTTGCATCCACAGATTCCACTGAGTACACACACACATCCGCAGCTCCATGCAGGAGCCCCTGGCCCAATGCCATCGTACAGCAAGGACGGTAGAAATGCCACACTTGGTAAGCTGAATTGCAGTCTTGCTCTGCTGCAAAGGCAGAGACAGAGCAAGATCTTTCACGAGATGCTGGAAGAAACCTTAGAAGTGAGGGAAGATCCCCGAAAGATACTTTGCCTGACTGGCATGCCAGCTGATCTGGCAGGTGATGAAGTGGTAGCCCAGAATGACACTAGTCCACGGGTGACAGGAGTGAGAGCCACTGTCCCTCTCACAGTAGGAAGCTTAGCCATAAAAGCCTGAATGCTTATTCATGCAAGGTTTTTCATGACCTTGGGTTCTCATTGGCAGGAATTGCTCTGAATGGGCTTCACTGCTGTTTCCCTAAGTTTGGAAAGCTTTTAAAAGGCAAGATCAGGGAGGGGAAAGCTGTGCTTCACAGCAGGGCATTTAAGGTGCAAAAGAACAGTTCTTAAATCAGACGGTTCCTCTCTCCTGTCCTCCACATGTAAGCCAATAGCCTGGTTAAGGTCTCCTCCTCTTGTTGCTTTTTCTTCAGGTCTATTCCTGAAAACTGTTTGCTTCACCAGCTTCTGTATCTCTCTTGCCACCTTTCTTAGGGAGTCTGACATGCTGGTACAAATTATTTTGGGTCAGCAACGTCAGACAGCACGAATCCCATCAACCTGGATTTTCTGCTGTGGGGGACATTTCAGAAGGATGGCCTCACACATTTCTCAAGTTTGCTGGCATGGGAGTACAAAATAGAAAGCCCAGAGCACTACATTCCCCTGCTTGATTTTTCGCAGTTTGGAAGACAGGAGCCATCCACCAAGATCTCATTTCCATCTTGTCTCTGAGACAAGTTTTAAAGATGCTCTGAAAAGTCTGGCATCCACAGGTTACAAGAAGAGGCCTAGACATCTTACCACATGCGCCACTGGGGGACAGACTGCAGAAGCAAGGAGAGGCAATGACAGCATTAGCTACCAAGGAGTTAGATGTCTCCTGTCCTCCTGCAGCTTGAATAAGGATGGGAAAGCATCCAATGGCTGCAACTAAATATTATGAGTTGCTCTGTTAGTGGCTTTAAATTCTATTTTTATATTAAGTGAATGACATTGGACTGAACTATTGTTTGGGGCTTTTGTCTGCCACGACTAGTACGCCTGTCCGTGGGCTTATCTCTGGCTGGCAGCATGCTGCTAATTGAGTTACAACACGCAGACTATGAAACACGGTGGGCCATGCAGCACAGCAAAGCAGGACCAGCACGGAGACAAACCGCATTACCCAGCGACCCCAGCTGCAATAACCACAAATCAAATGAGTTTCAGAAATGCTTCTAACAGGACTTTCTCCAAAGGACATTAACAAATTTGTGTGCAGCCATTTGAAGGTAAGCTTTAAGATTCATTGGCTGGTTTCTGCTAAGTTTTGTAAAATAAAACTGTGGGACATCTGAAAGTCAGCCTGTAATTTAACATTCAAGTACCCAGCTTTCAGCAAACCCTGTAAAGAAGTAATGTGAATTTAGAGTATATAAAGACCCTAAGATAAAAGCATTAATCATCCATGTAAATGCTTAAACATCCTGAGTAGGAATTTCCAGGAAGGTACCTCTCTAAGCATCAGCAATACTGTTGTGTCCAGCGAGATGAATGGAGTCTACTTCCCAACATCATAAAATCTCAGGGAGACCAAAGAACTGGGATCTCTCACATAGACATGCACTGACCTCTGCACAAACCCTTCACCTTTCTTTAGAAAGGAGGAGAGGAATGTGTTCTGTCCTCTGAATGAATTTTTAGGGAGTGCCAAAGAAGGTAAACGGGAGAAATTTCTTAACCCACTGTCCTGACTTTTGCCTTGACTGAACGCACCGTTGTGATATATTCTACCATCCCATTTGAAATAAATGAAGATCAAAAGACTATAGAGGAGTGAAAAAAACAAACAAGTAAAAAACCGCAGTCAAACAGCCTACCCACCTTTTCTTCCCCTGACCAAATTCCCTTTTCTCACAGGAACTCATATCAAATATGTTACGTCCTCCAAACGTGATACAGCTGAAAGTGAATTTCCAACATCAGGAAGATGGTACTGTCCAGAAATAGCCTCTGTAGTCTGAAATACAGGGCTTCTAGGTAGGGAAGTGATAACATTAATTCAGTGGCTCGGCAGAATCTTAGACTGAACTGAAAAGAGAATCTTCACTTTTTACCCAAGACTTCGATCCATTTGGGAGTTTTGACAGTTGGAGCTTTTTTCTATTTTTGACCCTACATTGCAAAAGAACACATTTTTTTAAACAATCCAAATAATTCCATCCTAATCTAGCACTTTCAGACAGGTGGGATTGCCAAGTAGAAGGTAATTTCCAAGTTGGACTGTATCTTCTTTGCCTGTGCCATCTCAAACTCCACCACACACTCACCTTCACATGTGAACAGGAGAACTTTATGCAACGACCTCAGTTTTCACATGGAGTGGGACATTCCAAAGAAACGTTGCATGGTACCATTCCCAATGGACATTTTGCATGGTTGAAGACTTGCAACTGTGTAAGGAAAAGGTACATGGCTACACATGACCTGCACCCCACAAGAACATTGCCAGTCCACTCCAGGTCCAAGTAATAGTTTAGTGGGTTTCCCATTATGAGCAATGAAGGGAGTCCTGATAATGCAGCTCCAGATATTTGGCTCAATTCTGGCAAATTGAGTGGGATCACTGGACTACAGGAGATAAAGATTACCACTGTAAGAGCCCCTTCTTGACCTTTCTGTCATTAACTCCACAGAGAGCTCTACTATTTGACTGAGATAGTCACGGTTTTGGCTGTGACACAGGGGACTTGACTCAGGACTTTTCCAGCTAAAATCATGAAGTATTACAGGTAGAATGGAAGAGAGATTATTTTCCACATAGTATTTAGTCATTGGCTATACTGGAGAAAATCAGAAAAATTACCTCAGACCCTACTTTAAACTATCCAGTTGTTGGGCTTTTTTTAATCACGGAGGCTCTTTTGAATTTATTCTAATTTTTGTATAAGTGAAGAGTGCAGAGTCATCATTGCATCTTACCCTGTGTGACAACACTGCACATCAATTTTCCTTAACAAACTGGTCTATAGCCTATGATCCATTCACAAACCCAGTGGTGCTGCAGGACAAGCCCACATCAAGCAGTCAGGAAAGCATTTCTTACTGTGCAGAATACAAAGCAGATGAGCTGCTCTCACTTTATTCACAGGGAAAGAAGAGAAGGAGGAGAATGAATCTGTGCTAAAAGATGCAAGGGCTAAACTCACACTACAGTAGCTGTGACCACCGTTAAAGTGGTGGTGTGGAGCAATGATTTTCTTGGGATTCACAGATTAACACAGACAAAATACTGTGTTAATAGACCGACCACACTTTTTTATGTTTTCTTACATCCGACTTAATTTTTCCTTCATGCTCCATGGATAAGCAGGTTGTGGTTTGGCATTGATGATCTGTCAAGCAACAAGGCTTCACAGCTATGGCCCATTGCCAGTGCCCCATAAAATGGCATTACCTGGAGGCCAAGGGTGCTGAAAGCAAAATATTCTTGAATATCTCTTTCTACAACAGAACTAGGGATGTCTCAGAGGCTTTAGGTTATCTCAGCTATCACAAAAAACTTACCATTGTTAAACATAGTAATGTAAGGGTCTTATTCCTGTCAGAGTGCCCAAGGGATGGGCTTTTATCAGGTAACCACGGACATCCTGGTGCAACTTCATTCTCTAGCTGCTGCTCCACATAAGTTCTGCTAAGTAATTGCCAGTCCTGTATGGATACTGAAGATCCCCCATGTTGTCCCACAGCACACTAGGTGCACATGATTCAAACCCCATTTCTTTGTTTTTTGGAGGAGATGACTTCATTATACCCATTAAGAGGATCATCAGAATCCTGGTGCTGAACACAGTGTCACGTGGATGAAAATGCGTTTTGGATGTCAACCTGAGCAGCATGGTGTCCTAATCACACCTTCCCCAGTGGGCCAAATACTCACTGCCAGGCCCTTTCTCCTAGTGCAGACGTGAATCCACTCGCTGTAACTCAGGTGCACACCAGCCAAACCGCTGCCACAGGTCTTATCCCCTTTAATACTTGCTTCTCAAAATATATTTGAGGGCTTCTCTTCTCTCATAGCTCTATATGAATATTGTGAAGATTTTTTTAACAATTTATTGGGAAGAGAGAACAGGGACAGAAAGTGGATTTCAACACTAAAATGACAGCTGCTGCCTTTACGGTTTAACACATGACAAGATACGTGGTCTGGACAGAAATGTGGGGGCGGTGATCAATTGCTTAGAGGCAAATCCCTTTATAATAGTGTTATTTCAACATCTTGTCTTTAAACTAATGAAAGTATGTCAATAACTTTAAAGTGTTTCAGCCAATGGGCTTACAGAGCCTGTGTCATGTGGAATTTCTATAGGTTCTGCACCTTCACAGGAAAGAGCACTGAACGGTCTGCAACTCCGAGCAGGCTGCAGACCCGTGGTGCTAACACAGACACTAAGGCCAACACAGGAACAGATGAAGCACATAATACAGAGAAGTTATACGTACTCCTTCTTCACCTCCAGTTTACATGTATTAGTAAATTATGAGTTGCATTAGCATAGCAAATGAATCACATCCTGCTTGAAGGTGAAATTTTGATCAGCTCTGTAGAGGTCATTGTATCCTCAGAACTCTGATTTACATAACTAAACAATAGCACGAGGTATTTGTACCTATATAAATTTGATGCTGTTTTTAGAGTATTTCTGCTGCTTTGTATTACTAAAAGCAATTAATCAGCATTCAAAATTCAGAATGATCATCTGTAAGTATGTAATATTTCATCTGAAGTCTGAAGTTGGAGTCTTTGGAGGAGGTTATCAGCCTTTTCCAGACCTGCCCAATTTTATTCCTGAAGTGTTTCACCAGCATCTGCAACAATGCTTCTCAACACAATGTATGATGGCACTTTTGCTCAATTGGCTCGTTAATATCTCAGATAACATTATCCCTGTTTAACCTGTCAGTTTCAAACAAAGACAATTCTATCGAACCTCCAGGAAAAAATGATGATATGCAAAGGAATATTTTTATTTGTTTTTCTTTGAAGAAAGAGTTCTATTTAGTAGGGTAAGTAATTTGAAATGACACAGAAATCAGCATACATAAGTACATTTAGAAAAATAAAACCTAATTTTCAGTAATGAGAAGCTCTGCATGCAGAACAGAAGTTAGCAAAGCAGTGAAGTCTGTACTAAGCAGCTCAGTTGGGACTCCCAAGTTTGTATCCTGAAAGAATATGAACCTTTGGTTCTTCCCTAAATGGAGTAGCTGGTTTTACTGAAGGAAGGTCCTCTATTACAGATGAGTTTGGCGGCAGTGGAACACAGCCTTGGCATAACTTTCCTGTGCTTCTTCAACATCCATGAGAACAGGAATTCCTGTTCCTAATTTGATCTTTGCGACCTTGTTCTTTTGTGGCATCAATGCAAAGAGGGACTGGAATCTCAATGTTATAATGAGCCTGCAGGACTGGAGAGTTAAATCCATTTTCAGGTATAGCATGACAGATCTGACCAGCCATTCACCCAATAAAGATCATTCAGTGAGCTGAACTACCCTCTGAGCTCCACGAACTGCCCTGACTAGATCAGTGGCATTGCAGATACTTAACTCACGTGTATGCACACGGATATTTGAATGTCTGAATTGAATTTCTAAATCATGAGTTGAATCTCATCTCACATAGATGAACAAAAGCAGAAAGCCTGAAGCAGAAAGCACCAACACTAATGCTGTGTTCACAGCTTGCAGTGCCTCTGCCAGTCCTGAACACTAGAATGAAGGGGGAGGTTTGCATCAGAGGTGCACAGCTTTTCCCTTTTGCTGGGCCTGAACAAATATTGCAGTAAAACTAGGAGTGCTGCAGAGGAATGACTGTCAGATCTGGGCTTTTTTATTGACCTTCCAGACAAATATGATGGCTGACACAGACATCTAAAGTGTGTGGAAAGTCAGATGTTTTCTCCTTGCACAATCCCACCAGGACATCTTCAGGGATAGGGAAGCACACTTACCATGTGGCTGGGGAAACCATCAATAAGTGAGCACTAGGCAGTAACCCTTTCCTGGGTGAAAGACGTACTGAATGAATCAGATGATCTCTCTGGTATCTCAGTGCTCAGATTATATAGGGATACTAGCCTTGGCTATCCACTACTTTGCCTACACATTTTTATTTGGTATAACATGGCTTGAAGTTGTTCCCAACATTGACTAATTATTTAGGTCACGGGCTCTAACTGTTGTAGTGATGTTACAATGACTTCTAAGTAGTCTTGCTCAAGATGCTCACAACCGATTGTACATTAATTTTTTCATTGCTTACCATCAGCGGTAGTCTTACATGGGCTCAGAAGTCTGGTCTATACTCAAAACAGTCTGCATGTTTTTTTAAATAGGAAATTTAAGAGTGGGAAAAGATTGCTGCTCCAACATCCCTCTCTTCTTAATTTTCTTCTGAGGGACTAACTCAGAGTGCTTTTGGATCAATGAGAACATTTTAGTTGCTTCAGTGAGTGCTGGAGCTCAGCCTTACCCTTTTGCCACTTTAGATTTCTGCCTGCATTTTGATTCAGAAAAATTAGGCCAGATGCATGCGAAACACAGACTGCGATTCACCTCAACATACTGCAGACATTGACAGTCCAAGTGTCTGCATCTCAGCATGCCTGGCTCACTAAGGCAGTGGGGAAAACTAGGGACCTGAAAAGCATGATCTATCTGCTCTATTTTAGGTGTCTACTTTAGGAGGAGATGAGCCATGTATTAGAAGTGCCTACTTCTCCAAGTGGAAAAAAGACCCCCAGGTGACTAAGTCAGATGAATCTCACTTACGGTGTCAGATAACAAGCTATGAATCAAACCTAACATCCTCTTGAAATGTTGGGAATGACATAAAGAAGAAAAAGGGGAGAAAGCTTTCCACTGGGCCCCAGGGCACATATGTCTAAATACAACCTTTAACAACAGGAACAAAAAGGGTTGTATTTTCTTATTCTGTCTTACCAGTGTAACCACACATAACACATTTGACACTCAAATATTTGCCAAACTGAATATTGAAAAAACATGAGATTAAGCCAAAATGAATAACGAGATGTTCTTACAAATGCCTCCCCACCACCATTTTTACCCTTGAGGGTGCATGTGTTCTAGTGTTTTTCCACAGTCAAGACAACTATTAAAGTAATAGTTTCTAAAGAACAAAAGCTTAGTTTCTCCTATGAACTATAACTATGTTACAGTTAGAGAAACGTTGAAGAAATGAAGTATTGCAATCCCGCCTCACCCAGTAAATTTATGAGATCTGGTAACTACTAGTTTTCAAGTTGTTTGAATTCTGAGGGTGCTGTGGTAAATCTGATGATGAAGTTAATTACTCACAAGAGCAAAATTTGAAAGGTTTTCATGGTGAATACTTCACATTAAATTACTAGTACTATTTTAGTCATCGTGACATTTTGAAAATAAGTACATGTTTACACTCAGCTCGCTTATAAGGTTATTAGTTGTATCTCAAGGTGCCCACTTTCAGTGTACACTCAACAGCAGTAATGCAGCTATGGATGTTGTTTATCTAACACAAATGATTCAACATGCCCATAATAGAAAGCATGTTTCTGCACACACCATTATTGGAGTTACAGGGCAGGCTAAGAAATATTTCATGCTTTAGACTCTTGAGGGAACTTGTGCTCCTTCTTCCATCACGGATCACTGCTTTCTTTCCTTCAACGGACAGAAGGATAAGATGCATAGGAAATCTTTCAAACCTAATTATTTTTTGCCAGGAATTTTGAATCTTTCTCCTTGTACAAGACATGCCACACCTTGCACAAAAGCAGGAACAGCTTTTCCCTTGGACCTGGGCAACAGAAGTTATTAATGCAGCGGTCATATTGTACATTTATCTTCATCTTTCTACCTTGCTCAAGTGTTTAAATTCATGTCAGCTTTACTTTTTCTGTCATTTTTTTAATATGTGGAAATACTTTATGCTGGAGGATACTGTCATATATCAATTTTTTCTCAGTTCCTGAAAGTTGGTTGGGATATTTTGTTCTTTTTTTAAATTTATTTCTAGCACAGCTTTTGTTAGTTCCCTAGTTTGCAGAGCAGGAAGTAAATTGCACATGTCTGTCTATTCACCTTTTATTACAGCATTAACCTTTCCATTATCAGCTCAAAAGCAGAGTTTATATTGCAGGCATCAGATCCAGCAATGACTTCATAGGCTGATTTAGTAGCGATCTTTATCAGTCACTTGATGTCCGACAGACCCAAACTTCATGAGACAGATGAGAGAAGAAGGAACAAGAAGCAACAGCTAAAACCAGATTGAATTCAGGGGTTATTGGCTCCTCTCCACTTGCTTTCACGGTACAGGAAGCTAGATAGATTGGGTTCACACTAACAATTGCTTCAGCTAATGTTCCTAATTCATAAAATACTAGTGCATCAGGTCAGACACTTTTTGCATGCACGAGGTTCCTTTATTCCTCACTTCCAGTTGCAAACAAATTAAGCATAGATATATTGTCTAGGATTTGCACATATAAAATCCAGACCACATTGTATTTCACAAGTATATAGCCCAAAACCTTTTGGGAGTGACCAGTTCTTATATCTCAATGACCTTTTAGAGTCAACGTGCATCAGCATGGTGTGTATGCGTCTTCCTGCTGTGTCAGGTTTGCGTGGCAAGATTTTGCTAGTGGGGGGGCTACTGGGGTGGATTCTGTGAGAAGCTGCAAAGAAGCTTCCCCTGTGTACAATGGAGTCAATACCAGTCAGCTCCAAGACGGACCTGCCGCTGGCCAAGGCCGAATGCATCATAGACGGTGGTAGCACCTCTGTGATAACATATTGAAGGGGAAAAAACTGCTGTGCAACAGAAGCCAAAGCAGAGAGGAGTGAGAAAATGAGAGAGAAACAGCTTTGCAGACACCAAGGTCACTGAAGAAGGAGGGGGAGTAGGTGCTCCAGGCACTGGAGCAGAGATTCCCCTGCAGCCCGACAATGGTGAGGCAGGCTGTCCCTCTGCAGCCCATGGGGGTCCACAGTGGAGCAGATATCCACCTGCAGCCCGTGGAGGACAGCACACCGGAACAGGTGGACACCCAGAGGAGGCTATGACCCTGCGGGGAGCTCATGCTTGTTTTGGTTTGGTCTGGATAAATGCCAGGTGTCCACTTAAACAGCTCTATCACTCCCCCTCCTCAGCTGGACAGGGGAGAGGCGATATGATGAAAGGCTCAACAGTTGAGATAAGGACAGGGAGAGATCACTCGCCAATTACTGTCACAGGCAAAACAGACTGAATTTGGGGAGAAAAGAAAGTTTAATTTATCATCAATCAAATCAGAATAGGATAATGAGAAATAAAACTAAGTCTTTAAACACCTACCCCCCTACCCCTCCCTTCTTCCTGGGCTCAACTTCAATCCCATTTCTCTACCTCCTCCCCCTGAGCAGAGCAGGGGGACAGGGAATGGGGGTTGTGGTCAGTTCATCACACGTTGTCTCTGCCACTCCTTCCTCCTCAGGAGGAAGACTCCTCACACTCTTCCCCTGATCCAGCGTGAAGGTTCCACTCATGGGTGACAGTTCTCCACAGACTTCTCCAATGTGAGTCCTTCCGATGGGCTGCAACTCTTCACAAACTGCCCCAGTGTGGTTCCCTTCCATGGGGTGCAGTCCTTCAGGAACAGGCTGCTCCAGTGTGGGTCCCCCACGGGGTCACAAGCCCTGCCAGCAAACCTGCTCTGGCGTGGGCTCCTCTCTCCACAGGTCTGCAGGTCCTGGCAGGAGCCTGCTCCATCTCTGGCTCCCCACAGGGTCACAGCTTCCTTCAGACATCCACCTGCTCCATCGTGGGGTTCCTTCCATGGGTTACAGGTGGATATCTGCTCCACTGTGGACCTCCGTGGACTGCAGGGGGGACAATCTGACTCACCATGGTCTTCATCACGAGCTGCAAGGGAAAACTCTCTGCTCTGGCATCTCGAGCACCTCCTCCCCCCTCCTTCTTCACTGACCTTGGTGTCTGCAGAGTTGTTTCTCTCACATCATCTCACTCCTCTCTCTTCACTGCTGCTTTACTGCAGGGTTTTTTTTTTCCCTTCTTAAACATGTTATCCCAGAGGTGCTACCACTGTCACTGATTGGCTTGGCCTTGGCCAAAGGCGGGTCCATCTTAGAGCCGGCTGGCACTGGCTTTATCAGACATAGGGGAAGCTTCTCGCAGCTTCTCACAGAAACCACGCCTATAGCCCCGCTGCTACCAAAACCTTGCCATGCAATCCCATAACTAGGCTGAAGCAGGCTCCTGACAGGACCTGTGACCCTGTGGAGAGCAGCCAATGCTGGAGCAGGTTTGCTGGCAGGACTTGTGACCCTGCTGGAGCAGACTGTTCCTGAAGGACTGCACCCCGTGGAAGGGACAAATACTGGAGCAGTTTGTGAAGAGCTGCAGCCCATGGGAAAGACTCACATTGGAGAAGTTTGTGGTGGACTGTCTCCTGTGGGAGGGACCCCATGCTGGAGCAGGGGAAGAGTATGAGGAGTAAGGAGTGACAGAGACAATATGTGATGAACTGACCACAACCCCCATTCCCCGTCCCCCTGCACCACTCAGGGGGAGGAGGTAGAGAAACCCAGAGTGAAATTGAGCCTGGGAAAACAGAAGGGGTGGGGGGAAGGTGTTTAAAGACTTGGTTTTATTTCTTGTTATCCTACTCTGATTTGATTGGTAATAAATTAAACTAATCTATCCAAGCCAAGTCTGTTTTGCCTGTGATGGTAACTGGTGGGTGTCCTTATCTTGACCCCTGAGCCTTTTGCTCTGTTTTTTTTCCCCTGTCCAGCTGAGAAGTGGAGTGATAGAGCAACTTGGTGGGCAGCTGACATGCAGACAAGGTCAACCCACTGCTCAGGTCTTTGTCCCGTTAGTCCACTCCACCTACAAGATGACATTTCACAGAATCACAGAATCACAGAATAGTAGGGGTTGGAAGGGACCTCTGTGGGTCATCTAGTCCAACCCCCCCGCCGAAGCAGGGTCACCTACAGCAGGCTGCACAGGACCTTGTCCAGGCGGGTCTTGAATATCTCCAGAGAAGGAGACGCCACAACCTCCCTGGGCAGCCTGTTCCAGTGCTCCGTCACTCTCAGAGAGAAGAAGTTCCTCCTCATGTTCAGGCGGAACTTCCTGTGCCTCAGTTTGTGCCCATTGCCCCTTGTCCTGTCACTGGGCACCACTGAAAAGAGCTTGGCCCCATCCTCCTGACACCCACCCTTCAGATATTTGTAGGCATTTATAAGGTCCCCTCTCAGCCTTCTCTTCTTCAGGCTGAACAAGTCCAGTTCCCTCAACCTCTCCTAGTAGTGGAGATTCTCCAGTCCCCTCACCATCCTTGTAGCCCTCCGCTGGACTCTCTCCAGTAGCTCTTCATCCTTCTTGAACTGGGGAGCCCAGAACTGGACAGAGTACTCCAGATGAGGCCTCACCAGGGCAGTGTAGAGGGGAAGGAGAACCTCCCTTGTCCTGCTGGCCACACTCTTCTTGATGCACCCCAGGATCCCATTGGCTTTCTTGGCAGCCAGGGCACACTGCTGGCTCATAGTTAACCTGTCGTCCACCAGGACACCCAGGTCCCTCTCCGCAGAGCTGTTCTCCAGCAGGTCCACCCCAAGCCTGTACTGGTGCATGAGGTTGTTCCTCCCCAGGTGCAGGACCCTGCACTTGCCCTTGTTGAACCTCATCAGGTTCCTCTCTGCCCAGCTCTCCAGCCTATCCAGGTCACATTTGGTCTCTTCCATGCCATCCACCAGCTTCCTTACTTGGTAAGGAAACTTCAAATGGAGGAAGAGCAGGTAATCTCTCAAATATTACATGCTGTTTGGTGGATTTCAGTTCCTGATGGCCTTTACAGTGAGGATAAAACTAACAGGTTGATATAGAAGTTTCTTGGCTTGAATGACCACTTGAGTACCATTGCATAAGACAAGATAGATAACATCTCAGTGATGAGGAGAAACAGCAAGACTCCAGCTTGTGGCATGCCAGCTAGCAGCACTCAGGAGAACCATCATTAAATGACAGGGCATGACACAGTTATCCTGGGTTAACTGTTTGTCTGCGCTCGCTCCAAGTTAGCACTGCTGCTCGTGGGGATATTTCAACTCGATAAGAACAGTTACTGAATCCTTTAGGACACTTTCGCATTCCTTGGTGCCCTGTGGCCTTTTCTTCTGCAGGCTGAACAGCCCCAACTCTCTCAGCCTTTCCTCATAGGAATTTTACCCTGCCCTCAGCCCTATAGGCTGGATCTTGGCACCTTGCCAATAGAAAATACTGGGCTTGGGGAGAATTCAGGCCATGTGAATCTGTTTCCCCATCTCCACTAAGTGCCACAAATTTCTGTTGACATCACTGAAGTTTTTTTGTGCTGCAATGGGATTTCAGACTAAGTCAGTAAAAAAAGGACTATCTGTGGTCCCTGACGATGTTTCTACATGCAGAGCCTTATCACCTTAACCTGAAACTGGAGATCCAGATCCAGTCAAACAGCAAGCCATGATATTATTGTTACTTGTTAGTAGCTCTAACTTAGCCGTAGGGTGTTCTAGTATGAAAATGTTAGAATTAATTAAGTTAGCCAGGGCATTAAGACAAAGGTAACTGAAGTAGAACGGGTTAATATTCCATGCTGAGAACCAATTTATTAGTGCAATTAATTAATCTGACAGCACAAAGTCCTGTGCTGTCACAGTTAATCTACTTCCATTGTTATCGTAGCCTAGTTAAAGCTAGCTCAGGTATTTCTACATCCCACCGAAACCTGTCCCATAGTCGTATTTTGTGTTTCTTAAATGCAGTACATATACAAAGGCCATCATTTAAGGGAAGTAATGACAGCTTGAACAGAAGTGTCATAAAATCCAGAAAGTCTTTGATGCCCAGGATGACACACTTTGTGTATCTTATTCCACAGTGTGAGTTAAGCCAAACACCAGATTTGGCATCGGGAAGGGTTATATCTTCACAGCACTCTAGCATTGAATATTGGCTTAGGTATGGATATTTTCTTTTCTTTCACTGGAACATAAGGCATTGCCCTTTTCTTAGGCTTTTTTTTGAATTATTTTTCTATGAAAGGAAATTATTACAGTCTCACTCTTCCACATGTGCATTACAGTTGAGACACTTGGTCTTTCTTATAAGTGCTTTTTTTGGTAAATGCTTCAGGCTCATCGTAGAGGTGACTTTGTCATTGTTCTTGTTAATGAAGTGCTTAAATTGATAGTCTCTGGTATGACCTGAAGAAAACACCTGATTTTCTGTGGCTGTGTGTGACTGAAACTGTTGGTCCTTGTAGCCTTTTCCAAAGAAAGAGAGGACCCCATCTTCACAGTCCCTGGTTCCCAGAACAGTGGTAAAAAGCTGATGTGGGAGCACAGGGTGTCAAATAAAAAGTACTAAATAAAGGAAGCAGACACCAGTAGCTTCATTTTCCCCCTGTCAGGATTAAAATATCTTCTGATGAATAGGGAGAACATCTTTTTATGTGAACTAAAAATATTACAGGAAATTAAATAGGGATGGGAAGATGTTAAATCTAGAAAGTATATTCAATCATGATAACATCTTTTACGGCAGTTTTATTTCTGATTTAAACTCAAAAATCTCAAAGTAAACTCAACTTTGGAGCCCTTACAAGATCTCTGGAGACTATGTTGTTTGATATATTTATAGACAGCGTTACATGAATGTTCTGCTCTCTTTATATGCAGCTAGTCAGTAGATAGCAAGCCAGTGGGTAGTATTCCAGAATACATCTGCTTGGTATACCAGCACTATGGAGTCAGGAAGGTTTAATTTAGCAGCTTTAACTGCATGAATTGTTCACAGGGCTTAGATGTGAGCAACTAGAAATGATTTAATTATTTTTAACATGAATACTCAATTACTTACAGGCAAGTTTGTACATGGGAGTGAGCATGTTCATGTGGATCTGAATTTATTTTCTGGCAACTAAACATCCTGCAGACATTGATTTTCTACTGCTAGGAGAGCTGGAAAATCTGAACTAACTTGATCATCACCCCTATCCTAAAGAGGATTTCCCAAGCTGCTTGAAGAAATCTGACAAATCCAATTATTCACTGCTTTTCTGAAGTGTTTCTACTCTTTACCACTCCCACCCCCCCCCCAAAAAAAAAAAAAAAAAAAAAAAAAGAAAGAGAGACAGAAAGAACATCTGTGCTTTGGGGAATGAAGCTTAGAAAGAAACATTTGGGAAACTTCCGAAAGAGTATGAAAGGAAAGTAAGAGCTTGATCTTATGCTTACAGAAATTACTGGCAAAACTCCCAGTGACTTTAATAGTGAAACATCAGAGCTCAAAGCATGAGCCCAAGAGAGGAAGAGAAGAAACAGGTATGTGATGAAAGACAGTGGGTACAGAGAAAAGATGACAGTCAGACAGCAAAGCCTTTAGTCAAACACTTTCATGTGAAAAGCTCCATGCTTCAATGACCTGCACACTTCTGACGTCTGCTACATTCCCTCTTCGGGGAAGACGGCCCCAAATATACTGCCTCTATGCACTGAACTCAAGATGTCCAAAGCTGCTGATTATTTTTCTTGGTTATGCTTTCTCTTTTTTTCCTTTTTATTCCTTTTCTTTTGGTTCAGTTTATCTGCTGTCAGCTCGAGTTTTTAACCCCATCAGTTCTGAGTACCCATGTATGTGGTGAATGAGAGAGGCCTTAAAGAGCAATTTAAAGAGAGATCTTACAACTGCAAAAAAAAGCTTTACATTGTAATAGCTTGGAATACAGATGGCAAATTGAGATGCCCTTTAGCTAATGCTGTAGTTTCATGCGCTTTCCAGCAGACAGAGATGTCCAGAGTAGTAGAAACCTGCTACAGCAATGAAAGCCTTGGAAGTAGACAGGATTTGGCTAAGGTTTTACTAGAAGAAAGAATTAGTTTTGAATTTTACCATGGCAGTTTCGAAGGCCTGGGGCTTTCATCCCGAAAAGACTTTACCATTCAGTCTGTGCTGGATATTACAACACTACACATCATTCCCTGTTCACAACACAATTCTCTTCTGATTGAGATTTTTGAAAACTTTGAAAAAAATAAAGTATATGATTCACCTCCCATTGATCAGCTGAACTGCACTAGGCTGCGGAGCTTGTTAGGATGTAATCCTTTGGGGGAGTTAAATTTTAACAGACTGCTGGGGTTATTTTTGGTTTGTCATGTTCAAACTAACTGTAATCTCATTGGTACCCACTGAGAAGGCAGAAAGGATGATGGCTGTGCTACAGCTGATGGTGAAAAGTTATTCTTAATTCTGATCTGACAAACGAGTTATCAGCCATTATGAATGACAAGATTGCTTCTCCCACTCAGCCGATGATGAGCAGGCTTTCAAACATACTGTCTTAAGAAGGCATAATTGCAAAGCCCTTTCAAAGTCAAGGTTAAAAACCTCAGATGCTTCATTGCCCCCTGGTAGGAGAATATGAAATTGCATCCCTTTCTTTCCTCCCTGCCATCATTAACTATTTCTTAAAAAAAATCTGTAGTTCTTGTTCAAGGAGGCAATTGACAGTTAAAGACTAGGAAGAATGTTTTACCTTAATCTGGAGGAAGAAAAGTGTTAGGAAAAAGGGAGGTTTGTGGATATTTTTGGCTACTTCAAGCTCTGGATCTAAATGTCTGGCAACAGAATGGAGGTCTTTACATGACTAAAGAAGGAATGAGGCCACTGGCTACTGAAAGAAGCTACTCAAAAAGGCTTTAATTTAGAATGCAAATGTTCAATAAACAAGAAAAGCGGGGATCATTTCGTGGGTTCGTGGGATGGCACACCATCGCAAACCAGTGGAGTAAAGTTTTCCATTAATATCAGCACTGATTTGAAACTGTGGCTGTTTTCAAAGCTAAACCAGTCTGAGGGAAAAATAAATAACAAATTATTTTCTAAGTAAATCTGTCCAGTAACCCTCAAGGAAATGTGAAAGAGAAACACATAAGAGGATCATTCAATCTCATTTATAATGTGATGAAATCTCTGAATAACAGCTGCAGCATGAATTAATGTTAACTTTTCAGCATGGGCATCAATGTCTGATGATTATCACTCATTAAAAACACATTGTTGCGCAAGTAAAAACCCAGTTGCTAAGAGGACCTGAAAACCATTTAAAGTCAGAAAGTGACAGGAATCTTTATGGATACTTAGTGTTATGGTGTCTCTGTAATCCTACTAACTTTAATGCAAACATTTATAGTGAGAGGTATCACCTAAGTTGAGTAAGATCTCTACCTTCTTGCAAGTAATGCCGGAAGAAAGGAAGAACAATAGAGAAGAGTGATGTACTGCCAGCAGATGTGTCTACATTCAGAATGAGCCACAGGTTTCTATACAGCCTGGTGCCAAAATGCAACAATTGTATTTATTTTACATGTCTGTGTTCAAACCATTTTAAACCTACTGCTGATGAAGACCTACCAAACCTCTGCATGGCGCATGTTCTGCTGCCTTCCACAGCCTGGCAAATGTGAGACAGCAGGTTGGCTGACGTGCCCAATGTTATAATGTTTGCCTGCTGATAACAAAGGAAAAACCTAAAGGAGGAACTGAAATTGTAGGCAAGCGTCATCCCACACAAATACATGCCAGAAGCTTTGGAGTTAGACTTTCCTGTCTTATGAGGTATTGTCCACACTATTCAAGATAATTCAAATAATCTGCTTGACTCTACTCACATTTCTTAAAACGATGGTTTTTTACTTTCTGTTATGAGTCTGGTGTCTGTCTGTAAGCATTCTTAAAGCGCTAGTCTCATTTTTGAAGGCAGGGAGCTGAGATGTAACTTCATGTAGAGCATCTCAGTGCAGTCTTGCAGTGCTTTGGTGAATCCCATAGTTTTGAAACACTCCATAGAAGTAGGACCCAAAATAGCAGATGGGAGCAACATTTGTGCTTCCCTTACGGTAAATGTTTGTATCAGGAGGTTTCTATTGGAACCATGTTAATAATAACCCAAGAAATTCATTCTGATATCTTCATAATTTTCCTTGATGATGCCAGACCATACCTAATGCTGCTTTTCTGAGTTACACGGGTAACACCAGCATGTAGTGCAAACCCAGAGTTCAGCTGAAAGACAGACTTCAGGAAGTACAAATTTACATAGGCTACAGGGCCAATATCTCCTGGAAATTTCAATAAGCCAGTGTGCTAACAAAACTTTAATGAAAGAAGGTGCAATATCTTGTCAAGACAGTCCTGAAGTGTAAGGCTGGTACTCAAAATTAATTAAAAAAAAAAAATGTGTTCAGTGTTATTAAGACACAATGGCTTGGTAATTTCTTTTGCAGGACATACTATTTCATCTGGACCCAGGTTACAGTCTTGGAATATGAATTACCTTACACTAATCCTATCAATACCAAACACGCACAGGTGCTTTTGCAGAGTAACTGGTTTCTTTATACAGCCTAAATTGAAACCGTGCATTGCTTTTCAGTGCTTATCACCTCAGTGTTTGATTTCAGCCAAAACCTGACAGACAAAAGCAGGAACTGAGTAGGAGATGAATGCTATCTGGCACCAAACAACTATGGTGCATTTTCTAATGGTGCTGATAATAACTCATTAATCACAAACAAAACCTTGCAATAAAACAGCCATGGCTCACAGCATAAGGAGGAGGTGTTCCTCAGGTGAGAGCAAGGACCCTTCTCCCTCCTCGCTCCTTTTCCGAATGCCACGTGGCCCAAGTGATGTCTGACAGGGTTGTAAAACAGAGTGCATGATGCGAAGTACAGGAGGGGTACATGATGCATAAGAATGATAGGGAATTCCACAAAGATTAAGCAGAAAACAAACGACTGAGTATCAGAGGCCTCAGAGAACAAAGCAACAAGCACATCCTAAAGAAGTGCAGATAAACCAGCAGACACCAAGATCTGGAGGAATCCATAAACTTCTCAGTGAGTCAACTCATGACCATATATGGGAGGAAAAAATCAGAATTCATGCAAAGGACACCAAGAAGTACCACTTCTAAAGCCACCAGGGACCACCAGAGACCATTGAGGACCCCATGGAAGCCCCACAGAGACACAGGCTGCATGCATAATGACTATGCAAATTTGGTCATTAGTTCCAGGAAATAGAATAAATATGTATGAACATTCCGGGAAACTTAATGCACGTGCATGTAACAGGGTTGTATAAGCTTGGGGTGAGGCGACATAGGGCATGAACATTAGGAGGAGCGCTCCCCTGCGCATCTGGCGCCGTAGTAAAGAATGCCTGCTTTTTAATGCTACCTTGGTGTTAAGTTTTACTCCCAGTTTCGGTGACAACAGCACAGCACAGCCCATTTTGATGACCAGAGCTGTGGTTGACACACCCATCCCACTTCCAGGAGGGCTTCTCTTCCTGCAGAATGAGGTAAAAACGATCTCTGGTACGTGCAACATGGCATATCAGATCAGGCAGGGAGCTCTGCTTGGGCAAAAGTTAATTTCTGCAGTGCTGTGAGCTCCCAGGCTGTGGGTATGTAAATGGGGATACTGGCAAAAATCTCACAGGTAATATCATCACAAGGAAAGATGAGTTACTTTTGGTTATCCAGGACAAAATTAAAGATAGCCACCCTTTGATGTCATCCTGTTCTGAGTCACCCTACTGAAGTGAGCAAGTCCTTTTGGCACTATGAATACAGAGGTAAATGAACTTCAGCTTGTGCTCAGTGGCTGCTGTGACCTTGGTGAAGGAATGAGAACGCTTTCTGACTGCCTGAGAACTGTAACTTCCTCCGCCTTCTCTTGTCCATCAGAGCCTGAGACCTACTCGTGTTGGTCTCCAGATCCCCGCAAGTCCCAGCCCCTAGCTAAGCTTTTGATACAGCAAGACAGGATAGACTCTGCAAGGTGGTAACCCACATTTTTAATCTTTTCCATCTTCAGTGTTTTTCTCTTCCTTGGAAATTCCTTATTACTTGCTGCGTGTTTCTCCAGCAGTCTCCTAGCCTACATCTCTTAGTCAGCTTCTCTAAATCCTTTTAGCCGTGGCTTTGTCCAGAAGTTGCAGAGCATAAATTATTACATCCCATCACAACCAGAACCCAGAAGTGAGGACAGCTCCAGAGAGCACCTCAGGCTGTAAACCTATATCTGGTATTTAGGATTCATTTTACGTTATCTTTACACTGCAGACCAAGCAGCAATTCTAATACACGAGCAAACACACAGATTCAACACACAAAGGAGAAAACATTCTCCTGGGACGTACATAAAAGGCAATTTAGCATTTTTTGCCTGCAAGCCTTGCCACTGCCAAAACTTTTGAAATTTGTCTTGTAACTGCCCACTGCTTTTTTTTTTTAAATCTTGTTGCTTGGTCCTTCCCACCCTGAGGACACACTGTACTTTACACTACAAAGAGATACAAAGTTTGTCTAGGAAAAAAGAAAATGAGCAAAACATTTTTACTGGAGGAAAAAAAAAGCCAAGATCTATCTCATAACAACGCCTTTCTCACCTTAGCAAAACAGTGCTATCACTTCAAAGCATCAAAATGAATCCCTCCTGGTCTATTTTAAACCTTTATGCCTTTACCTTTCATTTTAAAACACAATGTTCTGGATCTGAGTTATTAAACAGTCAAAAGGATGAAGCCTACCCTCACCTAGCACTTCACAGAATCACAGAATCACAGAAAGGTAGGGGCTGGAAGGGACCTCTGTGGGTCATCTAGTCCAACCCCCCTGCCGAAGCAGGGTCACCTACAGCAGGCTGCACAGCAACTTGTCCAGGTAGGTCTTGAATATCTCCAGAGAAGGAGACTCCACAAACTCTCGGGGCAGCCTGTTCCAGGGCTCCGTCACCCTCAGAGGGAAGAAGTTCTTCCTCACGTTCAGCTGGAATTTCCTGTGCTTCAGTTTGTGCCCATTGCCCCTTGTCCTGTCGCTGGGCACCACTGAAAAAGAGTCTGGTCCCCTTCTCTTGACACCCACCCTTGAGATATTTATAAGCATTTATAAGGTCCCCTCGCAGCCTTCTCTTCTTCAGGCTGAACAAGCCCAGTTCCCTCAGCCTTTCCTCATAGGACAGATGCTCCAGTCCCCTCATCATCCTCATAGCCCTCCGCTGGAGTCTCTCCAGTAGCTCCTCATCTCTTTCTTGAACTGGGGAGACCAGAACTGGACAGAGTACTCCAGATGGGGCCTCACTAGGGCAGAGTAGTGGGGAAGGAGAACCTCCCTCGACCTGCTGTCCACGCTTTTCTTAATGCACCCCAGGATCCCATTGGCCTTCTTGGCAGCCAGAGCACACTGCTGGCTCATGTCACTCCGGATAATCACTCTTTTGATCCTACTGGGAAAGATACACCCTCTGCAGTCTTGGGTGGACTAAGATTCCAGCCCTGTGTTGTGCAACTTCTCTCCCTCTGCAGGTTATGGTATTTTATGGACTTTCAGAGGCTGGATGAACAGGCTGAACGTCTGTATATCTCATTTCAAGCTAAATCCAAGAATATACAGTAAGTGAAGGTCTAATACATTAATAAATAATACCGTGCAGGGGAAGGTAGGAATTCAACACCTTTTGGAAGTGCTTGCCTGTGATGAGCTGCTCAGTCTGTCAGACTGGAAGACCAGGGTCACAGCATAGCCACAAAGAAATGACTCGTGTTCCCCGATGATGGAAATTCGTGCTTTGTTAAAGAAATTTTATGACTGAAACAGGTGATTTAAAGGCATTTTCAATGTTCCATGTTTCTCTCAGGGACACACCAGAAGTGTGTTAACAGTAAGACAGCAGGAGCCAAGTAAATGTCAAAGTGAAATCCTCCAAAGCTGTCGCTTACAGAGATGGATAGGCTCCAAGAGATGCCACAGCTGGACCTGACTTGGCACCTTCAGACAGTGCATGGTGATACGTGATACTTGGCAAAGGCAACAGTCCCCAGATCAGACAACCCAAAATACACTTGCGGCTCTGCTCAAAATCCATTCTAAGCCTGCGAAGGCCAAGGGCTTTTCAAAGCAGAAATTCATTCCCCAGTCTCACCTCTATTTTCTGTTTCAGCCATCTGTTGCTCTCCCACTTACCTCAAGGAGAGTTCAGCTCTGCGGAGCTGCGCCGGCTGTCTGTGCCGTGCATGGCGCACCTCGGCTCTGGTGTGAGAGACCTCGCAGCCTTGGGGCAGCCTCTGTGAGGAGAGGCCGGGGCTGCCTGGGCCGGACACAGCCGGTCCCAGCCGGCTCCAGCGGCCCCACCACAGGGCACAGCTGAGCCCTCAGCCAAGATGGGGGCGCCGGGGGAAGGGCGGGGGGGGAACAGGGCTGGGAAAGGGCCAAAGGCGGCCGAGGCAGAGGAGGAGGAAGCCCAGGAGGGAGCACGTTGGCCCTGAAGGGCTGCAGCCCGGGGTAGGGCCCGCGCTGGAGCAGGGAGCCAGGTGAGGAAGGAGGAGCGGCCAAGAGGGGCCGTGATGGCGGGAGTGCTTTCAGCCCAAGTACTTCCCTGTGGAAACGTGAGGCAGGCATCGCTGGTGGATCCCACTACCCTCAGTGGGCCAAATCCCAGTTTACACATTCCGGATGTTTTAATGTTTTCTTTATTCCTTAATCCAAAATAAACAAAAAAATAAAAAAGGAAAAATATTATTGGGACATTCATTCTAGAAGATTTTTTTGTTGTTAGTATCCTTCTGGACTTGAGATTAATGACCTCTGCCTATCCGAGTGCCCAGAAAGTATCTGATTGTTGATGAACAATTAGAATCATAGAATTAGAATCATAGAACGATTAGTGTTGTTCACACTCTACTGGACACTGTCAGAAATATTTTTGTGTTCTTTTCCTTAAAAAAAAAGATTATTTCAAACTTGTATCTGTAACCCAATTACACCCCATGTCAGAGCAGAACACAAGCAAATGTGATTTTGGCTTCAAGCCTGCCAGCATCATTCAGTGCTTCAGTGATTTTATTTCCCCTAAGTCAGCAGAATTTAAATTTTTCTGTAAATTATTCCTGGTAGTTTATTCATATCTTTACAGCTGGATTGTGGCACTGTGCCCTGCACTGTGTCAGCGTGGGATGAGGAACATGGAGCCACTCTGCCACGGAGATCAGCACCTGATTTATGGCTGACTCCGGCAGAATTTATTTTGGGATGACACACAGAGCAGAAGACCCATTCCTAGTGCCCATTTGACAGCAGGAAGAAAGCAGCCACTGCCTAATGTCTATATGGGATGTGAACAAACTCCACTTACAGTGCGAAAAACCTGGTAGATTAAGGATATTTTAACGTGGCCAAAATTCAAGACAGAATTCTAAGAGAACCCTTAAGCCAAAGAAATCAATGCATCATTGTATAACAGGTTACTATCAGCTGGGCATGGTAACTGGCCGTGCATACATCTGTAGCCCTCTGCAGCTGTGAAATAAAACATGTTAGTTTAGCGCAGGAACTCCTGAACCATGTAACCAGCAATGATTTCAGCCATGGCTTTGGCTTTGGTAATAGCTTTGGTTAGGCTGGTAATTACAGTAATGATCTTTATTGTGGTGCTTTTCAGGTAATGACTTTAGTGTCAGTCTCCAGGGTAAAGTCTCAGCAGATTCATTTATAATTGCTCATAATCTAGGGAAACGGCACAGTGACAAACATTTTCTGGAGGGATCAGTGAGGAATATTTCAAATTTTTATCATATACATCTGTAAAAATTCCCTGTAGCCAATAAAGGAAGATTGTCCAGTGTCAGTGAAAGATTTTCTCTTCTTAGTTCTGCAGGTGCACTTCCATAGCCTTGGTTTACTCATCTGTGAAATGGAAACCCTGTGATTTATCGACAATTCAGATCAATGACTTGTTTGCAAATTCAGCAATTTAGGATGAAATCAAGAAACATTAAAACATTATTGTTTTGGTTATTGTTGTTGTTCCCAATGCAGGGTATCTCCAAAAAAATCCTAACACCTCTTCCTGCCTGGAAGGACCATGGCAACAGAGAAATGCCCCTAAAGATGTAGCTGGATATGTAGATATGCCTATTCCCCTTTCATAATGAACTCACACGCTGTTTAAAATCATTCTCCGTGTTCATCAGCCCAGACAAATCCTCTCCACAGCACCTGTAGAAGCTCTCTGGGATGTTCCAGCACCGGAGCATATGGGCTGAGAGCGTGTTTGTGCATCAGTTCTTGAGGGCACCGTGCGCAGAGGCATGGGGCTGTGAGGCTCAGCGCCAGCTGCAGCAAACATTGTTCAGGCATCTCCCCGATTGCCTGTTCTTGTGTCTATTTAGCAGCAGAATCAGAAGAACGATAACTCCTGGGTACCACTTTCCAGCTCCCACTCTGACTCACTCCCTGACTCTGGACAAGTCATTTAACCTCTATTTGCCATTTTATGCCTAAGTGCTAAAAGGATGCAGTACTTACCCTCCCATTGTGGATGTTGTAAAGCTTTGGTAATTTATACTTGTCAACTGCTTTGGGATCCTTAGATGAAAGGTGCTAAAGGATCATTAGTAATATTTATGAGAAAGCAAAACCTATAACCTACGCATGCAGATTGAATGCAGCCATGTGATCTTTTCTGGGCAGAGTTTTACAGCATTGGGCCACTGAGCTTATTTCTCTTCACTTTTGAGATGAGCACGTTTGCAGCAGCATCCCTGAATACTTATGTTATTTGACAGGGGCTACACTTAGCACTAGTTGCATGTTTCACAAAATGAAGTAATGGCCTTGATACCCATGGTACCCCAAGTGCTGCCCAAATTGATAAATGCAACATCTTGCATAGGCACCTGGAGACCTTGAACCTCAAGCCCTCCCCTGTCAGATGGTATATGTCCATACACATCCACAAAGCTGATATAACCTGTCATGTGACAACATTCAAATAAGGCACTTGCAGTTTGGCTACATGTGGGTAGATGTCCATTGACGTGATAGGGCTTTGATCTGGTCCATGACCTCCATGTGAGCAGCCTCTGTCACATGATGAGAACATGGTGCTACAAAACGTGACTTTGAAGAAACTAGCATGTCTCCCAATACATCTGGTTAATCCTGTCACTTGATAGAACATCTGACTGTGTGATGTGACAGGGGACATCGAACCTGAGGCAGGCTGATGTCTTAGCTTCCAGTCATGTGGTCTCTATGGCTCTTCGGAACAACAACATTAGAGAGTGCCTCACTAGGACAGTTTGTGTGCTATGTGGCTCACTCCTAGGACACAGACTCTTGAAAAATGTGACTACAGGTAATGGTCAGATGGTCTGTCTCAATCTGCTTCACAGGACACTCTTGCAATGTGTAATTTCTTAGATTATCTCTCATCCTTTACAGTAAATCTTTCCTTCTTTCCTTCCTGGGATTTCTTTTAATAAATCAGCCAGTAACAAGAGAGAGCTGTAAGAGTTGCTTGTCCAAGTCAGAGAGCAGAGAGAGTGCTGTGCTGCTGTTGGCTTCAGGAAGCATCATATACCTTGGAGAATTGTCTCTCTGCCCTCCACCATGGATTGCAGCACTACAGCTGTTAGGTACACGGCCTGTCTGCAAAGACCAGACTATTCACCTTTGTAACTCTTCTTTCTGCTTAGACAATCTTTCTTAAAGTAGGAACAAAGAAGATGGCAAACATCAAAATTAGGCTTTTGGAACTAGGTAAAAACCCAGTGCATCCACTGGGCTGAGAGATGTCTTCCTGTGCTTTTTGCAGTCTGGTCACGCTCTCTAATTGCTCTGGTGATTTGCACTTAATCACAGCCATTCTCCTTTGCTGCCCATTCCCCTCCCCTGTCTGGCCCTGGGATGAAGTCACAGGCTAAATTTGTGATGATGACAGTCAATGACATAGGCAGTGTTTTGGTCTGCCTGTAACTATGGCAGATTTGCATTTTTACTGCAGTGTCAAACAAGAGAAACTGAGCAGGGTAGGGAAGGGAAAATCTTTATTATTTTATAGGCAACTAGCTCCTTTCCATCATGCTGGATGATGAAACATGTAGAAACAATCCAAAATTAGAGGGGAACGTTAGAGAGAGAGAGAGATTTCTGATTGTAGGGCATAATGTGCTTTAGGGATTTCTAGGAACCCATAGTCTACGTCCCTATTCCTCCTGGCACCTTGTTTCAACCTAATTAAGAATAAAGAAAATTACATGCAACTTCAGGATGATGTAATGCATCTGTGTAATTGAGCAGTGCATTGTCAAAGAGCATTCAGTGTAATGTTATGTATATTTGATGGAACAATTTCCACTATTAATGTTCACTGAGGATTCCTAAAATTAACTGTAATTACTGAGTGAAAGGGCCTAGATATGACTGAGCACAGCTCAAAGAAAACATCTGTTCAGTGCTCTGTGCTGGGCAAAACCACAAGGATGATGTTAGGTTGCATTAGAAAAGGCCAAGGTAACAAAATATGAAAGAAAGCAATTGAAAAAGAGAGACGAAATAATGAATGGCTTAAAAATAAAACCCAGGTATAAATTCTACAGCTGACCTCCAGAAATGGGAAAGGTGCAGGGTATCACCCATGGTTACCTGCCTCTGTAAGTATGAGACTAGAGAAATAGTAAAGCAAGACAAATCTTTATTTTTATCCCAGAAAAGTATGACTTAGCATATTTAGTAGGAAACGTGTCTTATGAACAAAATGATATGTCACCATATAACTGCACTGCAAATCAGAGCCCTAAAAGCTAACACCCCACACAAAGGAGGAATGTGGGGGACTGCCGTGCTGTCCTCCGTTTATGACAAGGAGCCACACAGCAACACTTTTTGGTTCATTAACAGACCAGGTCAAAATGTGGCACAGAAAAGCCTGTTGTTTGTCTCCCACAAACTTGCAAAGCTGTTGCTGATTTTCACTAATATTTCAAAATTTCACAGCTCTAATGGATGACTTTTTCAAGTGAATGGATGCTAAAAATGTTCTAAAAAGTACATATTTGACTAAGTCATATTTTCTGTTATTGTCATCTTTCTAGTATTAAGTTATCATCTCATCAATAAAATCTTTGTGTGGGGATTAGTTTTTATATTATGATTGTGCTTTACCCATCACAGTGGATCCTTGATGTTGTCACCAATACAAAGAAATGCAGGGAAGGAGGCTGGCAAACTGGCCACCATCTAGTCTGCTGTTTATTCTCACCAAACATATCTTCTTTTCTGGGTTGGGAAGCAGGTCTGGTGGTTCTGGCTGAATAGCTATATCTTTCCAGGATTTCTGGAGGTGAGAACGCACAGGAGATCTAATGGGCTTGGGAGGTCTCAGCTGCACAGGCTGTGACATCTGCCAAAGTCCAAGGCATTCTGGAGCAGCATGGGTTAGCTCCATCATCCTATTTCTAAACTGGGTATGAAACAGCTTCCTAGCAAAGTTTTGGGATGTAGACGTTGCATTTTGCTAGGGAGCAGAACTCCTCTTCAGTTGTGATCAGTCACCAGCCAGGGTGAGTGTAGTTTGCTCATCCTTGTGTCTTATCATGAACCATATAATAAATGGCCTGCCTTAAACTTCTGTCTTCACAAACCATGGTGTTTTCTTGGCACATTTTCTTCCCCATGTGGTTGCATTTTGGAGCTGATAGATCGGATGATGTCTACACACCTTTTTGTTGAGAACTGAATTCTAACACATTTACTTCCCAGCTGATCTCATTCACTCTGTAGGTCTAGATATGGAGCAAAACAAAACTCATTATAAATAGATTTATCAGGCCATAAATTTTCAAAGCCATATGAAATCCTTTCGGCTGAAAATGTCATGTAAGGTTACAGTAAGCCATTATCATAACTACTAGCACCCAACCAACTGCACCGGCAGAACTTTGTTCTCTCTTGGACCTTGGGGAGGGGCAGTACTTTGTGGAGATGTAAAAGCAGATTTTGAAGCTTTAGATGAAACCTAAAGTCAAACAGACCGGGAATATTTTTTATCCTGGAATAGCAAAACCTCTGCCTTAACCTTGATGTTAGTAGGATTTTTCAACCTGACAGGTTATGGGATTATAAAACCAGTGTGCAGCAAGGCAAATTACAGGAATATAAAACATCTGAGGGAAATGGATCCCTTGGGTCATTACATCCCTGCTATCATGGGACATCACACCATCCTGTGCAAAAGCATGTCAGACTCCAGCTGTATTGGTGTGTTTGCCTCTGCTCTGGTGCTTCTAATGGGAGAGTGTCACTGAATCTCACTCCCCAACTAGTCATAACCCTTCTTGTTTTCAGCCTAAATTATTCAGGAACAATATATTCACATTTGGTTCAGCCAACACTGTCCTGTCTGCTTAATAATTGTTTTTGCCTCCCCAGTGATCACACACTGACGTACTGACAGACAGCATATATTTTTGCAGCACCCACTATGCTGGAGTTAAACAAGCTGACTCAGCTTGTGTTTTCTCATAAGCAAATAATCTCCCTGTTTGCTTCGTTATCCCGTGGTCCACCTCTGCAGCTGACCTGGTTTGAACTTCGCTGCTCTGAATATGGACGCCCAGATTTGTATACAGATATGGGCTGTCTCAATCTCTGGCCTTCCAGAGAGTTTTGAATGGAGTCAGGATCCTTTCCATGTGGCTGAAGGCCTCTGGAAAACAAAGCTGATTTTCTGATCCGTCTTTTGCTCAGTCCCTGCGAGTAGTCCATGGACCTTAAACAAAAAAACACAGACTTGCAGTATTTTAGATCTTCGTATCTTAGCAATAGCTTCCTTCAATATTTCCCCCTCTCCAGTGGCAAAAACTTCTGATGCATGCTACAAGTGCATTTGCCCTTTCATCTTCACATTACATTTTCTGTTTACCTCTTTCTTTTAAAAGAAAGAAACTCTTACAGCCCTGTGTGCTACTGGGGTCAGACTGCCAGCTGGTATCTGCACAGATCACCTTCTCAGCGTTTGCCTACAGGTAACGTGCTGACTATTCCTCATGCACACGCTGTCAGTCAGTTTGACAGATTTACAAAAACCACTCACACGACAGTCAATATACGAGATTTTCAGGATTCTAGGACAAAGAGCGTGATGTCCTCCCACTGTGGAAGCCTTATTTTCTTTGAGATTTATTTCCATATTGGGTATCATAACTTCCTTTATTATATATTTACTTTGATTTTTTTGGTTGCATTTAAATAAACTTTACCCTTGGCCTCACTTCCCCTGCATTTCTGTTTTTATTTTCTTTTTATTTATACTGCTAGAAAACCTTCTGAACTTCCTTTCAATTTCTATCACAAGGTTTAAATCAGTAGGGTTTGCGATTAGCATATTATGTCCGCACTTTATGGTAAGACTGCTTTTCTTTCTCAATTCCTTTTTTCCGCCTTATTCTTAATATATATTTTTGACATGAATAGTTTACACAGTTTTGCTTTTTTTCTCTTTTTTTGAGATTATTTACTTTCTTGTGGTTCAAATGAAAAGGTGCTGAAAGGGCTGGAAGGCATGTCCCACGAGGAGTCAGTAAGGACTTTGGGTTTGTCTAGTCTGGAGAAAAGGAGGCTGAGGGGCAACCTCATTTTTCTCCACAGCTTCCTGAGGAGGGGAGGGGAGATGGAGGTGCTGAGCTCTGCTCGGTGGTATCCAGTGATAGGATGCGTGGAAATGGTTCAAAGCTGAGTGAGGGGAGGTTCAGGCTGGACACTAGGAAGCATTTCTTTACCAAGAGGATGGTCAAACACTGGAATAGGCTTCCTAGAGAGGTGATCAATGCCCCAAGCCTGTCAATGTTAAAGAGGCATTTGGACAATGCCCTCAACAACCTTTGGTCAGCCCTATTCTATTCTATTCTATTCTATTCTGTTCTGTTCTGTTCTGTTCTGTTCTGTTCTGTTCTGTTCTAAATTCTTGATAGTCAACTATAACCTTGGCAAAAAAAGAAGTGGAGTTTATACCACATTCAGTTCACTGAGGTCCCTAGTCCCAATGGCTTCAGTAACTAGACCTCTTCTTTTCTCAAGGAAAATCTGTAGGGGGAGATATATTTTCATTTATTCTAAATTTAATCATTGCAAGTCACTTGATTTGATAATACTTAAAAAAAAACAAACAAACAAAACCAAAGCCCTGTAGCATTCAATTATGACGTCACTGTTTACAAAATAAAATCAAAAGTGTCATTACCTTCTGCTGGTTCAGTGACCATTTAGTGAAGAAAAATGTCATCTACACATGCAGGACCAGCCTGAGCTGAGAGATTTTAACTGCAGTTCTTCTCCAGACTACACTGAAGAGATTAAAATATTCTTTACTGTTTGTCCTTATGAGTCCTCAGCTCTTTAGTAACTTCATAGAGTTCTGTGCATATAGTTAAGATGACCTACCCAAGGTGTCTCGTGACACATTCCCAGCAGCAGCACCACTGTGGAATCTTACATACGGTTATCCCCAGAATGATGTGAGACAAGAGCGATTTGAATGATTGTTTCTTTGTGCTCAAAACTGCGAGAAGTACAAAGAGAAGCACAGGGAACAGAATAGCTCAGACAAGTGACTCTGTTGAATAGAGATACAGATGCACTAGTTGAATGATTACACTGAGGGTTATATACTAGAAGTGGACGTCTAGACAAATGGCTTTAATCAAGGAACAGAGATGAAAAATATTACCATAAAATGTAAGTCCTTGGTTTAAAGATTAATTACTATATACAAATACTCACAGAATCACAGAATCACAGAATCACAGAATCACAGAATCACAGAATCACAGAATAGTAGGGGTTGGAAGGGACCTCTGTGGGTCATCTAGTCCAACCCCCTGCCGAAGCAGGGTCTCCTACAGCAGGCTGCACAGGACCTTGTCAAGGCGGGTCTTGAATATCTCCAGAGAAGGAGACTCCACAACCTCCCTGGGCAGCCTGTTCCAGTGCTCCATCACCCTCAGAGGGAAGAAATTCTTCCTCATGTTCAGATGGAACTTCCTGTGCCTCAGTTTGTGCCCATTGCCCCTTGTCCTGTCACTGGGCACCACTGAAAAGAGTCTGGCCCCATCTTCCTGACACCCACCCTTCAGATATTTGTAGGCATTTATAAGGTCCCCTCACAGCCTTCTCTTCTTCAGGCTGAACAAGCCCAGTTCCCTCAACCTCTCCTCGTAGGGGAGATGCTCCAGTCCCCTCACCATCCTCGTAGCCCTCCGCTGGAATCTCTCCAGCAGCTCTTCATCTTTGTTGAACTGGGGAGCCCAGAACTGGACACAGTACTCCAGATGAGGCCTCACCAGGGCAGTGTAGAGGGGAAGGAGAACCTCCCTTGTCCTGCTGGCCACTCTCTTCTTGATGCACCCCAGGATCCCATTGGCTTTCTTGGCAGCCAGGGCACACTGCTGGCTCATGGTTAACCTGTCATCCACCAGGACACCCAGGTCCCTCTCCGCAGAGCTGCTCTCCAGCAGGTCCACCCCAAGCCTGTACTGGTGCATGAGGTTGTTCCTCCCCAGGTGCAGGACCCTGCACTTGCCCTTGTTGAACCTCATCAGGTTCCTCTCTGCTCAGCTTTCCAGCCTGTCCAGGTCACGCTGAATGGCAGCACAGCCTTCTGGTGTATCTACCACACCTCCCAGTTTGGTGTCATCAGCAAACTTGCTGAGGGTACATTCTAACTGTTCATCCAGGTCATTGATGAAGAAGTTAAACAAGACTGGGCCCAGTACTGACCCCTGGGGGACATCACTTGTTACCAGCCTCCAACTAGACTCAGCGCCGCTGATGACAACCCTCTGAGTTCTGCCATTCAGCCAGTTCTCTATCCACTTCACCGACCACTCATCCAGCCCACATTTCCTCAGCTTCCCTAGGAGGATATCATGGGAGACAGTGTCGAAAGCCTTGCTGAAGTTGAGGTAGACAACATCCACGGCTCTCCCTTCGTCTACCCAGCCAGTCATGTCATTGTAGAAAGCTATCAGATTGGTCAGGCATGATTTTGCCTTGGTGAATCCATGCTGACTACTCCTGATAACCTTCTTTTCTTCCACTTGCTTCATGATGGCCTCCAGGATAAGCTGCTCCATCACCTTTCCTGGGATGGAGGTGAGGCTGACCGGCCTGTAGTTCCCTGGGTCCTCCTTCTTGCCCTTTTTGAAGATTGGAGTGACATTGGCCTTTCTCCAGTCCTCGGGCACCTCTCCTGTCCTCCAGGACCTCTCAAAGATGATGGAGAGTGGCTCAGCAATGACATCCGCCAGCTCTCTCAGCACTCATGGGTGCATTCCATCGGGGCCCATGGATTTGTGGACATCCAGATCACTTAAGCGATCCCTCACACAGTCCTCCTCGACCAAGGGAAAGTCGTCCTCTTTGTAGGCTTCTTCTCTTACCTCCGAGGCCTGGGATTCCTGAGGGCCAGTCTTAGCACTGAAGACTGAAGCAAAGAAGGCATTCAGTAGCTCTGCCTTCTCTGTATCCTCCGTCACCAGGACACCCGCCTCATTCAGCAGCGGCCCCACGTTGTCCCTAGCCTTCCTTTTGCTGCTGATGTAGTTGAAGAAGCCCTTCTTGTTGTTTTTGACATCCCTTGCCAGCTTCAATTCCAGGTGAGCCTTGGCCTTCCTCGCCGCATCCCTGCATGCTCTGACCACATTCCTGTACTCTTCCCAAGTGGCCTGCCCCTCTTTCCACATTCCATGGACTCGCTGTCTTTATTTTTACTCCTGTCTTCCTTGAAAGGTGATTGACTTCAGTGCCTGTGGGTCAATCATTACAGAAACCCCAGTACCTTTTTATTCCTATAATTGCTGATTTGCTGTTCCACAGCAGCCACTCTGGTGCCTTTCTTCTATTGCCTGATTTAATGAACAAACACCTCAGCAGCTTCTCACTCTTTCTGAATCAACCTGTAAATAACACCATTTTGCATGAAACGTTTATGACCAATTTCAAATATCCATTTGCTTTCAGGAAAATAATCAAGACTGAGCTGTTGTATCCTTCTTCAGCAGGGCTGATGTATCAATACCTGTTGTAGCAGGATTAGCTTTGTCCTTTGTCCTGTTCTGTGTGCTTCAGCCTCTCCTGTGTTTCACTTCATGAGTAAACAATTGATAAGCTACACCACTGATTTCTTTGTCCAAGTAAAAGTACTGTTTTGGTTGCCATGATCTGGCATGTTTCAAAACCTTCTGACCTCAAATTTCAAATGACGTTCTGCCTCAGGTCTCTTTCTTTATTTTGGGGTTCAGTTTGATTTTTTTTCATAGCTAGATTCTTAGAGCCTTTATCGTCTTTAGTAAACTTCAGTATGAACTGGAAGATATCCCCTGCTGGGCAAATTGTAGTTACTTTTTCAGGGAATGAGTTTGATTTGCCGACCTTTAGACACCATATTCCTCCATCAGCCCAATCCGATCTCTGAAAGGATTAGCCTCTCTCACTACTTTTTTCCTACTGTCCTAACTTGGGTCTTAAGGCTGAGAGAAACCATAGTCCTCTATGAGAAATAAACAGCCATATCCTGAACTGCATCTAAAGAAGTGTGGCCCGCTGGTCGAGGGCGAGGATTCTGCCCCTCTGCTCCACTCTGGTGAGACCCCACCTGGAGTCCTGTGTCGGCTCTGGAGCCCTCAGCACAGGAAAGACATGGACCTATTGGAGCAGAGCCAGAGGAAGCCACAGAAATGATCCGAGGGCTGGAGCACCTCTCCTGTGAGGAAAGGCTGAGAGAGTTGGGGCTGTTCAGCCTAGAGAAGAGAAGGCTGCAAGGAGACTTCATTGCAGCCTTTCAGTACTTAAAGGGGGCTACAAGGAAAGGTGGAGCGGGACTTTTTACAAGGGCATGTAGTGACAGGACAAGGGGTAATGGCTTTAAACTAAGGGAGGGTAGATTTAGACTGGATATAGGAAAAGATTTTTTACAATGAGGGTGGTGAAACAATGGATCAGGTTACGCAGAGAGGTGGTAGATGCCCCATCCCTGAAGACCTTCAGTATCAGGTTGGATGGGGCTCTGAGGAACCTGATCTAGTTGAAGATGTCCCTGCTCATTGCTGGAGGTTTGGATTAGATGACCTTTAAAGGTCCTTTCCAGCCCAAACTATTCTATCATTCTATTATGTGATTTTATGAGTTCTACCAAGAGTGCATGTTTCTATAACACCATTTTGTATGCTGTGTATTCACCAGTGCACTAACTGGAAACTACTTAAAAGAATTGAGAGTTTCAGAACTACGTCTAATTCCTTTTTTCTAGTTCCTATGTCTTTCAGAGGTTGTTGTTTAAAAACTTTCCCTCTGTTAATCTGTATTTCCATGGAGTTTCAATGTGGTTTTCAACTGTTCCACCCTTTCTTTCACAGTGTTCTCTTATTTCATTACACTCCAGGTGCCACCTCATGTTGAGGATTAACTCAGACCAGACAGGTCTGCAGAGCTCAGAGTTAGTCAATGGTCACTTTTTAAAGGACCTGATGGATTTGACTTAACTCTCCAGATCCAAAAGTGAACTCTAAGCAAGGGCTTATATGTGAAAGGAGTTGTGGCCAGGGGAAACTTCCTGTGTTATGGAAAAAGCAGAACTGATTTTTTGCCTTTCCCCAGACCAGGGTTCATAGCTGAGTTGCAAAACAAGGCAGTGTCTAGTCCAGTGCTAAACAACGAGCTTCAAGAACATGTCGGTATTTAGTCCTTACTCATCTTCTCTTTACTTTTTCTTGACTAATTCACATGTTCATCTACTTGCAGTGACAGACCCTACCCTTGGGTACCTAACTCTCTTCACATATCATATAGTGGTTACAGGGCCTCACCCAAGCTGTAAATTCAGAGGGGTTGGTGGGTATTGAAGAGTATATTCTAAAGCTATGCCTGAATTTCTGGATTGGTCTCTCTGTGCTCACAAACTGGTTAAGTGAGAAATCTGAGTTTGACTCAAAGGGATATCTGTAGAGAAATGGGACTAGAATCTGGGGGTCCCAGCCAATAATAACATTTGGAAAGACAATTTTCTTGTAGTACCTCAAAGCTAGCAGATTATTTCGAGACTTGTTAGGAAGCATAATTGTCATTTTGTCTCTGTTCCAAATTGGAAAAGATCATCAGTAACAATCCAGTGATGAAGAGAACCACAGGACTGTGGCCTTTAGAGTGCATTAGAAATTAATTTTAATGTAAGTTTTCCTCTGGGACAGTTCTGGTTCACTTGGATTTAATATGGGGTTGACAGTCAGGACTTGTGGACTCTGTTCCAGTTTCTGACAGTGAATCTTGCTTTCTTCTCTGAAAGCTTACTGAGGCCAAAGTATCGATTTAGAAGCAAAATAAATTACCTAATGTTTTCAGATTATTAGTTGCATTTTGGTTATAAAAGATAGACAGCTTTATTTCCTGCTTGCTGGATTTTCCTTCCTAGAATTTTGTAAAAAATAAAACATGATTTCTTTCCAAAAAAGAGGCTCTGAAAAAACAAAATTCACAGAGTCCCTTCATGGATACAGAACGACATTGTGAGCCTCCTTGTTATTATAAGAGTTGATTAAACTAGTTGGTCAGAAGGATCCTCTCAACTTAAAAACAAAGGAAATCAAGTATGAGAAAGTATGAGTTTCCATTTGAAGGGTAAATAACAAATGGAATATACTACTCCATCTTGGCATATTTAGTAGCATTCTGTGACACATCCTTAATAGTGTCCAAAAAGAGCAAAATACACTAAATCTGTGAGCTGATTTTTACAAGTCTTCCCTAGTACACAAAGGACATCAGGTCTGTTCTGGCTTAAGAATGAAACAGGCTCTCTAACCAAAGTGCTTTATACTTGTTGATATTTCTTTGATGCGCAGCGTACAAACCTTCCATGGGTAGGAGCATTCATGTGGAGGTCCTCCTGTGTTTACATCACAATCTTCTTTTCACCTCTTACCTTAATGGCAGCAGGTTTTTATGCAGATCTGAGGGTTCAAAACTCTGAATCTGCCACAGTATTCTCGATGACAGCAGTTTATTCAAATGGCGACAGCTACTTCCTTATTGGGAAGCAAAACTGAAAGGCAGAAGATTGCTCGGTATAACTGGAATGTCTTTTCTATTGCGGGTCATTTTGACAGAAACAGGATAGCAAGGGTTCATGCCACATCTTTTCTAGCAGACCTGAGAGGGTGGTAATTTCCAGGTTGAGGTGGGAGACGAGTATTCCGTTGAGGTGGGTGAAAAGGCAGTAACCTCTTTCTCTGATATTTATCCTCACAAGGCATGTTGTCTACAATATGAGAAGCCAAAAACTTTCTCCCTTATCACTCTTCAGTTGATCTGCATGGCCTATCTGAATACACACTGGCATGGAAAACAGAGATCAAAGAAATGTCATGCTAGCTCAGTCCAGTGGTCTATCCAGCTGTCCTGTTTCCAGAAATAGCAGTGGGATATGCTATGTAGGAGCAATACTAAGAATGTAATGCATTTTCCAGTCTACTCCCTGCACTATACAACTGCTGTATTAGCAATATTGGATCCCTCGATTATGATAGTATCCATCTAAAATCGTAGCATTGTAGAATCATAGGATGGTTTGGGTTGAAGGGCACCTTACAGACCATCCAGTTCTAACCCCCCTGACATTGGCAGGGACACCTTCCACTAAATCAGGTTACTCAAAGCCCCATCCAACCTGGCCTTGAATGCTTCAGGGAGGGGGCATCCACAACTTCTCTGGGCAACATTTTCCAGTGCCTCACCAATAGAATTCTAATAAAGAATCCTTCCAAAAATCTTATCTTGCTAGCTCAGTCAAGCATGATTTTATTATATATAAGTAAAATACAATCTGACAATGAAAACTGGATGGGTGATCAATTAGAGATTGGGAAGAAGAAAGTGGCACATCCAAATTTTTGTTGAGAAGAGCGAAAGGTCATTAAATAGTAGGAGGGAAGTCATACAGTCAAGGGAGACAGGAGCTGACCTACAGTAGAGTCTCCTGTTTTGGGCCATGGTCCTGATGAAGCCTAACTGAAGACGAAACAAGGACTTACAATCCCAGCTGCCACAGGCACAGCAGGACTGAAGAGTCTGGTTTGCATAAGCTATAGCATAGTGATTGCATGGCAGACAGCGTAGTTTTTGTGGCCTCCAAGTTTCTCCTGAAATAGGAAAAGAATGCAAACCGGGTATGGTGGTGGAGGTGGCTCTCTGCTTTGGCTCTGGAGAAAGGCCAAGCCTTGCAGACGTTTCAAGTCAGTCTAAATGCCATCAGATAGAGCTGTCAAGCTTTTGTGGGTTGGGAGCCATGGTTTGGGAGATTGTCTATGATGTTGTACACAAGCTAAGTTAGCAAAATTGAATGGTTGCATAATGTTCATGTGTGGTCACAGGACACCTCTCCAATGTCATGACAGCACTACAACAGAAGAATTGGTGGTGAGGAGGTGCCCATGAAAGTCACTCAGCACTATTTACCTGGTCACAGTAGTTACCCAGCTGTAATGAGAGCTGCAAGTATGAAAATGATCACTCTTACACAATAAAAGCATCAGGGCAGGGTTAATTCTGAGGCTAAACACAGGTATTTACACCCATGTGCTCAATCCACAGGTAGACTAAATGTCTACTTTTCCCATTACCATTATTACAGATCTAGGGTTTGGTTTATTTGCACAGACATGACTATCATTTGAGTTGCTGTGGAGTATTTTCTCTGTGTCCTACTTACCGACCCTTATTGATACTTTGGGGCATATTAAATGACACTAGATGCCTATATTTAGATAATAAACTGAGCTCAGAATGATAACTTTCCTTTTGTAGAATCATTGAATCATTTAGGTTTGAAAAGACCTCTGAGATCATCAAGTCCAACCGTCAAACCAACACCACCACACCTGCTAAGCCATGTCGCAAAGTGCCATATCTACACGTTTTTTGAATACCTTCAGGGATGTTGACTCCACCACTTCCCTCGGCAGCTTATTCCCATGCCTCACCACCCTTTCAGTAAAGAAATTTTTCCTAATATCTAACCTAAACCTCCCCTGATGCAATTTCAGGCCATTGCCTCTTGTCCTGTTGCTCGTTACCTGGGAGAAGAGACCAACACCCACCCCACTACAACCTCCTTTCAGGTAGTTGTAGAGGGCAATAAGGTGTCCTCTCAACCTCCTCTTCTCCAGACTAAACAATCCCAATTCCCTCAGCCATTCTTCATAAGACTTGTTCTCTAGACCCTTCACCAGCTTCATTGCCCTTCTCTGGACACGCTCCAGCATCTCAGTGTCTTTCTTGTAGTGAGGGGCCCTAAACTAAACACAGCACTCAATCCCCTCATCCACATCATTGATAAAGACCGACCCCAAAACTGAGCCCTGGGGAACACCACTTGTGACTGGCCACCCGCTGTGTTTAACTCCGTTCACCACAACTCCAGCCAAACCCAGCGAAGAGTACACCTTTCTAAGCCATGAGCCACTGCCTTCTCTAGGAGAATGCTGTGGGATACAGTGTCTTCCTCCCCCCAAAAATGAAAGAAAACCAGAACAAACTCTTGACCAATATATTCCACCTTTTGTAGGGTGAAGATTGCATGTTGACATTTTTCACCTATTTTTAATGTCAAATTCAGGCAAATTCAGTCTCCTGAAAGCTGGGAAAATGTGAGTTTAGTAGCTGCTCACACAATCTTAAGTGAGTGATACCTTGACAGTGTAGATGTTCTCATTCTGCCGAAGATCTACACGCACAGGAGCTGTAATCATATGTGTGTCTGTGTGTGCATGCATGCGCATGTGCTATTACTGAAGTTCTGGAGCTGAAACTCCCCTATTCTTAGTTTCTCATCAGTGTTTGACCTCTAATTTTTGTTTCTAAAGGATGTTCCAGACTCTAGCTTCTGTTCAAGCAAACTTAAAAATATCATCTACCCAGAAGTGCCAGTCTTCTTTCTGTAAACAATAATTTAATTACACTATTTCTTGAGCTTGTCATAGCATGCCATTCTGCAAACCCCCTCATGTTATTGTCCTGATATAAATACATCCTCAGATCTTTTGCTCAAATCTGGTTGTTGGCAATCACAGCAGGAGATGCAAAATAATGAATCTGATCACATGGTAAGGTAGAGAGGCTATCCTAGCTTATAGTGACACCTTCTAAGTACAATGCTTCCATTAACCTCCTAATGACATCCTCAAATGAATGTTTTTAAGCCGGACCATAATTATAACAGTAACATGCCTGTGCTTTCTGGAAACAGATAAGTTCACAATATTCAGTTAACTTCCTTCCCCTATGACACAAGTTATGGTGCTGTTTTCTGCCCGTGGGCTCCCAAGACCTGCAAACAGAAGAGTTAACACTCAGATAGGGCTCATCAGAGTCAGTGCCTTATTTGGTGGAAAGTTTAAGCTAGTTAATTGATCTTGGCTTTGGAGAGAAACAGGTGCCTCTGCAGGAAGAGTCAGCGGATCTTAGATATTCCTCACAGGGTGAAATGAATTGCTGTATTGCAGCAATTTTAATTTGGAAGCTTCAGATTAATTCAAACTCACAACAGCCCCCTGGTGTGCAGCCAGGCAGTGATTTCTTTGAAAATAGAAATAAAGGAAGAAGAAAGTTAAGCTGCTTGTCTTGGGCATCTAGTGAATCAGTGGCAGCTGGCAACTGATTTGACAAGACCTGACTCCACACTGCAGTGATATGAGCTCTCTGCATCCTAAATCCTGCCCCTTCAGAAAGACGGAGCTGGCAGGCAACTGAATGGGTATCTGCAGAGAGACAAGGCTCCCCACTTTGGCAGTAGAGACCCACTGAGCCCTCTCTGAGTGGTTACTGGGGATCTGGGTGGGGAGGGTGGGCAAAGTCTTTGGCAGTGCAGCTGCAAACGGTGCTGGAAATGCATGAAAGGAGGCTGATTCTCCATTACACGAAGGGCTTTTCAGCTGCTCTGACAGAATGAAAGATCGTTAACATAGAGTGGAATGGTCCTGCCTAATGTCCCCTGGCATGAGTGCCCAGCAACAGGACAAGGCGCAGTGGGCACAAACTGAAGCATAGGAAGTTCTGTCTAAACATGAGGAAGAACTTCTTCCCTCTGAGGGTGACGGAGCACTGGAACAGGCTGCCCAGGGAGGTTGTGGATTCTCCTTCTTTGGAGATATTCAAGACCCGCCTGGACAAGTTCCTGTGCAGCCTACTGTAGGTGACCCTGCTTCGGCAGGAGGGTTGGACTAGATGACCCAGAGAGGTCCCTTCCAACCCCTGCCATTCTGTGATTCTGTGATTCTATGAGCCACCACAATGTCAGAGGTGTGGCTGCAATACACCCACCGGCAACTGCTCTCCAATTCCGAATTTAGGCTCTGCCTAACATGGATATAGAGGATATAGAAAACAGCCAAAGGTGTTGATCACTCTGTACACCTACTGAGAATCTGCTCCAGAAAATACAATATTATTTTATTGCTTACTTTTCAATTGCTGCAGGAAAATGAGCATATGCAGCCCCTGGGAGCTGTGAAACCTGCATGGCTGGGGGGAATCCCTGTAAAGAAATGAGCTGATTGCTGGGTAGAGCCGAGTGCTTGCTGCACAGCAGGGCAAGGACAAAGGGAGGAAAATCCCACTTTGAGGTTGTCCCAAAGAAATAATCGTGGAACTATTCTTTTGGATGCTCAGTCGAAGGACGATTTATTCTGGATAATGTAGTCTGAACCCCTTGTAGATCTCAGTCCTTGGAGAAGCAAGTCTTCTGACAAATTGTAACAGTATAACATAATATTCAGAATTTTTCTTAAGTCCCAGCTCCCTGAGTTACACAATTACACAAGAATCTCTGGTTTTTGAAAAGTAAATTAAAAAAAAAAAATCTGTTTTTTGTGATCGCTACACAGAAATGTCTGAGAGTATCAGACACAAAAGCTCCAACTTCAGAAAGCTGGTAACTTTCTTTTATTTTAACTGTCAGAATGTTTGATTTTTGTTTTGGGGACCATACTCCTCACCTCATTAACACCAGTGGGGTAGTGGACAAATAAAGGCAGGAATCTAACAACATGGTACTTGTTTGCACTGCAGTGTCCATGAAAAACCATCTCCTCTTACATATCGGTATTGCTCAGAAGAAACACTAAACAGCAGGAATAAAGCAGATCTCCACACTGTATCCTAGAAACGAAAGACCTGTCTCTGGGCCATAAAATGTGCTCACCTAAACAAAAGAACAAATCCAAAGGCAACTCTGTGAAAGAGAGCACTGAAGCATGCCTGCAAGCCTGGAGCAGCTCCATGCTTGGTGTTTTGCTTATGAGAATGATGCACTCCAAAAGTCGTGGCTTGTGTCACGGCTAAGTAACTCACAACCACTGTACAAGGCATAAAACTTGCCCTGGGAGCACTGAGGACCCTAACAGGCTGCAAATCAGGCAGAAACTGGAATAGATACCCACCATACATGAGTAAATGGAGGAATGCAATTGTACTTGTTGTCTCTGCAATCACCATTCTCACACGCTCCCAATACCTTCTCCCTTGCAGAGCAGCCCACTCCTGTGGCTCCTGTGGCTCCTGGGCTCCTCCTCATCTTCCTACCACTCCTTCGCAGTATGTAACTCCACTTGCTAAGAGTCCCCGAGATGTAACCACTAAAAACTCACCTCCAAGACTAAAAGCTTGCTGGAGACTGTTGTAGATTAACTATGGTTATAATTGTCCATGAATTTTGTCACGGTACCCTTCATTCTAAGAATGTACGTTCGATTATAACAAGAAGTAGCAGCAAAGTTCACTGGGGTGAGAACAAGACTAACTGACACCAGAATGGTCCCAGATAAGATGTCCTCCTGGTGTACTTCTGTAAGGAGTGTGCTTTTGGTATGCTCCAAATCCAACAGCTTTTAGAACCTATACTCCTAAAGGTGGCCAGCCTTTAACCCACTGCTAATGGTAAGGGCTCAAAGTCAATATGAAATGCTTCTGCCATCTCCTTGTTAAGCCAAAATTTGCACCGAAAGAGTCTGTGGGGTTTTTTTTTAGGGGGGTGAGGTGTCTTGCTGTTGTGAAGGGAAGGTTGGTCCTTTCAACCCAGCTGTGCAAAGAGGGTGAGACCTTTTCTCAAGAGCCGGTGCTGTTAAATCACAATGCCTTAGACAATGCCCTCGGACATTTGTGGCCTGATCCAAGAAGTGCGGGACAGTTTTGCATGCACAGGTGTATAAAGATTCCCCTGACAAACCTGCGTGCTTTAATTACACAATGCTAAAGTGTCTGAATTACAGGCAATTTTATTCTGCCTCCTTGTACATTTATCTGATGGAGAATTCTTCACTTCCAGACCTGGCATAGTCATGCAGTTTCACTGTGTTTTGTAAACAAGCTCTCACTTGTTTGTAAAGCTCTTAAAAAATTCAGCCTAAATGTTTTTGCTAAGTTATTTATGGCTGTGCCAGATACAGCTGTATGAAATGTGGCTTCTGATGCCACCTGTGCCCTTTGAAATGTGTGTCTATAAATCATTCTGACGTCAACTACATTGAAAGATCCTACATAAGCAAAGATGTTGTTGAAAGGTGTTTCAAAGTCTTAATGTTCAAGTTCAAACTCATTAATGGACGTCTGTCTATTTACTCCAGCAATGAACTTGGACTTTTTTTTTTAACGATTCTAGAATTTGGCAGAAAAAAAATGAAAGAGGTTCAAAAGTTTAGTTCCACTGTCTACAGCTCAGGTACTACTTTATTCCTTTGATCTAAAATCATATTAACGCTGAACAGATTTCCTCTGAAGTTTACCTTCCCTGTATATTTGCACATAATGACCTTCCAAAGCTCCTCATTCTTTTTCTTGCTTTAACTTCTTCTTTCCCAGAAGCTTCCAATATTTTTGCTTTGTGAAGGTCCAATTTTATTTTCAGAGGTATAGCTATCATGCAGGGATTTAGTACATCAATTTATTATTTCTAATTCTTTTTCATACTTTTCACTTCTTACAAGCAGCCCTCAGGGTCTGTAGACCCAGGTTGCAAACTACTGTTCTGCGTTCAAAATAAAGCAAATTTGTTTGCTGGCCAGGCTGCTGAGAAAGGCTGAGGGAGGGAAAGAGAGAGGGAAGGAGAAAGGGAAGTCAGGTAGGGGTGGGTGGGCAGGAAAAGGAAAAGGAAAAGGAAAAGGAAAAGGAAAAGGAAAAGGAAAAGGAAAAGGAAAAGGAAAAGGAAAAGGAAAAGGAAAAGGGAGGGAGGGAAGGAAGGAAGGAAGGAAGGAAGGAAGGAAGGAAGGAAGGAAGGAAGGAAGGAAGACACTGAGGCTGAAGAAGTCCCAGCCTAATATATTTTACAAGGTAGTGGAACAATATACTGCCAAAAAATGTCCTTTTAATTAGAACTTTCATGAGTAAACCTGAAGGAATTTTACAGTGATTTAAATTCATAGCATTTCTAAGGTTCATTTACTTCATTTGAGGTAAACATTGGAATTCATAGGCTGTCTTTCATTGTGGATAAATACTGATTGTGCCTTCTAACCCCCTAACCCCACTTCTACAAGTTTGGGTCTGCTTTGAACCAATTAAGAACTATCTTTACTCAAAAAAAAAAACAACAAACAAACAACAAACAAACAAAAAGGACAAAATCAAAAGAGGAGAAGAATAAGCCAGCAGCACAGGTTTCTGCAAGGTAGACATCTTTCCTTGCATAAAATTCACCTTCGCAACAGTGAGGAAAGGCAGGAGAGACATAGGTATATCGAAACAGTTTTGCTTATGGTGGGCCTCACTACAGTTCAAGGAAAGAAACCAACAGCCATTGACACCAGTATGTTGCACGGCATTAGATTTGCACACAGGTGCCAGCACATGGACCCTCACTGTGTCATCCATGAGGAACCATGTCTCAATGAACAGTCCCTGACTAGTCTTGGGCCTCCAGCACAGCTCACAGGACTCAGAAAAGAATCTAACAATGTGTTAAAAAAGAGGGAGCAGACTGTGAAGTTACCAAGAATTCTCTAGCACACTTGTTACCCCATATAACAGTGATAAATACTTTCTAATCATGCTAGGTGATTAGGATTTGTTTCAAATGCAAAATCACTCCTGCTATATATATTTCAGCAGCAGTGGAGTGGTGCTGTTTGTTTTCCTAGGAGATGATTGTCTCATTTCATTGACCATTATAATAAAATTATTTGGGAAACACCCCTGGCTTTAAAACCCTGTTATTTAAATTACCCACCCTGGATGGCTTGGCTGGGCAGCTAATGCTGTAAGTGACGACTAGCGCTATGTAGTGACTTATGAGAAACACTCCAAGAATTAGCTTGTACAATGTTAAGATGCTACCCACTCATTTTTCTGTCCAGGTCAAAGGGCTGTACTGTTTAAACATCTATAAGGAATTCCCTTATACAACACATCATGAAGGACAACAACAGCAATGCTACACAGTTACATGGAACAGGATGCAAGAATGACATCCCCAGTTGGAAATAAAGGTTGAGGCTGGATTGGCAGAGTTTAAGCAAGAGGAACATCTGAAAATAACTATGTTTCATTGCTTGTAGCGGTATATATATTGGTATACCAGGAACACAAGATGGATGAGAACAGCTGGGCCTCTACTCAGTCTTTGCAATTGCAGGTAACTATGGAGACATTTCATCTAGCAGTACCCACAAAACCTCCCCTCCACAAGTCATCTTTACACACTGTAACAATGTAAAAGTTCAAAAGATCAAAAGTCACGAGAACTACACAATATAGCAGAAGAGAATAGGAGGGGTCAAGGACTTCAATCACAAAAACATTCAGGAGAAAACACCCTATTTTTGCTGGGTAGTGGATTATACCCCAAACTACTGAAGTAACAAAAGAGAAAAAAAACACAGCTTTCGATCATCCAAAATGCAGTAAATTTTCTCCAAACCATATATCTGATAATTTCACCCAGGTTGCATGAATGACACTCTGGAACAAGACAACTAGCACTTGTAGGAACACTGGTGTGTTCTGGCCATCAACCCGTCTCCTGTCATAGACAATTTCTGCTGTATCACAAAAAGGTGACAATCACTTTTCTTCTATGAAACTAAGCGATGTGCCAGGTTTGGGAGGCCAAGGATAGAGGATATTCTTACTACCTGTCACAGGCAACCAGCCAGTGTACGGCTTTGGAACAAAATAAATGTCATAAATAAAATAAAAGCTAATGAAGACTCACCTGACTGAGGACTGTACATAGGACTGGGCTGGATGCAGCTACACTGTATGCATATCTGGATAATAGAGATGGCAGGACCTTCACCAGTACAAGATTCAGAATGTGTCCCCTACCCTGAGCAATGTGAAGGGCAAAAGAAGAAGGGCAGGTAAATCCCCCTCGGGAAATTCACCCAAGTTCCCTGCAAGTTTTCAGTAAAGACCAAAACTAGCAAGAGCGCAGGATAACCCCAATTCTTATTTCCTTATGAAATAATACAGACGTGTTTTCACAAACAGATCTGCTTAGTTACAGTTATTCTGCTTCGGCCTTGGTATGAAGGCTGTTCACTACTCCAAAACTTTTGTATTCAAGTAGGCAAAATAGATTTTTAAAACCTCTTCAGCTGAAGTGTTTTGCTGTACCGAGAGACAGAGAGCAAGGATACTGCCATCCATCAGAACACCAGAGGATATTGAGCAATTTTCACTATTAACAATCTGTGTTCTCTCCTGCAGAAGCTCGTGCACTCAGAAGTGGAAAAAAGCCAATGATTCTGACCTCCCCACAATTGAAAAATGAACTCCAAAAGCCTGGGAAAAAGAGAGTCAGCCGTTCTCAGAGTTAAACACAAGGCAGTCAAGTTCAATAAGGTTCTGTGAAGAGAAACAGATTCACAAAGATATTTGAAGCTTCTACATTTCAAAACATGCTTCACCACTAAAAACCCCAGCAATGGGTAGAGAAAAATACTCCAGTACCAGGGACATGAAGAAAACTCACAGCCATACAGCAGAAGAGAGAATGGGGTGAGGATTACTTCTTTAGGAAAGGTAGTTTTGTGATTATAGAATAATCAGTAATTCTGCTGCTATAGGTTCATCTGTTGGTTTTACCAGAGATACTGTGTGCACCTTTTGGCAGGTTACATGGCCTGCTATTGAAGGACTTAACTTACCTGCTTTCCACCAGGCATACGCATTAATTTAAGTATGTGCCTGAGTTAACTTCAAGGATATGCTTAGTATTGTACAAGAATTTAAGATCTCTGTTAATTAGGGATAGTCTGAGACACATAATGAAGTGCTTTGCTGACTCATCCTTAACATGCACAGATCACCTTGCTGGAAAAAAACTTTAATAAAATTTTCCTCATTAGGAAAAGGCACATTTGATGTTTAAGGATTTGAGGTACTGCAGTACTGGGGCATACTACTAAGCTGGCCTTATTTTGTTAGGTTGCCTCTAAAATGACTAGTTTTGCTAGGCTCTTCTACCAGTGAATGAAGAGAGAGAAGTGCCTTCTGAGGAATATTCTGCCCATCTATTGAGAACCCTGCCCACTTTTTGCCCATTCTCGCTAACTCTAGAGGTGCCCGGATCTCTCCCCTGACTAATACAAGGATCGTAAAGCAGTTCTTGCCATAGACACCTTATATGCTGTAATTGAGACAGAGGCTGAACAGGCAAGGAGATAAAAAAAAATTATTCACTAGCTCACATTTTGTCAGATATGAGCTGCTTGTAATTAGCAGACTTTCTTGTGCTTCTTTTGTTGAACTACTCTGGTGTAATCAACAGTCAGTTTAAATTCCTTATTTCTCAGTGGCGCTTGATTACTCCCTAATTTCCCTCCTCTCCCGCCCCCTCAAATCACTCCCTTTCTTCAGTCTTTACATACATATGTATATTTTTACAGCTTTCTCCTTATTTATCCATAATTTCACAACTAAGTAAGACAGGAACTCTTGTTCAGACCACTTTCTGTAATAAGCCTATACTTTCCAAAGCAACCCCAATGTAAGTAGTTTACTCCAAAGACCTAACCTCCCTAAAACAACGTAGCAAAGAATGCATCTGTAGGATGAGCATGGAATCTGATACAGATATACACATGGTATCTCTCTTCAGAGACACATGTGCCTGGGATGGGGAGACAAAACTGGGGACAGAAAACTTTCACTTGAGAAAAACCTCTATAGGGTCTATGTCGAATATTTCAGAAGAAATGAAGTTGGCAGAAAGGAAAACGCTCTCCTGTAAGCCATGAACAAAGGAACTTCTTCTTCTGTCACGTCTGGTGTTCCAGGTTCCAACAGAAGGAGCATTTCTACATTAGGTGCACCTGGTACATATCCAGCAATACAATATGTCCCAAAGATATGTCCCTTTGAAGTTGCCTTTTGGAGTACTTGATTATAAACTTCTCCTACCATAGCAATGGCTAAAAAAGCTGTTACTGGTTAATAATCCTGTAAATTAAGGCTACTGCTGTGCTTCTTGAATATCAACAATAATCAATGTTATTTGTGGTGGTCACAGCATATAATCCACTGGCCTAGTACCCAGATCTGCCTTTTCTTTTCTTGCCTGCATAACACTAAAGGAGGATTTATTTTGCTGAAGATCTGGGGAACATGTTGACAGAGAGAATGACAGCAAAAGGTATCTGCACATCACAAGGGATGTCCAACACCAGGGATATACCAGTACTGAACTGTTTCACAGGCAGTGACCATCTCCATCATCAGAAGATTGTAAGGACTAGCCAAACAACATGTCAAAAATAGTTTCTGTGATACTAAGATTTCCTTCAGGCAAAAGACTGCCAAGGTAACCTCTCCAGGTCCCTTCTGGGCTGGTCTTATACCTTTGGAGACAGGAAGCTGCAGGCTAGAGCTATGAGAGTCAGCTCTTTTCAGAAGCCTAAAAAAACTTACAAAAGTAGCTGCAATGCATTCAGGAAAGGAAATATTTTGAAACTGAAATAGACAATGCCTAGATGCAAAGAGCCTATACATATCTGACAAATTCTCCTGTAGTAATTTTGTGACACCTCATTTCACTTCCTTTCACATAGGTTCTAGATCTTACTCTCCATGCACTTAAAGTGAATCAACATCTGTAGCAATCACAGGGAAAAGAAAAACTGCAAATTTGTGGCTGGCAGTACAGAGGGAGCATCTGTGCTTTTTAACATCTTCTCAGCTATCATCAGAGATCATGATAATTCACCTGGGAAATTAAGGCCATGCTGAAAACTTGGAGTGTGGAGGTGCACCCAGCAGGACACCAACCACATTACGAGATGGAAGAGAGAATGTTCTGTAAAATAAGACTTCCTAGAAAGGGACTATAAAGAACTGACATGATAAAGAATGATTTGGCCATATGAAATATTTCTTCTGGAATAAAATTTGATATCCGAATAATCCCTTAGAAAATATCACTGTACTCCATAAGAAAAAAAAAATACAGATACACTCCTCTGTGTATCACAGCTCCTCAAACATCTGAATAGTTCATATTCAGTAATGGTTTTTGACTCCTCTACTAAGGTAGGTAATAAGGTATTAGCCTTATTTCACTGAGGAGGAACAAAACCTTAAAGTTGATGAAGTGATCTACTTGAGAGTGCACAGAACTGTTGCACGATAGGCTCATTTGATCGATATCCTGCAAAAGAACTGGCAACAGCAGAACTGAGAATTAATCCCAGATCTCTTGAATCCAATTTACCAGATTAAAGTTTATCAAAACTGTTACTGGGACTTCAGGCCTAAGAGATGTGTATGTATTCTGCACATTTCATTTGTCCCTGTATAAGGCAGATGCAAGTACATCTATATAAGGCTATGCCTTGGCAATAGAAAAAAAGAGTACTGTCGTCAGTGGTGGAACATAGGAGATCACTCTGGTCCTGCTCTAAATTCTTTGCAGGAAACACTGTTAATCACTAAAGGAATATTAGCTACCATCTGTGGCATAGAAGACTCTTTACTTAAGGGAAAGCTACTTTGGGTATAACTAGAAAATATAGGTAAAAGCATTAGAGTAACAGAATCTGCCATAACCACCAGGAAAACTCAGACAGAGCAATCCTTCCTGCTTGTGTGATACCTGTCTTTGGACTCAGGCTTCTGACAGCTACTTTCAGAGGAAGAAGTCACAATCTTCATGCTGAGGAGTTAAATTCCCAGGGAAAATCCTTCCTTGTGGTCCTGGGAGTCTTCTGCTGCCATCTGGCTCCAATCCAAGCTTCCATCTGAGATGTTAGAGCTATGCAGACCTTTACCAGGGCACAGCAATGAGGTATCCTTCTTCACAGCAGCAAGGAGTAGCCACGTGTAACTACTTCTAACTACCCTTTCTAGTGGCCTCAAGTTGCAGCAGGGGAGGTTTAGACTGGAGATTAGGAAAAATTTCTTTACTGAAAGAGTGGTCAGGCAACAGAACGGGCTGCCCAGGGAATTGGTGGAGTCACCATCCCTGGAGGTGTTAAAAAAAATGTGTAGATGTGGCACTTCAGGACGTGGTTTAGCAGGCATGGTGGAGTTGGGTTGACAGTTGGACTTGATGATCTTAGAGGTCTTTTCCAGCTTTAAAGATTCTATCATTCTATGATTCTACTCAGGCTGGGGAGAATAATCCATCCCTAAATCCCACAGTTTAGAGCAGAAAACATAGATCATCTCCTAGCTTGGAACAAAAGCAGCCTTAGCAACTGCCTAGCAACACTACCGCAGAGAAAGGCAGGAACTGCTGATGATCCAGATGCTAACTTGCAGGGACAAGGCAGCACCAGGCAGAGCTCAGCAGCATCTAATGCACAAAATGAACCTCAGCCTTGTCTTTCTCTCAGCCCTAGAAAGGCAGGCAGTTTCTGTCAATAAAGCAGTAAGGATTCAAAATATGTTAAATCTAAAAATCTGTTTTTCTCAGTCTTCTGCTTCACGAGGTAGATAAACTCACCAGGTAGATGTATTACCAGTAATTCAAGGGCTAACAGTCACTCCCAAGACTAACAGGGTTTTTATCATCAGGATTTGGATTTTTTTTTTCCTCATTACCAAAATGACCGATGGGTTGTGGAACAATAACGGTCATATCAAATTCCTCCCTGGAACACTGCACAGTTGTAACTTCCACCCTTGCAGTTTATAGCTTCCACAGTCACTTTATTAATGCTGCTGCAAAGGAGAAATATTACTTGGGTAATATATTGGTGCCTATTAGTATTGCAGACTGAATGTTATGCATTATATTGCAATGTCTCTGATACCACAGCCAAAATAGTCACAGGATGAATAACACTATTAACTCTAGGGACTGTGAGAAATTTGTATTCAAATGCTGCTCCATGCTAAAAAAATGTCCTTGCTGTGGGCTTTGAGCTTACAAACCTAAAGTTAGCACTTTCCAGGTGGAAAGACGCTTATACAAAAAGCAGCTGAAAGCAGAAGTAACCTGAGAAATGGGAGAAAAGTGCCCACTTTGGATGTGCAGTTGTGAGGTCTTTTGGGGTAATAGCAATTATTTGCGGTAGTTTTGGAAAACTGAATGCAATTATAAACAAATCCATGAGGTAATGACTAATGATTCATCTTCTTGTACCTAATATCCGCTTTCATATTTTATTTTCAGAACCAAATTGGCAGGATGCTAATTTGACAGTGAGGTCATTTAAAATGTAGGTGGAGGACTACCTCTTCACTTAAATTTACTATCTGTTGAAATACTTTTCTGCCATTGCATAAGATCTCCACCATCTCTTCTTTCTCTATGTTTTTTCTTTTACATAATCAACATATTTTGAAAGAATATTATTTTACTTCTAAATTAGCTCAAACTAATATTTTTTTAAAGCACAGAGCAGTTGTCCTTCAAACAGTAAACTCCAGAAACAGTTGTTAAGAAATCAGTACTGTAACATGTATTTTAGAAATCTCTCCATGTGAGCAGCTGGGATTTTACATCATATCACTGTAAAGGACTCTATTGGTTACTTGTACAAGTGCCTTGATATCCATGTGGGTCATTATTTGGTGCAGGAGTCAAGTTTTGCAACTATTGCTGTGAAGCTTTTTTATGTATTGTGTGTTCATTTGCAGCCTAACTCTCCTCCAAAACCCTATAAAATGGCTTATCTAAATTGGCTGCTTGCTTTAATTGCTCAGTGTTACATACACAAGCAGTGAAAAATAGTCTGATCTGCTCCTACATCCCTGATACAATCCACTGTAATCCACAGGTATTTCGGATTTCCAATATTTTCCTCAGGAGATGTAGGATACGAGAGCCCACTGGTCTGAATGTAAGGCATGAGGTCCATCCAGGATACTTAGCCCAGTTCTCTGGGACCGGTGCTGTTTAACTTTTTCATCAATGACTTAGCAAGATCAAGTGCACCCTCAGAAAGTTTGCAGATTACACCAAGTTGAGTGGTGCAGCTGACGTGATAAGGATGGGATGCCATCCGAAGAGACCTGGGCAAGCTTGAGAAGTGGGCCTGTGTGAACCTCATGAGGTTCAACATGGCCAAGTGCAGGGTCCTGAACCTGGGTCGGTGCAACCTTCACTATCACTACAGGCTAGAGGAAGAAGGGACTGAGAGCAGCCCTGCCGAGAAGGACTTGGGGGTACTGGGAGAAGAAAAGCTGGACATGAGCCACCAGTGTGCACTCAAAGCCCAGAACTGTATCCTCGGCTGCATCAAGAGAAGCGTGGCCAGCAGGTTGAGGGAGGGGATTCTGCTCCTCTGCTCTGCCCTGGTGAGACCCACCTAGGAGTCCTGTGTCCAGCTCCGGAGATCTCAGCACAGGAAAGACATGGACCTGTCGGAGCGGGTCCAGAGGAGGGCCACAAAAATGATCTGAGGACTGCAACACCTCTCCTATGAGGAGTGGTTGAGAGAGTTGGGGCTGTTCAGCCTGGAGAAGAGAAGGCTGCGGGGAGACCTTATGGCAGCCTTTCCGTACTGAAACGTGGGCCTATAGGAAAGGTGGGGAAAATCTTTTTGGCAAGGCCTGTTGTGATAGGACAAGGAGTAATGGCTTTAAACTAAAGGAGGGTAGATTTAGACTGGATGTAAGGAAGACATTTTTTACAATGAGGGTTGTGAGGCACTGGAACAGGTTGCCCAGAGAGGTGATAGAGGCCCCATCCCTAGAAACTTTCAAGGCCAGGTTGGACCATACTCTGAGCAGCCTGGTCACTTCAGGGGGGTTGAGCTAGATGACCTCTAAAGGTCCCTTCACAGAATCACAGAATCACAGAATAGTAGGGGTTGGAAGGGACCTCTGTGGGTCATCTAGTCCAACCCCCCTGCCGAAGCAGGGTCACCTACAGCAGGCTGCATAGGACCTTGTCCAGGCGGGTCTTGAATATCTCCAGAGAAGGAGACTCCACAACCTCCCTGGGCAGCCTGTTCCAGTGCTCCGTCACCCTCAGAGGGAAGAAGTTCTTCCTCATGTTCAGACGGAACTTCCTGTGCCTCAGTTTGTGCCCATTGCCCCTTGTCCTGTCACTGGGCACCACTGAAAAGAGCTTGGCCCCATCCTCCTGACACCCACCCTTCAGATATTTATAAGTATTTATTAGGTCCCCTCTCAGCCTTCTCTTCTTCAGGCTGAACACGCCCAGTTCCCTCAACCTCTCCTCGTAGGAGGGATGCTCCAGTCCCCTCACCATCCTCGTAGCCCTCCGCTGGAGTCTCTCCAGTAGCTCCTCATCTTTCTTGAACTGGGGAGACCAGAACTGGACACAGTACTCCAGATGAGGCCTCACCAGGGCAGTGTAGAGGGGAAGGAGAACCTCCCTCGTCCTGCTGGCCACACTCTTCTTGATGCACACCAGGATCCCATTAGCTTTCTTGGCAGCCAGGGCACACTGCTGGCTCATGGTTAACCTCCATGGTTAACTTCCAACCCGAAGTACTTTGATTCTATGATTCTCACAGCAACATGTAACCATAAAACAGAAGTGAATCCCAAGAAAGCTGCCCTCCATGTCGTCCTGAAATATAACTCCCACAGCCTGCAGATGACTGGCTTTTGGATGACAGTGTCCAAATCTTACTTCGTTTACCAGTTTAATGCAGATCTTTCCAGTTTTCAATTGCTGTATTGATTATTTCTTCCACATCACATGCAGAAGAATGAGTATGGCACAAATGACCCTTCACTGTACATCCAGGTACTGGGATGAACCTGTCAAACATTTTCTTTTTAATCTGTCAACAGCTGAAAGTGTTGTAACCTATTTAATGCTGTTGAATGCAACATGTTTCAGAATGTTTTTTCCTGTTTTACAGAAGACAAAGAATATAATACTGACATTTACAATTTTTAGATCACCCCCCTCCTCTCTCACCTCTCTCACATTTGAACCTGAAGTACTTTTCACCTCCCTAAAGCTGCAGAGATGCTGACCATCATCACTGATGATCCCTCTCTCTACTGCCTTCTCTAGGTATCCCACTCTGGTAGAAAGAAGGGGCAGTATCCAGCTGCTCATACATTCCTTGACTGATTGTGCCTTGAGTAGAGCAAAGCAATGAAAAATTAAATGATTTCTGGGAGCAAAATTTGGGATTTCTACAATTGCCAAGTTTTCCTTAAAAAAATCACTCATTTAAAGTATGATTAATACAGATATTTGGTATAAAATCAATTCTTGGATTGCTTTTCCTGAATAACAAAAATACCACATAGCTTCTATTGGAGACTTTTTGGGAAGCAGTGATGAGGATTAATAAAGCCTGTACAGTGTTCTGGGTGTGAACAGGGCTGTGGATCCCACTATGTATGAGGAGGAAGTTAGGGTGTTTATCTGCAAGTCACAAGTGTAGATGCTGCAATCTCAGTCTTTCATTAACTGCTAAACTAAGTTGTTACTTTAGAATCACAGTTAGTTCCATGATGGTATCTCCCTTTAACATCTTGATCAGAAGTTTTAATAATTCTTTACACTATTTAAGGACTCTGCTGTCTGCACTGCTGTCTTTTTTCACCCCTTCTTATAGGAAGAAGGAGGTGAGTTATAGCACAACTGAAGACCTCCAGATCTGACTTTTCTGTTGGCTGCAGCATAAAATCAGTCTTAAATCAAGGAAATTACTAAAATAGCTGAAAAGAAAAAAACCTGACTAACACAATCACCTGCAGCATTCATTGCAGAGAAGCAAGAACAGGACTACGACAGTCCCACATATTTGTGGGGACGAAGGGGGCTGCCCACACCGTTTCACTTGGGAAATCAGAGTCTGTAGCTGTTGGATAAGCACAAGCTGAAAGAAAAGAGGAGGAAGACCAGAGTGCTTGTTTACTGCCTTACTCCGGTGGGGCAGGGATTCAGGGAGAAAAAGTAATAAATCTCTGTGTAGGTCAGACTCCCAGTCCTGCTCCTGGCTTGTGCCAGCAAAATCCAGTGCAAATCCAGATAGGATTTAACTATAAAGCTGTGCCTTACAGAAGTATATCTGTCTTCTTGTTACCAGTGAAAATAAACAGCAGGGCAAGTGAATGAAAATCCGAAGAAAACAATAGATAGAACATGAAAAATACTGAATAAAAGTCAGAAAATGTCCTGAAATAGGGTCTGCTGGGCGGTAAAGCAGACTCACATTCAACTGGTACATTTAGAACAGGTAAAGTTAATCTAGACCAGATAAAATGTGGTAAGGAATAAATCTGCAAAGAGCATAGAAATGACTAAATGATACACCATTTTGACTTCAGCAAGCTTTTGATTTATGTCACTATGAACTGGCATAGTCATCACACATACTGATTTCAGATCTTGCTACTTGAAGAACTGTAGAGGCCACAAACGTTATCACAGGCTTCTCTGTGCATCATGGAAAACAAATCTCTTTTTTTAAGCCATATGACGTTGATACTTTTCTCTTAGAAACTTTACATTTTGATAAGTTGCTCTTATTAAAAGTAAAATAAATGCCCCTCTTCAAAAACGAAAACTTTTGTTTCCAGTGCCTTTTTAATATGAGTACATTTTTCCAGACACAGAAACTTACATGCTGACATATGAGTTTTACAGGTGAAACCAGAATATTTCTGTCCTTCATTCTAACTCCAGAATACACAACAGAATATGGTATATCATTATAATATTAATTCTCCCATGATGACATCTGTATGTGTCCCTTGACAACATATTCTTTAATTTCAATAAACTGTAATTTCTAATTATAATAACTGTAATTTTCAAATATTGGCCTATTTAGAAACTCATATGGCAACATTCAGGGATAAGGTTGGATTCATAATGACGTGAACTACAAAAAAAAAAAATCGTCCTTAATAGAAAATCTGTTGGTTGCTTTGGAAATTAAATATCTGCATGCAGGCTCAAAAGACCAGGCCTGACACTTTGTTCTACCAGCTACCTCACAGTGTATGAAGAGGTATATTAAATCAACCAACCAGGCATACCTAACTCAATCGCCATATCTTTGGCTTTGTAGTGGTGAGACTATGAAGCTGGGAAACATTTCAATCATACAGTTTTAGCTCCCCACGTTTACATGCACTTAGATGATTTCTGCTAACTATAGATGTTTCCATAACTACTTAATTCCCATCTGCTTCACTTTGAAAACAGAAGTACCTGGATCCCCTCAAAAAATTTCGTGTACGTCCCTGTTGGTAACAGTTTGAAGAGTTATGGAAATTTGCAAAAGCACATACTATTGATTTTGGCCATAAAATTTACTTTTAATAAATTCCAGAAGTTAGGTCCAGTACAAAAATAACAGCATAGGTCAGCAACAGCTGGAGACTCAATTCTTCTTGTTAGTGACAAAAGAGCATCCCTTAAGGACCAGCATTCCATGTCTCCATGTCCTTTTTAACAATGAACCTCCATAAACCTCTGAATGCAGGTTTCCCAAGGCCCTGGGATAAATTAGTTCCCTTCGCCTTAATCCAAAAGATAAATAATAAGAGTCCCATTTGTTTCAGGGAGTTTGAATCTGACCCTATGTCCATTTAAATATTGGCTTTTCTGCAGAACACTTCAACCACCCTGACATTCTGAGCCAACCGCAGGCCTAGGTGGTGGCAAGGCATGGTGCCAATACAAAGTGGTTGTCCCGATTTTCTGGGGTGATAAAGTACAGGAAAATATTGTTCCTGCTGTGAATGCTAGAAAGGATTTTCCTGCATTCTGCTTGCTGGGCTGTGAAGTGTAGGAACCATGGTTTTATGTTTTTGGTCTTTCACCTTCGGTTGGATCACTCTCATTTGGTTTGTCCCCACTGCAAGACTGAGTCAGAAATGAAGTCATGTCAGGCTTTATTGCAGGCTCAGGCCATGTATTGCCATGGATAATGTTCACCTGTTTGGAAATCTGAAGCAATCTCTAAAGACTGGCACTAAATTGAGGATTATGTTTTATTCCCTGAACCTCTGCGATTGGTAGCAAATAGCCAGTCAAAACTAGGCATCCTGCAGCAATAAAGCACAATGTCACTGAGGGAAATAACGTCCTACTCAGTAGAACAAAGGGGTGAGAAGTCTTTTTACTTCACCCATAGTTGCAACAACAATCTCACTGATCGTTTGTCTGGCCCATGCTGTCATTCTGCTTTGACGCTTCAAAACTAGACTCACTCCATCAGTAGTTAGCCTGCTGCTCGATGCTGTAATTAGCAAATATGACGCATATTTTCTTTTGAACCCCAACCCCTCTTCCAGCTGTACAGTAGAAAGTACAGTGCAGCCTGGCTCTGGCGTCAGACTGTGCAGCACGGCACCTTCTCAGCTCCCTCCTTGCTGAAAGACCTCCGCATCTTTGCTAGCCCTCTCGCTCCGCTTGCTAAGCAAATCTTTCACACAACCACATATTTCACCTTCAGTGCTCTGACCTCATGCTGTTTTTCTTCTCCTTTGTGTAGCATTTAGTTGATCAATACTTTCACTCTTTTCTGTCTGCTTTGGAGATTACCCAAAAGCATCATGTAAGTTTGGCTTTTCTGAATGTTTGTTTTGCCTGACCTGCTTTTGGTAATTGTATTGGCTACCTTTAATCACTTCATCTTACCCAATTTAGTAGCAACACTGAGAGCCAGTAGTAGTTAGTCTTTTCTGGTGCTCCTGTTTCCTGGCATTTAAAATAAAACCTCCTAGCCCTACTGTGTTGCAAAGGAATGGCTCCAGATACAAATGAACTTGGACATGTCTACTACTAATGATGCTTAGGAAAACAAGGCTCAAACACAAAGCTTACATAGCTCTGCCCAAGTGCTTGTGTACCATGTGGGGTCACTGGCAGCAGAATTCAAGTTATCCTAAAGCAGAAAGAGTCATTGTTTTGGGGATGTTTCAGAAAGATGTCCCTTCCCACAGGGACTTGAAATCAGCAGAATGGGTATGTAATATAATGCTCCCCAGCAAAGGAAAGGAAATAGAGAGGAATACTGATGCCGTAAAGCTTATTTCAGCCATCAAGGTGAACAGCCTTTGCATAGATAACACTGAAGAAACAAAGGTTTCCTCTTTAGTAGCTTGCCTGTCTTCCTGGCCCTGCAATAGCACTTCTTGTGCTCTAAATATAAAAGATAACTTAGGCTTATAAAAGAAATAATGTTCAGTTCTCCTTAATACAACAATTCTGGCCATTTCAGTGTCAAGGCTTATATTTTTTTGCAGTGATTTGATCTGGAACATCCGTATGTTTATCTGCTGAAAATGGATTTTGTTGAAAGACTAAGAAAGCGTTAAACAAGCATGTAGGTGAGAGGTCAGTCAAATTAAGTAGGTACTTATTTCAGTGTATTTAAATGTGCCCTGTCCTTTTCTTGCCTGCTTTCTCCATCCAGTGTGGGGACAGAAAACTTTCTGCTGGAAGAGGGAATATCTCTGTGGAAAAAGAGATCTGTGGAGTCTGGAAAATCTTTGGGCAGTAAATGTGAGGAGGCCTCGAAGAGGTCAAGTTTGGATGTATTTATAAAGACAAAACTGGCTGAAATCAGCTCCACTGGCTTCACTTCAAGCTCCTCAGGCGAATTTCTCGTAGCATGGAGCCCCTTAGAGAGCCCTGGAATTTGGCTCAGTGGTTTTCTTGACATCTCTATTTTCAGAACCTAGATGTTGGGCCACATCTGCTTGGGTAGGGCTGGTCCATTTGGCAATCACTGCAGAGCACTGTAGCGAATTTTGTTGTGTTTTAAATTTGCTAATTTAATGACTCCTACTTGTTGGAAAACGGCATGTCTTCCCTCAGCCTGCTAAGAATTAAGGTGCTGATACCCCAGGTAGCTAATTTAAAGGCAGCTCAGGTATTTCCAGTGCTCTGTTGTAGCTTTTTCTGTCACTCACTGTGGACTTTCCCTCGGTGTTCCTGTGTTTAATATAGCTCATGCTGGAGACCATGAAATAATAAGCAACCTTGTGTCTCTAGAGATACTGGCACTGTGAAAACTCATTTCTGACGCTAGAATTCCTAGAGAGCTTTCAAAAGCTTGAAGCATGCTTCATTTTTAGGGACTCGCCTTCTAAATAGTGTCTGCCACTATAAAAGTGATACACATTTAAGCTCCATAGTGTTCATGCATTTTTAAATATTTCTATTTCATTATTTGCTTGCTTGCCTGGGACAATTTCTTTTCTCTTAATAAGAGCAAAATGAAGTTAAAGAGTATGCATTATTAAATTTAATACTAAATTACAATTTAATTACAAAGTAGTAGCCATTTCTCTTATTTATTATGATGTACTGGTCTCTTTCACTTACAATGGATCTTATTTTTCTGCTTGCAAGATATGGAGGAAATGGCCTAATAAGCTGTCTTTTACGGCTGAGATTTTCAGAGCAACTTCAGATGTCTGGATGCCCTCATCCCATTTAATTTAATGAGGACTGAGAATCAAATCCCTTAAGCAACTGCAAAAACTTCAGAACGGAGGGATGATATTCCAGCAGCCAGGGTCTTTGTGTGCAGAGGCTGCCTGGTCCATCGGGGACTCCCTCTGTGACTTGAGACTTCACCTCACTTTCCCTTCCGCAAAGTGTAGTCAATGCACTTTGTCACCTCTTGTGGTGACATGAGGGTTGTGTGGGGGATGAAGACTTTAAAGACAGTGAACTTTTAGACTGCACAGAGACAAGGGTATGTACCCAATACAGAAGTCCGCAGTATTTCAGAACCATTTCCTTGCATTGACACTGCAATTCTGGCATTTTATACATACTTGTCTTATTGCAGAAAGGTATAAACATCAACAGGACAGAGCCTGCATTGTTTGATACAAGAAACCATCAATCCCCCTGAACAAGAGAAATGAAAATAATGATTCAGGTAGAAACACTGAGAAGAAAAAGAAACTGTTTAGGTTAAGAGAGCATCCTGTCCCTATGATAAAAAACAGTAAATGCTGGCCATGAAAATGTTAAGCTACAAAATTGGTACCAATTAGATTGCAGTAGCTCTGGAACAGTCTTATAGAAGGGGCAATGGAAACAAAAACAAGTAGCGTGATTATGATGTGGAGTCTACGAAGTACAGCAGCAAATTATTTCATGTAAAAACCAAGGTCTTTTTCAACAGTATTGTATTGAAAACTGTATGAGATTCCTTCTTGCAGAATAAAGGACGCTTTTTATAACCATAGTTACCTCTTTTATGTAATTCCTACATAATTTTGATTGAGGGAAGTGAAGAGGAGCAAATGTGTATTTGTTTCTAAGGCAGACTGGAACTGAGGGCCATAAGAAAGAAAAGCAAAGAAGCAGAAAATGTCCATCTATCAGAAAAATGCAAAAGGAGTTCTAAACCTGGTCAGAAAGTTTTGACTGGAAATAAGATGCAAACATCTTAACATGAAGGAGTGGGAGAAATGACTAAGATAGATGGACTGGATTTCCCATCGCAGAAAGGTGTGTCTCCCTCTGTAATAGGCTTTGGATGATCTTTTCAGATCTTGAAGTTTATGCCTATGCATATGAGGAAAAATATAGTAATGACAGAAAGATTCTTAATTAAAATTTTTCTCATCTTCTCCAATGAATATAGAGAGTTTAAGTGATGCTAGATTAATGGAGGTAGCGTTAATTTAATAGTGCCTCATGAATTAAAAAAAAAAAAAAAAGAAAAGAGATTATGCATATAACTTCCATGAATCTGGAATGAAAGTATTTTCCCACTGAACATGAGAGGAGTGTGGAGGAGAGGACAGGACAGGACAGGACAGGACAGGACAGGACAGGACAGGACAGGAGGTGATTGTGGCTCAGTTACCTGATCCATAAGAGCAAATGGAGCCAGCAGATGTGACTAGAAACCAAAATTAGCTTGTGAACCAGGCCAGACAGGACAGCTTTAAGCTTTTACTGAGATATAAATGGCAAAGATCAAACTTTCATACTGCAGTGCTTAGTGCTGACTTTGAATGCCTGAAAACCCTGAGATTTGGACCATACAGTGTTCTGCAGTGTTCTGAATTTACCTAACAGGCGTGAACCACTCTTCATGAAAGCCCTGATTGTGGTCCCTGCTCCTTCTCATAGAAACCTCACAGATTTCAGTGAGTATCAGCCTGGTCATAAACCCCAGCATTTCTGGATTTATTTGCAGGATTAAGGAGTGTAAATCCATCTCACTGGAGAACATCTGGCTCAGATGCTCAGTGACAGATATAGATGCTTTCCCACATAGGTCGTTGGGCTGGATCTGCTCCAGGTCAGTAGTGGCCAAAGGTAAGTATTATCTCGTTACAGAAGTCTAAAATGGATCCCTTTAAAATCTTTAAATGAGCAATTTCTATTTCACCGGATTTCTTACGTTAAGTCTAAAAATGTCTTGCAAATGTCATGACATAGAGGTTATGAGCTTAAAGGCCAACTCTCAGTTATCCAGGATAATGGTGGGTCCAGATAACTGGGTTAACAGAAAGGACTGGTGATCCAGATGCAAGTTGCAAAGACATCCATCTGGCTCTGAAAGGAGTCAGTTGGGGTCCAGCAGGACTCATTAGCTTTCAGCTCCAGCTCTGCAGGATTTGGATTAGCTCCTGTAGAGCCACTGACCCCCTCCAGTCCCCTGCAGTCCCAAAGGACTGTGAAGGAGAAGATGCATCACCATGCAAATGTATAGAGCCTGTTCCCCTGCAGTGTCGGGCTGCTAACCTTCCCAGAGAAAACACTGCAAGCACAGGGCAGAGCTCTTACCCTCAGGACGACCACTGCTGCTCAGCACTTGCCAGGGTTTTCTCTGCAGCAGCTTGGATCAAGCTCTTGGATGGAGCTTGGATCAACTGCTGGAGATCATCTTGTGCTTCATCTCATATGCAGCTGCCTCCAGCAGACCCCGTGAGGAGTGTACCTGCACTAGGGCAGGCTGACTAATGGACCTAGCAAGCAGGGACTAGCATTGGCAACCCAATTAGTCAACAGCCCAATGATCTGACCAAGAAGAGTGAATATTGTGGCAATGGAATGAGTTAGTGATTACAGCCAGACACAGTTGCAATGGAGAAACCACCATCACACTTAGCAATAGTTTTCTCCCTAGCTGGACCACAGAAATAGTTGCTATGGCACAGAGACCTCCAGTTTTCACCAGCAGTTGCTGAGCATCACATTTCCAAAAGTTGGCAAGCCTCCCAGTTTAAAAAAGGTGAAAGAGCACACGACTGGAAGGGAGTGTATGTGGTTCAGTGCTCTCCCACTTCAATCCACAGCATCTGACTGCTGACAAGACAGGCTATTACAGCTCCTTTAGGGCTCTTCAGCATGCTTGCGCCAGTTCTTAATCTACAGATCACTGACATGACGGAACATAATGGCAGCTTCAGAGCACATTATATTTTCAGTTGTCAGACTGAACACAGGGAGATGCTCAGCAGCAGCAACTCACTATAACGCTACATACAGATGTGTTCATGAAGCCTTTAATCTTTCATACCAGAAAGACATAAAACACATCACATTTTTTTAATTGCCAAGGCCAAATTACCAACTATAATGAAGCAAAATTATTTAATTAGAGTTGTTTTTTTCTCATTTCTAAGCTAAAACATTACAATTAGAAGACCATCACAGTTTCAGAGAACTGTTTTTATTCCTTTGCTTAGTATCTGATTAGAAATACATTTTCAAAGGCTGCTTAAAATTGCTATGCACCATTACAGCTTTCCTGACAGATCTCATTTGTAAGTTACTGTTTAGAGGTGAAGGGTAAAGAGCTACAAAGTGGGATCTGGAAGGGTATCTCAACAGCATTCAGCCCAAGATGCAGCTTAAAAGGACAGTAGCTGGAGCAGTTAATTAAATCATACCTACTTTCACCTTAAAAATTTCAGCAGTAAATTTCAGATCTCTACACCGCCCTTTATACAAGTAACAGTGGAATGGGTAAAAGTCATCAGCTCTAATGAAACGAGTGGCAAGCAGAAATTTGATTCACGACCTACCAGGTAATGACAACAACAGCAAATGCTAAGTGTGGTTTTATTGTCAAATCATTGATGGGCTTGGCTTGTTTCTGGCTAGAGGAAAGAAAAAGTCTTTCCAACTTTCCCTCCACTTTAACAAGTTCAAAAGAGGAAGGCTGTAGCTTTTTCCTCAGCAGACAGAAGTGAAAAGGAGAACTTGTATGGAGGTCAGGATGACAATAAAAGCTCAGTGAAATTAACTCAGCCTCCACCATTGCCTAATTCACTTTCACAGCTTTCTCTTGTGTCTGAGCTTGTCCCTTAAGATGACAACCTTGATGGCAACATCTTGAAAGCCACTCCAAAGTAATTTCAAGCAATATGTAATTACCAGGGGGCTAAAAGCAAAGCAATAGCAGCTGTGTGAGATCTGGCCCATCTGGCAGGATGAAAGCTCTCCAGCCTCCCTTGCAAGTAAATAGCTTACCCACTTGATCACAAAAAAAATTCATTGAGGCTCCAGAGGATCTGGGACCCAGCTGTGTCTTTACCTTGTTCTGCTCCAAGGAATTGCAACATTTCTCCAAACACAAGGAGTCAGCAGGGAAACAGCAGTGAAAGATGCAGGATGAGTGCTAGCAGGCTTGCAGGGAGCAATATAAGCCATAGCACAGCTTCCTCACACTAAGCATAATCCTGGTATTAGAAAGATCAGCACTAAAGCAGAGGTTGCTCAGTCCTGTTCTTGTTTGCTGAGGGTGTCAACAAGTAACAGAGAGCTTTTCCAGGCATTCACAATGCTCAGGAAGTGTGGACTGGATGAGTGGTCGGTGAAGTGGATTGAGAACTGGCTGAATGGCAGAACTCAGAGGGCTGTCATCAGCGGCGCTGAGTCTAGTTGGAGGCTGGCAACTAGTGGTGTCCCTCAGGGGTCAGTGCTGCGCCCAGTCTTGTTTAACTTCTTCATCAACGACCTGGATGAAGAGTTAGAGTGTACGCTCAGCAAGTTTGCTGATGACACCAAACTGGGAGGTGTGGTAGACACACCAGCAGGCTGTGCTGCCATTCAGCGTGACCTGGATAGGCTGGAAATTTCGGCAGAGAGGACCCTGATGAGGTTCAACAAGGGCAAAAGGGTCCTACACCTGGGGAGGAACAACCCCATGCATCAGTACAGGCTTGGGGTGCACCTGCTGGAGAGCAGCTCTGTGGAGAGGGACTTGGGTGTCCTGGTGGACGACAGGTTAACCATGAGCCAGCAGTGTGCCCTGGCTGCCAAGAAGGCCAATGGGATCCTGGGGTGCATCAAGAAGAGTGTGGCCAGCAGGTCGAGGGAGGTTCTTCTTCCCCTCTACACTGCCCTGGTGAGGCCTCATCTGGAGTACTGTGTCCAGTTCTGGTCTCCCCAGTTCAAGAAAGATGAAGAGCTACTGGAGAGAGTCCAGCGGAGGGCTACAAGGATGATGAGGGGACTGGAACATCTCCCCTACGAGGAGAGGCTGAGGGAGCTGGGCTTGTTCAGCCTGAAGAAGAGAAGGCTGCGAGGGGACCTAATAAATGCTTATAAATATCTGAAGGGTGGGTGTCAGGAGGATGGGGCCAAGCTCTTTTCAGTGGTGCCCAGCGACAGGACAAGGGGCAATGGGCACAAACTGAGGCACAGGAAGTTCCGTCTGAACATGAGGAAGAACTTCTTCCCTCTGAGGGTGACAGAGCACTGGAACAGGCTGCCCAGGGAAGTTGTGGAGTCTCCTTCTCTGGAGATATTCAAGACCCGCCTGGACAAGGTCCTGTGCAGTCTGCTGTAGGAGACCCTGCTTCGGCAGGGGGGTTGGACTAGATGACCCGCAGAGGTCCCTTCCAACCCCTACCATTCTGTGATTCTGTGATTCTGTGAATGCTCCAAGCCAACAAGAAGATTCAAACATCCCTACTTACTTGCATCCGGAATTATGGTTCACCAACACTGCTAACTATGTCATGTGCTTAATCTTGGCATTTTGGATCCACCTCAGCACGTATCACATATTCCATTAGAAAACAAAAACCTTTAGCCACCGCTGTCCTTATTCACACTTCATTTGGAGTCTGGAGATGCTCTTTGGAGTCTTTCCTTTTTGTGAATGAGAAAAGCATAAGATACTGGCGATGTGTTGTGAAGTGATGTGGGTAAAGAGCAATGACTGTTGTGACCTCTAGCTAAATCACTTTGAAAATTATTTTGTTATTAGTTGAAATTATCTATTCTTTCCCTTAAAACTCTCATCCAATATACACTTGATAAACCTCCCTCCATGCACGTACATTGCTCAAATAAGAGTTGTAACAAGTATTCTGTATTGACAGGTTACGAGCTGATTATTTATTCATAAGTGAGCAGATGGCTTTTCTCCAGGAGAAGTTATAACCAGAATTACACAACTTAGGAAGAGAATAAGCTTTAATGATCAATTAAATTGTTAAACTTGGAAAACTGCAAAAGCCCACTCACTTGTTTAACATTTCAGAAAGCTCATAACGTAAAGTCTTGTTCCCATATCCTGTTTCTGCACTCCAACTAAGCTGGTTTTCATGTTTTGCTAATGTTCATCTGTGATACCTTTGAGCCATGGAAGAGAACACCTCCAAGCTCAGGAAGCCATACAATCTGCACTTGCTAAATCCGATTCCCTGCCCAGTCACCAGTCAAAACAACGTGGGTCCAAACACTGCCTTCAGTAGAAACAAAGCCGTGTGGACTGGATTTGTCTTACATGAAAAGCAAACCGAAACTGTACAGTCAGCCTCACAACACAACAGGTCCCAGCCTGTAAATATGGTTACAAGTGTCAGATCTTGGAATGCACAAAATGATAATAGTAAGAGCATATTTTTGCACCTGTTTGAGTATGTTGACTCACAGAGCTGCTGGCCAAGGCAAGTGCCACACAACCACATAGCAGGCTCCCAGCTGTGGCCCTCACGTTGCTCAGTGTGGTCTGTCAGGACTGTGCCTGCTTGGAGGCAAGGGATTGTGCAAAATGATCCTACGCAGAAAATGTCGATGCCTATGGTGCCGATTCCCAGCACTGACATGGCAACACAGTTTATACCTGTGCCCTGTGATTCAAGGGAGAGACCTCTTACTACACCGGTGAGACCTCAACACTTGGAGAAAATGTCAGGGTAAAATAACAGTGAAGATCTTCGATGCTATTGAATGAATTATAATTATTGCATTGTCTGGAAAAGTAGCTCAATTAACAGAGATACATGCATGGGGGATTATTGTGGTGAAGAACACTCTCCTTCTAATGACTTTCTACAGAAATTTTTACTCAGAGGGGATTTTAAACATATTAAATGCTGGGCAAAGACAGCACTGCAGGTAAAGCTCAGCTGCATTATTGAATTTTGAGAGAAAGAACAATTTATATTAGTGGAACATTCAGAAACAATTCAGGCAGAGATAATAAATGATTAATGACTATCAATAAATGGTGGGTCAGTGGTTATAAGAATTTATAGTCTATGAGGTCAACAGATTTGCTAATGTGATGGGATTGTACCATGTATAAAGCACATGCTACTCCTGTTAGCAATATACTTTTAATACCTCCTTATTTTTATTTAACATTTTATACACATTTATAAAGATGGACCAAATATTATTTAAAAAAAACCCAGAGGATTGGATCCTATTGGATCTACTGTAAAGGTACGACGATTTTGAACTCCTGCCACTTAGATTTATCCACAGACATAGTCCAGAAGTCAATCTCAGCAACTGTACTGGTCTGGTGTGTCAGGAAGGACAGCTGAAGCAGACACTGGTTATTTATTCTCTGACAACTTTTTCACTTTGAATCTACCTATTTATATCTGTGGTTAATCCAAGAGAGATTTCTACCAGCCTCTGCATCAGTATGGTCCTCTCTACGGTCCTCCTTCTCCTCTCTGCATATTCTGCCTTCCTTACTTGCACTGCAAAGTCGCAGCTACCCTCCACTATTGCAAAGATGGATTCAGAATCAGTCCCTACCAAAGCAAGACAGTGTGCTGCTTTTGGCTGGGGCAGAGTTAATTTTATTCACAGTAGCTAGTAGAAGGCTATGTTTTGAATTTGTGCTGGAAACAGTGTTGATAATACAGGATATTTTTGCTGTTGCTGAGCAGTGCTTACACAGATTCAAGGCCTTTTCTACTTCTCACTGCAACCCACCAGCGAGGAGGCTGGGGGTGCACGAGAAGTTGGGAGGGGACACAGCTGGGATAGCTGACCCCAGCTGACCCAAGGGATATTCCATACCTTCTGATGTCATGCTCAGCATATAAAGCAGGGGGAAGAAGAAGGAAGCGGGGGACATTAAAAGTGATGGCATTGGTCTTCCCAATTAACCCTTGCACACGATGGAGCCCTGCCTTCCAGGAGATGGCTGAACACCTGCCTGTCGATGGGAAGCAGTGAATGAATTCCTTGTTTCGCTTTGCTTGTGTGCATGCCTTTTGCTTTACCTATTAAACTGCCTTTATCTCAGCCCACAAGTTTTCTCACTTTTACCCTGCTGATTCTCTCCCCCATCCCTCTGTGGGAGTGAGCGAGTGGCTGTGTGGTGCTTAGCTGCCAGCTGGGGTTAAAACACAACACGTATGTAGGGTGATTACCCTCCTTCACAGATGGGAAGCATGATTCCATGGTCACTGTCAGCCTTTATTTGGCTATAAAAGTGATTCAGTCTCCCTGCTACGCTGTTGACCTTTTCAGAATTACACCCACAGTCGATGTAAGGGAAAAGACATTTCCCACTGCAATTTCAGTCTGCTTAGAAAGGCTGTGTTGACTTCTGGGGTTTAATCTCCCCCAGCTGTAGAAAATGGTGCCATTTTGTGAGCCCCACACTGGGTAATGTTTTCATACATGTCTTATACCTGCACAGTCCTATGACTACGGAAGCAAAGATTTTTCACGGTATTTTTTTTCTGCAACGGGGCTGCTTGTTGTAAGAAAAACTAATTGAGAAAAGACAAGCTACCATCAGTAAAATCCAATTTTTTACACAGGAGGAAACATACTTATTGACAAAAGTCAATCAGCAAATCATGAAATTGCTAACCCTTTTCCTCAGATGCCTAATAAAAAGGGTGTGTTATTCTCTCCCCCACTAGTCACTAATGTAGCTGCATAAGCTTTACGGCGTGATTCCAAACTTACCTTGGTAAATGTACTGACAGTCCTGCAAGACTGGGACAGAAGTGAGGATTATTTTGCTCCTGGCTGAATTACCAGCTATGACAATTTTAAAACACAACACAGTCTGTTTCTTTGACTCTTGCAGGTCACAGACAAGACCTGACAGGGTTTCCAAACAATTTCTGACAAATTGAGACAACTGACCTCTCTTGCTTTGTCAAAGACCCTGTACTATTGCCTTGGGAAGAAAATTGCACAAATGACTGACCATAAGTCAGGAAATTTAATCAATGCATATAATACTGTATGATTCCCCATACATGGTGCACAAGAAATGTATTGTCTGCAGGAAACTCTGGTGCTATCTGCTGTGTACAAGAAAGCTAAAAGTTAAAACTGAGACTGAGAAAAAAGTGTATATAGTCATACCTACATGTTTTTTCTTTCACATAGAAAGGAGAACAAGGATCTGTCCTAAAGCAATCCAGACTTCAATAACCCTGCTCTCTGCAAGGATGGGGGGGCAGCTTTTCTACCCCATAGAAGAACAGCCTTCCTTTGAGGTGAAATTCTTCCCTTCTCCTGCGATATGGTTGAGAAGGTCTGGACAGACATTCTCTGCCTCTGACTCCGTCTCCCTACTGTGGGCAAATCTCTGTACCCAGGTCTGTCTGATGTCTTCAAATCCCCCTCAAGGACTCGATTTTCCTGAAGATCCCGCTTGGGATGACTTGGGATACCACTTCTGTCTTCAGATTCAAAAACCTGAGTGGCACATCTAGAAGTGGCACTCCTAGCCTGAGCGTAGGTGGCCACTGCAGGTCACTGTTACTCTGGAGAAAGATAGACTGGTACCAGTACGTCAGAAGGGGAACAGACCTGGGCCAAACCTCACCCTGCGTAGCTTTAACTGCTTATCTACAGAGTCTGAACTAAGTATACTGTAATTTTAAGCTCCCTGATATGCCTGTACCATCAATTTGGCCTGGTTTTACTACCAAGCACACTCTTTATGCTCAGTTGACAACCACAAACATAAGATAGATGGACCCACAGATATCTCCATAATGCCTCAAGTGGGGTGATTTAGGCTTAAGACATGTGTCGGTAGCTCACGGAAACCTGTCCAAATTTAGTTCCTGACCTGTGACAACCTTGACCACACAGTGCTTTTTAAACAATGAAAGCTGCTTGCAGCCCAGGCAAGGACCCCTGAAAGGTGGTGTAAGCATCAGCTGGAAATGAACTTACCAAAGCTTTATTATTAAAAAGCTCTATTATTGGCCTGAACTCAAGATTATGGGTGTATCATCCTTGCCAGTCACGGGCTGTCTGTTCAACACAGTTAAAACTGAGGATATAGGTGATCTGGAAAAATTGTTCATGTTATTTCAGATTGGAGTACTTATTTGGTTTTTCAGCCTTTCTCTCTTATCTCATTAGGAAGTGAATCAAAGGCAGATCCCTGTACACAGCTTCTAATGAAACTGCTGGAGTGACTAGACATAGCAAAATAATTACATTTCATGCTGTACTTGATCTAAAACAGAAACTTTTTATGCTTCTGAGGTTGTTAAATTGGCTGGTATTCAAACTTTTGTGTTAGTTTTATGTAAATTGTAAAGGCTCCTCAAATCATCCATAAGGTATTCCTCAACGATCCTTACCCTATCTTCAAATTCAAAGAGCGTATACCACTCTAGGATTAGCTCCGCTGCATGCAGTCACTATAGACTGCTGAGCTAGTGAGTGCTGTACACTGAATTGCTAGGTCTTGTTTTCTGTTTAGTCCTTTGTTTTCTTCTTCTATCCTGCTGTTGGCTTGTATACTTCATCTGCCAAATTATATTTCTTTATGCTAATTATGGACTCAGTAATATCTGTATCTCTTAAAATTCAACCATTAACAAAATGTGAACAAAAGAAAATGCCCAGCAAACAAGAGCTGCAGTTTCCTCTAAAGAATAATCAATTTTTGGACCAAAGTGCTCTGTTATCCGTATCATCCATATCTCCATTTTTTGCAATTTCATATCACTCTGCTCTCTCCTTTTATAGTTATTTAGCCTTCATTCTCTCTTTAAATGTTCAAGTTGACACTTGGCTGTCCTGGAGTTATATTAGTTAAAAATGTATCTGACTTGAAAATAGCATACATTGAGGACAGTGAGATATAAAGTAACAGTTAGAGAAAACCATTATCCTGTCATTGAAAAAAATGTAAACAAGTACCACTCAAATGTGGAGTTCTGTTTGTACTGGCCTTCTTTTCCTCATGCTTGGCATAACAGTAGCACTATCACTCATTGCTGGGTTGGAACGGCTAATCGTTGCTCCTTGGGAAAGGAGACTTCCATCATGCAGCATTACAGCCCACACACATACATGGAGACACACAGATGTAAGCCATCCAAGTAAAAAGACAAAAAAAAGATTTTTAAATACTTTCTTTTTTACTTTCCAAGATGTGAAATCTGGACACCTAAACCTGGGTATTTCAGGTGTATTTAAGCTAAATAAAAGATACTTTATGCTCTTATATGCTGAATGGATGCTAAAATCCCTTTATAATTTACTGCCTAACTTAGCGCAGCCCTTATGAGTTAGATTAAGTTGCTCATTTGATACATACATGCTTAAAACCCCAATTAGTTTGCTAATTATGAATTTAGACACTGAAGTTTAGGTAAGTGCCACTGTTATTTGACTTTGGTTTGTGTAGCATAGAGCATCTGTAGTTATTTTTGATGACACAGAGAACACAAAGGAGACAAAAGATGCTGGAATGACATTTGGGAGCAAAGCTGTCTATCTGCACAACTTACAGCTCAGGCACCACTTTGTATTTGGTTACATTATCTTCTGGATATAGTCCCACATGACCTTCAAGGGCAAGCCTCCTGAATGAAAGAGGATGTCTTCGGCAGATCCAAGCCAGCCCTGGTCTCTGTTGAGACAGGCTGTAAGGTTGCTAACTGACAACATAGATGCACTCTTTACTTTGGAGAACTGACCATTAGGAAATGGTACAAAGCAGGTGATCTCCATCACTGTTTTCTGCTTTGAAGTAAAAGAAGAAAGCACATGCAAATGATGGCACCCAGCTACTGGGATGCTGAAAAAAGAAGAAAACACTTGCAAATGATGGCACCCAGCTACTGGGATGCTGAAAACACATACCTCCAGAGATCAAGAGACTAAAGGCGGGAAGTGAAAATGAGTTCAGCACAAAGGCACTTGTGTTTCCCCTGAAGAACATGGTGGCTGCTGGACAGAATACCATCTTGTATGCCTTAAGAAAACAGAACTTCACTGCGTGAGGTGAAGTAAATGCATCCCAGATCAAAGCCAAGCAGTTTATTAGCTCAAATTCTCCTCCCCAGAGGACATGTCTAGACCATCTAGCTTATTGCAGTTATCAGTCTTGTGAGGGAAATAGGTACCAATCTCCACACTCACTGTCATCACACAGCCACAAAAAAACACTATAGTGCCCTAAGATGAGGATATAACATGTGCAGTTCAGGGTTCTGTCCTTGTATCATGGGTCATAGTATGGTGGAGAAAGCCCTCACAGAAAACACACTATCCTCTCCCGTCTGCAGACTGGTGAAGAGTGGCTGGTGAGTGGGTGCCTGACTACTGCCTTTAACCATCCCACTGCAATAACCAGCAGAGCTAACCTTGTATGTGTCACAGTTTAGAGACCAAAACAAGGACAGCAGGAGACAAAGAAAAGGCTAGTACAAACTGGTTCCCTAATACAGCCTCATCCAGCCTCTGTGCTGCCCCTGTAGTCAGCAAGGTCCTCCTCAGTCAAGGCAAATTGCAAGAAGTACCTGTAGTTATCTACCTTCAACTCACTTGAAAAGGACTGAAATGACAGTCATAACCAACCAAGAGGCAATTCACAGAATCACAGAATGACAGAATCACAGAATGATAGGGGTTGGAAGGGACCTCTGTGGGTCATCTAGTCCAACCCCCCTGCCGAAGCAGGGTCACCTACAGCAGGCTGCACAGGATCTTGTCCAGGCGGGTCTTGAATATCTCCAGAGAAGGAGACTCCACAACCTCCCTGGGCAGCCTGTTCCAGTGCTCTGTCACCCTCAGAGGGAAGAAGTTCTTCCTCATGTTCAGACGGAACTTCCTGTGCCTCAGTTTGTGCCCATTGCCCCTTGTCCTGTCACTGGGCACCACTGAAAAGAGCTTGGCCCCATCCTCCTGACACTCACCCTTCAGATATTTGTAAGCATATATTAGGTCCCCTCTCAGCCTTCTCTTCTTCAGGCTGAACAAGCCCAGTTCCCTCAGCCTCTCCTTGCAGGAGAGATGCTCCAGTCCCCTCACCATCCTCATAGCCCTCCGCTGGACACTCTCCAGCAGCTCCTCATCTTTTTTGAACTGGGGACCCCAGAACTGGACAGAGTACTCCAGATGGGGCCTCACTAGGGCAGTGTAGAGGGGAAGAAGAACCTCCCTCGACCTGCTGGCCACACTCCTCCTGCTTCCCAGGATCCCATTGGCTTTCTTGGCAACCAGGGCACACTGCTGGCTCATGGTTAACCTGTCGTCCACCAGGACACCCAGGTCCCTCTCCGCACAGCTGCTCTCCAGCAGGTCCACCCCAAGCCTGTACTGATGCATGGGGTAAATTCACCAGTGGGAAACCAGCCTGTGGGACACCACAGAATTAGTCTGTGTGTAGAACTGTGCTTACAAATAGACCAACCAAAAGAAAATAGCAAATGGAATTTAAAGTTTCTTAAAGCTGCATGCTCTTTCCAGAATTACCTACTGCATTTCCTGTATACAGACAAATCCTTGGGCAGCCTGCAATATTGTGCTGTGTTAGTGGACTGTCAGTTCCTACTGATGAACACTCATCGAGCTGTTCTGTCATCCATCTGTCACAGCCCTGTAGAATCAAAGTGAAATGGGGCTGGAGGGGGCTTTGCAGCTGGCAGTCGCAGACTGGAAGCGTCTATTGTGGACAGATGACTGTCAAACTCAGCGCTCCTGGGAGAGATGTTCCCTAGCCTCCCACATTCTCTTTGCTTATTTAGCTAGACTTGCTGCTAAAAACATTTTCCTAGTTTCTAAACCAAGATTCTCTTTGAGATATTCCTGCACTGCATCATGTCTGACACAGAATGAACCTGGAGAATGGACTGTGTTTGCAGCAATCTGTTATATATTGAAAACTGTTACTTGATACCTGTCAGTCTTCCTCAGACTGAGCAACCCCAGTCCTGCCCATCTTTCGATGTGTGTCATTAGTACATTGTCTCTACTTGGTCTCATTGCTCTCCCCTGGACTTTCTCCAGCAAGCGCAAATTTTGGTGACTTGTGGTGCTTACAAAACTTCAGGCTGGGGTCATACTAACAGTGAACGACGTGGAATGATTACTGTCCTCTTGTGTCTACCTTTATTGTAAGAGCATGAGTTTGTTTACTTAGTCAAGGTCAGCTTCTCACCCACTCTAATTTCCAGACTTTCTCTGGTAGATCTGTTTTCCTCCACCTTTATTTGTGTAGCTGAGTCTTTCTGCCTAAGGGCACTACCTGCAAACTTTGCTGCACTGAAATTTGACCATTTTCTTAAAAAGTTCCCAGATAAATTCTTTTGAATATGACTCCCACCCATCAGTGTGTTTGGTCAATCACCACTTGGTGGCACCTGCAAACTGCCTAAGTAGGTCTACTGTTCCATCATCTAGGGTATCAGTGAGAATATTAATAGCCCAGACAAGCCAGACAGCTCCTTCTTCTCATTCAGTACGGGCCTTCATTCATAACAAACCATTCTTTGTATGGTTTTCCAGGCCATTATGCACACACGTTCAAGCAGTTTTACGCAAACCAGGTATCTCTAGATGTTGCATTATGTTATTGTACCAGTAGGTTTACAGAGGTGCCTTGTCTTGAAAATCAAAACTTTAACATTTCTTTCATTCCAGATTCATCTAGGGCTTGCTTGTTTCTCCACCCCCTGCCTAGATCCTCCTTGAAACACTACCTCTAGTTTCCTATTTTGCTAGACTCTCTCCCCAACACCATCTTTCCTTTCCTTCTGTTGTTGGTCTTTGATGTGGGCTGTAAGGTCTTCTGAGTGCATCTTTTGGTTGGTGTTACTGTCTCACCTAATCTACCAGAAAGTCCTTGTTCTTTGACTTAACACTTCCGAAAGAGAAACTGCGTACCCAAATAAAGAGTTTGCACGAAACTCAAATGAGAAACTAGCACAAAAATGTGTTGATTGAGGGAGCTTTTTTTCTTTTTTATATTATAGATATGATACTAGAATATAACTACCTGTCATGGAAAGAGAGGTAAGTTCTTAGCACGAATTTGTTTTGACTTGGACCCATAGCTCAAATTCTGCCTGTGGTTTGAACTCAGCCTGCTACCCTGGGATAAAGCCAATATTGCCTTGGGTGGAAATCAGTTCCAGAGTACAGAAACATATATATACACATTGGTGTCTGCCTGAATGACAGGTATCTTAACCTCTTTTTGCAGCAAAGACATTCAGTCAATACAGTCAACAGAGCCTGAGGAGTGATTCAGTCATCCAGACACAAGCTGTCTGCTCTAGGGTAAGCTGAGTTGCTCTCTGGGCTGCATCGACTTTACCGACTGCGTATCCATGGACAGCAATGGGATCCTTAGACTCAATGGGCTCTTTTCAATTGCCACTCTGGGCCTTTTTCCCATGTCAGTCGAGATGACCCAGGATATCTTTCATTTGCTTCTCCTTGGGGTGCCTCATACAGCAGTAAGTGAAAGCATCACATTTCCATATGCAATCCTATAAAGGAAAAAGCTCTCCACTCTTCCCTTAGTCTGAAGGACCTAAGCTGGGGCAGTTGAACCTGGAAAAGAAATCTCTACTTTTCTGTAGTGCTTCTTCAGGGTATTTGTGGCATTTTTACACTCACTCAGGGATAGAAAGTCAGGAAGAGCTGATGTGGTGCTGAACACGATGAACAGAGGTCTCTTCTCTGTGTGTACTTCCCCCTGTAAAGATGGTTGTAACAAATCTGGAGTAAAGCTCGGAGTTACAGTCAGGTCCCAGACTCCTAGCCCAGCAGTTTTCCCAGAAGCCTGCTTTCCTTCTTTGATGCATCCCTTTGGATATCATCCTGCTGTCTACTGGTCTTACTTTACCATACAGTGGGGACAACTGCACAGAGAAACCTTCTGTGTATGTCATGAGTCAGCAGAAATAATCAAATTTAATAAGGATGTATGTCTGAGAAAAACGTAAAATACAGAGATCCTTCTCTGCCACTACAAAGCAAGATGCACTCATTAAAAGTCACTGGGCTTATTAGCATAAGGTTAACTAATGATGCTGTGTGGGAATTAACTTTGAGAAGCCCTGGGTTTCAGCCTCACTCTATTGATTGGTTCACCTAAATGGCTTACCGCAGGCTCGAAAAGAAAGGAAAAATCTTTTAAAAAAACAGCTTCCAGGAGTACATGTGTTGTTGGGGTTTCTGTGTAGGTATGCTGCAGGGATGGCTCATCATCTGCCACCTTGTCTTGCCTTGCCTTTCTGTATCAGAGGTTTGACCGATCTCTTATGCCAAAAGCCAAGTTCTGTGCTTTTAACAGAACAGTCAGCAATGGTAGCTAGAGACCTCTTTGACTGATAACAGAAGGAACTTATGTGCCTGTTAATTCCATTAATTTGTATATTAGCAATGTGAAAGAATGTTTGGCTTTGACAAACAAATGGAAAGTCCCACAATCTCTGAGGATAGCGTGTGCTAAATAAACTCTATCAAATTTTCAGGATTTTTGGAATGAAGGTCCAGATCTGTAAAGGCATTTCACTGCCTGAGTCCTACTGAAATGAATAGGAGTCCAGAGCAAGAGTGCTTTTGTGGATCTTGGCCAACGAGCCTGAACTCCAGTCCAGCTGCCAAGGACTAGAGGCAATGGCAAACTTCCTGTAAAGATCAGTGGAACAGGCTTCAAGAGATGATTTATTGTTAAAATATAATGTTAAGGCACATCCTCAGCCGAAGTAAATTGTCACAGGCTTCCAGCAGTCAGTGGACCCTGAACAACTGAAACTAGCATAGAACTGGCCAACTCCTTTCATGGTTTTGTCAATTGATTCTAGCGTTTTCTAACAGGAGGCTGCTGGCAGCGGGCATGTTGGACCATGGGGAGAGTAGGACAGGTAGAGCCTGGTGGACCAGTCTTTGGACACCTTCCCTATCAGAGCACATTTCCATGGAAGCAGAAAGAAGGAGAGACAGAGCTGTCTGAGATACCCTCAGGTTTGCTGAAGTCTCCAAGACATTATTGGAATATTCGCACAGACACTCTGTAAAAGTGGATCAGTAAGTGAGAAGCTACAAATCCAGCTAAAACACAGTGCTGGGATATAGCATGCCCACCCATTAGTTTCTCTGCAGGACATTAGATAATCGGCTTTTAATTTTTTTTTGCTGTGAATTTCAAGTATTCCCCTCATCATGCTGAAATGTGTCAAGGATTGTGGCTTTTGTTATTAAAGACAAAACCTGCTAATCTGTTGACCTGTCAAATAAGATATTCCCAGTCTTTAATAATAATTTTTTAAATCCCGTTTAAGTCAGTTCAGAAAATATTCCTGTTAAATAGAGATTGGTGGCTGCTTTAAATCCTTCACTTAAGGCCTATGAGGAAGGGAGAAAGAGATAAGACCAAAGCCAACACAACCTTTGAGCACTGTGATCTAAGTACATAACAGATACTTCGACAGAACTGCTATTGCTGTCAAAATGCTGCAGCTACCCTAATGCTCTCTTTGTGCACCACTGGGGAGACTGCTGAAACACCTCTCCCTTTAAAACACCAGCCTCTCATGATGAAAGACGCTAGTAAGACCCAAACCCCATAAAACATCAGCAGAAGTCTGACCAGTTGATATTAAGAGGCTTTGGATCAAATTTCTAATGTCCAGGCTCGACCATTCGTTTTACATTTTATAAGCAAGGTATGTGTCATTACATAAGGACAGATTACTCTTTGCTATTAAGCATGTTGATGTGCATACACACACATCCAGAGCAGTCAGAAGATGCCTGCAATGGTGTCACAGAATCACAGAATCACCTGCATGGTTAAACAAGGAGCTTCTAGCGGAGATCAGGTGGAAGAGAAAGGTCCATGGAATGTGGAAGGAGGGGCAGGCCACTTGGGAGGAGTACAGGAACGTGGTCAGAGCGTGCAGGGATGTGACGAGGAAGGCCAAAGCCCACCTGGAATTGAAGCTGGCAAGGGATGTCAAAAACAACAAGAAGGGCTTCTTCAACTACATCAGCAGCAAAAGGAAGGCTAGGGACAATGCAGGGCCGCTGTTGAATGAGGTGGGTGTCCTGGTGACGGAGGATGCAGAGAAGGCAGAGCTACTGAATGCCTTCTTTGCTTCAGTCTTCAGTGCTAAGACTGGCCCTCAGGAATCCCAGGCCCCGGAGGTAAGAGAGGAGGCCCACAGAGAGGATGACTTTCCCTTGGTCGAGGAGGACTGTGTGAGGGATTGCTTAAGCAATATGGACGCCCACAAATCCATGGGCCCTGATGGAATGCACCCACGAGTGCTGAGGGAGCTGGCTGATGTCATTGCTGAGCCACTCTCCATCATCTTTGAGAGGTCCTGGAGGATAGGAGAGGTGCCCGAGGACTGGAGAAAGGCCAGTGTCAGTCCAATCTTCAAAAAGGGCAAGAAGGAGGACCCAGGGAACTACAGGCCGGTCAGCCTCAACTCCATCCCAGGAAAGATGATGGAGCAGCTTATCCTGGAGGTCATCAACAAGCAAGTGGAGGAAAAGAAGGTTATCAGGAGCAGTCAGCATGGATTCACCAAGGGGAAATCATGCCTGACCAATCTGGTAGCTTTCTACGATGGCATGACTGGCTGGGTAGATGAAGGGAGAGCCGCAGATGTTGTCTACCTCGACTTCAGCAAGTGGTGTCCCCCAAGGGTCACTACTGGGCCCAGTCTTGTTTAACTTCTTCATCAATGACCTGGATGAAGAGTTAGAGTGTACGCTCAGCAAGTTTGCTGATGACACCAAACTGGGAGGTGTGGTAGACACACCAGCAGGCTGTGCTGCCATTCAGCGTGACCTGGATAGGCTGGAAATTTCGGCAGAGAGGACCCTGATGAGGTTCAACAAAGGCAAATGCAGGGGTCCTGCACCTGGGGAGGAAAAACCCCATGCATCAGTACAGGCTTGTGGCGGACCTGCTGGAGAGCAGCTCTGCGGAGAGGGACCTGGGTGTGCTAGTGGACGACAGGTTAACCATGGGCCAGCAGTGTGCCCTGGTTGCCAAGAAGGCCAATGGCATTCTGGGGTGCATCAAGAGGAGTGTGGCCAGCAGGTCGAGGGAGGTTCTTCTTCCCCTCTACACTGCCCTGGTGAGGCCCCATCTGGAGTACTCTGTCCAGTTCTGGGCTCCCCAGTTCAAGAAAGATGAAGAGCTATTGGAGAGAGTCCAGCGGAGGGCTACAAGGATGGTGAGGGGACTGGAACATCTCTCCTATGAGTAGAGGCTGAGGGAGCTGGGCTTGTTCAGCCTGAAGAAGAGAAGGCTGAGAGGGGACCTAATAAATACTTACAAATATCTGAAGGGTGGGTGTCAGGAGGATGGGGCCAAGCTCTTTTCAGTGGTGCCTAGCGACAGGACAAGGCGCAATGGGCACAAACGGAAGCACAGGAAGTTCCGTCTGAACATGAGGAAGAACTTCTTCCCTCTGAGGGTGATGGATCACTGGAACAGGCTGCCCAGAGAAGTTGTGGAGTCTCCTTTTCTGCAGATATTTGACACCTGCCTGGACAAGGTCCTGTGCAGCCTGCTGTAGGTGACCCTTCTTCGACAGGAGGTTTGGACTAGATGACCCACAGAGGTCCCTTCCAACCCCTACCATTCTGTGATTCTGTGATCGTGGAGGTCATCAACAAGCAAGTGGAGGAAAAGAAGGTTATCAGGAGTAGTCAGCATGGATTCACCAAGGGGAAATCACGCCTGACCAATCTGATAGTTTCTGCAACGACATGACTGGCTGGGTAGATGAAGGGAGAGCCGCAGATGTTGTGTACCTCGACTTCAGCAAGGCTTTCAACACTGTCTCCCATAACATCCTCCCAGGGAAGCTCACGAAGTCTGGGCTGGATGAGTGGTCAGTGAAGTGGATTGAGAACTGGTTGAATGGCAGAACTCAGAGGGCTGTCATCAGCGGCGCTGAGTCTAGTTGGAGGCTGGCAACTAGCGATGTCCCTCAGGGGTCAGTACTGGGCCCAGTCTTGTTTTACTTCTTCTTCAACGACCTGCATGAAGAGTTAGAGTGTACCCTCAGCAAGTTTGCTGATGACACCAAACTGGGAGGTGTGGTAGATACACCAGAAGGCTGTGCTGCCATTCAGCGTGACCTGGATAGGCTGGAAAGCTGGGCAGAGAGGAACCTGATGAGGCTCAATAAAGGCAAATGCAGGGTCCTGCACCTGTGAAGGAACAACGCCATGCATCAGTACAGGCTTGTGGTGGACCTGCTGGAGAGCAGCTCTGCGGAGAGGGACCTGGGTGTGCTAGTGGACGACAGGTTAACCATGGGCCAGCAGTGTGCCCTGGTTGCCAAGAAAGCTAATGGGATCCTGGGATGCATGAAGAAGAGTGTGGCCAGCAGGTCGAGGGAGGTTCTTCTTCCCCTCTACACTGCCCTGGTGAGGCCCCATCTGGAGTACTCGGTCCAGTTCTGGGCTCCGCATTTCAAGAAAGACGAGGAGCTACTGAAGAGCGTCCAGCGGAGGGCTACAAGGATGGTGAGGGGACTGGAGCATCCCTCCTACGAGGAGAGGCTGAGGGAGCTGGGCTTGTTCAGCCTGAAGAAGAGAAGGCTGCGAGGGGACCTTATAAATGCTTATAAATATCTGAAGGGTGGCTGTCAGGAGGATGGGGCCAAGCTCTTTTCAGTGGTGCCCAGTGACAGGACAAGGGGCAATGGGCACAAACTGAGGCACAGGAAGTTCCGTCTGAACATGAGGAAGAACTTCTTCCCTCTGAGGGTGATGGATCACTGGAACAGGCTGCCCAGGGAGGTTGTGGAGTCTCCTTCTCTGGAGATATTCAAGTCCCGCCTGGACAAGATCCTGTGCAGCCTACTGTAGGTGACCCTGCTTCGGCAGGAGGGTTGGACTAGATGACCCGCAGAGGTCCCTTCCAACCTCTACCATTCTGTGATTCTGTGATTCTGTGGGCCTTAGTTAACAGTCCCCATCATTGCTGAAATCACAAACACCACTATATGATCTTATGGAAAAGGTAATCAGGAAAATTAATTGATAATATATGACATGAGCTTGATTAATAGAAACAGATTGACCAAGTTTTATATTTCAAATTCAGTTAACAAACAAATTAAAATGACCTTCCTAGTCAGAAGCAAAAGGGATCTTAAATTATTTACACTTTAATTAATCAAGGTGGTAATTAGTAAAACTGGTGTCTTGTGGAATCAACACAGATTTAGAATGAGTTACATTTGTACTTGGGAAGTGCTTGTGGTTTGCATTTTCTGAATACATAGGAAAAGGAGAGGTTCCTGAGGGATGCAATGATGGCTAAAATTAATACCTGTGTATTAGAAATGCAAGTCAAGTCCTAAGCCAAGACCTTGGACCAGTGTGTTACTGTATACTGCCAAATGCAATAAAGCCTGGACAGAAAAAAGATCCTAAAACTGTTCACATTTGAAATAGGGTTACTTCTGAGATCTCCAGTGTGCACATGTGTGCCCAAGAATAGCCTGAGTCAAGGAAGGATGGCAAGCTAAGCCAGAAAATAAGATATTTGGAGCGTTTCTTCCTCTTGTTTGGTTTACTTGCGTTTCTTCTGCATTGTTCGGTAGTGGTTGCATGTTGTTTCTGTCTAGGTTGTTTCAGTCTCTCTGCCCAGACACTGAGCTGTGTCATCTCCACAGCAGAGGGGAGTGGGAGTCACCCACATGCTCTCAACCGGAGAGCTGGGTCAGAGCGCACAGCTGGTGTGTAGATAGCACCTTTCGCTAAAATAAGGTGCCAGAAGAATACCCATTTGGTTTCCTTGAGCATATCACAACTGTGAACATCAGGATGGAAAACAAAGAGACAACATATGGAAACAATAAGGAGACTAATGCCCCTTATTATCAGCCTGGCTGAGGGGAGAATAAGGCTGATTATCTTTGATACCAGTATATCAGAATGGAAACACCTCTGTGGGCAGTGCATAGAAGTGTGCTGCAGAGCAGTGACCCCCTGCTAGGCTCCACGGAGGAGCTGCTTACACTGCGAATAGTGGAAACTCCGAACTCCAAGGTTTTAAACTTATTTGACAATTGCTTTCTCTCCCGCTGTTTCGGTCCTCTGAAAGGGAAGAACAGGGCACAGTGACTCAGGAAATGCTGACCCCTCTCTCTTTGACTAGGGGTGCTCCTTCACACCCTGCCTTGTTTTTCTGGTACTTTCAGGTCTCAGCTTCCATTCAGGGACTGGCAGAGAGGGAAGGACAGAGGGAGCAGGTTGGGTCAGTCCTGAGCCTGCAGGAGAGTGGGAGGTGATCGGAAGATGACACTGGTTGTCTGGGCTGACTTGGGCAATGTGCGGGGGGAGAGGGTATGCATGTATGTATGAGTGTGATTATATACATAGCCGGAAAAACTTGGACAAACTGGGAATGAGGGAATGCAGAGCTCTGTACATCAGAGGGGAAACTGATGTATTTTATATGTATCTAACCAATTATCACTTTTAAAAAAATACTTTCTTTTACACCTGCTGTTACAGGCAAATATAAACAACCGGAAACCTGGGGAATATAGATGGCACTAGAGCAGTAACATAGGAAACAGTCACCCGACCTTGTTAAATCACAAGTTAAAATGGTGCCCTAAGCAGAATCATAGTGTTATGGAACTACTCTCACTGGAGGGGATCTCAGGAGGTCTCTAGATCAAGTTCCTGCTCAAAACACTGATATCAGATCAGGTGTGTTGTCCAGTTAAGTCTTGAAAGCCTCCAAGCACAGAAATCACACAAGCTTTCTGTACAACCTGTTCCAGTGCTTAATTATCCCCACTGAAAAAAAACCAATCAAAAACCAAAACATTCATTCAGTCTGAACTTCACTGGTTCCAACTTCTGACCACTGTCTGTCTTTCTCCCATGGTCCACCTCAGCAAAGAGCCTTGCCTTATCTCCTTGACAAACTCCTCTTACGTACTAGAAGGCTCTCCTCAAAGCCATCCCTTCTCTGGGCTGAACAAGCCTTGTTCTCTCAGGTTGTCCTCACTGGACACATGCTCCAAACCTCTGTCATCTTGGTGACTCTCCACGGGGCTTCCTCCAGCACCTTGCTTGTACTGGGTCCCAAATTTGGACAATTGACACAATACATTAGACAGGATCTAACAAGTGCTGGGTAAAGCGGAATAATGATTTCCCTTGATCTACCAGTTACGCTTCTGTTAACACAGCCCTGTGTGCTGCCAACCTTCCCTCCTGCCAAGGCACACTGCTGATGCTTGCTTAGCCTGCTGCCCACCAGGAATTCCAGGTCCGGATTTTTTGTTGTTATTGCTGTTGTGGGCATCCACTCTTGCTGAAGCCATAAGTTATATTTGATTAGAAACGTATTCAGCACCTGATTTCACCACTCCAGGAAGCATGAGATTAGCTCAATGATTGCAACAGGAAACATAATCAGCACTTCTAAAACTTTGGCAAGTGAAGGAAACCATGCGACAGACTGAGATCCACACTACAAATGTCTGCCATGACAGCATTATGCATCTTGTCCAGCAGAAACAATTTCATGTCCACATAGTCAAACTTCTCGCACAGAAAACAATCCCTCGATTTTTGCTTCTGAGCAATGACAGACTGAAGTTCCCCAGATGTCCAGAACCTGGAACTCATCTGAGTACTTGTTGCTGCCACTCAGCACCTCTTCAAGGAGTATCAGTCTAAGTATAGTCCAGTCAGCCAACCACCAGTCACTGCAATAGTTGAAACAACTTTCACCTCTATTCTGCCTACTGGTGGCAGCAAGACTTTTGAGGGACTGTACCAAGTTGCCAATGCAGGGCACCATGACTTCCAGCCATCACCCCCGCCAGCCCTTGCACTGGCATTGGCATAAGGCTGAGCCTCTTGGCTTCTCAGCCTTGGACATTGAGCTCAGAGTCACCTCGCCTCCTCTTAACTCTAGCAGGGATATTGCAAAGCCGCTCTGAAACAAGACACGGCCCATAAAAATAGCTGACAAAATAACCTGTCCTTGCTGCTCAAGGGAATAGAGAAGCAAAGTTGTGGAGTTTAGAAGTCCTCTTCTGTCTTCCAGTCATAGAGCAGAGCCCCTCTTAGACCCAGGAGGCTTTAATTAGTGTCTCTGGTTCTGCAGAAACCACTTACGCAGCTCATCTTTTTGCTTGTGCTTTGGCTGCCCTCTCCATTTTGTTCTTTTGATGCTCTCTTGGGGTTTTCATTAGGAGTTCAGAGATGTTGCTGACATCAGACTCCTGCTTTCTCCAGACACTTCCTGAGAATCTGCTGCCTACATCTGTATGAGTAAATAAAAGGGCCAGGGCTTATGCCCACATGGCCAGCTGTCTTATGCCCTCACACAGGTTGGCCTCATCCCTGCCCCTTACTGGGAATTGTCCTTGCCTGTACTATACCCTAAGACGTGACCTTTGAGTAACTTGCCCTGCTTACAGCCATGCCGAAGACCATGCTAACAATTGCACAGTCTGGACAGTTAGGACAGTTCTTACGCCCACACCTTAGCCCTGTTTAGTTTATTAGTGCAGGCATAACCACTCATTCCAGCTTAAACCATCAAGGGCAAGTTTCTCCAGACAATGTCTAGGATAAGAGTTAAACATGCTTCTATTTAAAAAACTGTCTATGGGAAGTGAAGAAATGGTTACATACTGTGAGCTTTAAATGTGTCTTCATATCCTTATATTTCCTGTATAATACACAACTCTGCATGTGGATATACTCACAAAAAAATAACTATGGGACATGCAAATGAATACAGCAGATAACTGTGAAATACACCCTTATATTTCCATTTCAAAAGAAATGTCCTGCAAGAGTTATTTTAAGGGGCTAAACTGACACATCAGTATTTGAAAACTTCATCCTGTGTGTGTGTCAGTGAAGTTAAGAAATTTATTTCTCCATTGTTTTTGAATAAAATTTGCTAGAATGGTAGAATATATTTTTTTTGTATTCAGGATTCATTGGCCTTCTGTCTGCTTGCAATACTGTTAGTGAAAATACAACATTACCAATAAGTACTTGAGGTGAAACAAGAATTTTGTGGGCGAGAGAGAGAGACCTTACATCCTCTGAAGGGATGTTTCTCAGATCCACAACGGCTTATCCGGAAACAGCTTCTTCCTGAAAATTCCCCTTGCTGCAAATGCTGCTGATGCACTGAGTGCATCCAAAAGAACAGCAATTTTCATGAAGGTCTACTGTCAAGCACACAAACGCAGACAGCTTCTGTCAGGCTGATGTTGCCAAGCAAGTTCATCATTTAATATGTAATAAGAGACTAGCCATACTGGCTCAGAGAATGTGTGTAAACAGAGAACAAGAGTTTTATATTGTACTTGCATTCAATAAGTCCAGAGGGAACATAATTTGGCCATATGCAGCTAATGAGATGAGGGACTACATTCAAGACCTGAAAACAATAAAGAGTGAGAACGGCAGAGTCAATATGATCGGTTAAAGTCAATTTACAAAGGGCTTGTTCATGTCAGAGGATCAGGTTCCCAGCACACACAAGTGAAAAATGCTCAAGACAAGAAAAATATACAACTTGTCATAAAAAGATAAGAGAAAGCAATAGAAAAGCAGTTCCTTCTAGCTTAGCCAGGGGAAATGTTCCATCCCCAGCTCCGATGTCAGATCAGGTTTTTATTCCTGCTCTGAGTCAGAGGAGAGCAAGCAGACAGGTGCATCTGGCCCACGCTGCTCCCTGAGAACCACCATGATTCACCGCTCGGATAGAACCAGCACATTGTGCCTCTCAGATTTATGCAACAGGTAAATCTACATGTTAAAAACAACGCCATAAATTGTCCTCATGTTAGACATCATCTGGAGCCATGGTGCCTTGGGGGCTGCAGCGGGGAAGGGAGCTTCACAGAAATGCCCACTTCTCCCCACACCACAACCTCAGTCTCTCTCTTGTCACCAGACAAGGTATGTGCCCATCACATGGCTTGATTTGGAGACATGACCTGTCATGGGGCTGATAGATTGGGTCAGAGTTATGTTGGCTCTCAGGAGAAAGATGAAGGTGGGGAGGAAGGACAGGAGGAAAGCAGTGCAAACATTTGATAATAAAGTATTGTCAGGTACTGAAATTTCTTCGGAAAATGGCATTCCTCATTTCCTTCTCCTGCAGGTAGTTCCTACAAAGAGACTTGGACATTGAATACAACTGCCTTCAGGGAAGAAACAGTGCAAGCAGGTGGGAACGAGCTCTGTTGCTCTTACCTGGATCCTAAGTAGTTTCCCTGGACAGAGTAACAAGAGAATACACATCAGGGAGAGAAAAGAACAACAAAGACAAAACCTGCCATTTCTGATTTTGGTGCTGACTCTTGTAAACATGCTCACTGTAGGAAAAGGACAGACACAACATACTTTCAGGCCAGCTGGAGACCTGGCAAACTTACATCATTGTGATGTTCTTTAGAGCATTGCTATTTAGCTGCCTTTTTGGTGATGAGTTCACAGCCAAATCTTCTCTGAGTATGATCCCTTCTTTAAACACATGCAAGAAGAGATGGGAAAAAGAAAAAATAAGGGTAGAAAGGGAAAATAAAAATACGACAAAGTGAGATAGTATAACACCTACTCCTAGAGCTATTCAAGATTTAGCAGAAACCAATTGATGAATCAAAAAAAAAAGCTAAACCCATTGCTTCACATCCAACTTGCCTAGTAATCTCTTAAAGTGAATATAAGAAAGTTCAGCAACATCAGAATGGTTATTGGAGTCCAGCAGATGGAGGAAATGACTCTGCTCTTTTCTGCTCTATATGCCTCTTCTCCAGTCATCAGTCCTATAATTTCAAACAAGTGAGCCGAAAAAGGTTGTAGGTCCCATTGGCTCATTTTCTCCTTTGTCAGTTAGTCCTACTTCCCAATACACCAATTTTAGACCACTGATTTCCAGCTCTACACTTCTCTTGTTTACCAAACACAATCTCAGCACTGTCCGTGATTGCCATCCATAGACCTTTTATTAGGATAAAGCTTATCTGTCTTTAGCTCTTGCTAACTTGTATGATCAATCCAGTCTGAATAGGTCTCTAATTACTTTGCATGGTGTAAAGTTTAGACCTCTACAGAAGCATTCTATTGTTTGCTCTAAATTCCTCTATGATCTGGGAAACCACCTGAACCCTGTGGTATCATTTCCTAGCTGAAAAATTGGGATATATACAAAAATCCCACCTGCTCTAGGAATTATGTTAGTGAGCAGGAAAATGATACCAAGAGCACACTGAAATCTCTTCAGAAATATCTGTTCTTATCAAGGAGCAGGTGGTTTACAACCGGCTGTGGTTTTTCAGAACCTCCTTGAGGTATCTAATTTAGGACACCGTGGTGCTGTCCCTGAAAAAGCCCAGTAGCAAAACCTGTTTGACCCTGTGAACTCAACAATCCTTCTTGTTCCTTGCTGCTTTGAGATGATCATCACAGAGAACTGTCTGCATACCATAATAAATAATGAGGACACGTAGATCCAGATTGTACCTCAAACCCAAACCCAAAGACCAGGGTTTGGCCTTTAAATCTCTTTTCTTTTCGTTGTCTTATCTAACAGGAACTTGCCCTTCTTGAGAATCCTCAGGTCTGAGGTTGGCAAGAGGAGTTGGGTCTTTTGAAATGGGAAGTTAAATTTGGTCTGGAAGCTGCTTTTAAGCACCCCACAAATGTTAGCCACCAGCTGATCCCAGCCTGACAGAATGAAGTCCTCTATCCCCAGCACGCCTGGCTTCTGCCATCAGCTGACCAAGAAAATCCAGAATCAGCATGAACAGGATGGATGGACACATAGTCAGGCACAGGATGACTGAAACTTCTGCTTGACTAAAGACGTAGTAGCGGTGAGTCAAAAGGTGCACTGGGATCCAGTGCAGGATTTCTGTATAGCGGGGTCAAACTCTCATCATCAATATTGCTTCAATATTGGTGCATTTCACCAATGCTCAGGAGAAAAAATAAGTTTTGCCATGGATGAAGTAAAATCTCATAACTCTTTAGGTTTGGGTTTTGTTTTTTTTTTTAATAAAAATTGAGGGAAGGGGCTTACCATTCTTCTTATTTTGGGAAGTATTTCTTCAACATAGCATTTTCTTTCATGTTCTGTCACTACAGATTTTTCAGAAATTTCTCTATTTTAAATAGCGTAATTAGAAGATTTTCTCATTTAGGTTGTAGTTATAGTGTCTCTGTTAAGAACTCAACCATATTTACTTTTCAGCTGTGCAGTGCAGAACAATTAGATAAAGATAGCAAAGATTATTGAAGGTTCCAAGGCACCTCAGTATTACTACTTATTTCTATTCATGCATTGGTAACAGACTATACACCCCAGATATAACTAAAATTTCACTGGGTGTCAGAAAAAATGGTTTCTCTCTGTTTATTTTTTTCCTTTCAGGAGTATAAACTCTTGCTCTGAAGTCTGTTTCAATATATTATATCAGGCACTAGTTCTCAATTTTTGTTCTGACTGCAAACTAATTGACAAGTAACTGGTATGTTTGCCTCTGAAATACAATGTCTAAATGGAGTTGCTGATGTTTAAGAAGAAGGAATCCATGCTAAAGAGAGTCAAAGATCAATGACATGTGAAAGATAATGGAGGCTCATATAAGAAGAGAGTACCTGGTAATAATCCAGTTTAGCTAAATAAAGGTTTTTGGATTCATCAGGAGAGTGAACAATAGGGAAGAAGATGAAGCATTCAAACCAAAAACCAACACTGGCAAAAGCAAGGGAAAATAGATGAGTAATAGAAAAAGGTTATTAAGCATCAGACAGTGGAGCTCCGAAACCAACATTCATTTTGGAGTCGTGAGGGCGAAATAACCAAAATCTTTTCACATTGAGCTTGGTATCTGCAAGTAAGGGGTTGTATGAAATGTTAGCACTAGAACTGATCTTGGATAACTCTCTTAGGCCCCTCCAGTGCATAAACATAGTCCTTATTCTGAGAATGTCTGAATGAGATGGACAACAAGATGTATGAAACAGACAGACATAAGTAGAATTAGGCAATAAATATGCTCAATTTGCAAGTGAAATTATCCCCACATACACACACCAAGCGCCAGCCTTGCAGATGTAAATGGAGATCTGAAAGTCAAATTGTGACCTTTCTGCCTCCTTCCCCTTCACCAGGAATAAAGATATTTGTGATCAGGGTTAAGCTGCTTTGGGTTTTTTATTGGTAGTAACGCATGAGGCAGAATATCATCACCTCCCTCTTCTAGAGACATGTTCACTCTTTGAAAGTCAGATTCAGTGTGTGGCAGACAAGAAACGTGCCTGAATCGCACAGAAAAGCTGGATCTAATGACTCACTACATACTATTTTTACGCAGATCCCTGGGTTCTTTTATTTTCAAAGCTACTTTTTGTATGATTTGTGTTCAAATCCACTACAAGATAGCTCAGAAAGGCAATATAGGTCAAATTATAAACTCAGATGAATTTTCACCCTGTCACTGATTCAAGACAGAGGCACCCAGCAAAGTGCAGAAGATCGACAACTGTCTGATTAACCTTGCTCTGCTATGCAAATTCGCTGCTGAACGCTCCAACATATCCTTGCTATAGAAACACCTGTGGTGATGTCTCCATCTTTTACCTACACAGCAGCTTTAGTAATGACAAAAGTTGTCATAGACAACCTAATCCGTATTCTTCAAATGCAGACTCTATGAATCTAAGATGAAACTGCGAATCAGACAGAAAAAAAAATTACTGAAATAAAAGGAGGGCAAAAGAGGTCATCATAAGTAAATTAAAAGAATGATCTCAGTGCTGCTTATAGTGTGCTCTAATAATAAATTAATCAACTGCATGATGAAAATCTATAGGGAAATCTGTTAACATAAACTAGGCAAAATCTGACTTTGAATGTCTTTCGTAGAGCAATTTCCCAGGTTAGTATGTAGGTCAACTGACACACGGAATCTCAGCATTCACGAGAATGGCAAAATGAATCATACAGCAACTCTAGGCTCTTTTAGTCAATAATCCATTAATGTAGAGAAGTTATGCTTGATTCATGGCTACAGACACTTGACATTATTCTTCTCTCATTGGAAGCATGGCACACAACTCACAAAATATTAGAGGAAAATACAGCGACTGACCCCTCTGTGAGACAACGTCTGCAAGGAAGGTGGAAAGCTGTAGTTCTTCCTGCAATTGTTAAATGCATTACCAAAAAAGATGTTTCTAGCACTTCTTCATAGGCCACAACATCCTAAAGACTGCATTCTGAGAGCTGCCAAATGTCTGGCCTTGCAGTTTGGTTTAACAATAACATAACTGCCAGCAAAATCCATGCATTGTTTCTAAAAAGCAATAAACCACAAGGTTTGGATGGGAGGCAGATAAGGATAGACAGGTCGGTTGGCATAGCCAGGAGGATAAAATAAAATGTACGATGTAAACCTACCTACTTCAGCTAAAGAAATAAAATCACCAAAAAATAACAACAACAAAAACCCAACAACAAAAAATAACATAAACTGAAGAATCTCAAGCTGAATAATACTATATAACGGCATCCATTATTGCTTTCTACTCCTCAATGAATTGTAGGAAATTCTTTTTTCAAGTTTGAGAGGGGTAACATAGGCTGTATACTTGATGACTTTTATAGTTGTGGAAAACAGACATTGAAATTTAGGTAGCTAAACTACTCTGGCTCACTCCCAGCTTCAGGGGAATTTGGTTCTAGATTTGATCCAAAATTATATGTTTATGGACAAAGTCAGGAAATGGAACTTCCGAAAGCTTGGGGTTTTATGAGAGTCTTCAATCAAATTGCTTACCTGCTTTCCAATTCATTCTACAGGAAGAATAAAAAAAAATAGGACTGGAAAGGTCTTTGAGCGGTCATCTAGTGTACACTCATGCACCATAATTCAATCTTATCTAAACTTCTTTCAATTACAACATTCACCAGTAAAATGTATTATTTAGATGTGTCAGCTTGTTGGCAAGATGTAAGTAAAAGAAGAGTAATCTTTCCTATGGAGTTAGGGTTTGCAACTGAATCGCTTAATATTCTGCTCATGCTGGACTATTTCATTTTTCTAATGTAATACTTCCAAGGTCCTCGCCTTCAGCTGAACTTTAAAATACAAAATCAACACATTTACTGAATTTAAAACTTCTTACTGAAATGTTTTTACATGTTCATTTCTCCTCATTTCAGAACAGAGGGAATTAATCTAATGTATTTTCAGACAGCCTGTAAAACCTCTAAACAATAACAAACTTGGAGAAGACTTAGCAGAAACCAAAGCTTATGGCGTTATTGACACTACTGACCATGGAGACTGAGCAGAACAGAAAACAGTGCAGCAACGCTTTGTGCATTGATCATTTCATCAGTATCTTCACTTTCCCACTGAAGGGAGAGACAGGTATTTCTGGAATAATTCTCAATATGACTTTGCAAATGAGACAAAAAACTCTCCGGGCACCAAAACAAGTATTCATTAATTGAGTTGCATCTAAATGGTAATTTTAACCTGAAATAGGCATCAATGCACACAAAAGAGAAAGCTTGAGAATATCTTCTTCAAAACCCAACAAATAAAAAAAGGAGAAAGGAAAAAACTCTTCTAAAATAAATCTCGTTATTTTCAATCCAGATTTCCCTAGTCGCCCTTGTCTGTGTTGCTGTTTGGATCAACATCAATGACCATATCTCCTTTCAAACAAAATGGCTGTCGGTCAGCCATATGACTCCCCGCAGTAAGATTGCCCTATTTTCTGACTACAAAATCTGCTGCTATTCACTTGTCCTAGGTCAGCCAAAAATCCACTGCTAAATAGTCCTAGTTCCTACTGTGTCTGTCCTACTTTGTGATAACAGAGTATGCTGTTCTTAATCTAATCTACCATGATTCAAAGGAGTAATGTTATCAGCTGTCTTGCTTTTCTAACCACAGTACCAGTAGCATCTCTGGACACTGACTGAGATTCCCACTGACTGAGATTCCCTTAGCAGTTGTTGGACCATATTTGGACCATACTACTTACTGTATCAAAGGTTTTTCTTCAGTAGCAGATCATTTGTGATTAAAAGGGATCCCTTTTTTCTTCCGCATTTTGAGATGCCTGCATAAAAGTAAACTTTCTAGGCAGATTTATATAACCAGTAGCCTTCAATTCAAGCGGTAATGTATACTACATTTATGATCTGAAAATGAAAAATCATGGGTTTGCATCCTCCTATCATGATTTTTCCATGCACTCTGGCAACCATCCTACCTATGACTGGGAAAATAGTAATACAACCTCTTTCTCTACAGGGTGATCAACACCTTGTTTAACAAAAAATTTCAGATTGATTGGTGACATAACATTCATCTTACTCCACAGGCAGATTTACAATTGTAAATGGCTATATCTGAGCCAGTCACTAAAGACTTCCTTGTGGTCAACAGAGATCTAACCAGGGTGTTCAATGGAATTCAGGTTTAGATTAATCTTAAATGATTTTTGTTATTGATATCATCTATGAGTTATGTGAATACTCTTCATACATGTTGAGATGACCTAGAGAAGAGATCAGATGAATGGCACAGCTTACCTGCATTGACAATAATGAAAGCCTCAATAAAATCTTAGAAGTAGATACCCACAGAACAGGTACCTAAAGGTTTTGTAAGGCAAATTTCACCTGGGTGTCTAAAAGTCTCTGTATACACCATTAATTGCAGTTTATGGAGAAACGCATCCCACAAGACAATACGTCCAACTGTGTTAGACACCTGTCTTGAGATCACAGCCCTCAAAAAGCACTGGTGTCTCTCTATGGTTATACCATGACCCTAGATGAGCACTACTGATTGGGGACCTACCTATCAAAGAGCTAAAGGTGGGTGATATGAGATCTGCACTTGCATTCTGTGACTTCAATGGACAGGGACACAAAATCAGGTAAAAATAATGCTTTTAACAAATGATTGTGCACGGTGGATCAGCCATCCTGTGGTTCCATTCCTGGAAATGCTGTGAGAAGGTTCCTTAATAAGCTGTGCCATGTGTTTTTTTTCACATCGTTCCTCTTTCCTTCTTTGAAAGTCTGGTGGTCGCCCGATTTTCAAATGGTAGAATCATAGAATCATAGAATGCTTTGGGTTGGAAGGGACCTTTAGAGGTCCTCTAGCCCAACTCCCCTGCAGTGAACAGGGACATCTTCAACCAGACCAGGTTGCTCAGAGCCCCGTCCAGCCCGGCCTTGAATGTTTCCAGGGACTGGCCCTCCACTACTTCTCTGGGCAACCACTTCTAGTGTTTCACCACCCTTGTCATAAATTATTTCTTCCTCGTATCCAGTCTAAATCTACCCTCCCTTAGTTTGAAACCATTGCTCCTTGTCCTATCGTAACAAGCCCTGATGAAAAGATTTCCCTCTTCTTTCCTATAGGCTCCCTTCAGGTACTGGAAGGCTGCTAGAAATTCTCCCCACAGCGTTCTCTTCTTCAGGCTAAACATCATCAACTCTCTCAGCCTTTCCTCATACAAGAGATGTTCCAGCCCTCTGATCATCTTTGTGGCCCTTCTCTGGACCCACTCCAACATCTCCTTATGCTTCTTGTGTTGAGGGCTCCAGAGCTGGACACAGTAATCCAGGTGGGGTCTTACCAGAGCAGAGTAGCGGGGCAGAATCACCTCCCTGACCTGCTGGCCATATTTATCTTGATGCAGCCCAGGATACAATTGGCCTTCTGGCCAGTGAGTGCACACTGGTGGCTCATGTCTGGCTTTTCATCCCACACAGGCCCATTTCTCGAGCTTGTCCAGGCCCCTCTGGATGGTGTCCTGTCCTTCTGGCATGTCAACTGCACCACTCATCTTGGTGTCCTCTGCAAGCTTACTGAGGGTACACTCGATCTTGCTGTCTAAGTCATTGATACTTGAACTGAACAACTTCTAGTGTCAACACTGTCATTTGATGTCTGCCTACTTAACAGAATGAGAGGGGCATGGCCAGCTAAAAAATCTGAAAATAGACTCACTTGGATCACCTCTTTGCAGAAAAAGACTTCACACTCCTGTCTCCTTGCCCAGCACGTACACAGCTCTGTCTCCAGGCTTCCTAATATTGCTACCTGCTCTGGAAATCTTCTCTGTCTGCCACTCTTCTCTGAATTTAAAACATGATGCAACCACAACAAATTGTAACAACCTCAGTCCCACCAAAGACAAAAGAATGGGTATACATGTAAGACTGCATTTCTAAGAGCTGTGGTTTCACAGATCAAGCACTAAAAAGACTACATAAAGCATCCTGTTGTTTTATATGAAGGAATACAAGGCTTTGTTTCAGCCTTAGTCAGGTTAAATTCTCAAATGCATATTCCAGTATTGCTACTTTTGTTACTAGAATATCAATCAGTGTACGTATTTTCTCACGTCTGGTAGGTACACAATACCTCTATCTACAATATTCTTTGAAGTTTGCACAAGAAACTTGCAGAGATTCTGTTTACGGAAACTGAGGATGTCAGACAACATGGAAGAAATAAAGGCCCTGCTTAGCACTGTGCTGATAGATGCTGGAAATGGTTTCTCTAGTCCGAGCTTCGATTAGAGCGGCCAACAGACTGCACACCAGCTGAGAATACCGGAGAACACAAGAGTGCTCTCTAACAGCTTCTCCCTACCACGGCCTGAGAGCAGAGGGACAAGAGCACTAGCTAGCCTGGCACAACAGCTATCAGGGCATTTGGCATGCTGCTCTGGTGAGCAGATGGTGTGGGAGCAGCTGTCCCTGAAAGCAGAAAAGAAGAAACAAGCATGAGGATAATGCAGAAGCGCTCTTGGACAGACCAGAGAATCCTACTGATGCAAGCACAGGCATGAATAAAGGGTCATTCTGCTCCATCCCCTGTAATCCAATCAGCTAATACCCCTTTTTAATTAGCTACAATCAAGTTAGTATAATGAGTGCCTTCTCTGTTTACAAGATGCTTCTGTCCTTTTCCATTCTTGCATCCAAATCTGCAGTGCAGTTACAGATGGTTTTTGACGATATTTGCTAAGCAGCTTGATAGAGGGTTGTCCCAACCTTCCCATTAGCCTCAGGGGCACTGAGATGCACCATTCTGTAACTATTAGGTACTTAAAGAGAATATCCTGCTACCCTCATTTCTAGTCAATGTTCTGCCCCCCAGATAAGAACCCCTGCCTCTCTGGAGAAATATTCCTGTAATGTCAATAGTCTGATCTAATGTATCAGGGATAAGAGAGCCTTGCATAGCCCTTGTACCTGCGCACAAGGAGAAATATGGAGGACATTGAAGGAGCATTCAGGGGACATGCAAGAAGAGTACCTGTCCTTGAAACCTAATGTGTCACCTATGCTTATTTGTACATAAAAGGCATTAAAATATACAAGACATTTGAGAGACTTAAAGGACATTTGTAGCAACAGTCAGGACAAAGCCTGCTTTGTAAGAATTTGCTATGGATGTTCTCATTAATGCAACAAAATAATTCTTTCATTTCACAGCTCATGATTCTTTGTCAGATTATTGCACAGACTGCTTTTTTTGTTGCTCAGTGGCTTTTAATTGCTGTGCATCGTAGGAAAGGAAATATCAATGCAAGAATGACTTAGAAATGCAAAATAACTAGGTTATTATCCCATTTTTCACTAAGCCTTCTTTTAATAGCCACTCATTTCTGCTGTTCAAGCAGCCCCTGTGAAAAGGGATTTTGTCCTTCAGCCAGAATAAAAGACATCTTGATGCTAAAAATAAAAGAAATGGGAATCACTTGCCGGAGCTGGAATCCTCCCCTGCAACAAGGCTCTGACAGCTCTGAGGCTGGCAGAGGAGCGTCGTGATGGAACAAAGGCAGCAACAGCCCTGAGACATCTCCCCTGCACAGAATGAGGAAAATATTCATAAGGGTCTGTATTTCTTAGAAACTGTAAAGTGATGCTGTGTCTACTGTCAGGCTCACTTAAAATAAGGCAAGCCTTTCCATCAGCTTCACCAAGCTTAGTCAAAGATTTTCTAATAACTGCCTGTAAGCTAGCACAGTCCAGGTACACCACTGTAAATGGGGTGAAAATAATGTTCTGTAGATTAAAAACTAAAGTTAATTAAAGCAACAAACTGCCACAGTTTGTTCTTTGTTGTTCACTTTCCCTGTTGTCTCTTTTTCTTTTTTTTTCTTCTTTTTTTTTCCCTTTTCCTGAGCTAGTATGTATCTGCTGCTGAGATAATTCAGAACAATTCATGGCTTCAGCTGTGCAGTATTGGTATGCAGTATCTGAAGATCTGGCACACACAAAATTGAATGTTCCTGTTGTAAGAAATATTTACCTAAATGCAGTCTGCACCTGCACTCAGACAAAGCAAATACCTACAGTGGGAGATTCCTCCCTGTAAAGTATCAGCTTTACAGGAATTGGTTGGACGGTCGCAGCCAAAGGGTAGTGGTCAACAGCTCAATGTCCAGATGGAGACCAGTGACGAGTGGAGTCCCTCAGGGGTCCGTACTGGGACCGGTGCTGTTCAATATATTTATCAATGACATGGACAGCAACATCGAGTGTACCCTCAGCAAGTTTGCAGATGACACCACGCTGAGTGGTACGGTTGAGACACCAGAAGGACGGGATGCCGTCCAGAGGGACCTGGACAAGCTGGAGAGGTGGGCCTGTGTGAACCTCATGAGGTTCAACAAGGCCAGGTGCAAGGTCCTACACCTGGGTCGGGGTAATCCCCGGTATCAATACAGGCTGGGGGATGAAAGGATCGAGAGCAGCCCTGCTGAGAGGGACTTGGGGGTACTGATAGACGAAAGGCTGGACATGAGCCGACAATGTGCGCTGGCAGCCCAGAGGGCCAACCGAGTCCTGAGCTGCATCAAGAGAAGCGTGGCCAGCAGGTCAAGAGAGGTGATTCTGCCCCTCTACTCTGCTCTGGTGAGACCTCACCTGGAGTCCTGCGTTCAGCTCTGGAGCCCTCAGCACAAGAAGGACATGGAACTGTTGGAGCGGGTCCAAAGGAGGGCTACAAAAATGACCCGAGGGCTGGAGCACCTCTCCTATGAGGACAGGCTGAGAGAGTTGGGCTTGTTCAGCCTGGAGAAGAGAAGGCTGCGGGGAGACCTGACTGCAGCCTGTCAGTACTTAAAGGGAGCCTATAGGAAAGATGGGGACAATCTTTTTAGTAGAGACAGCAGTGACAGGACGAGGGGTAATGGTTTTAAACTAAAACAGGGTAGGTTTAGGCTGGATATAAGGAAGAAATTCTTTACAGTGAGGGTGGTGAAACACTGGAACGGGTTCCCCAGAGAGGTAGTGGAGGCCCCATCTCTGAAACATTCAAGACCAGGTTGGACAGGGCTCCGAGCAACCTGATCTAGTTAGCGGTGTCCCTGCTCGCTGCGGGGGGGTTGAACTAGATGACCTCTAGGGGTCCCTTCTGACCCAAAACTTTTTACGATTCTATGGTTAACTAATAACACTGCTGGATGTCACTGCTTAGCCACCAAGTGCACAGCAGCTACTTAAAATGCAGAGCTCCAGCTAGGAGGCTTGTTCTGACTTCTGGCTGTAACTGGCAGACTTCAGCCTGCTTAGATGAAGGATGATGGGAAAACATAATGTCAGACAGCTCGCTCTGTTCAGCTTTGATCTTTCTTGAACTCTCCAGAACCCAACCTGTAAAGAAGGGTTGAAACTCCATAGCCCAGTCTTTCTCCTCTCATCCAGCAAACAGCCCTCCCGTTCATCAGCGCTCATCCTAACAAGCAAGCCTCATTCAGAAAAGTGTAAAACAGTTTATATTAGGTGGTGTGTAGGACACTTTATGAACACAATATAATGACTGGCTTTCTCAGGGGACAGTGGAAAAGACCAAGGGTCACCTGCCTCAGGGCCAGGTACTTACATGTGTTGGCTGGCATTTCAGCACAAATCTTGGACGTATCACTCAGAAAACTGCCTCTATGAAGCCAACGACATGATGTTTTAAAAAGTAAATATACCTCTAGCCAGGCATCTTCAGAAACCTATAATGCACCCAGCTGCTGGGTCTAAACACAGTAGTTGAGTCCAAGGTGGTGCCCAGCAAGCTCTTGCTCTCATTATGTGACTGGTGATCGGCAAAGAGCATCACCAATCTCAGAAATATCTTGTGCAAGTACACTTTACCTGTAGCACATCTGACCTTCTTTATGTTCTCTGTAGCCTCCTTCTGTGGGGTAAGCCAGTGAACAAATCAGAGTCAGAAACAGTCTGAAGCAAAGTGTCTCTCTCTAAGATGTTCTTCACTTCTGATATCCCTGTGCTCCATATGCAGGAATACATGTTCCTGCTGGTCCCCTGTTCTTTACTTGAAAAGTAGGTTCACTGCTGGTTTTACACAGCACCTACTGCACGAATTCAAGAGTGCCCAGCTCCCGTTGTGAAGAGCTTAACTAAAGGACCTCCATAGCATAATTACACAGCAATGGCAGTGCACCCCTTCCTGTCTTTCAGGATTAATTGTAAAAATACAATTGTACAGGCAAGCTGTAACTCATCACTAATACGGTGATACCTACAAATATCTCTATGGGCTGATTCTTGCCTGCTTGAGATGGGTATCTCCACTTCATTATAAAATCAAGCTTGACATTAAAACCATTTGCTGTGTTGGGTTTTTTGTTGCTTTTTTTTTTTCTCAACTATTATAGAGATACCAGCTCAGATAAACTGCTGCTAAAGTAACTCTAAAAGCATTGAGTGGCTCGAAAGGAAATACATCAAGACTGAGAAGAGTCACACTGAATGAAGAAAGCTAGAAGTGATCTCAGAGAAAAGAACAATCTGGATTCACAAGGAAAAAAATCTCCGTTTTGGTGAGGTCTGCCTGCCTGGGTTCCTCTCTAAGGAACTCTGAACTTTCCTAATTCCTTTCTTGGCAATTCTTCCATATGCTGGTATGCTGTTAGCACAGTGCAAGGACACAGATTTCCATGATGCAAGTTGCTTATTTTTTCTTAGTCCTTCGCTTTGTTTGTTTAACTTTGTCTATATGCTTCCCATGGCAATCTCAACTTTGATGACAGAATTATTAACAGTGGTGAGGGCTGATGGGGAAATCTTAAGCAGAGTAAATACAAACACATACTGGTGTGGCGCAGTGTTTGTTATTGCATGTGTCATGGTAAAGCTTTATGAAAAGAAAAAGAAATGTTCCACTTCTTATAAAGCTAGTCTCATGGGACATAAACTATTCCATCAGGAAGCTCTAAGGGGATATTGCAAATGAGCATTTTAGCCCCGATGGGTTGATTTTTATTACCACTCATGTCCAGAAATGTATGTGATACAATAGCAAATTTTAGGGTCAAAGCATTCAACAGTTAAGAAAATACCAAAAATGGAACAGTCATTTAACCTTCCATTTCTTTTTATTATACATTCATTCTTCATGAGTACTATGATAGTCTTTAACTACATAATCATAAACCAGTTTTCCCACTGGGCACCTACCGCATTTGTTGTATTTAAGACACGATGTGCACTGACCAGGTAGCTATTCAAAACTCCAGTTTAATGCCACTCTTTAAGGGTAACTCTGTCCCTTTTTGTCATCATTCATTCAAACTCTGTATAGCTTGAATTCATTACTCATTTTTTTTCCTGATTGCATCATGATTGTCATTATGTGCTTCAAGAGGGACTTCTTTTCATAAGACTTCAAGAATATTAAGATCCCCATTTTAAATAGGATGAACTGGGGTTAGACACGGTGTTAACTTTGAAAGCCCAGTTTGTTGTGCCTGTGGATTGATCTTTCTGAATACTTGACATTTTTGTAGAACTTCTGTCCACAGTTTGTTGCACAGACTCTCACGAACGGAGTGTTTGTCAAAAAGGAGAACTAGCTTATTGGGATCCTGGCACAGGATAGCGTTCGTGAGAGAAGTTGGATCTCTCAAACAGGGGCAGTTGCTTGCTGTCCACTGATGATGCGAGTCTCTGTTGTGAATATGCTTGTAGCAACATCTTCAGCTAGATTCAGTAAGGCTCTTTTGTTCAGTTCCTATATTCCATCTGGCCTATGGTGCTACATGACCACCTCAGTAAACATTGTTTATCACTGCTGATACATCCACAACTACCATAAAACATCTCTTCAATAACTACACTAAAATGACTGTCCCATATAACCAGTTCTGCACCTGCAGGAAGAATTTCTGTTTACGATTTACAAGTGTCTTATCTAAGCACAATTTGATCACTTCTGGGAATCTGACATCTGGTCATACCAACCAGGATGTTCAGCAACACTTTTAAGCACAGCAGGAGCTGCTGGGAGAGATCTTTATAACTGTCCGAAATTCCCACCTGGATGGCTCCTGTACCCATGAGTCAATACTTAATTGTGAAGGCTTTCTTAACATCTAGTTTCAAGTCAGTGCGTTGTCTTAAACCAGCTCATTAACTCATCTTCACAGATGACTAGCCAGCAAGTTCCTGGACTACTCGAGAAATGAACGCCTCAAATGTGCACACACAGGCACAGTCCAGCTGCACTGCAATTATACCTAAAGAACAGCTTGATTTTTGTACACTTCTCTCACCAGTAACTTCAACTCCATTAATCTTGCCACCAGTTCCCACAGACTTCGGCTGAAGATAACAGTGCTTGACTTATCTTCAGATGAACCCTGAGCCTCACATGTTGCACACTCCATGAGAGAAGACCACTTTGGGCAAGGGACAACTTATCAGTCTTAAATCAAGATATGTTTTAAGGCTGAATTAGAAACCAGTGTGTGCACGGGTGGTTCTCTTTTTAACCATGTAATCTTCTTGTCCCCTGCCTTATTAATTATACAACCAGGATTCACAGCACTAATATTCAGACCTTCCTGGAGTGAGACAGAGCTCCTTCCCTTCTTCTCATATGCTGTCTTGTTAGCAAAATGAAAGGCTCTGAGAATACTACTAGTTGTCTTTCTGCTTTTGACTGCTTGCAAACAAATTTAAATGCCAAGGATCAGGAACCATGTGGACAAATCTTTCTGGACCTCTGATTTGGCACTTGTTCAGTAGCATGGGGAATGGGCTGAATACAAATCACTATCACACAGTAGAAGAAGCAGAGGATGGATTAAGTTTAACATAGTCAGAACTGTGGGGTAATTCATCTCCACTGTCTCCAGAAGGACCACAGAAAAGATGCTCTCAGATCTTTGACAGATTCGGGCAATTTTTTACAGAGATGAAACACCCAAACAGGAGGTAGAAACCACAGCTGAAACCTACCTTTCAAGGCAGGAGACCCTCTTTCTCCGATCTACTTCTTAAGAAATTTCTTAGGGTGACGTTTGAAAAAATACCCCATCTTTCTGTGGGCTTAATCTTCACTTCTGCAGCTGGCAAGGGCAAAGATCCTTGTAAACTGACTCAGGAGAAAAGGATATTTAGCACTTGAGCAGCTACTTACCTTTGGCTATGCATAACTGGATGCAGTGAAATCTGGGATCATTACAAACTGTATGTCTAAGCATACAGAAATTTGGGCTCAGCTCCCTGCTTATCCACAGCCTTCCTTGCGTGACTTTGAGAAAACCCATAGGCCCAGAGTTTCAAAGTTATTTAAGAATATGCTTACAGTTTAAATGCCTCTTTTCCTCTGGATCTCATTTCACCTACATAGCTTTGAAGATCACGGCTTCACCCCCTCTGTTTCAGTTTCCCATCTGTAAGACAAAGGTGGTATTCCCTAACCTTATGGCAAGATAGGGAAGACAAACAAACTATGACTGGTAACATAGTCCACAACTCAACAGGCAGCCTGGAAACTGAGTAAATTCTGCATATTAATTTTATCAGTCCTACTAGCATTTTAGTTTACCTGTATGCATACTGCCCAAGATGGCTGGGTAAATTTCAATCAAAATAAAATAAATATAACATGACAAAATTAAATTAACAACCATGAACACCCTGCAAAATAAGGGAGTGGTATAATTCATGGAAAGCTATCTGCCACCCTCCACAGTCTGCTTTTCCCCTGCTTACAGCAGGGATTTTAGGAAGTGCTTTACCACAGCTGCCCTTCAGCGAAAAGGCTTTAGTGTTGGTGGATGCTATGCAGGCCCATGGACCCCAGGGAAAATGCTGAAGATATGTAAAAATGTGTCACTGCATGCTGCCGCATCCATCAAGATTGAGGTTACTTGGCTGACTGGGATTTATGAGAATTTATTAGGACATTCATGGTTTGCATTAGCCAAATACACACACAGTCCTGTGTTCCTTTCCTCATTATTCAGTTTGCCATGGGTGAAAAGATAACGATTTGTCCTGCAGTGGCTGTCAAAGGAAGAAAAGGATTTTTAGTCACCAGCTGAAGACAGACCATGGCTGGATAGTGCAGCCCTACAGAGACTTAGTCTCTGAGAGGAAGGGACACTGTGATGGAGCATGAACTCGGACCTGATGTCTGCAGGCTGCAAAAGAGAGAGTGCAAGACGAGCTGCCCTCTTAGCCTCCTTAGCCAAGGGTAACATGCACATACCACATCAAATGAAAATAAGAATGAAGGTTAATGTGGCATTTAGTATGACCTCCTCTTTTTCCGTGTTAAATCCTTTCTCCTACTGGTCTGGGCTGTCATCAGTTTTTCATGATAGGAGCCATTTTAAGTTGTAGGAATGTACTGTTCTCATGGCATGTGGTCCTGCTCTCTAGCATGGAGTCAGGTATGACTTGAATTAACAGCAAAGGTAACTGTGACTACCACTAGGACTGAAGGCCAGCTAAATGCACCATTTAACATAAAAATAAATTGGATCTCAGGAAGTGGGACCACAAGTGCATTGTACTTTATGGACAGACATTGCTAAGCAGACAGCTCCCCTGACCTGAAGACATTAATTTAATGCAAGTCTGACACTCCCCTTTTAAAGCATCACTCATACAAGCACAATGTTCTTCTCTATTCTTCTGACTTTGTGCCAGAGCAAGAGAGAGGACAGCCAAGTTGCCTAGCTTTAAGAAAAATAGACCTTCAAACATGCTATAACCAGATTTCTGTGCTTGTAGCAAGGCTGGTAAACCCTAAACCCATAGGCAAATTTGTGTTTTAATTCATGCAGCAAATGGCCTTGTGGCAAACTCAGTATTAAAACTCGTTTATCATCTTCTCTTTTTTTCTGCTCAGTTCACCAGCTACAACTTTATTTGCAGCCGAAACGCAGAACTACGGATAGCTTGAAAGGCAGAATATTAAATAAAAAATGAATGCACCTTGAAAAGTTAGCACCTTGAGTGGCGATCTTGTCAAGCTTTACAAACTAAGCAGAATTGGGTTAGACCCACACTGAAAGGAGAGCTATCAAGAGGCAGAGGCAAGAGAAATCAGCAGGTGACATTTGGCTTTACTTTCACCATTTCAGGCATTTAAACTGAGTGGAGACAGTTCCCTGGTGTATCACTGGGCGGATCCTGAAGCAAAGCCATAGGCTGGAGCACACTAATGCTGTTAACTTTGGTTCTCAAGGCATTAGAGGAGAGTTTTGCATTGATGCTCTTTATGATTGCAGTTTTTTCAACTGCTCCTTTCACATTTCATCCTCCTTTTGCAGTATTTGCAAGTCAGACTTCTAGTTTCTGACTGCTGAGGCAGCTGTGCTCATGTCTACAGCAAAGTCCAGTGCTGTCCATCTGAAACATCTTGTGCACTTGTGTATCTGTTTTCTACCAAAATAAAGGAACAATGCAACTGTTGTAAAGCTGAGACACCGTCAACTTACTCAGCTTAAAAACAAAATAAATTACAAGCAAGGAACAATACGAAAAGAAAAAAATAATACAAAAATGCTGTGATGACTGCGAGCATATACAAGACTGAAAAGAAAGAAATACCATTGCTTAGACAGCTTTTTAAATTTATTTTACTTTTTAACCATATTTAGATTTTGTATATTGAAATCAACCTCTTTCTTGTCATTAGCACATCCCCATATCTTAGCCTGGTTTCATGTGAAACCAAAGATTATATCATGTCTCTGCCAGACACTCCTCCACCCCTTTCTCCCAAGACATTTCAATTCTCTTCCAATTGCCAACAGATTTCAAGGTGGGAGGGAGAAGGTTGAAGACAGAAATTCCCACAAGCTTCCTGAGAGCTGGTGTCCAGAAAGAACAAGGAGAGCTGAAGGAATGAGTGCCTCCAGCGAGGCAAAGCTGAAGTTGGAGTTGCTGCTGAAATGGTGTTTCACGAGCACGCACCCACAGCTTGCCATACAGCACGCAATACAAGCCAAGCAGCTCGTGCTCATCATGTCACTGTGCACGGGGCATGCCTGCCACATCAGCTACCACGTGTCCAGCCAGCAGTGAGGAAAGGTGGGACACGAGTGGAAATGTGTGTCTAGGGTGGAAGTCCTAGTGTACGTGGGCATTATCAGGACCAGAGAAAGAGGGCTCATATAAAAAGAAATAATCCCATCTCCTTTGGAAATGTGCAGCTTTGGTTCCATTGGATTTATTTGGTTAAATAATTGAAATTTGCCACTGGCACAAAATCACTGTGACATTTTTAAGATCAAAGTGTCAAAATGCTCAACTCTGCTGATGCCTAGCCATCAGGCTGGTTGCAGGTGTCAAAAGATACAAGTGAAAACTTCAATCAATAACTGAAAATGAAGCTCCTTCCAGACAGAGCAGGAACAAGCCCCAGAGACCTTGAAAGCGTTTTATCTGGTAGGCATTTTGCTGTGACTGTTGAGGTCCTCTCCACTGGTTCAGCCTGAAGAAGAGAAGGCTGCGAGGGGACCTTATAAATGCCTGCAAATATCTGAAGGGTGGGTGTCAGGAGGATGGAGCCAAGCTCTTTTCAGTGGTGCCCAGTGACAGGACAAGGGGCAACGGGCACAAACTGAGGCACAGGAAGTTCCGTCTGAACATGAGGAAGAACTTCTTCCCTCTGAGGGTGACAGAGCACTGGAATAGGCTGCCCAGGGAGGTTGTGGAGTCTCCTTCTCTGGAGATATTCAAGACCCGCCTGGACAAGATCCTGTGCAGCCTGCTGTAGGTGACCCTGCTTCGGCAGGGGGGTTGGACTAGATGACCCACAGAGGTCCCTTCCAACCCCTACTATTCTGTGATTCTGTGATTCTGTGATTCTGTGATCTGTTCAGTCTCAGGCTGTACTCTTCATTCTCTTTTGAACTTTGTTACTGTTAGGATTTAAAACTTCACCCTGGAGGGGGGTTTATCTCACTGTGGAGATGGACCTTCATGCCTGTTGATGCTACTGCATGAAAGCAGGCTCTCCCATTATTTTGTGGTGTTCTTTATGATTAACTTCCATTGCAACTTAGCAGAAAAACAACAAAACCTTCTCACAAGCAGAAGAGGGCTCTGAAAGGCTAAAACCTCTGAAGTCCCCAGCTTTCACTTGAAGCTATATATCTTCCCAGAAGTCTGTTTTCTATTTCCACAGAAGTCAAGCGGTATTTAAATCAACTATTGTAGCCTATACTAAGCCAACATCCTTGGCATGGACACTTTTATGAAACAGGCTAACAACAAAATGCTACTGCCTCATAAAATTAAAGAGGATGGATGGTCTTGGTAGTAGACATGACTTCAATTCTTACTAGTTTCTTCAGCCAATCAGGTTATGTCGTTAAGGCAACTCTTCAGCATTTTCCACTAATAAGGACAGCAAAATCCTTGGAGAGTTGGTCTGGCATCATAGCTGACAAGAAACACATGGGGAATTGGTCATGATAGAAACTGCACAGAGGTGAATTGCTTTCTCAAGCATGTTGGGGACAGTTCTTAGAATAACACACAACACAGGAAAAAAAAAAACTGAAATAGAGACTTTTAATTACTGCCTCACTGAACTCAGAAAATTCTAATGGAGCAGCAGAGGGAATTGCTCAGTGCACCTGACTCCACTGAAGACATCTATGAAAGTCTGCAAACATTGAGCCATCTGCATGAGAAGTGAACCTGAGTCACAAAAGCAACACATTTTTTGAAGGTGCAGTGTTAAATGGGACAGATAGAGGTCTGAGGGGTGCCATGGGAAGCAGCAAGAGCAGGCACCTGGGTTTGAAAGGCAGGTGGGATGATAATGTAGGGGAATGACACCTCACTCTTTCCCTCAGCTACAAGGCAAGCCCAGCTATGTGCTTGAGTAGTTTTCCCCAGAGCAGCAAATTCATCCTTTATACTTGTGGTGGTGCAATCTCCACCTCACACCTGGTGATCCCAGAACCAGCCAGTGTTGTATTCTTGTTTACACTGCAAGAACAGTTAGCTGGTGTGACCAGCCATTTTTCCTGTCTTTGAATGAAGGCACTGAATTGGGACAACTTGGCACTTCCCTTGTCTTTGTCCAAGAGCAGTGAGCTGGGTTGATGAGGCACACCCTGACAGCACCTGGGACCACTGACAGCTGGAGTCACACCAGCCTGATAAATGTCAGAACTGTACATTCTGGGAAGTACTGGAATTGTATAGTTACTGTCTAAATATTGGGATTACACCATGTGGATTTTGACCAGGATGGAAAATTACCAATGCCTAAAGTCAATTATCTTGAGACCATATAAACAGTGGTAACAAGGAAGACCCTTTGAGCTCTTCTGGTCCACAGTGGGCTGCACCCAGTAACTCCCTCTGAGTGGGATGCTTCTCAGACTATCTTGAACTCTGTCGCAGCATCGTCTGGGCTGATCTCCTTGAGACTCAACCTTTGCCTGTTGAGAAATCATTCAATTTGAAGTGAGTATTTCTCTGAACTTGAGGGGAATTTTTATGATTTTGTGTGTGTGTGTGAATCAATTCAAACATAATATTCTACTACTGTGATTGTAATAGCAAATTCTTTTTAATCACTCAACAAATGTTAAGTGAACCAGTGCTTAGCAGCTACTAAATTCCTGTGATTCTCTCTCTCCTTAAACTGTGAATGCACCATGAATTGCTGCTAAACATATCCCTTAGATGTAAACCGTTGTTGTCTAAGGACAGTTCTGGATCCAGCTGCACCTAGGCTCCTCTCTGAGAAGTAGAAGGTCCATTCCGAACCTGGTGACTCAACAGGAGGGACTCCCTATACCCTTACACTTTTCTTTTACTCTGTGTAAGTAATTTTCTACTCATAACTGCCCTTTGGTTTTATATTCCATTCATTTAATAAGTAATAGAGTGAACCTTGCCAACGAACTTTGTAATAATCATATTTTCTAAATTTTCAGTAAAATCTTTTCTTGCAAAACCTTTGAGTGATCACTTCAGCGACCTAACCACTCATTTGCAACAATACTTCATAGCTGCTGCTGAAGCAGTGTGTGGTGGGTAGAATCCAAGACAGTGCTATGAACTCCTTTAGAGCACAACAGTGCTGTTAAAGTATATATATTATCTCAACAAAACCGCTACCCTATGTAATAGACACTGACACTATCATGGGAGGTATAAAAAGTTATTTGATGGCATAACAAGTTTCATAGTATCATAGAATGATAGAATGATGGATTCATCAAGGTTGGAAAAGATCTCTAAGATTATCAAGTACAACTGTCAACCCAACACCACCATGGCTGCTAAATCATGTCCTGGAGTGCCATATCTACATGTTTTTTTGAACACCTCCAGGGATGGTGACTCCACCACTTCCCTGGGCATCCTGTTCCAATTCCTGACCACTCTTTCAGTAAAGAAATTTTTCCTAATCTCCAGTCTAAACCTTTAGTTTAGAGAGAGAGAGAGAAGTTATCACTTTGTAAGCTGTTAAACATAGCTTTTGTGGAGTGTAAGGTTTTCCTGGATGAGTACATGACATTTTTCAGTCTTTATCTTCCAGATATTAGGAAAAAAATAACAGCAACAAAAAGATTTAATCATTTTGACTTGGCAAATCATGGCTTTCAACTAACTCAAGTGTGTTTTGTCCTTATTTTTTGACTTCGCAGACAACTAAAATTTAAGGCCTTAAAACCCTTTTGCCTATGTATTTGCATCTTAATAGCGAACTTCTAGAAGAACCTCTGCTGTATAATAATTTGTGCTGAGAGCACCATTCTCCATCCATATCTTAGACCTAAGGCACAAAGAAAGTTGCCGAGGGGCATCAGTTGTAGTTTAAGGAGATCACAAAGTGTGTGCCCACAGCATTGGCTACAAAAATATTGTACTTCTAGTATGGTCTCTTCCTTCACAATGACTTCCATCTGTTTTTTCCATCCTGTACCTGAGGCACGGCTCTCCCTGAAAGAGAGCCTGCTGCATAAAAAAGGTAAGAGGTGCAGCATACATTTTGAGGATGAGATTTCCAAAGACATCTCAAAGATTCAGATGTCCACCGAATGCAGTATATATTTAAAATCCTGATTCCATTTTGAAGATCTCAGAGAATTTTTTTTTTTTTTCCTCAGGACTGTTACAAGTCTGCAATTTTCTTCTGCATTTTTTCTGGACAGAAATCAGATTTTTTTTATAAGTCTGGTTTTCTGCTTAGTACAAGAGATATACTGAGATATTTATCTTTTTTAATAGAACCAGAATTAATTTTGGACCGAGACTAACTTGGTTTGTCTTTGCCTATGGAAATATCTTTAAAATAACTATGTGGAGTGATAAATTTGGCTTGTGAGATACAGCTTGAGATAGAGACAAAGGGAGAGGAAATTTTTGAAAGACTCAGTCCAGGTAATATTCCAGTTCACAAGCATTAAAATTAATTTCTCAAAAGCTATATTGGAAGGCTTTGTTTGGGAGCACCAATTTATTTGGATATTGCTTGCATGTACACATGTGTCTCAGCAGAGGTACTTTTCCAACAATGTGTCCTGGCTGTACGTTGAGGAACAAAAGAAAACTTGAAATGTTTGCTGTGAACAGCTTTGCTCAAAACTCCCATCAATCACTGTTAATAAAACAAAACAGAATAAAAGAAAAAGCCCAACAGATTCAGAATGGCATGAGGAGTCTGGTTCAAAACAATCACTGGTACAGAAAAAAGTCACTGGGAAAGCATGATCTGAGCCAAGCATGCATTTGAATCGGGCTGCTACTTCTTTCGGTGAATAGAGACCATGAGTGAAAGCTGTTGTTAGCAAAAGGACAAATCTTTACTAAGCAACAGTATGTCCTGCAAATATCAGGCATTTAATACATCTCGGAGAAGGGCTGCAAAGCCTTTTGCAAAACATAGATGAAGCCTCATTGTATTCAGAAAGGCAATCAGCTCAATTCATAGAAGAAAAAGCAGCTGAGAGATGAAATTTCATGACAGTGGTCATGCATTACCAGCAGTCATTAGTTCTTAACGATAACATGACTGATTTTCTGAACCCTCTGAATGAAGAAACTGTGTACTGATTCATGGTATTACCCCACCAGATCTTCCCTCTCATGAAACCTTTCAGTAAAAACTTTGACTTTCAGGCACAAGTGGCAGCTCTTGCATTCACTGCATATCCATCACCAGCCCAAGTTTGCTTTTGCAAACCCGTTGGGGGTCCCCAGTATTTCCAGTAGAGGTCATGCAGCCCTCACTGCTCAACAGCTCCCAGAAGAAAAGGCCAATCTAACAGAAGCTGTTTAATTTGGTCTCTTAATCAATATATCAGGAACATAAAATACCATTTAACTAACCATCATAGGAAGGATTTATAGCAGCACGAGGTACTAAAGAGGAATATTAAATAATCAGGCTCTTCCTTGAACCAGAATTTAGACCCCAGTCCCACAAAGGATGAAATATGTGGTTGTCTGCCTCCTCACTTACTGGAACTGAAGTGTGCTGTTGAGTCATTAATAAATCAGGATGAATTTAACTGTATTTCTGTCAGTTTCATTTTAAAACCGAAGGATAGCTATTTTGACAATATATTATAATCTGTACTGTCATATTATTCACAGCTATTGTTTACCACAGCATCACAGATGACTGTTCAGTGGTGACAGTGCACAAAACGTGCCCTTGGTTTCTACCAACCACTTTCTGGGGGCTGGAGCTGGCACATTCATGCTGGTGGCAGCCAAAAGCACAAACACGACCAGCGATTACCAGGTCATCACAGCGCTCAGTAAGATGCATTAGTTCACTCCCCACCTCTCCTGTGACCGTGCCTCAAGCCCTGCTGTGTGGTTAGCCCAAGATCACATGGATATTTGGTGGCAGAAAAACAAATGGGCTGTGGGACTTGCCTGGTTGGTGAAAGCATGCTCATCGCTGGGTCATCCTTCATCTGTAATTATCTCAAAGGAAACCTGGACAGACGCAACACTGGCAACTCCAATGAATATAAAACATTACAGAAAGGTCACCAAGAGCTCCGTTTTTCATATCTCTCCGCTAGTGCTGCTACCCCTTCCCTGTAAATCGTCAGTTCAGTACCCAAATACTTCCTTGACAGTCTGAATTCAAACTGGGAGCAATGCAATTGATACTGGAATAAAAGTCTCTAAGTATATTTGTTCAAACTAATCCATTCCCTTTCTTTTGTGTCCTTGACACTAAGATAGGACAGAAGCAAATGTGTCATTTGATGACACATTACTTTTCCCCATCTCATTCCATTTTCCCCAATGCTTATTCAATAGTTACATGACTTGAATTCATCACGTCAAGTGTACACTAAAATTGAATTAAAACAATTTGAGTCAGAAAGTATACAGATGCTCATATGTTTCCCACAGTTAAGAACATCCTGTTACAGTAGCACAGCTGCAAATTTTGAAACATTTAAAAAGAAAATTGCTTTACGTGGGGAAAGGGAAGGGAAGGGAAGGGAAGGGAAGGGAAGGGAAGGGAAGGGAAGGGAAGGGAAGGGAAGGGAAGGGAAGGGAAGGGAAGGGAAGGGAAGGGAAGGGAAGGGAAGGGAAGGGAAGGGAAGGGAAGGGAAGGGAAGGGAAGGGAAGGGAAGGGAAGGGAAGGGAAGGGAAGGGAAGGGAAGGGAAGGGAAGGGAAGGGAAGGGAAGGGAAGGGAAGGGAAGGGAAGGGAAGGGAAGGGAAGGGAAAGGGAAGATGCCTGATTCTAAGCATTCACGTTCTGCATTATGCTGGCTGGTATATTTTTGAAGTATTACAAGTGGGAATGCTGGGTAGAAAGGAGGAAAAATCCATTAGTGTCTCCATAAAGTGTTTTAAAGATGCTCTATAATGAGTTTCAGCACTGAAGAGCATTCTTCTAGCCACATTCTGCAGAGGTATATTAGAGACATTCTTCTTCCACTGAGAATTCAAAATAGAATTAAAGAACACATGTTTACAGAGGCTTTAAGAAAAGGATTTTTAATAGAATCTGGGTGACAAAAAAGCCCACAGTGGTAGGGTCAGATTCTCAGCTAGGACAAAGTGGTGATGTGATATAGCTGAGATCCTGACCATGAATTCCTGACAAATTTCATTTGTGATTTTCACATGTATTTGCATGAGAGCAAGCGAAAAATTACTTGGATTTACTCTTTATTTAATGGCATGAAGAGATGACTGAAGGCAGAACTCAGAAGAATACGCTGAGCTTCCAGAATGATACAAGGGAAAAGGATCTGACAGGAAATAATATTTGCAGTCAAGTCCTCCTCCACATAACTATATTGCTGTATAACAGACAGAGCAGTAGCAATCATAATGCAAGATTTGCCTCCATAGACTTTACTCTGAGCCTGCTCTCCTTATGGGAAAATGGGGACCTCATTTTTTCTGCATGTTCAAGCCTTTACCTCTGTGTTATGTCTATGAGCAAGGGTGTCATTTACTTCTGTTAATTCTGAAGTGCTGACACATTATGAGCATCTATATATAGCTTCTTACTCTTTTACCATTGAATACACATAAATAGCATAGTATCAAGGCATTCTTGTTGCAGAATTTCTTATTTGTGCTACACAGAATTACTGTCCGGAGAATGCAGGTGAAAATCTTGGCTTCACCAAAAATGACAGGTCTTTTGTCCTTGTTTTCAGAGGTAGCACAAGAAAAAAAAAAGAAAAATTTCATTTCAGCTTTCCAAAGGAAAATTACTGTGAAGTTATGCTGTCTTTCATGACACTTATCAGTGTGTTGTTACTTTTTCACAGGCTGCAAGTGAAAAAAGAGATTGAAAAACTGAAAAGGCTGGGAATCTGTGGAAGTCCCTAGCACTTTGCCTCTCTTTATTCTTCCACGAGTAAACAAGTATTCAGCCAGCCAAGACTTTTTTCTGCATCTTTGTTCTTTCCAGCTAAACAGTAGCAGCTGAGAGAACTGTTCATAAGGTTCCCTCATCCATGGCAACAGAAAAATAAGTGTCCAAATCACTGCTGTAAGCATCTTCTCATTCCTACAACCACAAAAATGAGGCACAGGGTTTTCTGTAAGAAAATGACATAATACGTGTGCTTTTTAAAAGCACCTTTCTCAAGGATCCAATTGTTTTGATTGTTTGTTTGTAGGGAGTTGCCTATGGCCCCTGTGAATCAGTCTGTGGAACCCAACTAGACCAGATGGTTGTGTGTCTGTTTCAGCTGGAGGAGTTCCCTTGGCCCCAGAGGATTTGGCCTTGGAAGTGAAGAATGAGAGCCAGCCCCACTGACACAGGAATGATCTTAACTCCAGAGGTTACAAGGCCTTTGGAAATGGACTGGACCATCTGGATCAAAATGTCCTCTTTTGGAAAATGTATCATGGGATCTTTAGTGATTGAATATCTCCAGGACAAGGGTGCCTGGCACCACAGGACTAGAACAAACACAAGACTCAGCAGAGTTTTATGGCTGATACATATTAAATCCTCAACCTGACCTGCGAATACACCCAGGATTAATTCCTAAAGGCATTTTTATCCAAGATCTAACTTGGCTTGATATCAATTAATTTGGGACATATAACAAGATCACAGCAGGAGATGAAATGGCCGTATCTTAGTATGCCCCAATTCCTAACTACTGAATTTTCTAATTAAAAATTGCATAAATAAAGAAGACATCTAAGAGCTTCTAAGTCCTTTTAATTAGAACATACAAATAAAGCCACACAAGAACATCCAGAGAAATGATGGTAATGTTAACCAAATGTGGATTCATTAAACAGTTGCTTACAGCACAGCTGGAGGTCTCTTTTTATTCATATAGATTAGGACAAATATTATCATTGTGTGTAAGTGAAGATCATGGCGACAACTTTCTTAAACTGAAATATCTGAAAGACAGCACCTAATTCCTTATGCTGGTCCCTTCATAAAGAAGGGTTAATTTTCAGTGCTGTAGAAAATAATCATTTGACTAAAAGGGGGCAGTAAATATCACCTAACATTCTAAGTTATATGATCTGGCCTTGAGAAAGTCCAGATCAGATTCCAGAAGGTTTACGTCCCCTTCAGAACCCATCTCATTTCTGCTACCTTATGTAATTACCTTGGATAACCTAGAACTTCTCATACTAGATGCCTGTGCAGGCAACTGAAGAATTTCCATCAAACAGCAACGCTGATAACCCAAGACTTTTGGAAAGCCAATGCTGGTTCCTGATCAAAGGAAATGATTACTGCAGACAAACTTTTCAAAGTAAAAACAATTATGTATACACTCCAATTACTGACAAAGGCAATCTATAACATCCCAGCAAACATGATTCCTTCCAACATAGCGTTATGTCTTCCAAAGGACACTTCCAGGAACTTTCTTTTCTTTGCCTGAAAATGAAACAACCGATATGAAAAAGGTCTGTGATATCTAAAGTAGCATGGAGCCAGTGAAAGAGTGAACAACTGCTAGCTGCCTTTTTACAGAATCAAAGGATAGTAGGGGTTGGAAGGGACCTCTGTGGGTCATCTAGTCCAAACCCCCTGCTGAAGCAGGGTCACCTACAGCAGGCTGCACAGGATCTTGTCCAGGCGGGTCTTGAATATCTCCAGAGAAGGAGACTCCACAACCTCCCTGGGCAGCCTGTTCCAGTGATCCATCACCCTCAGAGGGAAGAAGTTCTTCCTCACGTTCAGACGGAACTTCCTGAGCTTCAGTTTTGTGCCCGTTGCCCCTTGTTCTGTCTCTCGGCATCACTGAAAAGAGTCTGGCCCCATCCTCATGACATCCACCCTTAAGCATTTATTAGGTCCCTTCTCAGCCTTCTCTTCTTCAGGCTGAACAAGCCCAGCTCCCTCAGCCTTTCCTTGCAGGAGAGATACTCCAGTCCCCTAATCATCTTTGTAGCTCTTCAGTGGACTATCTCCAGTAGCTCCTCATCTCTTTCTCGAGCTGGGGAGCCCAGAAATGGATGCAGTACTCCAAATGTGGCCTCACTAGGGCAGAGTATAGGTGAAGACTAGCCTTCTTTTCCAACAAAACAGAAGGAATAACACTAAAACAGCAAATGCCCATTGGAAAAATCAAAGAAGATATTAAATAATTCATTACATACCATGTTTATAGGTGACTGTAGATGGAAGCCATTATATGATTTCAAAACTTAACTAGACATTAATAGAAAAGAAAGCAGATGGGCACTACAAAGAAAAGAATCCAGAAGGCACTTTTACCTCCAGAAATTTCTGAGCCAGAAAACTGGGAAAGTATCCTAAAAAATATCAGGGAATGGTTATCCTAGTCTTAATCTCCTTCTCTACATCCAGTTCAGATAAGTATTGGGAAAGAGGAACCTGTGCTGGTAGATCATTTCTGATAATGCAGGCTCTAACATTAGCAAAGTGCATGTGTAATAAATGCTGCAAGTGTTCACTGGGAGGAAAGAAATACTGGTGACAAAAGTGACCTAAATGTGTCTTGATTTCCTTTCTTTTTTGTTACTCTAAGTTACCTACATCACAGGGTGCAAATCAGTAACATTACAAAAGACATAAGGCATTTTAGTGCAAGGAAATACCATCCAAATAAAAAATTTTCCCCTTGACAGATGTCTCAGTTGTAAACAAAATTCTTGGTATTTTTCTGGCTCCACAGGTGAGATTCTACAAGCTGCCTCATTTCATAGGTGACAGCACAGAAGGATAACGGCACAGAGCCATTGCTGGGAATGTGCATTAACCAGTGGGAATCCTCTGATAGGTGTTGACCAGCCAGCCTGCTGCTGGGCTTTCAGCAGACCAGGAAGAACACAGCTCCCAAGGCAGAGAACAGAGTTGGACAAAAAACGTGAGTCTCCTGCCCAACACCTGGGATTTGGCTAGTCTGTGGCTCTTTTTCATGTGAATCCCTCTCCATTCCAGGAAGCCAAACAAATCCAATTCCTACAAATGGGAGAGGAATGGGAACTGGTTACACCATGCAGACACTATGCTGGGTGTTTTGTAGTCTCTGGGACACTTAGGAAGCTTCAGGAAATCTGGATTTATCCATTTCTCTTTTTCCTTTGGAAATAAGCAGTTCTTGCAATAATCCAACCTCCCCACCCACGGACTATGAATAGTTCAATTTATACACCTGTGCTACTATCCTGCTTACTCAATGCAACTTCCACTTCTGCCCTTTCATGTACGTTCTCAGCTCAACACTATCGCTCTGCTAGTGCTCAACCAGTCAAACCTTTGACATACTTAATAGAAAATTTAATTCCCACAAGTTCAAGTCAAAAAGCTACCTGCTTCAATGCTGTCAAAACTGGACTCTAAACCCCACAGAAAATGGCTACAGAGAGCGGTATCTAAACTGCAGGAGTCAATCACCTAATTTGTGCCTATGCAGCACCTAGCACAACAGGGGTTCCCATTTCATTTGATTCCTGCATGCAACACTGTAATAAGAATAAATAATAATAAGATTGCAGCACTGATCTTGCTGTTCGTTGCCACTGTTTAATGAATTCTCATTATTATATTAAGGAAATCCAAGTATGTGTTCTGTAATTAGTCTTCTATCTGCCACATACCATAACTAGTCCTTATATTCTCCCTAATTATACAGAAACTAGCATGGGGCCTTACAAATGCATTCCTCTTTAATGACAGTCTCTATATGTTCCAATTCTTTTAATTATTCTCATTTTTAAATATGTGAAACAACAGTACTTTTCACATCTGGTCTGCCTATAATTTCATCTAACAGCCCCCCACAACCTCAGAAGGAAAACCTTTCATTTTAATTGCATATTAGACTTTATTTTCATAGGAGCAGACAGCTATTTATTCATTCAGCTAATTCCTCTAAGAGACAAAGCAGTCCAGCATTCATGGAGTGAAGTGTAAGGTAGTGGCTACCACTGTCCGTGACAAGTTTCAGATTCCTAGGGATCTGAATCTTCAGATTCCCCTGTGTAAGTCTAGAGCCTCTCTATCAGCATTAGCAGAAAGATGGAGAATAGGATCTCTGGTACCAAAAAAGCCATTTTTGGTGTCTGATTTCCATCCTTGTAGCTCCTGCAGCGAAGCTTATCATGGCTGGGAATGAGATACATGCCTATTTGTCAGTAAAGAAATAAAGAAAGTCTGACAACATTGGAAAATCTGGTGTCCTATAAAATACCTGGCAATGCAAAGCATGATTATATATGCAAGCAACTCCTAAAAATACCGTAGCTCTTAACGGAGGATTCATTACCTAGACAGATGAAACAGATTTTCTCCAAGACAAGCAACGTCTACATCGAAGCAAAGAAATTAATTCTGGTTATTTTGACTAAAGTGAAAGGAAGAAGGAAAGTTAAGAGCAAACAGGAATACCTACACTAGATGAAAGGAATGAAATAGCCCCTCCTGAGAAAATCACCTCATTGGGTGTCATAGGTGAATTGATGTCCGCATGATGCCTGCGTGTAAAACTTACACCAATAATTCTGCAGTATTAACAGTTTCGCAAATTATTGGCTGGTTTCTTGACAGATGGCGTCAACTATCTCTGTCTCTCCCCATGAGGACAGACTGTCCAGATGTATTCTGCAGCCCTTTCTAGAGAAATGGGTGAACTGGATGTCCGTCAGAAGATCCTGACTTGGAAGGGAAAGATCAAAAGCCCAAAGAATCAGCACAGGTTGATTTGATGGGGCTTAGCATGGCCAAAAATGTTCTTAACAAGCAGAAGCATTGCTGTGCACACTGTCACGAAGTCGTGATTCATTCCCTAAGCAAAGCCAGACGCTCTTGAAGCTAAAAATCAACTTTGCCTTTGAATTTTTGTCTTCTTCCCAAAGGTTTTCCTATGCTTTTGCACTTGCAACTGGGCAGGCTTTGCTTGTACAGTGTATTTCCTTTGAGGAATCAAGACCTGCTCTGTTAATAGAAATGAGCAGCTGGTCTTCCACAAGGAGGGATTGCCAGTAAACAAAAGGATTTTCCAGCAGTTCCCACTACAATGACTTTTGGCAGGAAAACGAGAATCATTCACAATGGAGCCATTCTAAGGGATGCCTATACCAATTTCAACAGAAACAAAATATTTAATTAAAATTAAAAAAACAGAGAGAGACAACACAAAAAGATTGGTCTATAAGCTCCCCCACCAGCCAGGCTCTCCTCAGTCTCTCCAGCTTCCCCTGGGAATTGCTCCACTTTGCATCCATAATCATTGCTAACCCAAAGAAGAGAGAGTGAGAGAGAGATCCTGTGTGTTTACAGCCATGGCCTCTTTTGTTCCACATCAACACCAGGTGCTGTCACACATGCCCACCACCCCTGACATAGTTCCCAGTTACCACGTTTAGCTTAGGGTTATTTTCATCCTGCTTTTGTGGTTCTTCAGTTTTAGCTAAGAAATTAAAGCTTGGAAGTCAGGTCCATGATCTGAACCAGAAAAAGCAGGAAGCAGAATTTCAGGTCCTCTCTCCCATCATTATCCCATCACCTGAGAAGACTCCCTCTCTGGAAGGCTTTGTTAGTTCTAATGAGAGGCAGGGAAGTCTGGCTTCCCACAGACTTTCCCAAGTGGGAAATCACTTCTAAAACAGCTTTAGTTTCTTCTAGAGTTACATTAGCAACTAAGTTCCAGTGCAGTCTGACTTTGTATTCAAGATGTCCTTTCCAATATTTTATAGGTTTGTTTGAGCACAACCACTTCTTTTATTCAAGTAACAGCCATTTTGATTACTCTTTATTTAACAAATTTACATGAGATTCATACAGTTTCTTGATTTCTTTTCTCCGCCACAGCAAAACATCTCAAGAAACAAGGACTTTCTTTTAAAAAATTCTAGTGTTGACCAACGATGCTTCATCTTTTTGTCTGGAAGGGGCTGCTCATCAAGTTGCATTAGAACAAAGGGGCTCTAAGCTATAGTTCCTCCTCTAATGAGCAGCTTAGATCTCTGGTGTATGGACAACAGAGAGAATCTGTTAAGTAAATCTAAGGTTCCCTAAAACAGCTAAATTTACTGGACTTCCAATGGATGTTGTTTGCATTGTACACGCAACAGTAGTTCTGTTTTGACCTCTGGAGCAAAAATGAACCGTTAACCTTGTCAACTCCTCACTCCCCTTCTTCCAGGTTGCCAGACCTATCAGATGGCAGGGATGAGACCAAATAAAGAAGGCTAGTTGTATAGACCCACTCTATAAACATAACACTTTGCTGCTGCACAACTTTTTCTTACTGGACAATTCCTTCTCCTTTAACAAGGTGCCCTGTTGACACGTTGCAACACTAGTCCAAGAAAACCAGGGGCCTGCTCCACAGCTTCATCGTACCACTGCTCACAGTTATTCCGCTACAACCTGCCTTCATCTTCCCTTCAGTAATTCCAGCCCATTACAGATAATTATACCACCTTGTACCTTCCTCTATAATTCCCCTTCCTTCTCGCTGTTTACACTTTTCAGAGATGTGTGGGTTGCCCACAGCAAGAACTTCACTCTGGCTCACTAACATTTAAAACCTCCAGCAAAACGTTTACAAGGTTATTTTCTTTTAAACCAACTTAATGTATGAGGTTTTCTATGCAGCTACATGTTAAGAGAATTCAAAAATACGGATAGTGACAAGAAAATGGAAGACATGGTAAAAGGAATAGAAAGGGTTTCCAGCACTGCTAAAATGCAGCATAGGTTTTCTGTATTTTTATCTCTCAATTAATTGGCTTGATTGCTATCTTTAAATTTTGTTTTTCCAGCATCAAATAAGACAACATTGGGGCATTCTGTTCTGTGGTTTTCTGTGGTCAAGTTACACTCAGTAAGGAGAATCAAGTCTGAATTGTGATATATACTGATCGTTTCATGAAAAGATACAAGAAATTCCATCCCCTGTGTTCTTCCTACTAGTCTGTGTGTTTCCTAATCTGGTGCAGTCACAACCTCCTGTTGTTTTAGTTATGCAAAAAGTTTGCTAGTAAGGGTGTTCTGGAACAAAAGAAAAGCCCTGCTGAAAAACAAATTCTGCATGAGACACTCAAATTCTCTGTTTCAACATCTCTCATCAAAAATTAAAACTAGCTTTAAAGAAGAAGCCTAAAACCAGAGGCATTTTTCCATACAAAACCAGTCCTGTTTTCCATAAATCCTTGAATGTCTTACACCACACAGGTGTTCAGCTTTTACATAAAAGTGCAATGAAGACACCTGCACAGCAGAGATTTGAGCCAGCAGCTCCAGCTGGCAGGTGCACACAGCTCATCAGATGTTGCTCACTGGGGCAGTAGTAAAAGGAAGGAGAAAGTTTCAACTCTTCCCCAGGAAATCAAACTGAGAAGCAAACAAACAGAGTCAGCCAAGGAAGGAAACAAGCACGTGAAGGTCAGCCATGGTCCACAGGATGCTGAAAATGCCCATGATCTGAAGAATCACAAGCCCAGTCAGCAACAAACAGCCAAAACCCTCCTAGCCTAAATGTCACTGGCCTGGAATTGGATTGCATGAGCTGCTGATCTGTTTGCCAGTAAGAGGAAAAAGAAGCCTCATATTTGGAGACCACACTTCAGAAGTTCAGCTTTGACTCTAATCTCCAGTATTTGCAGCAGGCTGATGTAAAAATAAGTTCCTTCTCTCTTAAAGTGTTGACAAGAGGGACTATTTTCCTGTTTCACAAAGAAACACTGCAAGGTGTGGGGAGGAATACAAATGAATGACATCAAAGACTCAATTCACTTACCCATAAGTGGGTGTGTGGTGCCACTGGAGGTGTCCAAGGACCTTGAGACATCTGCAGGGCTGGCTGATACGGCGCAGGATCAGAGCCTTCCAGAGGGAGAGCTGGAGACAGCCACAATGCCCTCAGGCACCTCACATAGTCCATATGGCTGAATCTGGTGCTAAGGGATGAGATCACCTCATCTATCTATAAATGACTGTATCCGAGTGCATTGCCTTGGCTTTTTTTACAAATCGTGAAGAGAAGCAGGTGCATGTAGATCATAGCTTTCACAGCTTTTCTGCCCTATTTTAGGGTGAGAGAAATCTTCCCCAAAAGACTTGTTTCTCTTCATTGATTAGATGGGAAGCTCAGATGTGGGGTGGCCTAACTAGAAGTGAAACATCTAAATTGGAAGCAAGTAACATCATTTGAGCACTGATCACTACAAGAGGTGAGGGCTTGTCTCTAGGTTGCCCTTCTAGTTGAAGAAAGGCTTGTCAAATAGCCAGCAAGTTTAGAGTGTCATATATGTCAAAGCAGATACTTGCATTTGCTGAGATGTATCATGCCTTTGCATTGACTCAGATGAATATTGCCTAAGGCTTGGTCTAAGCCTGGGGCAAGAAAAATGTACCAGAAAGAGTAAAAATCTGCCACTAAGGGGACATGAGAAATGTTGTTGGAGTGTCTGAGATCCAGCATTATAAATTAAAGGGGTGAGTGTCCATGCTCTGTAGCTCTAAGTGGTATGTGAGCCCTTCTTTAGGTTGGGAACTCCAGAGAAAGTTTATGGGAAAGAAAAAAGGGCAGGAAAAAAGGAGAGGAAAGCTGATCTCTGCCTATTCCCTATCCTGAAAGAGCTCACCTTCAATGCGAAATTCGGCTGCTTCTGCATATCTCCATTCTCACCCTACTAAAATTTTGGGTCAAAGTTCAGAGTAAATCAGCTTTTTAAATGAATCATTTAGTGCTAACAAAATAGAAAATAATACCACAGTATTAAGTTAGCAGTGATTAACGTTCCATAAAAGATTTCTGCATGTATGGACATCTCATGTAATATTTATCACAGCCCCACAAGTGGCTAGGTCAGCACTTCTATGAAGAACCTCTAGAGCCTCTGGTCTCAGACGGGTGTAAATCAGGAATAGTGTGGAAAGAAGGGTCATAATCTATTCCTCCCCTGTGCGGGAGGGCTACAATGTTAAAAAAATATTGTGTGCAATATTTCACTGTTGGAAGCTTAGAAAATTAGTCTTGAGGTTGCTTTTTATTCTTCCTCATCAAGATTTTAGTAGAGAGGAGAGCTAGTGTCCACTTTGTTTCACTCACTGAGTAAAAGAATGCATTTCCTTTCATTAGGGCTCCTAATCTGCAGGGTTCCTGCATTCTGACTAAGGACATTTAACTAGAGAAGTTTAAACTGAGATTCAGCAATTAACTGCACACATTCTGCTGGTGCATTTCAGGGTTTACTAGAGAAGAATGTCATAACATACTCCTACTTCAACCTGACTCTTGGACAGAATGGGGGTTAAGATACACGTGTGAGGCTCACGTCGGCATCTCTTGCTGTGAGTCTCCAGGGAAAATTTGCAGTTGTGTCATACCTCAGTCTCCCTACACATTGCATGAGAAAATGCAGAGAACAATTGTGCTCTAGGGTTGTTTTACACAGGTTTGCAAGATTTTCTGTCAGCCTCAGATGTCCAGATGATTTTTTTTTCTCCTTGCAAATAAAGGAATAACTTTGTTTTCTAGGAAAAATATTTCTGCAATGCTTAAAGATCAAATTTTCTACTCTTTTAACCTAAATGGCTTCTTATATCTAGCAAAAGTGATCCTGAAACTGCTAGCCTTGATGCAGTTCAGAGATTCAGATGAGTATCTCTGTAAGCAGATTATTGTTCAGCTCAGTCTTCCTTTGGTGCAATTCAGAGAATGGTGCAGATTTAGCCACTCGCTAGTCCAAAAAGTAGCCTGGGAGCTCGTGCCAAAAATTTGCCCTGGCCTCTTAGTTGTATACAAGCTGAACTATGTTGTATACGAAGGATTTCCTGTGACCTCTTCCCTTACAAATCAATTTTATGAACTGTTTGCCTGCCAAAATCAGAGCAGCAGCAGTGCTGAAAGGTAGTCAGAGCTAGTGGGAGTCACCTCGCCATGGCTGTTACTAGCCATCAGGTTAAACAGAAGTGATGTTCCTTCTTTGCAACACAGCGAGATCGTCACTGTGCCATCCTGGCTCTCGCCCTTCATGTTTTCTGAAGAATGGTTATTAAATGAGAGGACAAGACTGTCATCATATTGAGTTGTCACTTGGGCAGTTGGGGTCTGGTGTGCAGTAAGTGCACCATGAGTACTATCCCCATCTGTTCCTGGCTGAGCACATGGGGAGTGAGAGCATGGATCCCACCCAGGGGCTGCCAGCTCCAGACTGAGATGCCTCAACGGAAATGTCTACAGTGGAGCTCTCTGTCTGGGAGAAACAAGTGGAAACCCAGCATAGTCGAGGGAGTTTACGGAGTGATTCTGCTCACCCACACTAGTATCTGCCAGCCCCACAGAGATGCCACTGGTATCCAAGGGCATTTGAGATGACGTCTGATATTTGTGTGTAGACAAATTCAGACCTAGGTCTCGGTTCAGTACGAGAGTGTAGAAACCTAGAGCACATTGCAGCCATCCAAATGTCTGAATCTGAAGCCGAATCATATCCCTGGGGCTCAGCTCAGGTGCCTAAATGTAGACTCCTAGTGACATCCAGATGCTTGGAAGTGTCTGAGGACCTTTGAGCGAGGCACATCCTTCTGGTCAGGCAGCTGGGGGCTGGGCTGGATACCCCAAGGCAGATCTGATGGCTCGGAGGGCTGAAGAGTGTCCCTAGCATCTTTGGTCAGGGGAGTCAGCATTGAGGCCAGTTGCTGAGCTATACAGAAGTTTTCTGTTTGGGAGGTTTGGGCCTCTTCATCTGTTAATCTTAAGCACTGTGAATTCAGTTATGTGCATTTGCATATTAAGGAGGTACCTTAGCTTCACTCCATTTATTTTACACAGGAAAAATTGAAAGTAATAGTCTGTGCACTATATGTTGTTAAAATTGAACTACTTCCTTTGGGTGTTTAGAAAAAACCCTCAGTAGAAATTAAAAGGTTTCCAACAAAATGTTAAATTAATAACATCTCTTTTTCCTCTTCATGTCTTTCCTCTTTATCTTGCCCTTTCTTTTTCAGTGATGAAATACAACCAAAAAGAAGAGGAAACAGAATCTGGGATCACAGGAGAAAACATAGAGCCCTTGATAAAACGAGGGAGAAAACTGTAAAAGCAAATGCTTTTCTAAACTCTTCAGATCAATCACAACAACAAAAGTTTCTTTCCAGAGCCCACTGAACATCAGTGATATCAACTGTCTGCTTTGTTTGTGAAAAGTTTTTTACCAATTTTTCAGCTACGTTCAGACTCGACTAAAACAACATTCAGACAAGCTGATCTGCACCAACCACCCAAAAGTGATTTCCAGCGTCAAAGACAGTTCCATCACTTGCCATAGAAGCCCTGTATATTGCTACTACTATTTATGGACATCACAACAAACCAGACAGGGACTGGCTATTGAACAGGTAGGTCTCAAATAAAGAGCTTCACATTCATGGCAGCACAGATGCCTTTCATAAGTCGTCTGCTGCTGGTCCACAAAGCACTCCTGACTAGTGCAATGTATCAGACTGCTCTTTCCCATCAGTACCAGTCTAGTATCATGATTTCTTTCCCTCCCTTCGGTATCTGCAGGGAAAAACATGTCCTTGGGTACACCACAGATACAGCAGTAAGCTGCACTCATCTAAAAGTACATAACAATAATTATGAAAAAAAAATAATGTTTTCAAATCTTTGATCAAGCCTTCCACCAACTGGAAAGTCCTAAAATAGTGACAATTCTACTATGCAGGTACCCAAAGACAGTACATTCATACCCTGATCACAAACTCTGGTTTCCCCTAGTTTGATACATGTAAGCTTCCATACTTCCATGTCTCGATACTGCTAATGCACACTGCATTGCATATTGCAAAATGTCTGCTCTGTGATCTAAAGGAACATGGGTGGTTAACAGAGGTTAAGGACCTGGTGACACATCCTGTGGTTTCTCAGCGACCTCCGATAACAGACCCTGGAGTCTCGAATGTTGGTCTCTGTTTTCAGCCTTTCTACAACTGCATACGATCAGAGGCCACTATGCACTTCATTATTCACTTAAAAGGGGAAAATGTCTTAACATATGCTGAAATATAAAAGGTCAAATATGCATGAGGACCCTAATATAAAATGAGTGTGGGAGTACTAGCAAACGGCAAAACAAACGCTGAGGCTACACCCATATAAGCAAGTAGCGCAAGCCTAGGAAGAAATACATACATGAAGTTGTTGGCTATTTTAATGCAACTTTCCCTCACAGAGATTTCTCCACAGAGAGGTTACTTTTCCCTTTGTAATACAGGGGATGAAGAGGCAGGCTGAAAAACATTGTGTTATATTTAAAAGCAAGTGGTTAGGATACATATTTAGGTTAGGTGAAGTGGAGGACAAATTAACATCTGTTGGCTGATCAGAGGGCTACCAATAAGATGGGGAGTGGAGAATAAGGACCAAAGCTTCTCCTTGGGGGTCTAGCATGGTCTTGGTCCAGAGAGAAAAACAAAGTTGGGACCACAATTATCAAAATTATTTCCTTCAGATTTAGGCAAGAAACCAAGCACTTGATTTGCAGAAGCAATTTGTACCCAATACATTCTGAACTGTTGGGAATTGGCTAAAGGAAAGGGGCCACAACTCCATTGAACCTTTGTACGAGCAGAGCCTAGAGAGCTTAGCATGACTAGGCCGCGGGTGCCCGGCAAGGACACAGTGTCCTTGCCGCATCTGGAAATCCCCGGCAGGGCGTAAACAGGATGTTAGAAGAGGAAGCTAGCTGTAGCTGTAACCGTAAGATAACTGCAAGTAGGAGGACTATGTAAATGTAACCCTTAGAGCTATATCCAATCACTGCTTGACTAGTAGGCATAATTAATATTAACAGCATAAAAGGAGAGCTATCTGGACAATAAACGGATTCAGTGCCTTATCACTCATATTGAGTCGTCTGCCTGTTTTCTTCCGTCGCTCGCAAGTGCTCGCAAGTGGCGCCTGAACAGGGACCCAGAAACGGCAAAGGGACTTGAAATGGAGCATTGAAAGGAGCGATGGATGTGGAGAAGCACCGACTAGCAGCGGTCAGGGGGCCGAGGTCGCAGAGACGTAGCCGGACTATCGTCGCGATCACTTAGAGGAGTGCCTGGACCATGCAAAAGGGGTTCGCCATCTGCGGGGCTACCCAGGAACACTGCTATAAGAAGAGTGAAGACGTATACGCAAATATGGAAATTGAGGTAGCCCTACAGTTATTGCAGCGCTTTTTAGAAAAGCGGAACGTAGATTGCATCAAACAGTTAAGTGGGTTAGTAACGTTCGGGAGAGTGCAGGGATTCTTTAAGGACCCGAATTCATTGTTTGCTTTAGAAGAGTGGAGAAAGTTTGGGGATAAGTTGTGGGACTTAGTGATAGATGAGGATAAGACAGCCAAGAAACTCATGAAGCCTTGGCGGGAGGTGGCTAATGAGATTCAAAGGTATCAGGTGGAGAAAAAGGTTGCGGCGGTTCCTGCAGAACAGTTAGGGGGAGGGATTCCTACCCCAGGGTAGCTGTCTTATGGTGCGGGCTACAGTCCGATGCCTCATACTGGAGGGCCAGTGGCAGTTAAACGGCCAGCGGCAGAACATTCGGATACTGTGCCCCCCGCCGATGAGACCGACCACAGTGAACCATCAGCTCCCCCTTTTGAAAGTAAGGGCTCTGGAGACGAGACTCCAGCACCTTGTTCAACCCCTCCTCGGCTCCCGCGACCATTACGAGTTAACTGGGGGGAAATCATGAGGCATGCAGTGGAGGCCAAGGATTACAGTATAGCAGAAAGTATATCAGGTCAGTGATAACAGCCCCTCCCTCTCCATCCTATATGTCTCTTAAGCAGAGGAGGAAGGAATCATTTGCGTCTTTTGTAGATAAGGTAACGAGTGCTATTCATCAGGCGGATATACCAGAATGGATGAAGGGAACACTGTTACGACAGTGCATTATGGAAAATACTATCTCAGCCACTAAGTCTATTTTGCTAACTCTGCCGGGAAACGCTACGGTAGAAGACATGTTAGAACGTATGAGTAGGGTGCCAGTAGGATCACAAGCGATGCTAGTTGAGGCGATGAAGGAGTTAGGGAGAGATTTAATTCAAGCGCAAACTCAAGCTTTCGCGGCACTAGCCCCTTTAAAGCAACTGGACGCCTGCCCCAAAGCACGCAAAGCCCTCGGGACTAAAAATGACGAGTGTTTTTGGTGTGGCCAAGAGGGACATTACCGGAGGCAATGCCGAGCTCCGTCTGTGTGGTGCGAGCGATGTAATTCGGGCAGCCATGCTACCGCTGTATGTCGCCAGTCGGGAAACGGACAGATAAGCGCGAGGAGCCGCCGCGCGCCGACAACAGTAGTGGCCCCAGCCCAAGTCGACACACTAGCATCGTGGCAGACCCCAACGACAACAGAGAGGATCAACTCACTCTCGCCTCCGCTCTCCGATCAGCCAGAAGAGGGAGCCTCGGCCTGGTCTTGGAAACAGCAGTAGCGACGACCCTGATAGACACTCGCCCTCAGAAGATCTCTACAACATCGATTGGACCTCTCATCATTAACGGAACAGCAACAGGAGCCCTACTAATAGGCCGATCATCTAGTGGACTAAAAGGACTTATCATTTTACCAAGACTTATCGATGCTGATTACACGGGCCAAATCGTTATTGTAGCCCACACACCATTTCCACCGACTCACATTCCAGCACGAAGTAAGGTAGCACAGCTGATTCCTGTGCCTCACCTTGCTGCAGCTATTCCTGCGACCTCGGAAAGAACACGAGGATCTGCAGGTTTTGGATCAACGGAAGCGGCAGCAATGTTAACACTTGCCATGGGTCAGCGGCCATCGGTTACTGTTACCTTGCAGCATGGGTCAGAGTGTCGTTCGCTAATGGCATTACTAGACACACGGGCTGTGCACAATAGGACAGCTTAGTTTAGCGTTACCCCAACACCATCCCCAGAGAAGCGAGAGGGTACGAAGAACTAAACGGAGTACAGCCGTCTTGACAAATACCTGTAATGATGGTGTTAATTTATGGAATAGGTGGGAAATAATCTTTGCTTCTACATTTGCCCCAGGAGCAGCTGCAGCAAAAGCTAATACCGAGATTAATAAACTTGCATGCTGGGCTGAAAAACAGGCCAATCAAACCAGCTTGATTTTGGGGGAGTTAGCTGACTCATTATTTAATGCTCAACATGCTGTATTGCAGAACCGCATGGCTATTGATTTTTTGCTTTTAGCGCATGGTCATGGGTGTCAAGATTTTGATGGTATGTGCTGTATGGACCTACAGGATAACTCTAGTGCCATTCACAAGCAAATCCAACAATTAATGGATCACTCGCAGAAGATAAAACAAGATACTGGATTATTTGGGTTAGAAGGCTTAACCAATGTGTTCAATCTTGGGGGATGGATTGGCAGCCTATTACAAAGCTTAATTATGTTGCTAATAATAGTAATGGTAGTGTTGCTATGTCTTTCATGTATATTTTTGTGTATTAAGAAACTGTTTATGCAAGCAGCTCAACAGGCTATGCTCGTACAAACAGAAAAAGGGGGAATTGTTGGGAATTGGCTAAAGGAAAGGGGCCACAACTCCATTGAACCTTTGTACGAGCAGAGCCTAGAGAGCTTAGCATGACTAGGCCGCGGGTGCCCGGCAAGGACACAGTGTCCTTGCCGCATCTGGAAATCCCCGGCAGGGCGTAAACAGGATGTTAGAAGAGGAAGCTAGCTGTAGCTGTAACCGTAAGATAACTGCAAGTAGGAGGACTATGTAAATGTAACCCTTAGAGCTATATCCAATCACTGCTTGACTAGTAGGCATAATTAATATTAACAGCATAAAAGGAGAGCTATCTGGACAATAAACGGATTCAGTGCCTTATCACTCATATTGAGTCGTCTGCCTGTTTTCCTCCGTCGCTCGCAAGTGCTCGCACTGAACTTTCCAGAAACTGTGTTCCCTTCCTTCACTAGGTCGGTAGTCTTGGTTCCACAAACCAGTGTGATGATGTTGGTTTTAGTGCATTTAGTATCAACTCTTAAATGTTTAGTTCTTCTGCTGTGTTTTGAAAAGCAGGTCTTTAACCAGACTTAAAATGTGTTTGGCGTCCACTTCTTTTGGGCATGAGTTAGTTCACAGGTTATTAGTATTTACTGTGTAGGTTACAGTGCCATGCATAACACATGCTTTCTCTCAACATGCAAAGGGTTTGTGACTCAGATCTACTGTTCCTTCTTCTAACTTCTCAGTGCCAGATTACATGCCCAAAAAATCTCTTTAAAACATTTAGGTGGTCCTGGATTAAAAAAAAAAAAAAAAAAGGAAAGATAAAAAACATCACTGCAGAGAAGTTGTTTTCTTATGAAAAAGCCCCAAACTTTCTCAGACAAAGGCAGCATTATATGGAGGCAAAGAATTTAAAGAAATACACCGTGTCTCAAACTCTGCATATTGAATAATGGATTTGTTCTCTGTTCAAAAATTTTCTGTCCTGCCATGACTTTAATTCTCAGTAAGAGAACTGAGTTTGTATTATACTGGATTTAAAAGCTATAAAATCATATGTTCCCTGATGCACTTCATATTTTATCCCAAATCAGGTTATAGCGGCACTGAATATAGCAATGTGACAAAACCTGTGGTGTGTTATGCCTTATTAATCTCTCTGTAAGAAAATAAATATTCTGCTCCCATTAAAGTGGATCTTATTCATAGAAATAAAACAACAAATAAAACATTCTCAGCCATGCACACAACCTAAGAACTCCTTGAATTTATTAACAAAATAGAGTAAGTGTAATATCATAATACAAATAATGCTTCCATTTCATCAGATCTTTTTTTAAACACTACAGAGTGAGCTCAACAGAATTTGAAAAAGTCTGATACCACAGAAGTAATTTATCTTTCTGGTCTCAGTGTACAAGTACACGCTTCAGGATACTCCTGCTAGCCAGAAGGAGAGGAGCACAGAGTTGGCAGGAATTCCTTGAGGCAGCACAACACATCAAGTCCACTGATGATTGTCTCCTTGTTACTGTTTTCTGCCTTTACATCTGTTCACATGAACTACCTGTCTCTTCCAATGAAACTTAGGTACAGCTGGTGGAAAGTTCTCTGCCAACACCTCGTTTTGATGGCAGGCAGGGTTTCCAACCAAACAAAAGATATTTGAGAAAAATCTGATTTTTCATCTGAAAACTCAAGCCTCTGAAACAGCTCTTTCCTCTCAATTTCTGCCACTTCGGAGCTGAATAATTTTCATGTCTGGAGAAAAATGCTTCTTTTGGTTGGTAGAAGTCACTATGCTGTTGGCGTCAGTACAACACAGAGTGTTGAGAGCCACTCCACTTAGGAGCTTTTGGTGATGGTGTCATCTTGCCGGGACCACAACTACTCTGCTGAGTCTCCACATTCTGACTGGGCCCCAAAGAGATAATGAATAACTTGCCATAGTCAACAAATCAGTGAAAGGCTCAATGACAGAAACCAGGTTTCTTCATGCCAGTTCAGTGCCCTCTTCGTTGCAGTGAGAATATGCAATTACTTATGTCCTAATAATCTGCTGGATGATCCTCTAATAAACATAGCAGTGCTATGAACGTGTGGACATTTGAAGATCCTGCTGCCTAAACCGTCATTGTAATATAATCTCATGGTTGGAACATGAATACATATACTTAGCTTTTAAAAAGTTAGTCTTCTCTGTAGCATGCCCACTTGCATCATTTAAGGACAGGCTGTCTCTAATAAGTCCACTTTCCACAGTTGCACAGAATAAAAACTTGCTTTTGGTACTGTATTTTCTCAAAGTGCATAACCCTAATAATTCTAATAAATAAGATTTGTGCCCAGATCATCAATTTGTTTTTCTGCAGGATGCTGCTACTTTTATGCTGGTCTGTCTACTGTGCTGTGAACTGATCTTATTTATTGGAGTTACTTCAGATGAAAGACCCAACATAAATAAATAACATGCAATGCAGTGTTCTTCTCTGATTAGATATGGGGCTTCTGGAACTCAAAAAATAAAATTATGTTATTATTAGATTTCTTATCTTTTTAATAGTTTATTAAGCCTAGCAAAGGAATACTTTGGAACAAACTTCAGTCACTGATATGACATGTCCTGCACCTAAGAAAAACCTTGCATCCAACAATAAAACGTAAAGACTCTTAAAATTACCTCTACCGAGCTGCCTACTTCCATAAGCTAGGAAAGCAATCAGAGAAAAGTTCTGCTTAGCTTAATTTCTCATTTTCTGTTCACTTTCCAGGTACCTCCTTTGCCTATTTCTCGTATTGGGCTTGTGAGATCCTAGGGGCAGAGCCTGTGTTACATATTTTGCACTATTTGCGCAGTGCCCAGTAGATAAGGCCTTTATCCTTTAATAAGGTGACTAGGCACTATTGCAATGTATCTAAGCAGCATTGCCAGGCATCTAAATGTTATTTTCCTCTTTGCCATATGCTGCTCTTCCTGTCTCTAATTTGAAAACAGGAACCGAGGGTAATGTCATGCAGTTGCCTGTATGAAGTATCTTACATGTCTTACAAGCTTACAAGGACTGGGGAAAGATGATACCACATTTCCTTATTTTTGTATGTGGGCCTTGTTCCCATACTGGGAATTGCAAATTGGTGCACCAGAACTTGCCCATGCGACTGCCCTTTCCCCACAGGCTTTTCCCAGGTTTCTGTCTTTCTTGTTTGGAAAAGAACTTGACAGATGAATGTCAGAGACTAAAACCACTGCGAAAAGTTGTCCAAGTTGGATTTGGGTTGCTGCAGCAGCAAACAGAACTTTTTTGTGAGGTTAGGGCTTTTGCACCAAATTCACCTACACTGAACCGGAGACTTCAGCACAGTGATTTCCTTACAGCCTGGGAACGGTCACTGCAGACAAACATAAAACTATTTACTCTGACATAACCTTGTCCAGGACTCTGCAATGGTCCAGAAAAACAGTCATATTTCATACTCGTATTGAGATTACAGACTGACTTCTCCAACATCCACTGAGGGCACGGGAAGGCAGTAACTGATTTTATGGTGTGCTCTTACGGAAAAACATCTTAAAGAGTTGCAACGAGTTAAATGTCCAGCTCCCTCCACTGCGTTTGGATGCACTTTCTTACTTAATCTATTCTTTCAGATGTATCTCTGCCTTATAAAGGTTTCTGTGCACGAAAAGTGGAAGGCAGGTACTGCTTTTGCATAATAGCACCTATTTCAGAAGCCATAGGTAAGAATATACAGGTGAAGCTAAAAATATCTGTATGGATCTTCTCAAGAGAATGAAATGTAGCAGACGGAGGCATAATCTTTATAGCTAAATGCTCGTTCCTACACTTAAGGCAAAATTCCAATTTCATTGAAAGCTGTGGAGAAATTCATTTTATGTGGAGTCAAGATTTTGCCTCTATTTCTTTTCTCCAGTACTATGCCTTCATGAAAAAGTTTTAATGAAATCCAAATGGTCCTTATTTGATGTAAAGAAATATTTTCAGCTTCTGAGATTTCAGACAGACCTCACTATTAAATTTTGTACATGCAACCTGAGAAAAGACTTGTTGGTAATTTTCATAGAAAAAAATAAGTATATTTTTCATTTAACTGTGGTCAAGCCTAACAGCTTAAGTTGTGTTATAGGGCTCTTTAAAACATATCTGTTTGTATATATGCATAAATATGCAATCACACTGCAACCTGAAGCTCAGAGAACTATTTATTATGTTTGATAGGGTAGGACCAAATGGCCACCAAGAGTGATGCCCCTGATGTTTGGCAACGTACAAATGCAAAGCAGTAAGTGTTCTCTGCCCTGAAGAAAACACTAAGAATTATTTTCACATTCCCTTTCTTGAATCCAGAAAATAAAAAATTAAGTAAATACACCGAGACTTGGTAAGGAAAAGAAAATCATGTCGTAAGGAGTAAGAATACTTCCGCACAGAATGGTATTACAGACCTTTTCCATCACTCACTAAATCAGCCTGATCCTCTAGATGCTTTAGCAAGATGCTGTAATTTAGAAAGTTATTCAATAATTGCACATGTACAAACCTTCATTTACCTCCCCTGCGCTAATGCACTATGGTGAAGCCTTTAATTACAAATGAACGTATATTATTATGTTTACAGGTTTCACAACTCACTCAATGCACAGAGAGAATGGGGCATGCCAGGAAAACCTCTAAACAGTATTTTCTTCTATCTACACCCTGTATCTGCACTGTGTATAACCTTGCTGCACACTTCAAAACCCTGCTAAGAAAGTAAGACTATTAGTTTCCTCACACCCAATGCTATAAATCCCTGCAAGCTTCACAGACACTCACAAATTTCTTTTCATACATCTGCTGTGACATCAGAGCAGTCCCAGATTTATTTTATTGAGGGGGGAATGAAGGCCCAGGGGACTGGATCAAAAGAACAATTTAATTTTTGACGTCTCAGAATAAGAACACCGCACTTCATTTATCTATTCTCAGAGTTTTTATCAGTCCACAGCACAGCTTTCACTGACTTTGGCTGCAGCTAGAAGCGACGAGCATTTCTGCAAGTTAGATGTCCTGTCCTATTTCCTCCCATGAATGGACCCAGCCCTCCTCCTCCTCGGGGCACCAAGGAGGAAACTCAGCCTGCTCTCCTCTTCCAGCCTTCTGCTGCTCCCTGGGATGAAATTGTCTGTGGGGAAGTCCAGCCGAGACCCTCCAGCTCCAGCAGAATTCGAGTTGTCAGTATCTGGGATGAAGTCAGCTGCCAAACTTCTTGTGAGAGACTACAATTTTTCAGAACTCGCAGTTTCTCCATATATGGACACTTCTCCAGAACAGCAAATGGAATATCCCAGACATAAAGGCAACTTTTCTTATCAATACTAAACCCATGTTCATAAAGATGCTCTAAATTCCAATGCAGCATCCTTTTTAGACATGCAGAATAAATATTTCCTGATTTCTTTTTCTGAAATGGCTTGCTGTATTTGTTGAAAATTGAAAATGGTCTGGTAGCAGATTCTCAGCTGTGGTCAATGGTCAAACTTTTGCCAGTACTGTGTAATTAGTACCAATGACAGGTATCAGTAGCTGTCCTGTTCATATCTGATACAAAAGCACTCGCCTACTTACTGTCACTAGGGGATACAAAAGTGCAGCAATTTTTTGGGAAAAAAATAGATTCCTGTATTTATTGTCTTGTTTCTCCTCCTACCCAACTTTCAAGAGGCAGGAGAACAGCTGAGATTTGAAGTTTCAAGGCACCAGGGACTTACGGGGGGTTTTCCATCGCTACTTCAGGGCTGTGTGAGCCCCGTGCTCCCACCCCCTGCCCCCGCCTCGCTCTGTGTGCACAGACACTGCCGGCTGCCACCGCTCTTGCTGATGCAATCGCCCCAAAATACAACATGTGAGTTTTTCTTCAGGCAGTCAAGACTCAGCTCATTAATTAGCAGTTGCAGCATCGCTTCCAGCTCCTGCTTCGGTCAAAGGCAATTCACTCCTCGGTTTTACAGGGAAGTGGGGACGGGGTCAGGAAGGGCATGCCCTCAACCACCTTAAAACCAGTGGAAAAGGGGACTGCAAAAGAGCTGACAGGAGCATAGGTGAAAAATATTATCTGGTTTGTGGGTCTGAATCACTCTGCATGGAAGCTACCTGCTCTGAGAGGGTAGATCAAACTTGCATTTGGTGGTTGGCAGGATGCAGTGCATTCGTAATATGCTAGGGAGAGGCAACATGGAGAGGGCTGTGAATCAAAGCAGGTATGGGCTTGTCAATAGTTTTTCCAGCTAGGCACACCATGGTTCCGCTCACCCCGAGGCAAGCAGACGCTATCAGCAGCTAGCACGGCACCAAACCTGAGCTAAGAAGCCTGCTGAGATGGGTGCATTAAGAAGGGCTGATGCACAGCCAGCCTGGGTTGAGCAAACAGCTCCCGCCTTCCTGCAGTGGGCCAAGGCTTCATCTGTGGGCTGTCACACTGCTCTTTTCATCAGCACCTTCATCATGAAGCGTGCCAGAAAGGAAGGCTCCATATCCCACCTACGCTGGGGAAGCCAAGACATGCTCTGGGCGAGCCAGCAAGGCAGTGGCAAAGCTGAACATAGAAAGCTATTCTTCCAGGCTGAAGTCAAAAGTACTGAACTGTGCTGTACAGCGCAGTTCTTGGCTGGCAATATTTTTTAACTATGTTTTTTTATTAGTGTGCCAAAAGACCTCCGGGTTTGCATTAAGAGCTGCTCTGCATGAGTACTTAAACATCAACACTCAGTCGAACAGAGTACCTCAGGAAGAATGAACCCGTGACAGATTTGTGCAGTGTTCTTTGGTGCCCAACCTTCAAACACATCCTTCTCACCTCTGCTGAACTAAAAGTCCATCTCATCTGTGTCCCTTTGCACTATAACTTGCCCCTTGTTAATGTTTCAAAGCTTTGCCTCCCCATTTGTTTGTCTGTCACTTGGGGACACAGGTGGCATGGGGCAGCTTCAGCAAAGAGTGGAAGAAATATTCAGGGAAACAACATTCCCTCGATATTTAGGGATAAATAAAATGATGGAAAGAGGATCATTTCAAATAGCATGGTTTGGTTTTAATTGATGTCACTGTGCCTCCACTGCACTCTGGTTGATATTCAACAAGAACTTTCTGTTTGCTCTTCTCGTCTCTATTTGTATTAAGATTTGGGGATTTTCACAGGCAGTGAAGAGAGCAGGGTACCCAAACAGAAAGGGAAAATAAGTACCTGTGCTTAGTCCTCCATTTTGTAAACTCAGGTTTTTATCTCCATCACCTCAGAGCTCACTGTTCTATTAAGAGTCAGTCATTGGGAAGAGGTGGGAAGAAAAGTCTAATCTGCTGATTCATCAAAATATGTTAATACAATATACTGTAAATCTTGAATAGGATGTGTGTGTAGTCAGTTGTTTGCATCTGCACAGTGTCCTATTTGGCAATGGGCGGGGAGGGGGGTGGAATGTGGGTATTACTTTCACCCAACCAATCTGTAAAAAGCATCTTCTGCTTGCAGAAAATTGAATGCTTTTGTTCTGTTGGCCCATTTCAGTACATTTACATTGTCAGACAGCTCAGTATGGTGCTTCATGCCCAGGTGACCTTTACCTGAAACTGTAGGGTAGATGTAGCCCTTGAGGCTGGCTAAACTTTGATCTCTGAGGAGAGAGTTCTGAGGAGCTCTTTGGGTTTTGCTTCTCCAGAGCAGGACTTCTATGTCCTGTCTGTGGAATCCCTCTTCACTCAGAAAAGGAAATATTCAGTAGTGGTCTCTCAGCTGCAGTCATCTGGGGATACCAAAATGAGATATTAAATGCCATATATTATGTTTCTTGACATAGGCAATCAATATGACAATGTATGTAAGTAAAAACTCAGACATAAATACAGTCATTCTGCCCTATACATCTTTGTCAGGCTCTCTCGAGCCACATGGAAAGAGTACAATGTCAGTGAACTGGTTCACACTGGGAATGTTTCCCTCCAGCCAGCCAAAAACCCAGCCGAGGTGTTTCTGTTATTTTCTGTGATTTGCTTTTTTCAGCCAAAGCTTAGATTTTAGAGCTCTTGACCACACCTTGAAGTCCAGTAACACTGGTGATGTATCAGTTGACATCTTCAACTTCAGATGTTGGTTTGGTTAACTTTGGGACATCTCAGCTGGATACTGGTAGGACTCTGCATGATCTGGTTTCAAGGTCTTAGGAGGAAATTTAAGACACAGCCTTTGCTTTGGCAACACAGACACAAGCGAAATAAGATTGATATGGCAGAATTTTAGTCTTCCCTCAAATCCTCTTCCCTCAAGTTATCCAAAGAAATTTAAATTCAAGAATGCCAGTTTCAATTAAAAATCATTTTTCAAAGCAGTAGCTGAAATGCTCAGTGATGAGTCAACAATCCTTTTCAGTTTGGTCCAAGAACTTGATAGTTCTTGTTTTAATGTTCCCCATTCATAATGATCCCGAACACTTTCTAAAATGAAAAACAAAAAAACTTAACTTTGAGTTCAGTTTATGGACAAATACACAAAAATATTTAAATTTGTCATAGTGAACAAGTTTTGGGTTGGTTATTTTTCAGCTTGGCTGCTGAAAAACACACATCTGGTGTGATGTGACCAGTGAGGATTGAGCAGTTTTCTTACTCGGGTAAATGGACTTTATTAATTGACTGAGGAAGAGTTAACAAGCCTAGAAAAAGAATTAGCAATCGGCAGCGAAGAAAATGATGGAGAATTTAACAATCTCAGAGCATACAGAACAATTTGTACTTTCAAATTCTTTTATTTTTCTCATAATAGTAGTGCTGACACTCAGTTGTGATTAAGGATGCATTTACCCCCTCTCCGAACAAGTGTCACCTAGAAAAGACTCAGGTCCCAGTCTTCAATGAGAAGCTTTCACACAGCAAAGGAGAAGTGGGGCATGGACCACTTTTCTGCAATCAACCTGCAGAAAGCTGCTGTTTTTACCTACAGCTGGGAAATGTTCAAAACAGATTTGATTCCTAGAATGGTTTTCAATATGAAATGCTCCATGAAACATTCCTTCTGCTGCGTGAAAATTGCTCATTTCAGAAATATCCCCACTAGGTCTATCAGTGTCACAAAACTTAACAGAGAGTATTCAGGGTCATGCTCTAAATGCAATACATGTCCAAAAATGGAAAAAAGTCTCTGCAACTTAAAATTGCAATTGAAGGGCTTGATCCTGCAGCACAGGCAGTTTCTTACCCATGCCGAAGAGGTGACATTAGCATCTATCGCTACTTTTTGTAATTTCTGATTACAAGGAAAATATGTGGGGATGAACCTTGTTCCGAGATTAACCTGCACTGTGCTGCTAACTTCACGGCTTCCGGCAAAGAGGAAGCCAGTGCAGCCTAATGGCTCAAACACTGGTAGAAAATAACCACACGTCTTGTTATCTCTTGACTTTTGGAATTCTTGTGATGTTTGTGCACCTGAGATGTTCCTTCTGAGCCCTTACGATGGTCCTGAAACTTTTCACTGTGCTGGGACTTCATTTCAAGTGGCAGGAATCTTTTTAGAGTCCTTTGGATCCAGATTCTGAAAAGCTTCCTCAGAAGAGTCAGTGGGACTACTGGAATAACAGACTTGCTTATGATATTTGAATATATTTGAATATTTGCATATTATTTCAGAAAGGCTGAAAAGTGGACAACATTCACCTGTATTCTGTCATGGGCCCTAAAAAATTTTGGGGCTGGAAAGCTAAAGTCAGCATACTGAAAAGCCCTTCCCAACTGCAGGCTTCTTGATGATGACCCACAGCTGAAAGAGATCCCACAAATTTCCTCTCTCCATCACCCCCTCCTCCTTGGGCCCATCAATTCTCATCAATATGAATGACGCAAATCCATGAATCATATAATCACACAGAGAAGCACAGTCTCAGCCTGAGCAAACCTGTCCCCCGCCCTTTCTCAAGGTCAGGAGGCTTCTGCTGGGGGTGAGCCGAGTCACACTCTGGATTTCATTGACTATGTTGTGTTCACACCTACTCATTCAACGCCCTTCAAGCTTCTCTGGCATCCCACCTAGCTTCCAGCTGCCAGTCCAGCAGGCTTGGGGTTTCCTACCGGTCCTGTATTGATCCAAAAGCTGCACCTGCCCACTCCACGGGGATGTCTCATACACTGAGATGCCCACATGCAGACATCTGAATCAAGCCCCAGATAACCACTGACTGAAAGGAGAGCTGAGATTAGTATGCATCTCCATTTGTGTGTCTTGAATTTAAACTGAATCCCGTCATTTTTTGACCCTTATATTTGTGCATCAGTCTTTGAAAATTGAAGCAAATGCAACTTAAGTAGCCCAAAACAAATGTGCAAAACAAGTGTGCTTGCAGAGTGGTGCTTTTTAAGTGGTTGAAGTGGAGATACTATAGCCCAAAACTAGTGCAATTCATTCATGAAAACACAGACAGGAGGAAAAGACGGAAGCTTCTATTTCCACAGCTACTCTCCTGAGGACACCACAGCTGAAAATGCTGCCTTGATCTGTCATAACACACGTTCTGGGAGAAACAAAATCTTATATCAGATACATGGAGTTTTTAAGCCTTGAGGGAACCTTCATAGTCTTGTAGGGTATTCTGACCTCCTGCATCACACGGGCCATAGCTCCTCCAAGCAGAGCTTGCTTCAAGCACACAACTTCTATCGGACATTTTGCATATCATCGTGGAAGACAAATACCTTTAAACTGACTTGACAATAAGTGGAGAACCTAGCAGTATCAGATCCACTAAGTTGTTTCCGTGCCAAGATAGCTTTTCTGTGTATTTCTTAATAGCAGTTGCCCCAGTGTCTACCCACTGGCTCTTTTTTGCTCTTTTTGCTACAGCATTCTATTCTCAGCAATTTCTTCCCCATGTAGTTTTCCTCAGACTCCTCTTAAATGAACTTCAGAGCTCAAGGGAACCATTCCCTAGATAAATTAAATATTTCCATCTCTGAGGTCTTTTTCTCAAACAGACATTCTGAAAACCTCAGATATGTCTTGTTACTGTTCGCCAAAACCTTTCTATTTCTTTCAACAACCTCTATTGAGGTTGGACACAGTACAGTGTCCACCAAATTAGGATGCCTCCTTGGTATTTTCCTACTCCTACTATCAGAATTCTATTTTCCCGTTATGAATTGATTGACTAAAAATCCCCAGCAAATGACATTGAAAGTAATTCACTGGAGGAAGTCCTGTAAGTATTTTACCACAGTCTGCACATGTAATTGCCATCATCATATTACTGAGGAAGGAAAGAGACACTTCATGAATTCAACAGTATTTATCATACTGTATTCACCAAATTAACATTAAAAGAGACATGACCACATCTAAAATTTCTTTTGCTCCTCGTTTTCCTCTGTGCTTTAAGTCTTCTACCAGAAAATAGTAAAGGGTCCGGAAAGCAAACTAGCAGATATCCAAGGCTGTGTTAATTGGGCTCCCTGTGTCCCTGCCACAGCCAGACATAACACTATTTACAGCCAGAAGCTAAGAATTAATTGTTTCTGTGGCTGAATGGAAACCAGCAAGCAGCTTCAAATGCAAACAGAACTGAGATACAGAGGTTATCCCTTCCATACGTCCATATGACAACAGATTGGGAAATCTTCTGCATTTCCCACCAAGAAGCTAATTAAAATGAGGGGAAGAGGGAAAGACGTTTGTCAAAATATGTGCTGGAATTATGTAAATAAGGAGAGAAAACAAACCTCTGTGCTTGCACTTGGGAAAATAACAAAAAGCTGCCTATTTACTGCCAGCTCCCCTGGCCCCAGATGTTGTGTGCAAGGATTGTTGCTGGCCCAGTTCTCTTCACACTCTACAACCAATGTACCCAGGCTTAACATCACTAATTGCAATGGTGTTACTCTAACTGGAGAGACAAAACCTCTGTGACTGATTACCAAATATTTCCTTAGGCGCCTGATCCTCAGGTAAGAAACGCTTGTTATCGAGCAAACAGCGTTCAGTGGAGTATTAAAGGATGGAGCTTCACTCTGGTCCTTTACCACCTCCTCCACCACCTCATTCTTCAGTCATCAGTACAGCTTATCCCACCTGTGATACAGTGACAAGGCAGCACCCACCACCCAGACCACAGTCTGCAGTAAAACAGCTCTTCGGTGAACTGCGCAGTCTTGGTATAAAATTGTTGGCCGGAAAAACGGAAGAAAGTCATCTGGCTAACTGGTTGCGTAAAAGAATGACTAATGACAATATTTGAGCTATTTTCTTGCAAATGGGGTTATTGGGAAGGACACATTGAAATTAACTTTCTTCACTTACTTACTCCATCTTTGGGAATTAATTACAAAGCAGGAGATAAAACCCTGCAAAAACTACAGACGACCTTAACAGAATGGCCACAAGCCCAAGCCACATGCTGTAATGGAAGCTCTCAAGCTGCATGATAGGGTGAAAAAACAAGGTGAAGGGTAATTGTACAAATGGCAAAGCTAGAAATATTGATGGACCATTGCTCCTGAGGCAGTATCCTAGCGGATATGCTGAGGAGCGGATTCCTCTGGGCTAACAAGGGAATTTGGGAACCATCACTGGCAGCGGGACCATAAGTCAGAGCAGCAGAGGTAGCAACAGCAAGGGGAGCATCAGTATGAATCTCAAGCAAGAGCTGCATTGCTCAAGCTGAGCCCCAAAGGGGAGACTGTGAGGGATATGTGCACCAGCAGAGCATTGCCACGCTGGAACAGGTCTCGGTGCATTGTTCATTTTATGCCTCAGGTCTGAGGGGCCAAGCAGAAAATGAAACACTTTTGTCCCACGGCATCCCCAGACCCGTTACAGGTCAGACCCTGAGGACAGGGCTTACACAATTGCTTCCTCCTCTCCAACCAATGCCTGCACCTTACATCCATGCAACGCAGTCTCTTCCCCTGAAGAAGAAAATCCTTCAGAGGTCAGACCCCAGAGGGCATAGGGAGAGGAAAATTCAGACATACTGTGCAGTGTCCGAAAGGGAAGAGGGAGAACACCAGTAGGAGATAGATACAGGGGTTCCAGCTATGCTCATCAATGAGCACAGATATCATCAATGCACAGCAGGTCTGAGACTATTTTGAATGCAGGAATGACTCAGCCAGTCCCACAGCGGAGACCGTGCAGCTGATACATCCTTTACATAGAAGATAAAAGCTTAGGAACAAAGCCTACAGACCCAATGACAAAGGCAAAATCTGATGCAGACTCTGACTGCAAGAGCAGAAAGGATCTTGAGGAAGAACTGTCATTTGATGGATGCAAAAAAAAAAGGAGTAATATCCCATTTTTAAAGCCATTTTCAGAGATATTTAAAGGCTTTGGAAGAAGGGAGTAGGCACAACGCATATCCAGGACTGACAAATTGAAAAAATCATTATGCTGGTCTTACACTTTCGGTGCTTGGAGAAGAGACTGCAAGAAATTAGTTTATTCTGAAAAGCAGACCTTTTGATGTAGACAGCCATACTCCTTGCATGCCTGAGAAAGGTATCTCGGACCACCTGCATCAGCAGAGATATTAAAGTCCTGGTGAATCAAATCTCAAAATTATGAAACTGCATCCATCCATAGACAAAGAAGTAACAGGAAATGTTAGATCAGGATAAAAACATTGATGAGATGGACACTTCTCAGTTTTGTTGGCAGATGAGCCCAGAAAACAAGAGGTATGGGCAGAAGCCCTCACAAGGTCACTACCTGAAACAGTGCCATAACTTGATATCTCCCATCGACCTCCACCTAATCCTTTCCCAAATGTCTTTGACCCAATCAGGTCCGAGCTCAAGTGGGTTTTTAAACACAGGCTTAATATCAAAGCATTGAAGTTCAAATGTTTAAAAGCATCTCTTTCACTAACAAATGCAAGTCTCACTGTCCATGTTATTTGGATTCCATGGCCCTTTTAAGAAGCCATCCAAGGTCAGCAGGACTTAAAGATATCGTCATTTCCTTTGTGGGCTTGATCTAGGCACACGTTACATGCATTTAAGAGTTTTGTTAACCTAAACTTTTGATCTCCTTGTAACTCGCTCCCCACCTCAAGACCGGAGACAATAATATTTTCCTTCCATCATTCATCTTTCTTGTTAATTGCAGTTTCTTTGGCTGTAAAGTCTTCGGTTTCGAGGACTGAAAATTCCCTAGAGCAAGAAATGTATCTCATTATCTGCTTTAATAATGCATAACAAGGGATTGGCTATATCCTCATACAAAAAGCAAGATCAAACAAACAAAAATGTTCTTTAACAAAATTAAACCCTTCTCAAATATACATTGTCTGTTAGTCAAACGATCAAAACCAAATGGTTTTGAAAATAATATATTCAGTCTTCCCAGGAACTATTTCATCTTTTGTTCTAAACAGCAAGAGCTGACATATGTGTTTTGGTATTGAATGGAGAAAGGAACTCGAAGATAGTAGCCATAAACTGTTTATCTTCCCAATAAATTAGAATTCTCAAATCTACTCTTCTTCCTTTCTTCTGTGAACAGCCAGGAAATGTATCTCACCAGAAAGTGCTACTCAAGGAAGAACAGCTCTTAAAAAATCAGAGCTCCACACAAATTCTGCAATGTATGTATTGGTAATGCTGACTCATGATGTAGCTACAAGCCATGTACATGGCACTTAATATGCAACATTCAAAGTGCCAACGTGTGTACTGAATAACAGAGAAAAAATGAAGATCTGACTGAAAGCTGAATTCAGATGTTCTTGTCAAAATGTACTCAGAGTAATATCCCCTAAAAGAATTTCAGTACCTCAATCCCAGCACAGGGAATTCAGTTCTGTATCTTTTCAGCAATACATTTCTCCAAGAGATTAAACTCCTTCTTAACTTTGGTTGTGACCAGAAGGTCCTGATTCTCCTCTAGAGAGTCATCAGCTCATGTATCTTTCCTTTGGGCCAAACACTAGGGTATTTTAATGGTTCAACTGGGGTACAGGCCACAAGTCTGGGTTCAAGCACTCCTCTTGAGCTTGTCCATCTGTGCCCCCTCTTCCTTTGCCTGTTGCCACTCTTCTCACCTACAAGGATCCTTCTTTTCCTGTAACTCACACCAGCAATTTATCTCTGTTGGGCCATGATGAATGAAAAAAAATCATCTCCCCAAAAAAGATGATTATTTTTCTATTCGTTGAATTAAAACAAAATAGGGTGTGTTTTAGCATCTCCAAGTTGAGCATCCAAGCCCTTGGGAGGGGGCATCTCTAGATACAATATAGGGCACTTTGCCACCTCACTCATGATTTCGAGGCTCCTGACAGTTCTGTGTCAAGTCCCTTCCTAGACCTCAAGGAATGCAGTTCTTTCATTCAGGGTCTCTGTTTTGAAGGTACTTTGTCTCTAGGATAAAATTTTTATCCCTGGGATGAAAATTAGGCCTGATCCTTCCTCTGCTATTTTTTTTAGTCTGTAAATATTCCTGAAATGTGCTGGCTTTTTCAGTCCAGGAGCTCTGGCAAGGCTGAGCCCTCTGCCTGCTCCGCGCTGTCCTTGCACTGGTAGGGACATGGTCTCGTAGTTGATCCTACTTAAGACTAACTTTGACCGAGAATATATTACTTCCCAATAAGAATACACCATTTCCTGACACTCATTATCAAACTGAGTCAGGCATCAGAGTCATTGTTGCTCTACTTAATGCCTCCCACCCAGGATGCCAATGACTCAAGCTATGGAAGTACCCGTGAAATAAGGAAGGAAACCGGGGCACAGAGGCTGGGATATGCAAAGAGACAGAAGAAAGGCTGCTGCTCTTTTCCTGAAAACCGTAGTCCTGCAGGTGAGGCATCTCTGACCTTTTTCCCCCTTTCAAAACTGTAGCCTACACAAACTGCCCAAACCCACTGTAAAAGCAATTCAGATACCTCATTTCATTTTCTAGGGTTAACCTACATTAGCTGATGTCCTGAGAGGTGGCACCTGCCGGGATACAGAGCTTTAGTAATTCCCTTCCACTCATGCCTGCATTACACTGGAAGGACCCAAGGAAAACAATTTTCTCTTTCTGTTACGCGCTAACCTCCTTCAAAAAGCACTTTTGGGAACCTTGTGAAGGAGGGTTATAGAAGATCTAGAAATGATCATTGCTATTATTATCATCATAATCACCATCATTACTACTACTACAAGTCTTCCAGACAAGCTTGATAGCACTGCACAATACAGCACTGGCAGTCAAAGAGAGGTTTTACACCAAGAAATATCTTTACAACAAGCTCAGTAACGAAACACCTAACAGTCACATTTTGCTTTGCCACTGCATGATTGCACGTAGCACAAAAAAATATTAAATAATTCCCACACCAGCAGGGAGGGAGGAACGGCCAGTTCAGATCAGCCCTTAGGTCTCCGTAGTTTCAGCATCTCATCTCCCACAGGAGAGTTCAGAGGAAGGTGTAAGAAATCTCACAGCTACTCAGAACAGAAGGATCTAACCTCAAGGAAACTCTCTTTGTAACTTCATGTTTTATTTGGAAGCTAAAGCTAAAATGCTGAGACATTGTTCCTCACCCAAGGCAGACAGGTAGCACCTTGTCAATCTGACAACTAAAGGAGATAGGGATGCTAAATGATTTGCCTAAGGCATTCAGGTCTTGTTTATATCGAGGAAACTCCCTACAATGTGATCACATCAGTGGAAAATCCATAATGCAGTCATCTGCACTGTCTCAGAGCAAGGCTTCAACTGCTGCAAACCCCACTAGACTCTATTTTCAGATTAAAAGACAGCAACTGTATGTGCAATCTGCTTTTGGCGTGGCACAAGTCACAGCTCCCAGTGCCAGCACCTTTCGCTTAGAACCACACCAGACCTCAGTCCTGCGCTTGATCCGCCAGAACCTTGGCAAAATCCTGGTTTAACTGTGCGAGACTTTGATTCAGCTGAAGCTCACGTTGTGATATATCATACGGTAACAGAATGACCCAAAGCAAATCACTCGGGTGGGGAGAGGGTTCCTTTTCTTACTGTTCCTCTAATTCATGCTGTGCAGCATTGCAGCAGTGAGCAACAGGTTGGGCTGTGTCACAGGGAAACCCCTCTGCTCTCGTCACAGATTTATGGCTGCCCATGACAAGCAGATGTATCTTTAGCTTTGGCTAGAGGATGCTTGTGAGGCTGTCTAAATAATTCATCTTTAAGAGCTCATGTCACCCTTTCCAAGGGCATGCTCCAGCAAGAGCTGCCTCCTGCAGCTAACAGCCAGCAGTCCTCACAGCACATCAAGCAGCCTCAAGCTCATATAGAAAACATGCATCGAGACTAAGGCAGCTCATCATACTGCGTCGCAGACTCTGAGGATAATGAATAAATTCAAATGCCTGAGACAGGCCATTGTCTCCTTTTGCTCCTACCGTCTGCAGCACTGCTGCTGTTTTGCTATTTGCACAACAAACAAAGCCCTGATCTGCTCGATACGCTGGAATCGATACTTCTCTTTGGCAGGCTACGCAGTTCTGCACAGTAATCAAAGCTAAAAGAAGATAACTGGGGCTTCCCAGGAAAACAGAAAGCTATTCTATCACCATTAGGACCCCACTGGTAAAGAAGTGTTAACAATACAATAATAATTTTTTCACTGAGTTGGTAAATGCAGCTACAGCGTATCTTTTGAGAAGACACTAGACTGGATGTAAAGATTTCGAATGACGGAGAATCTTCCGCACTCTTGCGAAGAAGCAGACACTTCCAGCCAGCAGCTGTATTGCACCCATTTTGCAAATGACTAAGTTCAGAGTCAAAGAAATGACTTCCGAAGGTCACAAAGAGCACACGATGGCAGAAAAACAGATGTTCTCCACCTTGGTCCTTTTTCTAACTGAGCATTCAAACATGGCCAGCAATTATGCATATGGCACTGCAGCCTCTGCCCTCTCAAAAACCACCCAAATCTCTTTGGCATCTTTTAATGATACAGAGGGAATGATAATGACCAACTGGTTAATAAAATCCTGGGCAGTGCCCTCAGCCCTTTCCATGGTGGGCCACAAAGCTATTACCAGCAGATCCCAGAAAGAAATACAGTTCACTGGACAGCAATAAAAATTTAAAGTGAAAAAAATAGATAAACAGGTTGAATCAATTGACGAAGACACTTCTTCACAGCTAACTCAAACCGAGACCAGGGTCACAGGAGAACAAAGACCCAGCAGTAATCTTAGGGGGCTGATTTTGAAGAATTTAGCTGCAGCTACAATCTCGTTTGAGGAGGTTTCGCCTGCCTGGTCCCAGGCAGTCCATTTTCATACACATCGTGCCGCACAGCTACACGGCAGGGAAACCCCCATCTGCTCCCCTTGGATTTACACTCAGCCGTGACAAATGACTTTAGCTTCAACTTTCTGCTAGAAGATGCATACAGAAAATGAGGTCAGAAAGTCTCACTTTAAATTATTCATTGTGAAAAATTTGCCCTGGCTTTTCTAAGCCTGTGCAGCCAAAGAGGAACCACCAGCTGCCTGGAGCCAGAAGAGCTGATCTGAGCGTTAACTCTGCTGTCTATAGCTCTGCTCTATATGAGGGACAGCAAATGCGGCACCACAGCAGGGGTGTGGGAGTCGGCAGATCTGGATTATTCTGTTCCAAGCACCAGCTGTCTCCATGTGTCAGTCTGGGAGAGTCAGAGGCATCGATATGGAGATCAGAAGGGGCTGGGTTGGTGCTGGAAAATTTCTGCAGTGAAATCCCCGATCCACAACACATGAGAGGTCAGACTAAATGGTCATAATGGTGGGAATGCAAGCAAATCTCTGGGGGACTATTAGGATCATCTGCCCTGATTTCATAGCGTAACACAGAAATTAACTCACAAATTTTCTGGAGTCCATTCAGATATTTTTGGTTAAGCGAAATAGAAAGAGAGCTATTCTCAGTGAAGAGCTGCTGGCAGACAGCATTTGGATGTACCTCCTCTGTCCTAGCAGTTAATCACTCACACTTTAAATACATAGACCTTTCCTTCAGTTCAAACTGTGTCGATGTGGCTGTCCCTGTGTACAAGGGCCTCACTCCTCATATCTGTTCTAGTTTTACTGCAGCATGGTACTTCTCCACTTACTAGTGGAGAGGACATACCAGCTGTTGAAAGACAGAAGAAAAACTTCAAGCAAAAAAAAAAAAAAAGCATGGGAAAACAACATTTGGGCATGAGAGAAGCCAGAAAGTTTTAAGTCAGTTAGTATCATCGCTGCACTTCTGGTGCAACACGGTAAAAGGCAGAGGGAATCCTCATAAACAGATGTGCTAAGCTGAGAAACGCTGAGGCCATAAAATCAAGTGTATGTAACCTACAGCAGAGATGCTGCTCATGCTGTCATGTATTTATCTGATTTGTTGGCTATTTGTGTAGGCTCTCTCTCCTTCCAGCTGGCCTCCTCTTTCCAGAGGGATTGATTGACTCTCATTTTTCCTCAGGCTCCACATATTCTTTTACTAGCACCTTATGTGACACCACAACCTCATTTCAGTTTATTTGTCCAAGCAAATTCTATGTCTGCAGTTTGGTACTTGGCGACTCTAAACCAAGCAACTGCTTTGGTATAAGCTAGTAAGTTATTGCTCTCCACTGAGAAATTGCAAAGGGTCTTTCCAAAGTGCCAACAACTGCCAGGGTCCCATTGGCTCCACAAACCCTCCACATCTTGGTGTCAGTCTCTTATAATTACACTCTGAGTGCCATTACTGATCTTGTGTTAATGAATTTTAGTACTCTGTATGCTTCCATCTCTGTCTATATCATCTTATTTGAAGTATCAAGATAGAAGAAGTCCTAAATAATAAAAGTCAGGGTTTTTGTAAACAGATAGAAAGATTTCATTTTCTTGTGAACCACCTCTTGCTCACTTTTTGCCTGGGTTCACATTTTGGAGACTCAGACCTAGAAGACGTTGATTACTGGGATGTGCTTAATTTTAAACCTGTGTATGAGTTTTGAAGAGGTCCACTCGTGCACCTGAAGCTGTTAAAACTGAAAGAAAGCAAAGCACAAATTGAGTGCTTTACAGAGCTGGCATTCAAAGACTGATATCAACAAGCACATAGACTGGCCCCAGGGTTACAGAGGGGTGTAGATGTCCTTATAATGACTTCAAAATGAGTATAACCTGTAGAAGGCTGTTCTGTAAATGAGTTGCAAAGTAAGGAAAGTAGAATCAGAAAAGTTATTCCAAGTGTAAACTTTAGATGAAAAAATTGTGGAATCTCGACTTTGCCCAGCATTCAAAAACACTCCCCTACATGGTGTATATAGTCATTTATGAATCAGATAACGAGTGTCATCAGTCCAGTCCACAAAAGGGGCTGGACAGGCAAAGGTAATATCAGCCCTGCATTCAACGTAATCAGTTGCAATGGGAATAAACATTAGAAACAGCCTTATAACCTTTCAGGATTATACTTTGGGAATTGGAGCCTGGTCTTGGAGGGCACGGAAAGTCCCCAGTGACACTCATTTCAGTAGCAGCTGAAGAAATTTAATAGCCTCCAAAAGGCACAGCTCTGTGCAAGAGGTTGGGCTTTTGCATCAGACTGAGAGTGAAGGAAGGAGAGAGAGAGAAAATAATGCTATAATGATGGCCACCAAACAGGCTTTATTTACTCTCCCGGAACTACATAAATACCAGTCTGCAGTCAGCTAAATGCATTGCCTACTCAAATATTTTTGTAAGCATGGAATTTACTCAGCTGTACCCATAACTTAATAGGCCAATTATTGATAGGAACACACCGTCTACACCAGGGTTAAGATCTGAGTATAGGGTTCTTAAAAACACATCAAGAAATTAAAAAACTATGTGGTCATTATTGTTAATAGTATGAAGGCAATGCCTGGAGACATCAGCTCAGATCAGAAACAAGCATGCCAGGAGCTGTACAAATGAAGGATAGGGCAGTGTACACCAGAATTGGCTAACAATAGCAGAAGAGACAGAAAACTATAGGGGAGGGACAACAGGCAGCAGGAGAGCTGCAAGCTTCAGCCATGTGTCGTGAATTGTCTAAGCACGGATTTCTCTATGGAGTGGGCTAAACAGAAAGAGTGTGGATGTTGCTGAGAAGGCATGGGGGAGCCCAAAGGGTAGAGCGGCAATGCTGAGTTAGAAAAGACTCCAAGGAATGAAGTGGGATTACTGGCAAACAGAAAACTTGAAGCGAACTGTTAGTTGAACAGTCAGGAGCTGAGATAAGGACAGTCCATCTTCCAGTACAAAAAGCCTTATGGGAACACACACAGCCATGCAGAGATCAGAAGATTGTGTTGGTGATTTCTCACCAGCCCACAGACTGGATGTCCTGGGAGCCTGGGGAGGGTCTGCACAGATTCACTTCTGTCAAGCTCCCACAGGCTCTTGCACACTTCCAGGTGCTTTGTTCCCATTGCCTTGTTGAAGTTCTCTAAGTCTCTGAACCTGGTAACGCTTCTGCTTACTTAGCAGCTGCTTTTCCTCCCTCGGCTGTCACGCTCCTTTTGTGCCCTCCCAAGGGTGCTTTCCTCAGCTTTCCTTATGTCCTTTCTGTTCCGTTCAGCAAGACCTAAATCTCACAGCGCAGCTTCTCTTCTCATCACAGAGAGGTGGGAAGTTCATCACCAGTTCCACACGTCACCTTCTGCTCCTGGCAGCAGGAGGGTGCTTGAACTACAGGATAAGCTGTGTACCTGCTCGTGTCTGTGATGCAGATCACCTCCCAGCACCAGCATCTCAAACCCCAAATGGACAACACTTTGAAGGGAAAATCAGGAACTCGCCTTAAATAACATGTGAAAGTGTGTAAGTGCTGGAGCCTGAGCAGGTCATTCCACTTCTCCAGCTTTGCCAGTGCTTCTCTGCAGAGGCAGCCCAAATCTAGACTTTCTGTCTGTCCACACTTTGCACATGCTCCTGGGTGATCACCTGGCATTCCTGGATGATAAAATATAAGTGTACCCTCCTCAAACGATCCACAGGAGCACAGATTCCTGACTGGGGCACAAGCCTGGTGCTCAGCTCCTGTTCCTGAAGGATCATCTGTCCCATCAATCTTTATAGTGTTGTCCCCTAATTGATGTTTGCCAGAGACAAAGGGTTCCTAAAATTACCCCGATATTTGTCTGCCACAAGGTTGCTAGGCTTTGGGCACAGGCTAACTTCAGGATTAGCTTAGGCTGCCTGTAGAAACAGGAGCACAAGGTGCTGGTGATAGGAGCTCAGGTACAGCACGTTGACTGAGCTACTGTGTCTCTGGTCTGCCACCCGTAAACTAAGGATGAATTTTTTACTGATCTCTCTTCCTTTGTCTTAGCTGGGACTGTGTTGGGGTTTTTTTGGCGCAAGAGTGTATATAACCACACGCACCACTAGCTTCAGGCAGTCTAAGCTTGTTTCCCCACAGTGTTACAGCATTCAGTCCAGAACCTCTTGCACCAGGGACCACCTCCCCGGATACCTCTGGCTCAAGTCATCTCTCATCTCCCATCTGGGGACAAATATCTGTATTGAATGACTCTCAGGGAACACGAGGAAGGAAGACTGATTGTCGTTCTAAGGGAGGCCTAAGATATAAGGCACTAGGCACATAATTATGCATGCTGATCACCATGCATTGCATGAATGCAGCTATTTAACTTGCTCATTTGCATATGCAATAATCCACATTATGTATGAAGAAGTGGTACTCACAGAGAAAAATTAAGCATGCAATACAATGGCTAAATTGTTTAAATAACATGAAAGTTTATCACTTGGTTCCCTGTCTGTGAGACAGGGCTGTTAATAATTAGTTTCCTACCTCCAAACGAGCTCACATGTTAATTAATTAAGAGTTGCAAAGCACTTTGAAGTTGCAAAACTATACATTATTATCTATAGTAAATGTAGTTCTAAATGAAAGAATTTGCCTATTTAAAATAATTCCCCTTGCAAAATCCCCTAGAATCCCTCATCCATAATATTCATTAGACATCTAATAAAAAAAGTGTGTTTCAGTATTTATTTGGAGTTTCAGGAGTCGAACTGGTTTTCTATCTACAGTGTCCCGAGGACAAGATAGAGTGGCATATGAAAGTACACATTCAAATACAGTTGTGTGAGCCAGGTGCCACAGAGAGGGCAAAGAAAAATGCGTACAAGAGAAGAGAGACTCCAGGTTTATATTGTGTTAATCTGGACCAAGAGACCCAGGTTTAGCTAGCAGCTCTGCGGTGAATTTCTGTGTGTGACGTTGGACATGTCTCATGACATATGGGTTGGGATGCATCACCCAACTCACTAAGCTGTAGCCCCCAAAAGCAAGGGGGTTGCAGGAGTAAACCAAGTAGGTTGCCTTTCCTGTCAACAGAGAGGCTGATGCTTCAACAGCATAATCCAGACAACTTCTCATGCACGTGACAAGTTGCTTCTTCGAGGTGCCAGTTGTTCTCCTGGGAGGTGCTCTTGATGCTGTCAACATGAAGCCAAGTCCATCTTTCCTGTTTTCCTCACACATAGTCTCAAGATGGATGAGAAAACAGCTCTGGAGTTTTATCGCATGTCATGTCCCAGCTTTTATTATGGATATGCAGTCCTTTCTCTTTGGACTTCAGGCCTTAAAAGCTCATGGTGTTCAATATTTTGGTGGTTTGCTGTTGCCTCACAAGGAAGAGTGTCTTCTAAATCACATCCTAGGTGAATATTTACCTAACATATGAGAAATTGAATCAAATGTGAGGAGTTACTCAGGCTACTGAGAGTGACATAGCTCAGCAGGCCCTCAAGAGCCTGCAGAAGGTATAGTTTGCTGTTGCAGGACCACTCTACAAAGAAAATAAGCACCACCACAATGCTTCTGTGTTGCCTGAAATACATATTGGACGTTTAGGAGGCTGAAAAGACTTTCAGATTGGAAGCTTATGGGGTTCACCTTCTCAGCTTTTCCTGTGCCTTCCAGGCACCAAGAAAGAGCTAAAAAGCTATGTGTTGCAATGAGAAATGGGCACCTAAATTCTTTTGAAAACTGGGGTAGAATCCTGAAGCCTGGTGAACCCTGCGTGAGGATATGGGTGAAGGTCACCCCACCGAAAACAAAAAGTTTCGCACTTTCCACAGCCTTTGGCTTCAGTACTCTGATATTTCCCAGCTGTAGCACAGTAACAGGTAGGAGTAAGCTCTCCTAAATCTGCCACTAACTCACTGAGTGACAACAAACAAGCCCCTCTGCCCCTTTGGATCACACTTTCACATGAAGAAGGAGAACTGGGCACTATCTGTTATCCGTATCTACATCTCAGTGGAGAATTAAGCGACCTGATCCACAGGCATCAGCGTGTACCTAAAGAGATCCAAGAGCCTTGGATCCCTCTTTTTGGGTGAGCGTAGTCAGTAATAAAACTTTCCCAGATATTCTAAGAGTGATAGGTAATTTCTTGAAAGAGGAAACCTTCCAGCTATCATAGTGTAACTTAACACTAGACCTCATTTTGATGGAAAAAGAAAAATCAATTGATGACCTAAAAATGAGTGGTTGCTTAGATACTGATGATTATGATGATGATCTGATTACATTTATTGTGTGTAAATAGAACACACCAGTGACCAGCAGTGTAAGAATTTTTAAAAGGGCTAATTTTTGCCAACCTAGTGAGACTGTCAGTCTCACTGGCAGGGACAAAAATTTAAAGCAAGAAATCCTAACAGAAGACTGTAGTGGGAATTTTTCTCAAATTTCCTACTGAAGGCTCCAAAAGCCAGAATCCCCCAGTCATGGCAGTGCCCTGCTGAAAAAAAAATCTTTTTGAATATTGAAAGGGGATATGGAAGTGACTGTAAGGCATTAATTTTTACATATTTGTAGAGTCAGGCAGAAAATGGAAAAGAATGGCAATTAATATAAATTATAAAATACATGACTGATAATAGGGAAAGGAAGGGAACAAAGAAATGACCAGTACAGCTAGAAATAATTATAGCATATTTTTCAATGCTGTCAGTTATTGCTAGAGGCACACAGCAAAACTGTTCTTAGGCAAGTAGAAAAAGTAGAAATTTTTAAAGGATAGATATTTTAGTCTGTATATCAAACTGAGCAGGAATCTTTTACTGAGGGTGGAACAGAAAGATTACCATCTGTGATGAAAAGGGGATGTGAGGCAGCATTTGCTAAAATTAAACATTTTTAAAAAACAACAGACACATATCTTGCACCAAGTGCCTTTAAGGGATAAGGAGCTCTCAGTAAAGTTAATTTCAACAAATCCTGGGAAACAAAGAAAATTGCAAATGACTGCAGGACTACCAATATCTTTTAAATACTGAAAAGCATAAAAGGGATGAACTGGGGAATAACAAACCAACCAAGCTGATGCTGATCCTGGGTAAATAATATAATACTGATTTCTAGACTATATCAATAAAAAATTTGAAGCATAAATGTAATTAAACCCTTCAGCATGATCTCATGGCAAGTGGGCTTTTTAAACTATGCCTTTTCTGGATTAAAGGAACAATCGATCAACTCTTTATAGTACTTGTATTTAAAAGCATGCGACCTGGTACCACGCACCATTTTGACTTTAAAAGCTTGCAGTAACATACAATAAATGGGTTACAACTGGCTTACTGACAGATCACAAAAGATAGATGTTAATGGGATATATTTTTTAGAAGTTCCCAGGAACAGGTCCTTGGTCTAGCACTGTTTTTATTTTTATCACTGTGATCACTGATAGACTGCCGTTACTGGTGAAGTCTGCAGCAATACACAGACCAGTAGGTAGAAAGTAACGAGAACAAATCACTGCTACAAAATATATCAACTGCTACAGCTACAAAACCAACCATGAACCCAGACAAGGTGACTCAGATGAAAATTCTTCATGGATTGTGGTCACAACATGAATTCTTGTTGCAGTAATAAAAAGGAGCAGGGGATGTGTGATTTATAAGAAGAGGGATATCAAACAAGAGTGAGTATATATAGAGACAAAGGTAAGAAGAAATGGGTTTCAAATAGACGTGGAGGAAAACTGTCTGACAGGAAAAGGTAAGGAAATAGATGGTCTAAGACATTATTCACTCAGCATGATTTCAGGTTATTAAGAAGAGTTTGGACAAATACCTTTTATAAACGACACAGATACGTTGACCTGCTTTGGTTTCTGGTTTAGGAGTGGATTAGGTGACCAGCCAAGGTCCCACCCAATCTTATATTTTGAGGTTATAGTAAATATAGGAGAGGCTGTCTGTATTCTCTAGAATACATCTACTCCTGGTGGTCAGAAGAACATGAAAAGAATGGGAGGTTTTCAAGGAAGTATCATAAAAAGGCAAAACACTCAGGGGTTTCACAAAGTCTTCATCCCAAAGTCCGTCTCCTTACAAAGTGGAAAAATTACCCTCTAAGCTGGTTTAATAAAACTTGACTCCACAGGAGAGAAAAGGTTACTTTTCATACATTTTTCTCAGCCCTGTACCACTACAGTGGCTTTTTAATGTTCCCAAACTCCACATGATGTCTAGTGAAGCTTGTTAATGACACAGGATAATCATTCACGGGATTCTAATGAAATTTTAGAAGCTATTTAAAAAAGTAAGATTAAAATATCCTGGATGCCTATTAGTTACTTGGGGTTTCTTCCTCCTCCTTCTCCATCAAATCGTTGGCCCCAGGCTTAGTACAAAGGTGCTAGTCAATCACAGTCATTTTTATGTGATCTCTTTGTCATCATTTATCTGCACAGCTTTAACAACAAAAGCTGTACGTGGCAGCGTCAGATGCTTCCCCTTTGTGCATTGCTCTCATCACCTGTCGCACTGCTCTTGTTAAATCTTTGATGGGAGTCTTCAGCACTCCAGTGAAATAATTTATGCATTTTCCCCACCTCTGCAGCTACCTTGTGACAAGAAGAAGAAGAAGAAATCAAGGAGGAGGCTGTAATTAATGCATTTCCACCGTCTGAAATTAATGCCGTAAAATCAGTGCCCAGCCTTGTCACAAACATACAGCAACTTCATCTCTACTGACAGAGCAGCACAGTTATGAGCAGGGGTTGCTCTGACCATGAACCATCAGTGAATCTCAGTCGTACCTTAGCCAGTGTCTGGGATTAGTTCTGCAGTTTACAGTGAAGGAAGACTATGAATCTGACATCTGTACAAAGATAATTTTTTTGTTCTTAAAGCTGAGGCTTAGCTTCACTGAGCAACCCTGTTCATTGAATCCTTCAGATATGAAGATATATTTAAAAAACAGTGAATTTGTCCCATTAATGTTGTCACTTAGAAGTAATATGAATCAGTTCTAAGTAATATAGAAAAGTGGAAATCAAGGAGAGAGGTGTCTAAAGAGGAGATGTTATAAGAAATTGATTAAGCAAAGAACAAAACATCACCAGAATTATACCTGGAGCATCTTCAAACAGTTTGGAGGAGTTCATAAGGAAAATTATGGGAATTTATAGGCATAATCATGGGAATTCATAAGGAGTTTGTAGGGAACTGCTAATTAGAGAGGCAAACTCACTGACAGCACCCCAAGGGACAGGTAGGTAACGAACGTTGAAGCCTGCTTTCGTAAAGCAGGTGAACCAAGACCTGCAGGCTTTACCGGAGATGCAGGTGAGGTGCCTGTCAGTGAGACACCGGCCGCTGCGGGACTCTTTAGTGCCACTGGCTCTGCTTCCCAGCACTCGGATAACACAACTGAACGGGGATCTTGGGAGTTTCCAGCGGCTCGGCTCCAATGCATGCCAGACCCTCCACCAGAGGAGCAAAGATTAGCTTTGACATTTACAATATTCTAAAGCATAAAGTAAGAAAACAAGCTATCTGTATATTTTTATGCACTCTTCCTGCCTACATTACTTTTCCTGTAATAAATCGTAAGGGAACAAAAAGAACCCAAATTTAAATTTAACTATTTTCAAGAAACCTTTAAGAGGATGAAGTACATCCATTAACAAGTTTTCTCTTCCCCCATATTTCTGTTGTCTCTCTCATTTTTTATAATCAGAAAATGGGCAGGTGGAAGGAGAGTCCTTATGCTGTGTGCTGATGCAGTGCCTAGGAAAATTAGCAGCCTGGTCTTGACTGAGGACTTAAAAACATTGATGTCAGTAAATCACGAGGCAGTAAAAGTCTGTCTGAGTTAATTTTTGGTTCATATATTATTGAACAAGGCGGCAAAAATTATGAAGAGGTCTAAAAATGTCACAAGGTTGTTTTTTGGGTCTTTTCCTCTTAGATCCACAAACGTTATCTTTTCAGTAAGCTGTTAAGATAGAAGATGACTTTTCCCTTTAATTATGCTGGGAAAGTGAGGAATGGGGGAAGCAGAAGAGCTGTTTGAACTGAAAACCAGCACTGGCAAAAGACAGAAATGAATATACACAGGCTGCGCATAAATATAGATATGGAATTGAAAGGTTTTGAGCCACTAAAATAGCAAAAGCTTTGAACAGCCTTCAAATAGCATCCGTGGGAGCAAACCAGCGGGATCCATGTACCCAGCAGTGATGTGCAGATGTGCCCAGGCTCTCTGTACACTGTTAGCTCTGGGGAACTGCCTAGCTACAGAAGCATGGACCTCAGTTCAGGTTAATTTGCTGAGTATTTCAGCCTTTTGGCTTCCTTCTCAGCCTCCTTCACGGCCCCTGTAGAGCTCCATTCTCAGCTGCTACTGATACCTGAGCTTATCATTCAAAACTAGTGCCAGTCCAGTACTGCACTGCAGTCCTGTTCTGAGTCCGGTACGGACAGCCTCTAATTAACTATCACAAAGACTTGATTCATTTAAGGAAAAGATCACATTATGTGCTTGCCTCAGATAGAATAGGACAGAACTCAGTTTCTGCAAAAATTTCCTTCCTGTCCTGGATTCTTACTTTGCTGGCTGCTTCTTTTCAGAGAAACAAATTAAAATCTCCTGCATCCCACTATTTCGGTCATTAGCTTGCCAAGGGAGCCTGAGAGCTATAAAGTCTCTCCTGATGTCCAGATGAAGGCAAAGCTTTCTGAGCACTTCAGGGAAGGATCCAATTTTACCCATGCTATACAACATGCAAGCCAGTGCAGTTCTCATTCACCAGGACACTTGCCAGGTGCTGCTGTAATATCACACAAGTAAATGGGACTGTCTCACACAATATCTCCTGAACAGACTTGTCACTTTTTCCACTTAACTACATCAGCTATTTCTCCTTCTGCCCTCATAATCTCACCCACACCATTTTTTTTAGACTATGAACCTGCTATGTTTCAAAAAACTTTGGCATTTTTGCTCTGCTGGAAAGATACAAAAGCACAGCCCTTCACAGGCAAAATCAGGACTGAGTCCCCAGGAAAAATGAGAAGATTATCATTTCTTTTTTATCGAAGTTTAAAATAAATCATATCTGAGAGAGACGAAAGTATTAATTTCCCAGTTTTGTATCTTAGAAGGCTTATATATACATCTCTGTGACTGCTTGGAAATGTAAACCTCCCAAAGGCAAAAAGAATAAAGAAAGAAGATTAACACATATGTAAAAAGATGCTATAATTATCACAAAAGGGCTCTTGTGGTTAAGACTGCAAGAAGCATTGCAAGTATCTTGGGATTTGTACTGAAATTGGGAGTCAGCACCATTAAGACACATTTTTTAAAAAATAGCCAGGTCATTTGTAATTCAAAATACAATAAACATATGTGTTGAAATTTCTTTTAAAGTGTGTTTGCCCAGTGGTGATAAAATAGAAACACTATAAGCCTAAAGGGATCTTTTTTTCTAATTAGGAGTATATACAATTGAAAGATTTATTTGGAAATGGCTTTACAACTTTTAACTCCTAAATAAGTGCTAGCAACAACAGCTACAAAACAAATTTTTGTAGAATAAACCCTGTGCTTTCTCATAGCACTAAGATACAGGCAATGCCACCAATATGTTGATGTATGTTAAAGATTGTGCCTTTCTAGTGTAACAAAGGCTGGTTTATAACCTACAGTAAAACTGGAATATTTGACTGCTTTTTATACACTCTGCTTATTTTCAATACCTATCTTTTCAGCTTTCCTGGCTATAAATAGTCCTCCCTCACATGACACAGCATACCCACAGATCCCTTGCATCTCTGTGCATGGTAGATACCTCAAGGAGTCTACAAGAGGGGTTCAAAAAATGTTCCTGAGCTGTCTGAATTTCAAGAAGGACGTGGGCATGGACGTGGGCATGGACATGGGCATGGGCAAGAAGAAACCAGAGAGCAACCATGTGCTCCGAAGGGAAGTAATCTCCAAGGCACAAGGCTGGCTACCCCAGATCTTCCCTTTGCCACGGGATCCAGTCCTGACTGCAGAGTATGCCACACCGATATCACTTACTGCGAAGAGACATTTCACAAAATCATAATTAACATTTAAACCAGCAGTTATTGTGAAGACCTCCTTCGAAAAGATGCCCAAATCTGTTTTCAATAAAAGCGTTTTAATTGCTTCAAAGCTTTTATTAAAATCCCAGCAGACCAATTACAGTCAATTGTTTCCAGCCTCTACCTGCCTAGTAATCACTCAGTTCACAACAGTGAAAGATATGTGCTCCATTACATGCTCTCCTCTCCCTCTCTCTGGTAACCACATTTTGTACTCAATACTGCTCCCCAGGTAGTGTAGAAAGTTTGCATTATCAACCTCTTTTGCTAACAACTGAATTTAGGTGCTCATGTATCAAAGGATTTATGCTGTCTAACAGAACAAGGAAACATCCCTTCAAAACAAAACAGCTCATGCTCAAGAAAACACTGTATCCAGAAAAGAATCAATTTGTAGAAAATATTATGTTTGAAAAAGCAGTGACAACTTCAAGCAGAAAATAAAAATTCTGGGTAAAATATCCTTTGCATTGCAAACTTACGTCACCTATGATGGAAACAGCTAGCAAATCCTCACCATTCACATAACTACCTATTCAGCTCTTCATGCCATGGCAACAATGTCATTAAATTAACCATCCTGTCAAACAGAAGAAGCTTATCAGGAAGGACTACCCTGGGTTGCATCAGAGGCCCTTGATGGAGAGATAGGGTTGGAGGCACAGGAGACACAGCGAGATGTTCCATGGACGTGGCACTGCCCAGAGGGACCATGCCCCTGCTTTGGCTCAGCCGTCATATCCTCTGCACTGGCCACAGCCAGAAAGGCACCCAAGAGGTGACCGTAATATAGTCATATCAATAACCAGAGGTAATTAAAAGAAGTGTGTAAGAGGCGATAACGATCTGGAAACACGTCTTCCTTCTGAGATGTTAGGGGCTGAGTCAGCAGGTTGAGGGAGGGGATTCTGCCCCTCTGCTCCACTCTGGTGTGACCTCACATGGAGTCCTATGTCCAGCTCTGGAGCCCTCAGCACAGGAAAGACATGAACCTGTTGGAGCAGGTCCAGAGGAGAGCCACGGAAATGATCAGAGGGCTGAGAGAGCTGGGGCTGTTTAGCTTGCAGAAGAGGAGGCTGCAGGGAGACCTTATTATGGGCTTTCCGTACTTAAAAGAGTCTATAGGAAAGATGGGGAAAATCTTTTTAGCAAGGCCTGTTGTGATAGGACAAGAAGTAATGTTTTAAACTAAAGGAGAGTAGATTTAGACTAGATATAAGGAAGAAATTTTTTACAGTGAGGGTGGTGAAACACTGGAATGGATTGCCCAGAGAGGTAGTGGAGTTCCTGTCCCTGGAAATATTCAAGGCCAGGCTGGATAGGGCTCTGAGCAACCTGATCTAGTTGAAGATGTCCCTACTCACTGCAGGGCCATTGGGCTAGATGACCTCTAAAGGCCCCTTCCAACCCAAAGCATTCTATGATTCTGTGATTTTACGATTCTGTGCCTTGCAGCTCTGTGAGCTTACGGGAGTGTCCCTGTTTCTACCAGTGACAGTGTCTGTACAAGTAAATTATACACCAGGAAATAAGTTTGATAGTTTCTATCCATGACGAAATATTAGCATAGTCCTGAAAACTTTTACCTACATCATGTTTAGCAGTGGAGGATAATAGCTGTTTTAATGGCATTGTACATGGAGAAAACAAAGGAAAGCAGATTTTTCTTGTTTATAATGTGTGTTACCCTTTCACATTGTTCAACACCAACAGAGTCATTTGTGGAATCAATGGTGACATTTGAAATGGTCGCACTTCTAAGTTAGAGCTGTATGTAGATAAACTGAGCAGGTTCTCTTGGTAGCTTTGCAGTTTGCCAAGTCAGAAGTGTAGCATGAAATCTTCTGTATCTTGGAAGTCTTTTGGGCTTTTTTGGAGGGAGTTGTTTGGGTTTTTTTAACAGCGAACTACTACAGGAAATGATGGAAATCCAAAAGACATTTTAACCAGCTGACTTTTAATATTTTTCAACTGTTATCTCCAGAATAAGCTCTCTTTATTCATTCTTCTACAACCAGCAATTTTCTAGCCAGAGACTTACATAAACCAGTCAGCAGTAGTGTGCCGTATCGGCATTTCTAAAATTAGTTGCACACTGATAATTCTGACTTCCAACCTCTGTTCCTTCCCGTGGCAGTCAATCTACAATGCCAAAGGACATAACAGTGAAAGCTGCTGACAGGCAGAATGTCGTACAGCTTTGCCAGAAACATGTTTTTGGCATTTCTGCACTACAGGTCTCGCTGCAGCAAGTTTATTTCTTCATTCACTTCATCTTCACCAGAAGAACCAGACAACTTCCAGCTCAGCTTATGATACATGAAAATGCCACTGTTTCTCCTGAGAGCCCTTCAACATGCTATTCAGAGCTGCGAACTCATTTTTCTTTCCATTTGTGTTGTCAGGGATAACCTCCAATGAGTTAACAGACTAGACAAAGATCCTTCTGGAAAAACCATCTGCAGCTGAAATGAGAGAGGTACTGGGGCTTACAGGTTTGTTTTTTTTCCTGACACACAACAAACATCTTTTACAACAGAAAGTCCTAACTTGTACGCTACTGAAGCGAGCTCTTCAGAGCCCTGCAAGGTTCATCCAGGACCTCCCCAAATTTCACAGCTAAGGCTGAGGAGCAGTTGCCGAGCAGAGGTGCCCCACTAGCAACACTCCACTACGTCTTGCAAAGCACAGCACACTGTCCTTAGGAAACCTACACCCCTAAGGGCTGGGCTTCAGTGTTGATGCCAAAGCCCAAATGCTAGGAGACCGCCTTGACTGAGAAACTTACCTCTGAGTCATGACTCCTCCCATGCTTTCTCCTGCCTCTTGCAGGGACCAGCAGCAGATCTGTGCCAGCCCTTCTTGATTATGTGTCAGGTCTTTATTGTGCACACCCCAAAAGAGTTAGTTGCACTGGCATAAACTGGAAGATGCAAAGATGTAAGAAGCTACCTCATTGACTTTTCTAATAGCCTTTCATGAAATTTTCCATTCCTGTGGCATACACAACATTAACAACAGTTGGTACTAAGGGCAAACTGTGAGTACTGCCCATAGTTCTTGTTCCACCCTGCTTCCTCTAGATCCAGCTGTTAATTCCTCTACTACACTTAAACTGTAAGGTCTCTGGGGCAAAGACCTGTTTGTTATTCTAAGTTTTAAGAGCTTTTAGCCCAGTGAGATCACAGACTGTAACTAGGTTCTTATTGCTGCTGCAACACAAACATTTTAATTAAAGTCCTTCTGATGAAGTTGTTTTCATTTTCCTTGCTTGCTCCCCCTCCCCTTATTACTGAAAAATTAGCAAAAAGTTCAGCCATTGACCCTCCGTATCCCATTTATCAGTGTCATCCCACTGTCACAAGTTTTGGCCATTGAAATTACAAAATCTGCTTTCCCTTTCCAGCCCTTCTGGTCCATCTCTCCTCACTGTAGCTTTCCTCCCCAGTTAAAACAGACACCTTGCAACAAGACCAGCTTGTTGAGCAGATGCAGATTGCTGCCTGCGAGAGCGGTACAGGCACGCGTAATCCAGTACCTGTGTAAAAACTGCCCCCATTACCTGCATACAGCAGCAACACATATGGGATCCAGACATATGAACACAGGCTTTGCTTCCCAGAGTTGCCAGAAACAAAACCGACCACAGCCTATCTGCACAAATCTACAACATAAACAAATTTTCCATTCCATGAGCTGAGCACTTGCCACCAGAAGGATCACAATCCACCTTGAGATTTGTGCATAGGATTCAGCTCAGACATCTCCGGAAATGCAGCAGGATCTGTCATGGAATGCTATTGCTCACCAGCTCATGGTGGCCCAGAAAAGGAAGAAAATCTCAGGCTTACACCATTCTCTCTTCTCAATCGCATTCCTAAATCATCTGCATTTCCATCAAAGATGGGCTAGTGCAATCCAGACAGGGCAGAGATGCGACAGACCTCAGGACAGAGAATGCACACATGCAAAAAAAGCATCCACAAGGGAACAGCGGAGTTCGGGTAAGTAAATTAAATAAATCTTCCTAATCCACTTGGAGCTTGTATGTGAATCTGAGTGAGATGTGGCTGGAAAGCATGGTTTGAGAATGCAGATGGGTGGGACCTCCAGATCGGTCAGAAACACAAACCCCAACCGGCCCCGGCAAGTAGGTGCATTAGATGCAAATACTCACAGAATCACAGAATGTTAGAGGTAGGAAGGGACCTCTGGGTCATCTAGTCCAACCCCCTGCCGAAGCAGGGTCACATACAGCAGGCTACACAGGACCTTGTCTGGGCGGGTCTTGAATATCTCCAGAGAGGGAGACTCCACAACCTCTCTGGGCAACCTGTTCCAGTGCTCTGTCACCCTCAAAGTGAAGAAGTTCTTCCTCATGTTCAGGTGGAACTTCCTATGCTCCACCCAACACACACTGCCTTTGAGCAGCCAGCTGTGTGGGAGTACAGCCAGTGGCATGACCATGCATGAAACACCAGCCGTAAAACAATATACTTTCTTCAATGACTGACATCACTTTTTTAAATTCACTGTCTGTCTCCAGCACTATGAGTGGAATAGTCCTCAAGTCCCAAAATCAGTAGCTTCTATACCCCTGGTGAGCTGAACTGGTATAAAAGAAGCTGAATTAGCAGCTGTGAAACATGATGTCCTTTAGCTGGTTTGTCTTCTCTCCCTGGGAGTGAAAATAGGGTGATCAATAACAGTCTGTGTGTCCACACCTTTTGCTACCAATAACCTCCACCTGGTCTTGGAGTCCACCCTCTCAGGAACTGTGACAAAGTAGAGGTACCCTGAGAAAGTAATTTAATCTGTGGCGTAACTGAAGACACTGCCAGTGAGGATGTCAGCTTTGGAGATGGCTTTTACATGTTATTTCAAGGCCAATTAGAAGGACCAGTCTCTCCAGCGGTCCCTGACCTTTAGTTCCCAATATCTTCCCAGAAAACACCACTAAGGGCTGAAACCCCAGTTCTCAGAGAACATTTACTAATATTGAACCATTGCTACCCCTGGAGTGACACCACTCTCTTTCTTGCCAGCGATACTAACTTCTCCTTCTTGCTAGTCCACTTTTCTCACAATCTCCGTTTCTCTCTGCCTCCTGAGTGAGGAAGGAGCCATCTGTGAGAATCAGCAGACCCAGTGCTATGCTCCTTCCAATCTTCCCTTGCAAAAGGCTTGTCTCTGTGCCACGCATGCAAAACACAAATGGCACTGGAGCACTGAGACCACTGATTATTACAGTAATAATAACTGTTTTCTTGTTAAATTATACCTGCCCCAGCTGGTAACCGTAGTCATTTTCCGTGTCTTGTTACATACAAACCTGGACATATCTTGGTGCAAGGATCCATGTGCTATGCATGGAGCTTTCATTTCTGCTTGTCCCTGAAGGTACTTCTATAGTGTGCATAAATATATGATAAATAATAATTTCTGGGTTAATAAAAGGCACCCAAATAACAATACAAGTTGCGGTAACAGCACGGTCCTATGCCATTCCAGGCACACATTCATTGGTATGTCAGCCATAACCTTTGCCGTCACATTCACCTCCCATTCATTTCAGCTTATCACATGACTGCACACTGCTAACAATTTCCTTATCTCCCCTAAAAATGATTCGAGGGCTTAAAAAGGGTGTGATGACATGAAGATTAATCTCCAGCTAAACGCCTGATTTTATGCTAGATTTGCTGACTCAGAACGAGGCCAGTGACTTTCCTCTGCCTAATCTTCAAATAAAACCAACAAACCACCAACCTGCAGGGAGTATCCTGCAGATGAAATAAAGCCAGAAAGAGAGAATTACAAAAGGTCTTGCACCTTGATGCCATGTTGCAGGGTAAGGCATTACATGAGTCACAGAAGTAAAGAAACTTATTGAACAGCAGCACTGTCAAGCCGTGAGAACAGAGAGAATGGCAAAAATCCTCACCCCCCTTATGTGCCTTTCCCAGTGCTGCCAACTCTGAGGTTTATTGTTGTTTCTCTCATTCCTCCAGCTTAAAGAGTCAGGATATGTCATGGCAGACACGGCTTCCTTTTTTTTAAGAAAAAAAAAGTAGAATTTTTGCTCCATTGTTACAAAGAAAAGCTGAAAAACCTGACCATGTGGTACCAGCCTGAAGAACCACAACCCAATTGGTAAAGAAAATCCCCTCCAAGGTAGGTGTTTCAACCAGCAATGTCCAAAGAAGACAAGTAAGACAAGTTGTCAGGCCTGAGTAGGTACAAGGCTGATTTCCCACGCTGGAACAGTGGCAGACGTCTCTCCAGGGCTTCACCACCAAAGCCTGGGGCTCTAGCATCAGGGAGAAAGGAAAGGAACTGGCAATCGCTCGTTAACCTGTTCCAAACCATCTCACTGCTGCACAGTGATGGCTAACTGCGATGCCAGCATTGGCTTACCTCTGGGTTAAGGGCTTGAAGCTCCAAACTTGCTTTGTCTTTGTAGATACTCCTGCATGGTTGCTGTTTGCCGTAACAGGGTGACTGCTCCCAAGACTGTTTAGGCAGAAGCGTAACCTGCCTTGTGTTTCATTGACATCCCTTTTTATAGCTCAAGAGTAGACGAAGCTGTTCCCCTTTTCCCCTGCTGAAGTTACATGTAACATGCCTTGAATATGCTGCTCCTTTAGTCTCCCGCTTTATTCTCTAGACCTTCTTCAGGTTTTGCAGCTAACAATGGGCAAGTAGAGGAAAGAAAGAGGTTCACTGCCCCAGGATCAGCCCCAAAGTGGCACAAAGCACACTGCCCTTGGATTTCAGCTCTGAGGACTGTGCTCTGCACTAAAACAGCAAATGAAGTTTAAGTCTCCCCTCCTGCTGTCCAGGTGCCAGTGTGTAACTCAGAGGTCAGTGCTGTCAAGTGAAGATGACAATCGTTACTTGCATGAAGAAGATGGATACACCTCAGAAATCACGCTCCCCTGGCTGCCTGTAGAGCAGGAATAGCTCAGGCAACAACAGCTATTTTCCACCACTACCTGGCCAGCCTCACTGCTGACCAGGTCTTGGGTTTGTCCTCATTACACCCAGAGAACACAGGGTGTCCCATGTAGGCCAACAGCAACAACCGGTCTTACACTGAAGAGACTTTGCAATTAGAGGAAAATAGGCAACTTGCCTGAAACAGGCACCAAAGCACCAGGAGGGAAATGAAGTTGTTTTCTCTATACAAGCAGCACCTTCGTTAAGTAGCTCCTAACATGTTCACCTACCAGAGTAGCCTTAATTCCCCTCCTCCTTCTGTTTTACCTCTCACAGCACAGTTACTCCTTCCTTCTCCCTTTTGCAGCTTAACTTCCCACATGTCCCGTCCCTCCTTCTCCAGCTTGGCTGCTGCTTTATCATCGTCACTGGAACTGCATTCACAACTGCTGACTTCTTCCCCGCACCATTACTGCTCTTACCTCACTCTAAAACAAAATTGGCTTTATTGCCTTTTTTTCAACCTTCTTTTTTTTTTTTTCTTTTTAACCAAGTGGGCTGAAAAGCGTTCTTTGTTTTCCCTCTGGACAAGGCAGAAAACAGACAGGTCCATCTGTTCTCCTTGAAGGATCAGTGGTAAAGAGGTTGCATGGACACCAAAAATTACATCCCACTCTTCAACAGAGCTGACAGCTCTGAAGGAATGACCACATTGTAACTACTTTTTAAAATAACTCGGATATATAGCTAGATATTTGTGCTCTGGATAGGTTAACATTGATTTGGGGCCCTTTCCAGACAAAAAAAAAACCAAAATCAAACACATTCTGATAATCATTATTTGGCTATCAGTGTACAAACTGCATTGCCCAGAGGGACCAGAAGCATTTTCTGACCCAAATCCTGCAAAGCTATGCTAGATGAGCCTTCATTTGTGCATGCATGTGGAGCCCGGGGTATATCAGCACAGTCCCACAGGAACACAAGATGAACATAAGAAGCACCACAACAAGATTTAGGTACAAGACTGAATCAGAATCCAACGCTGCAGAAATTTGGTTCATTAGATTTTAATATTTGGTGCAGTCATCTTAAGGCCAAAAAGGATGGCTCTGTTTTAACCTCTTGTCCAGAGTACTTTGCCCACAAGGTCTTGAAAAATGTGGTTAGGATAAGATTACTCTCACTTAAAGTTAGTGTTGTCTACATCTAAGCCATGCATTGAAGCTCTCATTATAGTCGAGCTATATTTGTTTATTTGTTGTCATCTCTGATAATGAGGATGTGACTTGTCAGTGTCATCATTTACTGTGGGATGAGTTGAACAATCACCAATACTTCTCTACCAGTGGTCTGTACTGGCAACTGAGGAGACGGAAATGACTTGGCTGTATTTAGGTTGTAGTGAGGCAGGTGTTGGTCTCTTCTCCCAGGTAACAAGTGATAGGATGAGAGGCAATGACCTCAAGCTTCATCAGGGGAGGTTTAGATTAGATATTAAGAAAAATTCCTTTACTGAATGAGTGGTCAGACATTGGAACAGGCTGCCAGGGGTGTGGTGGAGTCACCATCCCTGGAGGTGTTTAAAAAACATGTAGATGTGGCACTTCGGGACACGGTTTAGCAGGCCTTGTGGTGTTGGTTTGACGGTTGGACTTGATGATCTTAGAGGTCTTTTCCAACCTATGAGTCTATGATTCTGTGATTCCATGATTCTTTTTCCTGAGTTACTTCATTGCCTGCTTGTTTATCTGTTGTTAAATTTAAAGAAAAAACGAACCAAAACTCCAACATATTCCTGGTTATGACTTGAAGTCTTGCTTAATTACCAGCCAAGAATACACAGAATTATTGATTTAAGCCCATATTTTGCAGCTAAGCTACAGCCTACATCTGTCTTTTGGAAAATTCTTTAAGTTTGGTTTAAAAATGACAAGTGGAAAATTGATAATTTCTTGTGCAAATTCTTTCAGCAGATATCTCCTCCCCTATTAGACCTTATCTATAGTCTGAATTTATCGTGTATCATCTTCCAACCATTGCTACATCATCATTTATGCAATTAAAAAGCCCCCTACTATAACAGAAACTCCCAGGCCTCGTAGCCTGGAACTAACTTTGATGGACAACTCAGATTAATGCTTATAAACACATTATCTACTTCAAGCTGCTTGGAAATGAACTCATGGTAGCAAAAGTGAAAACAAGCACTGCCAATGAAGACGAGCACTGACACATTTCCATCTGCCCAAAATCTCTTTTCTTCACTCATCCTAATAATGTTTGCTTTCGAGTTACTGTTTCCATAAAACTCTAAGGAATTACTCTGTAACAGCAGAGCTTTATTATGGTCTCCAGCAAAATGTTGCTTTGGAAGTGACAATGTCCTGCTTTGGTCTCTGGGAGCAATGTCCTGTTCTCACCCCATTTAGAATCATAGAATCATAGAAAGTTTTGGGTTGGAAGGGACCCCTAGAGGTCATCTAGTCCAACCCCCCCGCAGCGAGCAGGGACACCCCTAACTAGATCAGGTTGCTCAGAGCCCTGTCCAACCTGGTCTTGAATGTTTCCAGGGATGGGGCCTCCACTACCTCTCTGGGCAACCCATTCCAGTGTTTCACCACCCTCATTGTAAAGAATTTCTTCCTTATATCCAGCCTAAACCTACCCTGTTTTAGTTTAAAACCATTACCCCTCGTCCTGTCACTGCTGTCTCTACTAAAAAGATTGTCCCCATCTTTCCTATAGGCTCCATTTAAGTACTGACAGGCTGCAATCAGGTCTCCCCACAGCCTTCACTTCTCCAGGCTGAACAAGCCCAACTCTCTCAGCCTGTCCTCATAGGAGAGGTGCTCCAGCCCTCGGGTCATTTTTGTAGCCCTCCTTTGGACCCGCTCCAACAGTTCCATGTCCTTCTTGTGCTGAGGGCTCCAGAGCTGAACGCAGGACTCCAGGTGAGGTCTCACCAGAGCAGAGTAGAGGGGCAGAATCACCTCCCTCGACCTGCTGGTCACGCTTCTCCTGATGCAGCCCAGGACACGGTTGGTCCTCTGGGCTGCCAGCGCACATTGCCGGCTCATGTCCAGCCTTTCGTCTATCAGTACCCCCAAGTCCCTCTCAGCAGGGCTGCTCTTGATCCTTTCATCCCCCAGCCTGTATTGATACCGGGGATTACCCCGACCCAGGTGTAGGACCTTGCACTTGGCCTTGTTGAACCTCATGATGTTCACACAGGCCCACCTCTCCAGCTTGTCCAGGTCCCTCTGGATGGCATCCCGTCCTTCTGTTGTATCAACCGTACCACTCAGCTTGGTGTCATCTGCAAACTTGCCGAGGGTACACTCGATGTCGCTGTCCATGTCATTGATAAATATATTGAACAGCACCGGTCCCAGTACGGACCCCTGAGGGACTCCACTCGTCACTGGTCTCCATCTGGACATTGAGCCGTTGACCACTACCCTTTGGCTGCGACCATCCAACCAATTCCTTATCCATCGAACGGTCCACCCATCAAATCCATGGCTCTCCAATTTAGAGAGAAGGATGTTGTGGGGGACCTTGTCAAAGGCTTTACAAAAATCTAGATAGATGACATCCATAGGTTTTCCCTTGTCCACCCTTGTTGTTACACCATCATAGAAAGCCACTAGGTTGGTGAGGCAGGACTTGCCCTTGGTGAAGCCATACTTGCTGTCTCGAATTACCTCCCTGGCCTCCATGTGCCTTAGCATATCTTGCTGGGGAATGTGGTGATTCAGGCAGTAAAACACAGCATTCAATCCTGCCTATATGCTCTCTCGTTAGAGAAAGTTGCTGTCCTTTTATTGTTACACCAGGAGGTCCCATCCATTATTTCATTTGGCTAGCATCACTGGCAGCAGATGGAGCTGAAAACCAGGACCTTGTATTATCGTCTCGACTCTGGGAGCCACAGCTGCAGCTGTGGTTCAGGCTGTGTATGAAGCACCGTGCAGATCTTCGATTAGCCTATATGTGGTGCTCCTAAACCGCTGCCTCTTACCACTGAGACCAGGAATGTGGATAAACTCAAGGGGAAGATATTAGCTCAGTTTGTACCCTTTATGAGAAGAGAGATGGGTGTCCACCTCCACTTCCTGTTCCCTCTTTCAGGACAGAACGGTTGAGTCACCGTAAGAAATCTGTTACCTACACAGGTCATCAATAAATCACTCTTTCCCTAACACCACCATCACCCCTAGAGCAAAAAATGATCAGGAGCAGTGACTCAGAGGTGTGCGGGTCTGAATCATAACTCTGAGAGCTTCTTCTGCAGTGATGATGTTTGCTTAGGAACTCTAACTTCGGGCTGTGCCTGAAGTCACAGGCTGGTCCAGCGGCACTGCCTTACCACCAGATGCTGAATTCAACACTGGGGAGCTGTGCAACCGAAAAAGAAACACGAATGATGATGAAACACGATGTGATTCATAGATCATTCCTGCACCTAAACTACCTTGCACCATATGGACAAAGTAATTCCTGCTGAGTCCGTACTCTGAGGGAATTCGAGGTACAATCTCAATCCTGTCATATGTGAACTCAATGTCAAAGACCACTAAATTTTAAAAAAAATATAAAAAAACCCAAAAAGTAAATACAGGTATGTCCAGGTAGAAGGCAAATTTTCATGTCAGCTCCGCCATCCTGCTGTCAGCACTTCGGCCAAATGAATTTAAGTCAGACTGCACTCTACTGTCATAGCAACATAAAGTACGAAAGGCAGAGGGGTCACACCAAAAGCACAGCTGGATGATCCAGTGGTTGCTGCTGTGCTTCACTAGTGAGGTGATGAATACCACCAAAGGAAGAAGAGAAGATGGGATTGAGTGAAGAAGGGACAGGGAGAAAGAGATAGGGAAGTCAGGAGGAGTTGGAGAGTAGGGATAAATTACTGGAGACTGAATAATATTTCTGCATGATAAAAAATCGGGGGAAATGTCAAATTGTAATATCAGTAAAAAAAAAAGAGAAGTCTTTGGGAAAGGTTTCTTATTTTCAGCGAACTCTACTGATTGCACTAGAGATTATCCCTAGTATTACCCAGTGTCTGTACTCCGAACATAGGCAACATTGGTACTAGTTAGCCCAGCAGCAAGCAGCTTCCTTTGTGGTTAATATGAGAGTTGTTTCCTCCACAGTGTGCTGACCTGCCCAGCATCTCTGTCCAGATGTTATGTCTCATTTCTGTCCCTGCATATTCAGGAGTGGGGAGGGAAGAAAATTCTCCATGACTCTGGGCCTGGAAATCTGCCTGTTATAAGAAATTCATAAAACAACTTCTTTGTGAAGTGCAACAAAATCTATCACTGCTCACAATATAAAGTCGTTCAGATCTTGGAGATGCACAAAACTTAACCGGACCCAGCCCTGAGCAAGCTGATTTGACTTTGCAGTTAACCCTGCTCTGTGGATTGGACTGGAGAACTCTACACCCTTCCAAACTAAATGGTTTTATGGTCGCAATTGTCATTTCCCTCCTATAGTCCCCACACCAGACAGGGCCTAAACCAAGAAATAGGCAGAAACATGGTGCTTTGCTTGCTCAGCTTCCCCAGCTTATCTGCATTGTGTTTGTTAACTAAATAACTGTGTTTGTTAACTAAATAACTGCATTTATGAGGGAGGAAAAATCCTTTCTCCACTTTGGGGAGCAGGGAGAGAAGGAAAGACTCCATGCTTGTATAAGTCAGCTCCCAACATGAAGGAAACAAGATGTGAACACCATGGTGCAAGTACTGGGAGCTCTGGAACAGGTTGGTGCTCACTTGTTATCTTGGCAGAGGATCTCCATCCTTCTTATTCATCCCATTCCTGAAGCTGTCTTACATTACTGGGAAAGCAAGTTTGTGGTACCTCAGCTGAGGTGCAGGACCTTGACCTTGGCCTCTAGCACTAGCAGAATATCAGTGAAAAATGAAAATAATTTGTAGTAGGTCCAGAACAAGTTTGTGGTGCAGCAGCCAAATCCAATTTTTCTTCTAACTTTAATAGATTTAATCCACGTTTGCACTGACATGACTAAAAGAGGTTGCTGGCTCAGTATTTCTGCAAAAACAAGCAATACACAAAGTAGCAGCTGTTAAAGAAATACACCACCAGCCAAAAACACTTCCTAATGTCAGGGCATTTTCATGCATTCAAATTTTGTACAGTTCTCCGATGATTTCAGTATTAGGTTCAATTTCACTGGTTTACTGATTCATCTGGTATATGAAAGTGAGTATGCCCTCTATAATACTGAATGATACTCACATATCTGCAAAGTCTCCAGCTTTATAGAGAAAACTATAGCGCTTTTTTATGTGCTAAGACATCAGCCTAAGCCTTATGAATGACCCTCACAATCACTCTCCTTCATCCCAGGCCATTCAAATTGACCTTCTAAATTTCTTACAGGCTTCAATAGAACAATGTCCAAGCCACTCACAAAGTGTTTTCTGGTCCCTAAAAGACACCTTCTAGAAAATGGTGTTGTCTGTTCATCTATATGGGGAGCTAATTTTGAGTGGTGGAGACAAGAGGAGGAATGCAAATGGACAGAAATTCGGGAAGAGGAAGAAGCAGGACTGCTGCTGGCAAACTCCCGCCACAGTAACTCCTGTGCCCAGGCAAATCCTGAATGGGCACAAGAAGATGGAGGGAAAGTAGGGTCAATCACAGCCCTTGGATTTGAAGCTTGGTACAAGAGGTAATTAAGTCTGCGTTCGAGCATGACCTCAAGATCAACTGCAACTACGATTATAAATCAAGACCACACTTATGGGAGGGCTCAGGGAGATAGACCTCATAGCAAACCAGAGAACAAAGGGAAGGTGGAAAGGTAAACTGAAGACACCCAACTAGGGAAAGATCTTAAAGCTACTGAAATCAGCAGCCTAAGTAGGATGATAAAACTGAGGAAATCAACCACACCATCATATTTTTCTTTGGCCTAATGTCAGCGACGACTGTAAGCCTGTCATGGCCTGTGATAATAAGCAGCCACATATGTACAGCTCTTGAGGAAGGGGAATTAGAATTTTTTGTTGAGCCTAATATTAATAAAAGCCCATGCAGCATTAAGACTGAATTGCCTTTAGAGGTAGGACTCATCTGTCTGAAAGTGGCTTTTATTGCAGACATTTACCAGAGGTCAAGTCATCTCAGCTCCCATTTTAGACAACGGAGAGTTGTTAAATGGAGCTGAAGCTGTGATTTATTTCATGTAAAGCAGACCCCTACATCTGGTTGGATGAATTGCACCATAAAACCTATTGACTGTATTGACGAGATCTCTACTGACTATAAAAAGAACTTAAACACCTATTACACACAAAGAACTGTACATGAAGATACCTAAATTTAGTCGTCTTAATGTGGTTTGAGTCCTGCCTCTCAGGTCAGGCAAAAAATTTCCTCTCCCTCGGGTGTTTTCGGTGTAAATACCTAAATTCAAGTTAGTCACTTAAGGTCTTTGCAGTTAGTGGAAAGTTTCAGGCACTGCAAAAGGTGATTAATCTCACCTATTTCAGAATTGTCTTCAGGATGAGATTAATTGCATGCCATAAATTTCTATTTTCTGTGTTTTTTCATCAGCTACGAACGGGGTCCAGACAGCTACCTCAGAAAAGGCGCTAGATGGAAGGATCCCATTGGGAACGTTGAGGGACAGCCTCTCAAGCCCTGAGGAAAAGCAGGGCAATAGAGTTGTTTCAAGTAATTTAGCACTGAAGAGAGTAGCACGTTTGAGAATGTGCTATGTGATAATGCCACGTTGTGAGAGCAGAAGCTGCTGTGAGCATGTGACCACCAGATCCCACCTCTGCGCACCGTCATTCACCCAGGACCTAACAAGGTAATGGAGCAACATCTACAACAGAGAGTGACACAAAATCAGGAGAAATGTCCAAAAGAAACCAGCAATATATATTCTTCTGTGTTTTGCACAAATCATAAAAAGTTTGGCAATGAATGATCAGTGGTATCTTCCCCTGGATTAGTACCACAAAAAATTTTTCTTTTCGTAATATGCCAAGACGAGGGGGATGAAGTATTTGAACCTCCGTGGGAGCTTTATCAGTACAAGGAGTGTTGAAACAGAAAAGGTCAAAGCCTTAACAAACTCCCATGACCAGGAAGAGGAAAAGATATAGAAAATAAAATGTGTTATTGGACACACATATAGAGTGAAACCTATATTATTTCAGTGGGGTAGGATTTCTTGGGTCTTTATCTAAGTGAAAGGTCTAGTCCCAAAGAAGAGTGGCTTTTTGCATTGACCCAAGAGGATATTCTAAAAGTGGAAAGAGCTCACATACAACGATTATGTCTATCCTAGTAATCCAAAGATGCTCAGTCCTGCTCCCTGCCCATGAGGCCAGCATGACCAGTGGCAATATCACTGGTCTCACTTGCCTCCAAAGCAGGGAGCCACATGCAGAGACTCCTGCTGGGAGTGGTCCCGAGTCTGCAGCAAGACTTAATCTGTGCCCAGTCACTTGGTTGTCTCAGACTAAAACCATGGCACAGGTCATCCAGCAATATTGTCTTCCTGGCCAGCGTGTGCCACTGCTCAGGAACATCCCTGGCATGGCTTTGCCAATTAGTCTAGATGTAATTAATGACTACTCTAGGCATAAGAAAAGCTGCTGCCATAGTTGCAGCCCAAGGATGATCCTGAGCCATGGCCTCATGCATCTGGTGCCACTGTGCAAATGGTGTCTGAGGTCTGATCAGGGAGTCTCAGCCACTTGTGTGCATTGAAATTCTTCCAGCACGTCTCACAAGAGCAGCAGTGTTAGCAAAGGTAGAAGAGTAAATTTCAGTTCGTGTTATTACCTTCCTAAATTAATTCCCCTGCAATTTCAATCAGCTGCTCTTGACATCCCCTCCTCAGGGTGTAATCCCTCCTTGTAAACTCTTTGAGCAGTGCATGGAGAGGCATGAGGGGAACAAAGATAAGCAGAGCTGATGCTGCACTGCTGAGAGCCTGGTGGGCAACTCCCCACCGTGGGCTTTGGGGGTTTCGCTATCAGCCGCTCAACAGCTGTACTTTCTTCCCCATCCCCACCGAAACCAGAAAATTTTAGACTCTCTGTACTTACTGTCAGTGGGGAATGCCCTGTAAAGGGTCTTTTGGTTTAGGATGAACTCTGCCATTCACCTGAAGTTAGGTATAACCTAAATCCAATGGCTCCTATAAAATATGTAAGAACTAGGACTTGGATGGATTGGGGCATTTAGATTTTCAGCATTGCTTTAGCTCTACTCCAGTGGTGGACGGCACTTGGAACATTGAATTCTTTGGTTATACAAGATGCACACTTACCATGCCAAAAGCATGAAAAATCTGAGATGGGAAGATAACAATTAAATTCATATCACTGAACTCAGTAGATAAACATAGCCCAGCAATCAGGCTGGAACAAAAAGAAATCAGGAAATATTCGCTGTTTTGACATAGGTGCAATGTCTCCTATAATCTTAGTTCTAGTATTAATTCAGATGACCAGGAGAAATTAAGTGAAATTAAAAATTTACTTCAGAGCTATAAATAAAGCCATAACAAATGATATCATATTAACCAGGAAAGGGGGAAGTTGTTATTCAGTGAACTGCTGAATGGATTTTCTTAGTTCTGGTCTTATTAAGTGCTTCCTTAATGATCTATAAAAAGAATTAAATTGAATGTTAAAAAAATTACGAGGTAGTAATCTGGAAGGTGATCAAAACAGCAATGAGGACAGAAGAAAGTAAATATGAAAAGCATCTGAGATTAAAAAACACCACTGGAGAGCCAACATGACAATCACAAACTAACAAAGTTGGCAGAGAAATGCAAACCACATCCATACAGCTCTGAGCAACAACTCTGAAAACAAGGGGGACAAGCGAGATGCAAGTATCTTTAAAATGAAAGAAAGTCTGTAATGTCAGAGAAGCAAAAGACAACAGCCAGCCCAGACAGCATTAGGATTCCTCCACTGCCGCTGCCATACAGTGCACCTGTAATGTTCCACCACCATGTACCAGCAGCCTAGAAAAAGCAAAGTAGGAAAGACTTTGGCAAGATTAGTGCATGTGGAAGGGAATGAGAGCACATACCACCTCACGAGACACTGGATGCTTCTCATGCCAGTGTCTCAGCATCTCTCCAGACAGATTTTGCAGTCTTAGAGATATGCAACTCCGCTTCAGCATGGTTTTTAACACCCACCCACAAAACGAGCAAAAGGCAGCACCCCTAAGGAGGGCAAGGTGTTATCCTGGTGACTATAACCAGAGGTAGCTGTTAAGGTACGGAAGGAATGAAGGCCTGCGACAAATCCTGTGGAGAACTGTATCTTAGGAGGGTCTCACCCGGCCCAAGTAGAGCCACAAGTTGATTGTGTAGAGGAAGATTATGATACCTAATGCTGCTTTCCACCAAATCTCAGTCACGCTCTTCTGCTTTGGATGACCTCAGTACCACCATGGGTAGGTTCCTCCTGACATCAGTGGGACCTTTCACTTGCTCCAAGTTAAACATGCTCTTAAGTTGTTTACTTGCTTAAGGCTGGGGAAGGTGATTTACAGAATTCCAGCCTGAAACTTCTCCCAAAGTGTTTTTTTTCCAAAGTAGGTTACCATGAGGCTAAATATCCCTGGGCATGCCCCTCTCTCCACAGAAAATGCTCAGTTTCCCAGCTATCCTCCTAAGACAGAAGGCAGCATATACTTAACAGCTCTTGTGGACCTTATTCCTTGTAAAGCTATTAATATTTAAGTTATCCCATTTAATACAGTATCTGCCAGAAGCAATAGCAGATGCATTGTCTCTGTGGCTCCATTCCTTCTGTAAAGTTCCATGCACAAGAAAGGATTATAGCATTATTAAATACAAGAATAAATATTATCATTTATTTATACCATGCAAGGCTGACCACGGTAGTACCCAACCACCCATCTGCCTGGCTATGTCTAAGGTCACCAAACTGCTATGTTTCTAATCAAGATACAAATTATCTTAACATTCACTTGACTGATTTTGTGTGGAAAGCTTCTTATAGCTGTTAAATTAGATCCAAATTACTCAAGTTCAGACCTTGTCCTTGAATAGGTGTGCACCACCTGACCTTGCACGTACATCTCAGTGCTGGAAAGGACTTTTTACTGACCAAGAGGTACGGAATTGTGCTCTGCATACACGCACAGGTTTGTATGTTGGCTAAGCTACAAGTAAGCAGAAATTCATCAAGTGATATTTGAAGACAGGGAGTTCCAAAGAAAGAAGAGAAAGACGCTGGGTGAGTAGCTTTAGGGTGTTGTATGGGAGAAGTAGGAACTGCTGGGGGACCTTCACGTTCACTTGCACACACTCAAGCACACAGTGGTATATAACTAGCATTATTTGTAGGTAAGGATTTTTTAATCCAGCTGTTAATATGCATAGTCTTTAGTTACTGTTTTTTCCATTAAGTTTGTTTTGAATGTCTCTACATTCTGAACCAAAATGAGCAAAATGAGCGTAGAAAGTCTCTCCCTGCTCATTTTTGAAACATTTCACAAATTTCTATCTCAGATTAAAACAAGAAGTAAAACCCATGTAGCCTCTACGCCCGGCAGCCAACCCAGAGGTGCCCAGCCCCTACTGTGCCCCGTGATGATCTGATGGTTTCTGTGAGGAGCAGAGGCACAAGAAGAAACTGAGATGGCTTTTACGAACCTAGTGGTACCTCCAACCAGGCTCCCAGCTGCTGCGCTGGAGATAGTGCAGTAAGTCTAGTCCTGGGCTTTACCACTGACGATACCTCCAAGACTGCCAGGGCAGCACTGAGATGGTGCTACGCTTCACTGCCAAGTTTCTCGGAAGGGAAGAAAAACACTACTTTTTGGCTGCTGGAGGGGCTTTGCTGTATCACCTCTGGTCAAAATGATGAAATTTGGGAGTGTTCAGTTTTATAGAAATTACACTAGGGGATATGACTTCTTTCTGAGGGGCTTATTCCCAGGCCAAGCTGAAGGCATCAAGAGACCGGCTGCTGCATGTTTGCTGTCACTGGTGGCCCTGATGCCTGCCTGCACCTCCTACTCTCACTCGTGCATTGCCAGCCATGGTGGATCTTGACCCCCACCCAGCATCGCGTGGTGTGAGCGGGGGATTGCACTTGCAGAAGGGCGCTCAGGGACCCGCATCCCCAGGGGTTTTGGGGCACACTGAGGTGCGTGCCTGTGCTACAGGCAGCTACATGCCTGCAGCTCCCACAAGTCCATCAAACGGGCGTGAGCAGCACCAAAACTCGGCAAGTTAGCAGCGTAGCCATGGCAACACCGAGCGCGTGGGCTGACTGACCCAACCGCAGGTACCTGCTCCGGGAGCAGCTCTCGCTGTTAGCATCGATGCCCTAGCATGGAGATATCAGGCTGTAGGTGAGAACACACCTATTCCCACCAAAGGGCCAGGTCTGCAATTTCAGAGGTAGTCCGGGTGCTTAAATGAGTGTTGGGCATCTACGAAGGGACCCCGAAGCAGCGGTTGGGGATCGTAAGCTGCTCACATTACACAGCCTGGGGCTTCCTCAAGCTCTGCTGCCCCTTCTCATTCCTACCAGCAAACCCCGGCTCTCAGCAGCCAGTGACCACAGCCCGTGACGTCGGCTGCTCCCAGCGGCTGAGATACAGGCGCATCTCAGTAAACCACACGCAAACCCAGGGCAGACTCCGCAAGCCTCGACGGAGATGCAATTGCAGAGGTGTGCGGTGAGGTCTCCAATGACTAAGACTTCATTATTTTTTACAAAGTATACTGCAGAATATTTATCCGTGCATTACGATGAATTAGCATAAATAATTAAAACAGAACTCATATTGTTGAACACATAAGCGAAGGGCGCTTGCTAATGGACCAGGCTTGCTCTGCTGCTCCGGGGACTCACTTAGATACAAGTTCACGCCAAACAGGTCAAGGAAGGATTCATGTTTGTTCTTCTTTTTACCCCGAGCCTGTTCCCATCTCACCCCAGATGGCTGACACAGGCTGGTGGATCAGCACATCTTACAGATCATCTCCAAGGAGGCAAAGCGGAAAAAGATTGAAAGTCCCCAGACCTTCAGCCTGTCTCCCAAGTCCCGCAATGCTCTTTTCGGCAAACAACCCACCCACGATCAATCGTGCAAGAGGTGCTCACTGGTGCTTCCCAGAAATACTGACAATTTGATGGATCGCGTGACTCTGCCTCCTCTTTTTATTCCAGGTATTAAGCGGTATTGAAAGAAGATTGCACGGCAAATAGGAAAGGGTTTTCAAGTGTTCCCCATGGTTTCCCTCTCCTGTTAGCAGGTACTTTGTGGTGATCTACACCAGCAGAGTGCAGCCAGTTTTACACACTTTCCCAAAAAAGAAAACCTAATCCCCAGCATCTTTCCTAGTCTTATTTTTCCATGGAAGCAGAGGTTGCAGCTGTCTCAGAGGATGGTATGAAAATAAGAATATCTCCTAGCTACCTCTTCTTCAGCCTCTCTTTTCCTTAAGTCAGGGTGAAAATTTTCCACAAATTGCAATTGCAAACTTGACCAGTATTTTGTTACCTTTCTGGACTCTGTCCATTATCCACCAAATACTTTGTGCTTACTGTTGAAAATAAACTGGAAAATCAAAATCTTGTTTTCAGTTTTTCATTCTATACATTTATGTTTCTGTACATGAACAAAGCATCTGGATGGCTCGTGGAGGCGAACAGGTATCGAGTCGGTCTCCCTGCCCAAAGCACACACCCCGCGAGGTACAACAGCAGGGGTTTCCTCCAATATATTGCGCTGCTCAACACACATGAAAACACAGTAGATCACAGGAACAGCAGTCCTACCTACAGGGAGACTAGCTCAGAGGAGAGTGGGGATGGATTGTAACCTGACCTGCAACCCACAAGAGACATTTCCAAATCAAAAACCTCAAAGGTTAAATTAAATTTTTTTATTTTTATTTTCTTACTGAAAATATTCAGGAGCAGTTTAGCTTTACAGTGTTGAAATTTTTCACGGGAAAAGCAATTTTCTCTTACCAACTATATTGTTAATATATTGCCGTACCGTAATACGTTCTGTATTGCCATATTGTCGTACAGGCTAAGAAGCCTGTGAACCCTGGTGTCCTAGCAGAGGGAAAATTTGCGGGTATTAGGTAAATCTCCTGTCTAGCAGAGCTGCCAGAGAATAAATGTTTTCAGACGGTGGAGGAAACGCAGTCAGCTTGTTTAGGACCGAGTCACCTTTCTTTGCTATGAGGATAGGCTTCGACAAACTCATTTGTGCAGAACAAGGAAGGAGGAAGAATCGCCAGGAGAATATCTCATGTCCCTTTCCATAAATTGCTGCCAGTGAAAGCTGAACACTAAAATTGCCGTCAGGAATTTCTCCCTTTCTCCCCTGTATCTTTGTCCCTAGTGCTTGGTAGGGCCTGGTCACGCTTATGCATTCTCCCTGAATTCTTTCGGTAGGCTGAACCATTTCAGCAGATCTATCCCCGCCTAAACCAAAGTGAGCGTTTACAACAGGGACTGGGTCAAACATGATTTATGTGCATGTTATAAGAGTGAGGTACACAAAGGATCACGACCTCTTTGCAGCCAAACAGGCATCACTGTATGATTTAACGAGATCCCATCTGTACCACCCTTTCAAAAGCTCTGGCACCCAAAGCTTTGGCAAAGGCCTTTGCAAAGCCCCCTCCTGCCCCTACACAACACCCTTGGTGGGTCCTGAAAGTTGCAACACTTTTCCATCAGCAGCTTCCTACTTCCAGAATCCTGGGATCTACACAGCACTGCAGTCCTTTGCATCTTCTCTTCATTAAACACCTCTGAACGCCTGGATCTGTAAGGAACTCGTCACACCCACCCGTGCTGCAATCTCTTTTGGCCCTCCGCTGTTTATGCGCTGGTGTTTTGTATAGGAGAGAAACCTTCTAGCTCTTACTTTTGGTTGTATGGTATTTATTGCAAAATTATTCAAAAGATTGAGATGAAATGTAACATGTTATGAAGACAAATGGGACTTTTCTGGATAATTAAACCAGCATCAATTTTGTAGATTTTATGGAAAGACTGGCAATCTCTCACCTACACAAGGGAACGTGTGAACTGTTCTGGTGTGAAAAGAAGCACTGGGGGACTGCTGGGATGGCACTATGCGGTGCCACAGCAGCACCTCCAACATGAGAGAGACTCCTTTTCAGATGGAAAAAGGCTAAAAGACAATTCATTTGAAAGCAAGAACAAAGACTCTGGATATCAACATCAGTGCTCCTTCCCCACAGCACTGCACCTGCTCTCGAGCAGGTTACCATTCTCCAGTAGCAGAGCAAGCCCTGCAGGCTGTCAGCAACATCTCGGCACACTCTTCCATCACTTTCTGCAGATTTCTTTTGTAGGGTTTGATCCTACAGCAAGGTAAGAGCCCGCAACTTCTACTGAGTGCGGAAGGAGCAGAACAGAACACAGTGTGGCCAACGGCAGCCTGGGACTGCTGAGCCCCCCCGGGTGTGCTGGGAAGGGACAGAATGTCGGTGCTGGGCTGACGGATCAGGACTTGTGTATTTTACGTCCTGTAAGGATAAGGACTCCTAAAAGTGTTTTTGTCATTACTGTTGAATTTGGCACTTACTGTCTCAACAAGACTGTTGCTGACTTCTGTGACAGTAGGTCAGACTCACACCTCAGTTCCACAGGACTGAGTAGTCACCAAAGAGAAGTTGGCCACATCGAGCGTCAGGTCCACTCCCAAGCAGGATCAAACCTTACAAACATGCTGAATTTTTTCCCATTCTATGATCCATATTGCATAAGGATCTTAAGGTTTACCACACGTCTAGGGAGCTATCTAAACTGAACGTTGTAACTTGGAAATTCTCATGACATTGCAAATAAATGTGAGTCTCTCAGCTCACCTGAGCTCCTCTAGACTCATCCACTGTCCTGTTGCTTACACTCAGACGTGAGCCTGGGCATGGATCTGACCCAGCTGCCACAACTGGCCACGAACAGAGAGATGCCAAGCGCTCGTAACGCTCGGGCGCACGCCAAAGCTGCACTTACGCAGTGTGTGAGGGTGACCAAGGCAGGATGAACAGGGAGCCCCTCCGTCCAGACGTGGCTCTCCCCAGCGAGAAGCAGCTCAATGCGATACTGAGCACGATCGAACTGCGAGCTCTGGAGCAAAGCAACTTCCCAGCACAACACACCCCAAACGTGGCCGCTCCCTGCCCGCTAGCACAAGTTTTCCAATGGCAAAAAGGGGCGAAAGAACTGAAAAAGGGCCACAGCATCCAGTGTCCACATTTTCACAGAAATTAAGCCGGAAAGCAGGAATCTTTGTCTCAGGACACGTTTTACGAATACACTGAAAAGAGGGGAGCAGCAATGGGGCGAGTGGTACACAGCAGCACTTCGGCAGGGAACGCTGCCTGCTGCTCCTCACCCAGGGCTAAATCCCTGCAAACATCCACGAGAAACGTGCCCGAAGGTAAAATCACAGCCCTACACGCCAGGTGTGTGTTTGCAAGTGCAAAGACTCCACCGATGACCAGGACTTGCCAAGATCCAGCTCCAGCCTTGCAACCCGTGCAGCCTGGAGCACTTTGTTGGTCTTTTTGGCAAATAAATCAGTTTCAGCAATCACTGCTTAAACCCTCTGTCACACAGAGCTCTGTGCGCATGATGGCATTAAAGAGAAACAGCAACACCGTGATCACGGATAATCCCTCGGGTTTTCAAACACATTCACCACACTAAAAACCACATTTATTTTCATAGGACTCTGCCAACTCCCTTCTATGCTGCAAGCAGATATATTTTTTCTATATACCCTATGAAAACTTAAGGGAACAGAATTTTCAGGGATGCAGACCTGTGGTCATTAACTTGACTTGGCACCTTTGGACCACCAAACGAGTTTCTCTCATCTCAGTTCGCTTGTGGCCAGTTCAACTTTCTGGTCGACAAGTGCTGCAATGCTCGGGTTTCGCGCACTGCAGGGTGACGCTTATTGGACCAAAACCCGATGGTTTTCATCTGACACGTCCAACTATCGAAAGAGTCGGTTCCCTCGGGGTTTACAGCAGCTAGTTTAACTGCCGCAGCGCTCTGGGCTGACCCGAAGCCGGCACTGTGCCCCTGAAGCCCTTCGAGCTTTAAAACCGCGCAGAGCTTGGTCTTCCTGGCACCCCTCTTCCAGGCTCCGAGACGCAGAGGCGCGGGCATCCCGCTCCACGGCAACGCGGGTGCACGCACCGGGGGGGGGGGGGGGACGGGGACGGGGACACACGGACACGACACGGACTCCGCAGCAGCTGCTCGGGTCGGAAAACCCGACGAGAGAAAGAAAAACGAAATAAAGCCGCTCGGCAGCACGCCCCTTGCCATCCCCAACCCCGCCGGTGCCGGAGCGAGCCCCCCGCAGCGCCTGCCGCCCAGGATGATGAAGCAAAACGGCGGCCCCGGGCGCATCCCCTCGGGGCAGCCCTCGGGGGCCCCCCGCGGGGATGGGGGGGTAGGGGGGGGGGTCAGCGCGCCCGCGTTACTCACACGAAGGCGTGATAGAGCAGCGCCCAGCCCCGGGGTCGCTCCAGGGCGTCGTAGATCAAAGTTTGGATGCGGCGGTACTTGGCGTGGTTCCGCTTCACCGGGCGGCTCAGGGGGGTCTTGGCCAGCAGCCCCAGCCCCGGCGGGCTCCGCTTGCCTCCCTCCTCCTTCCCGCCGCCCTCCAGCAGCAGGGTCCCGTCGCGGTCGGTCCCACCGCCCAGGGCCAGCGAGCCCTGCTCGGGGTCGCCGCCGCCCGCCGCCGCCCTCCGCCCCGCCGCCCCGCCGACCCCGCCGGCCCCGCCGCTGCCCGCCGCGCCGCGCCGAGCCTTCAGCCCCATGGTGGCCGCCGGGCCCCGGAGGCGAGCGGCAGAGCGGCGGCAGCCCCGGGAGCCCCCAGTGCCATGATCCGAGCTCCCCGCCCCTCCCCCCCCCCCAGCGGTGCCTTTATATATCTATATATATATACATGTGTATGTGTATATGTATATATATATATATATGGAGGGAGGGGGGGTCAAAATAACAAAAAGGCGGGGTGGGGGGCGGCAGTCACATCCCCGTCAGGTCATCCTCGCCGGCGGGCAGCGGGAGGCAGGAGCTCGGCGGGCACCTGGGCCGGCGCAAGGGAGGGAAATCATCGCGGAGTTTATTTACCAGCCCGCTGCCCCTTCCTTCTCCCCCCCCCCCCCCCGCCCTCCTCTTCCTCCTCCTCCTAGCTCCTTCCCCCCCCCGCCCCCCCAAGCCCTCACGTTAGGGAGTGGCCCATTGTATGCAGCCAGCGCACGGCCGGGCGCCCGCCCCCCGCTCCCCCAGCCCCGGGTGCCTGCTCCCCTTCTCCCCCCCAGTGCGTGGGGCACCCGCGTGTGTCCCCCCCCTCCGTTTGCCAGCCCCGAGCGGGGAGATCCCCGGCAGCCGGCGGAAGGGAAGACCCCGGCTCGACACCCGGGGATCCCCCTGCAGCATCACAGCCCCCCCCCCTCCCCCGCTGCGGCTGGAGAGGAGGGAGGGGGAGGGCATCCCCGGCCCCCGGCTCCGGGGGAGGGGAGGCTGGGGGGGGGGTTGCTTTCACCACCGGAGCAGGAAGGAGCGGAGGATGGGGATGAAGGATGCCGGGAGAGGCGGCGGGTGGGCGGCTGCAGGCGCTGCCGATGCGGCTCCCTCCGAGCCGGAGCCTCCGCCTTGGGGGGGGTGGCGGGGGGGGGGGGGGGGGGGTGCAGCACTCCTGGGCAGCCCCCAGCCCCCCCGGGGAGCGGTTTTTTTGCACGGGTGTCTTGCGAGAGATGCGGCTTCTGCCCCAGCCCCGGCTGCGTTCCCCAAGCCCGAGGGACTCCTGGAGGGAGCAGCGCCGGGGGGCCCCAGCCCAGCTGCAGCCCCGGGGGGGTCTGCCCTGACCCGTCGAACCTCCGAGCTCCCTCCCCTCCCCTTCAGCGTGCGGAGCAGCATCCCGGTCCAGCCTCGGACCTGAGTGCTGAAGGGATGTGGGGTTTGGCTGCGAGGAAGATGGGAAGAGACAGCTTTTGTGTGCCCTGCGCCTTTGGTGCTCCGAGATTTCAGGCACAACACACCAGAAGCAAACTCTCTCCTCGTAGAGCTGCTCCTGTGTGAAAAGCTGCCTGGCAGGGCTGAGCTTTTGGATAGCTGCAACTTGGGAAGATACAAAGGGTCTAATCGAGCCTTTCTTTCTTGCCAGATAATAATCATAACAATAACAAAAAAAAAAAAAAAGACAAAGCCCTACAAACTGCTGGTTGTTTTCATGAGAGGTCCTCCTCCCCCAGATGGAGGAGTTTTCCTGGTATCTCCTGACGAGATGCCAAGACACACAAAAGCCCTTCCAGACTCAGAAGAGAAGCAGATTTGCCACCTACTCTAGCTGCTCCTGCTCCATTCCCCAAGAGATTTATGATCTGAGCAGTCCTTCTCCTGTTTCACATGCCAGGAAGGATGACAGATGGAAAGACAGCTCCTGAAAGTGATTTTTGGACCCACCACAGGGCTGCAGGGGCCATACTACCTTGGACCAGACTACAGGCCACTGTTGGAGATGTCCAAGGTCACTCAAAAATGACACTTCTGCCTTTGCATTGATGGGTGGAAGAAGACCTGCTTCCCCTCTGACATTTGGACTCTCTTGAGGGTCCAAACTGAGCAGATTCAGTGCCAAAGAAGAAAAAACAGCTCTCGTAGCCTGGAGCTCCCCTCTGCCACCGCTCCCCTCCCAGTTTGCACCTAACACATCTGCCCTCAGCTCTGCACACTCCCGCATTCATATGTCTCATTCACCTTCCGATTTTGAACCTTTGCATCCCCAAGGGATTTGCCCACAAGCAGATGGGAGCAGACAGCGCAGTCTCTCACCCAAACAGCTATCGCGGCAGCAGCCGGTGTCAGGTTAGCTGAGATCTCCACGACACTATCAGCAAGAAATGGCTGGCCTGAGCGCAGCACCAGGAGCGCACGCGTTCTGCTCCCCACTCAGCTAACATCGATCAGCATCATTTGAATGTCATTTATAGCTGTATTCCCAAGGAGGGCTGTGGGAGGCTAGGAAGTTTTGATAACTAGGCCATTTATCTCTCTCCAGCTCCTGTTCTGCCTCAGTACAATAGCGATGGTACTTCCCAATGCCACAGGGGAGCTATGAGCATTAGCAAGGATGTATGGGGCACTGAGAATAGAGCACTTACTGCGGGTAACACCCTATGCCTTAACCTTCATCCCAGCTCTACATAGGAAGAGGTGGGAGGAGAAGGAGGAAGGAAAGAAAATTTATCGCTAACCAATTCATCACAGTTTTGAACCACAGCAGTAAATGTTCAAACGAAAATGGGGAGGGTAAATAATTTTCAAGTAAGGGAGGGGACGTAGTAAATTATTTTCATGTCCAAAGGATTGCACCAATGTCGAATAGCAATAGGTGATTGACAGGCAGGCACACCAGCTTGTTTGGCTTTTATAGCCCTTACACCAGGGGCACAATACTTTTTGGTAACAATTACATGTTGGGTTTTTTCAGTTGCATCCTCCAAAAGGCAGGCTTTTGGGATATTTTCAAGTCCCAAATCACCGCTGCACAAACCACCTTTTAAGACCCAACAGGAAAGAGCTTCCGTCTCCTCTCCAAATTTAAAATCCCACTGCTCAGTGTCAGGATTTCTCCTCCTCCATGCTCCATCTGGGAGAACTGTTCTGCAGATGTAGCAGTACTGGCTGGTAAGCAGTGTAACACAAGGGGAGTTAGCTGAAGCCTTCTAAATCAGTGCAAAGACACCCAGCAGTTTCTAGGGGATCTGAATCAGACCCTAGCACTGATGCCACAGTACCCCATTGGAGTACCGCTTCTTGGGACCCCAATCCTATTGCCCATCTGTGGGCAGAGCTCCCACTGACGTCAGAGGGAGTTTGACCAGATGGAGCACTCCAGGCTGTGATTTGGCTTGATGAGCAATTATGCTCCATTACTATTATTTATGATGTGCTGCTGGCAGCACCCAACGTGCACAGGTTTGATATCCACCTCCTTGGCTGACACTGGAGATGTCTGTAATCAAAAGCAAGTGCTTCTGCCGAGCTGGAGTTTGCAGCCAGGAGGCTGTAACAGGCTCTGTTGGGACCGTGCAGAGGGACTGGTGATAAGCTTCTCCCGGTAGGTTATGCTGGCCCTTGTCAAAGAGAAAACTGGCTCAATCAGAGAGGTTATAGCCTAAAATCAGAGGAAAACAGGAAGAGATTATATCTGATAATATCTCTTGGTCAAGATAATATGGCTTTATCTTGGTTTATTCATAGATCGGCTGGATTCTTGCGAATGACAAAGTGCAGGACTGCGTGGTATACCTCACACAAACACCCAGAGTGTGTTTCAGTGGAGCCATATGAACAGTCAGCTGCAATGTCTGGATCATGTTTACAGGAAGGAAAGACGTAAATGGAAAACCAGTTACTCTGCAAAAGACTTCAGGAGCAGAATGGACAAACAGCTGCCCATTAAGCTTCAGTGACAGAGGAACAAACATTGGGTACTTGAAAAAATGGGCTGGGGGTTATCTAGGAATTGGAAAAAGAAAGCAGCACGGTCTATAGTCTGAGTGAAACTGTCATTAAAATGCCATATCCTATTTCAGTAGGATACGCTTAGAGAAAGATACTGAAGAGCAGAACCACAGGGAGCATTTCCCGGGATGAAAGATCTGAAGCTTGAGGACCTCCTGACCTAGCAGTCTTGGATATAACAAGAACCAGCACGTGGAGGGTAATACTCTATAACCATAGAAGTAAGTGGGATCTCAGGTTCAGTGTAAGCATGCAAGAGGTGTTAAATTTTGTTACCTTTCGCTTGCTATCCTTCTGCTGGTTCCTCTGTCTTGCCAATTAAAACTTTCACAGTGTTCCAAGGCTTCTCATTTCTCTTTGAGGGTGACAAGGTCTAATCCTATTTTTAGCTGGTCTCCAACACCAGCCTCCGCTCAATGTAGAATCTCCATCAAGCACCCTCACACTCTCTCCTCCAAAGCTCCAAAGGCCTTGAGGAGGACTCCATCCACGCACAAACCTACCTCATGATCCCTTTCGACCATTCTGTTAAAACTCACTAGTGGGATGCCCACAAAATCTACGAATATGCCTGTGCACAGGCTGTACAGAGTGCAGCGCCGATACCACAGCTAATTCAGGCAGTAGGAGCAGTCTAGCCATAAAAGAGACCTGAAGCCCCACGGGGACTGTTTTAGGGGATTGCTAGCCCAGACACAGCACTGTGCTGCCGCAGCTACTTTGTTCAAGCATCCAGCCTGGCTCTTGTACTGTGACTTCAGTGTTCAGCAGCACAGGTATGCTGAAGCATTTCACAGAACCACAGTAGGGGTTGGAAGGGACCTCAGGGGATCATCTAGTCCAACCCCCCCTGCCAAAGCAGGGTCACCTAGAGCAGGCTGCACAGGACCTCATCCAGGTGGGTTTTGAATATCTCTGGAGAAGGAGACTCCACAACCTCGCTGGGCAGCCTGTTCCAGTGCTCCATCACCCTCAGATTGAAGAAGTTCTTCCTTATGTTCAGACGGATTTCCTCTCTCCTCTTTGTGCATCCATCTTCTCCTTCTTCCTTTCAGTTACATGTTAAGCTTCTTCTTCTAAGGCTTGATTCTTAGGGCTTAGCACTGAGGGAATCTAAGCTATGGCTATTGCTCCCGCCTGCTAAACTAACACAAAATGAAGCCTGACAGTCAATCAGTGGAGCAGCCTAGTCAAGCACGAAACACTCTCAGACTTGGTCTTAAGTCAGAGTCGGAGCTGCAGGTTTGTTGTTTATTTTTAAAAGCTATGGCCTAGTTTAACTTGAAGTTACGGTCTGTGATCTGCAGATGGTCAAGTGATCAAAACATCACCTGGCTTCCAGATCTTTGCATGAACTGCATGAAACCAGGCCAGGCAGAAGGGCACAAAAGAGTCTTTATGGGGAGACTGAAATCAGTGCTTTTTTCCTTAAATCTGCTGATGGAAGAGGGGTGGAGATGTCTATAAAATCTCAAAGCTGTGCAGAAATAAAAGATAGTTATGACAGCCAGCTCTTCCTTCCCTAGAGTGCAGAGGAGCCTGATGAAAAGTAGCTGCTGCCCAAGCTGTTTTCCTTTTCTCCGCAGTGACAAGGCGCAGTTGGAAACCAGAACCTACATTAGCTCCTGCTCAGGATCAGAATGACTGTGGGATTAGCGCTGCTGATCTTAAACGGAGCAAAATTTATTGAAAGAAAAAAAACCCCAAACACCAACTGTAAAATACCTTAATAGAAATGGTGCTTATTCGAGGGAAAGACTTACCAGCATGGGTCCCCCGGTCTGAGAGATGCCAAGTCAGATGTTCTCTCGATTGCAACTGCAGCAGCTTCAACCTGGAAGACATTATCACTGCCTGCCTGACATGGAAATGAGTCCACAGAAATCATCCGTGCGGCCTCTGCTCCCCCTAAGCATTGAGTCCCCTGGCACTCCATGATCGTCTGAACACCAGTGGTGGCTGCTCCCATAGAAATGGGAGACCATCCGCCAGCTGCCATTGGCGTTGCTGCCTACTAGCTTTGTGGAAAACATAGAGAGGAAAATAAATCTCCACCACGACAAATTACAGCATGAACAAAAGAAAATCAATACACTGTAACTTCACACCGTCTCAATGCCATTAAAAGATCGTTGCAAACCAATCAAAAGAGCATCCATTATTCACTCATGCTCACCTTACTGAAGCCACAGCACAGTGCAGAAAGCATGTGTGCATCCCTAATCTTGTCCCATCATTTTGCACAGTCCTTGACTTCGAGACAGGAGGAGGAATTTCAGCCAACGAGGTTCATGCAGTGTATGTACCTTTTCCAGCAGCAGCTCCAGATCTTGGACTCCTGGGCCCTTTGTCTCTTTGCCAAGCTCTGACCATCCTAGTCCTTGACTTTCTTGAAAAAAATACTTGTCCTAAACAACTTTTATATTCATCATCCCACCGACCAGAACATATTTAACCTTTTCAGGCTCTCGGATCTGCCTTACTACAATTAATTTCCAGGCATGCCCTTGTAGCACATGAGGCACGTCAGCACTGCAACACTAAAAGTCAAAGGGCTCCCTGAAAAAATAGCATGGTTCTTCAGGGAAGGGAAGTAACCAAATAAAGATGGGACTTCATGGGTCTTTTGCTTTCCCTCATATAATCTCAGTTTTCATGACTTTTTCTGAGCAGTCTAGAAGTTCTCACTTCCCCTCCTGACTGCAAATGAATGAAAGTAAGGTGCGAGTCTCACTTCTAGGTGTTGGGACTTCACAGGGTCAACCCAAAATCCTGACATTTGAACTCTCGTCACTACAGCTGGCAACTCTGAGGAATATGTAGTGGAATATTACTGACTGAAATGATTTTTCCATTTCTTTTCAGATAATTTCTAAGCTTCCAGATTGTGCCCGATATAATATAGTCTCTTTCCGTTAAAGTGAGTCCATCAATTGGATATTTTCCCTTAACATCAGAATAATGAATTGAAATCAGTACCAGAAATCTGATCATGCTATGGATTCAACAACAAATGAGGTCACTCTGGAGTTAGTAAGAAGTGCAGCCTGTGACTACTTTTACAAAGGGCTCCAACCAAATTCCTTCTTTGTCTTCAGACCTGGAGAAGTCATGTTTGCAAGGATGTGTCTTGCAGGGAACCTACCCACTGATTTCCATTACACTGTGTACATTTAAACAAGGAAGCAGCCTGGCTTAGCAAACCAGTATCTCTTCTGGGTATTTTCTGGAAATATTTATCCAATGCTTCTCAATTTACTCAGAATAGGAACAGCTACACAGCATGACTTGAAGTAGAAAGAGGAAGGTTGTCACATATCAAGAAACCTTTGAATAACAGTTAATATTTGCTATAAAAGGACCCGCTGAAAATTCCTCAGTCAAGTTCCTTCTAATGGAGATGATAGACAAGAGAGGTTTCTGCTTTGAGTGCCTTGGGTGACAGAATTCTTTTTCTCCATGACGTGGAGTGCATCGCTATTGGTAATATATGAGGATGATTGAATACTGGTACAACATCACCACCAGCTCTGGGTAGGACCATATAACCTGGCTGTATGAAGCATCGCACAAACTGAAATGGTGATGCTGGCTGTCAAGCCATCATGGTACTGTCTGCTTTAAAATACTCAGTAGTCCTGTTCCAGTAGAGTTCTCTTAACTTCAGTGGAGGCTCTCTCTGATGAACAGGAAGCAATCTTCAGATATTCACAGAATCATAGAGTGGCTGAGGTTGGAAGGGACCTCTGGAAGTCATCTGGTCCAACACCTCCAGTAGGATGACCTGGAGCCAGTTGCCCAGGACCGTGTCCAGATGGCTTTTAAATACCTCCAAGGATGGAGACTCCACAATTAATTACCTCATTACTGACTTCTGAACACCCACCTACACAAAGAATTGATTGAATTACCTGAGATATATTTTAATTTCAAAGAATTTATCTCGGAAGCATACTATGCTTCACAGCTGTCAGCTCCTCACATGTGGAGCCCTACTCGGGTTTGCCAGGCTATCCCATCCCTATTTCACAGCCCTTGAGATGAGACCGTCCTTTGAAAGATACTATGGGCTGGCAATGATCCTATGGTCAAAGTGTCTATCCATCGTCTTTGGTAGAAGCAAGATCTCACTCCAGTCTTCCAATGATGCCACTTATCACCTTCCCCAAGCACAGGAAGGAGTTGCTCTGTGTTAGGCCATCTACTGTCTTCACAAATGTAAAAATGATAATCTATTCCAGCCTCCTTTTCCTTGTTCAGTTCTCTCTAAATTGACACAAAAAACATGGCTGACTTTCCTCTCTCATCAGAAGCAGTCTCTGACAAGCAGCTCCTGAGGACTTTCCAAACACTGCAGCTCTGAGGGACCAGCAAAAACCTCCAAGTCCACACCACACACATACCCCATTTTTAGCTGGCTTCTCTCAAGGCAGGCATTTTTCTGCACAGGCAGGCACAGCTCTCCAGCCCATGCGGTCTCTTCATGCTGAAGACAACAGTCAGCTGCACAATTCCAGGAGCTCATAAATTTTTTTTCTACTTGATTTGCAGCTGAGCAGACCTGCCCTAATACACCTTTGAACAATGCTCCCAAATTTATGGTTTTCATTGTTCTCAAATGATGCCTTTCTCTTTCATAATTTGCACTTCCTGTGTGCTGGTTTTCAGTAGGAGAAACGGATTATCATTGATTGTAGAAAACTACTTTATTGCACAAAGGTAAACACTGATCAACCTGCAGAGTACTGAAGTCAACTTCAGGCAAGAAACTGTGGCGTGGCTGTACTCTTATTGCAGCTCCCAGCTATAGCATAATGCTTACAGCTTAACGAGCAAGCGATGCACCAGGCATCTGCCAAATTGAATATTTATTCTACCTTTCTGAACAGCAAATGTCTGCACCTCCCACCTTGAATGATGTGGGACCGTGCGCTGTCAGAGCACCCTGTTTCTGCTACCAATATTTTGCTGTTGTTGAAAGAGTTAGGAAGCAACCATACGAACAAGGTAGCAAGGCTCTGCTCTGGAGCAGCCCTCTGCCTACCCAGCAAGTCGCACTTGCTGGAACATTGCAAGTGTGGGTCTGGGTGAGTCCAGGGTACCTGTCCAGCAGCAATATGGATGTGCTTCTTAAATCATATTATTGCTCATCTTGATTTCAGAATGGAATATCCAAAGAAACTGTGATCAGGGACAGTGTGTCTACAAGAAACAGCAGGAGGGAATAAGATTTGCTCATATCTGTTCAGGAGGAGAGTTGATTTGGCAATTAACAAGTAGGTGTAGCACTTCAAAGCTCTTGCTTCCTCTTCCTACTATTACTTATTGCCTGTGTGGCTGTGATCAATATTACTCCGTGTCCCCACTCAGGGAGCAGTTGCTTGTCTCAGTTCCTTAGGACTTGGTCCTGTGCTTCATTTTCTTCCAAGACCAGTGCACAGAGTTCACCGAAGCATTGGGGTTTTACTGCTTTGAGACTACAACGTCTGGCACTGTGCAGGGCCTGGCACAATGAATGAGATCCTTCAGCGCTGCAAGAACAGAAATGCTACATTATTAATAAGCAGGTGAACAAGGAGGTGCATAGCAGTGCAGTTCTTAAGTATGTGGATTGAGGTACCAACAGTGAGAACACATCTGTTAGTCTCATCTCCACCAGATGGTTCTTTTCAGTGCCTGAAGTTACTGTCATTTATTTCATCAGTAATTTAGTTCAGGTCTTGCTGAGGAGTGGACACATCCCAGAAATGAGAATAATGGTCTGACACCTGGAAACTTTGCTAGGAACATAAATCTATGGAAATTCTTCAGCAACAGTTTAAAAACTCTCTCAGAGTTTTCTTTTGAATGCTATGAACTGATTAAAAAAGAGGGGAAAAAGTTATCAGCATGTGATGAGTTCTTTTTTTATTATTCGTTCTTAGAGACAAGTTCTAGGAGAAGGTGGCAAATCACTTTTTGTTCACTAGAAATATTTTGAAAGCGGATTGTTTTTCAGTTTAAAAAATAAAAATAACAAAATGGATAAGTTTGGTAAGAAGTTTTCAGAAGGCTGAGCAAACAATAATTCAGAGTGTCTGTGTCTGAGCAGCTCCTCATGCTCAGAGCCTCAGGGACGTTTAAACCAGGGCACTGCTTTTTCCTTGGGGTGGGCACTGAGGACACGCACGGCTGGCCAGGGCAGCATCGCTGAGCGGCAGGGACCGAACGGGCTGTTCCCAGTCAGTCAAACGTCTGTTTGCTGAGCTATGGACCCTGTAAACTGGGAACATTGAATGCATTTTTAGCTGAGGTTCAATAGCAAGGCCACACATCCCCATGTCTGTCTGAATCTTCAGACAGCCTGAAATCACACTCAGTGTTGTAAAGTTTCACCTTTTAAAGAGCCTGTCAACCTTCTGGGTTCCCAAGCTAAACATCAGTTTTATTCTCTGGCTTTTTCATGAAAAACACAATCTTACTTCCTTGCATGCTTGTCTGCTCATCTAGCTGTCCCATCTCATTTTCACAGCAGTAGATGCTGAGGCTTTGGCTGTGGCTGGAAGCTGGTTTGTAGGAGGCTGAAGCTAAACTGAAGAGCACTCAAACTTCATTCCAGCTTGGTCCTCTGTGTTAGGCAGGAGATCATTTGTGATATCCAGGTTCAACACGAACGCTGATGTCTTTGGTAAATGTTTCTACAAAGCGATGAGAACAAAAGCTTCTGTCTCTTGATTCTGTCTCTTGAGATCACCATGAGGCTCCAAGCTGAGCTGAGGGGAAACGTTTTTTTTCATCATACTCACTACATGTTGACAGGAAAATAGTTATATGGATGAAATTGTATGGCAGATATTTTTATCTATTTTGCAGAAGTTTAGGCAGAGTCAAAATTTCTCATTGTAAGGTTTGTTTGAAGTGTTTGTTGTGCCATTTCACTGCTCTTTTTTAGAGGTTCAAACCAGCAGTAGTAAAATTAGAAATTTGGCCAAAGCCAAAATGCAGCATTTTGAACAGACAGAAACAATTTTCTCCTGTTGTCCATTGCAAACCTTGAAATTGCTTGCAGTACTGTTGAAGTTGCATGAGGTTCTTTAACGGACCTGAATTTGCATGAGTTTTCTCACAGTGGTGCTCTTCATTCAGCAGCCCAACAGCAGCCAGAACCCAGCTTTTGCTCCTGCAGCATCTCTTCCTCCCTGTGTTTGTAACGTAATCCATCAGTGCAGCTGTACCATCTCTATGGCCTCAGATACCCAAAATCCCACCCACCCAAGACTGCTGATGACTGCAGGGCAATGCTCCAGCAGCTGGAGTTCAGGGTGCCATGGTTTCCTCCCCAGCGCACAACCAAGCTAAGCTCTGCCTACAGCGAATTGACTTCTGACTCTGCTGTAGCCATAGCTCCTGGCTACTGGAGCTGGTCATCACTCCACTAAGGTAAAAAGACATGTTTTTTTTGGTTGCTAAACACGGAAGACAAATAAAGAACCTGAGGGATCTGATGGCCTCTTTTCTGCCATGGGGATTTACCATTCCAGATGTGTGATCCCACTGGGGACACTTCCCGGGAGCGGGGGTCAGGCACCTCTCTGTAATTCCAGAAAAGCACTTCAAACCCGATTTTCCCATTTCATGGGGGGGAAAAAGCAGGTTTAAAAAAACCAATAGTTTCGGTCCTTTGGGAGGAATGTGCTTCCAGGTTACTCTGGAAAGGAATGCTTTATTCTAATGCCACAATGTGAGGTCTTGGCAATTACAGTCCCTGGCAGGGCAGAGGCTTTGGACAGTGTTAGGGCCAGAGCCCATCCCAAGACTTTGTTATTGCCTGCAGAGGAGCACGCGGCACCCTTCAGTTCAGCAGAATCTTGCAGTCTATGTTTTAATCCCATCAATTTAAGAGATTGAAATGTGTTAAAATGTCTTCCTGTGCATTTTCTTGTCTGAGTCCTGGTGGCACTTGTAAATGTAGAGGTGTTCAGCATAGAGGCCAGTTAGTGAATGCGAGCAGATTTACGACAGGAAAAAGAGCTAAGGGAAGAGTTGCAGATGAGGATCCATTTTTGCCGTATCACTGTCGAATTTCAGGACAAATTACAGCTGATCTGCTCATACCTTGGTCCAATCAGTCTGCAGTTAAGAGAATGACATATCAAAGAAAGTCTAAATACATCTAGCCTTGGAGAAAGAGCTCCCAGCAATTCATCACGGAGATAAGTGACAGAGCAGTTTGGAGGTATTCTCAGTGCAGCTCCTTCGCCTGTAGCTGACCTTTCTGCTTGAAAAAGAGGCGTCATTCTTTCAGACTGTCAAGATCTTATTCTTTGGAGGCATCACTGTTCACTAAAAGGGAAAGTGCCTGCACCACAAGATATTTTTGCTCTTACCAGGAAACTACAAGAGCATTAATTTATATGCATTAGAGAGACGTTGCATGTTTGTGCATGTTGGAGAGACGCCTGCGTTCCTCCTCACTACCTCAGCTGCCTTTGGTCGTTTCCATCTGCAGCATAGCTGTGCTGCACCAGAAGTGTGACTTGCTGCTGCTGAAGGCTGAAAGCTGGAAGGGAAGGAGATCTGGGAAGCTGAACTTGAAATTCCCCAGCAGCTCACAGTATGGCAGGGAGCAAGCCGCTCAGCTGGCAATTTTAAACACTTGCCCTTAAATCACCTAGGCAAAAGCTGTATTAACCACTTGTTCTGCACTAACAAACCTGATTAAATGCTAATGGCGAGGATGACTTAGCAAACCAAAAGGCCTCATTCAGGTCTTTTGAGTACTTCTGTAATTCCCTGACATTTCCAGCAACCTTGGAAAGAGTAAAACACTGTAATTAGTTGGAAATTTTCAGCATGGATTTCAGTGTTTAGACTGGGATTTGACATGTTTGAAAGCCTCAACATTGACTGATATGTGCCTTAATTTCCCTACCTTCAAATGGGAATTATGGTCTTATGGCAATAATTAGTATCTGGAAAGCACTTCAGATGCTTATACAGTGCATTCCCTAGAGCCAGCTACCTACAATCAATGGGATGTAATGGCCTCATATTATCACAATAATTAAATACTTCCAGCTCTTCACTTAACCAGTGTTTACAGTGCACCAGTGAGATAGAGGAAATCTTAACTTTATCTGATTGACAGAGAACACACGTAAAGGAAAAATCGGCACAATACTCAGAACATCTCTATAACGTGTAAAAAAAACCTCAAGTGCTTCTGAGCAACTAAATTCAAAGAACCATTAGGCAGCTTAGACCACTTAATTTTAGGACTGCTCAAAGGACTGCATCCATGCCCTGCAGATCCTATTCTTGGATTCCAATAATCAAAATTATGCTGAATATGATTGGAACAGCTGTACTTCTGTGTCCCTCTTCAAGCACGTGCTATCTATGTTTCTGAACAGAGACTTTCAATAAATTGTTGCTGGGACAGAACAAGAAATAATTGTTCTCTGAGGTATCTGTCTTAGTAGCCAAAGCCTTTTGCAAATTATTGGGATTGCACTTCTGTTAATAAGCAGATATTTAACCCACACAACAATTTGAAGATTATTTTTGCCTTTATCAATCACTTTTATATTTTATCAAATGTAAAAGTCTGTACCGATTGGATCAAGAATAGGTGATAGAGACATTTTGTAAATAAAGGTATCTAAGATTTGATGAAAAAACAAAGAAAAAGTCTAGAGTTTTACATTTGAACGGCTGGGTTCAGTTCTGCCTCTCCTTTCCTTCCTCCTTCAACCTGGAAAAGAAAGGATAAATCTGAAGCAGTCAGACTTACCGTGTAGCTATATGTACATATACATCTTTTGTTAGAAACAAACACGCAGACTAGAGCCATAATCACAAATGCTGTCTCACCAGAACCTCAACTTTTGTTGACTTACCCCTGTGTTTTGTGTAATTGAAATAAAGCAGGGGCTAAAAAGATGAATCTGAAGAAGACAACAGGTTCTGCGCATAGCATGGTGCAGAGTGCATCACCAATGTGATTACCAGGAACCAAGGGGGACTGTGTTATTTCAGACTGATTCTGAGTCATATAATGTATCCCTCAGAGAATTTACTGCAACATAAGTAACAGCAGACAGACCTTCCTGTGTTTGGAAAAAATACTCCATTTGATATATCTTCAGAGTAATACTGAATAACAGAAGATATTGTGTATCATCTTAATTGTACATGATACAGCACCGCAATGCAGGTCAAACAGAAACATTCAGTCTTCAAAAACCCATGTAAATCTCTAGGAAGTCAGTGGGGAGCTTTGCTCGGTCAGGCTGCTCATATCCTTACTTGCTCAGAGTCCTTCAAATATGGCATCTGATGCGATTTTCTAGTCTTAAGATGAAGAAAGTAGACTTTTCTGGCAGTTTCTAAATGGAAAATGAAAGGAACTTCTGCTGTCCATTTGTTTCTACTTCCTCTTGTTACTCTCATATATAAAATTGCTCATAAACATTCACAGAGAAATCACAATTCAACCGCAAGTAACTAGAAAGATCTCTTCATTAGGCCTGATTCAAAGGCCAGCTAGTAATTCCACCATTCCTAATTAACTTTTTCATCGTCAGATGCCTGCTACAAAATCTCTGCAGTGTCAGTAGGAGCAAATCTCAGCAGTGCGTGGCAGTGACCCTTGGACTTTTGTAAGACACCCTTGCCCCAACATTATGCTTTCAAATCCAAAACTCCCACTGCTCATTAAGTCCCTACTTTTGGTTCAGGTGATTAAATGACTTTATATCGTGCCATCCATAAACATGAGCCAAACTCTGCTTTATGTGAAAAACCACAACAGCAGAGAACTTCTTATTGGCTTAAAGGGACACTAAAAGAAAGGGGAAAGATGTAAAGACCTCCACTTTAGCAACATCTACTAAGTCTGTGCACCACAAGCAATTGAGAAGCATTAGCATTTTGTTTTGTTTTGGTCTTGTAATTAGAAGGATTTTGCTTCATTATCCTACTGTAGCTCCCGCTGTGACATGGTCCCGGTTATCTTTCTGAAAGAAATATTTCATAGACAGTATACAGTTCTGCCAATTGATTACAGAAAGCTTTGGAAGTTTCTCCATTTCTTATTTCAAGACAGTATTTAAAGGAAAAGAAAAAAATTAAGCTACAACCATTTATTCCTATGGAGTTGTTATATTCTTGGAAGGGATACTTGGAAACATTTTAGCCAAGGTGGTTCATTTCAATAAAAGTGAATACTTGCAATATTGGGGTGAAAGATATCTTCTGGTGGTCTGTTTTTTCCTCTTTTTCTCTGCAGGATAGCTCTCATTAGAAGGGGAGAAGAAGCAGTCCACATTAATTTAGTGGTAGAAATGTGATGGGGTTGGGACTGGGCCATTGGTCCAAAAGCCCCTGAAGACACTGTTCTATAGACTGTACAGAAACAGGCAGTTTTCAGTCAAAGAAGTCTCCAGAGTTGTCTCTATGAACTGTACCCTAAGACCCCCGTCTCTGGCTTCTTTCTCCTCACCTCATCTGCCAGTATTCTGCCCTGCCTTTAACAACCACAGCCTTTCCTTGTACAAAACATATGCTCCTAGCTAATAAGGCGATGTTGCCAGTGATACATATAATCTTATGTTCCTGTGTGCATATGTTAACTGTAGTATTCATTTGGAGTATTCTTATATTCAGAAGGGAAAAGGTCTTTCCTATATTTATGCTAATTAGCATAACATACTCTACCCAGAATCCATCATATGCTGCTAAGCTCTGCCAGAGAAAATGTATTAATAGCTGAACTGTTGCAACCCTCTATTAATATTGGTGTTGCAAGCTCTGTACAATTTTAAAGCATATCTAGAAGACAAGATTTTTGTCCTTATTCCTGAAATCTTTATGACTAGATAATCAGAGATAATGAAAAAATGCTCCAGGAGAAACAGTTTGGATATAAACGCAAGTGGTGTTGAACTCCAAACTAGACTGTTCTGTGTTGTAGCTGTTGAATCAGTGACGTGACTCTGGGTCTTGCCTTAAAAAATGATGTAATTACGCTTCATCAGGTCCCACACCTTTACAAAAGAAGGATTCCTAAAGACGATGAATACTCCCAAGAACTGCCTGATGTGAGAGGAAATTGTATCTACAAAGTGGAAGCAGGCCTGCACGTTGCATTGTGTTGGCTCTCTGTCCTCCTACAGCGCTGAGCATTGTGTCCTGGGTTAGCAGGAATGCAAAATTCAGAAGTGACAAATATCCAGAGGTTTTGAATAAAAACAGAGGTCATGGCAGCACACTGAATTCTCATCTTCCAGGCAGATGGACAACAAAACTGAAGGTTTATTAACAGCATATTTCTTCAGCTCCAAGACAGGGGAATATCACGTGCTTCCTCTTTCCAGATGAGATAATACCTACACCTTAAATCCTTGCCGTGCAGGCCTGGGGAGGCCCGCTTGATACAGGAGCACTTTCCAGAGCATCCAAAGTGGAGATGTCTTGTTCCTTGGAAAGCTCTGGTCTGACACTGCTTTCTTCTCACTATGACTCACTTTAACCTTCTCCTTCCCTGCACCTCAGCTTCACTTTTCACTTGCTGCTCCTACATTTTTAGCACTTTCTCTGTATCTTTCACTCCGTTTCTTCAAAATCTCACTTTCATTAGTGTCTTTGAACTGCATGCCTCAACTTGGGACATGATTTTTGCAGAAAAAGGCAAGGCAGAGGGAAGGTGAACGTACTATGGTGGTCACCACATTGCCTAATATGTCATATGCTCTCTCTACCTGGGGTATCTCTTCTGTTGCAGATTTTTCAGAAAGGAACTGTTTTGCCTGCATATAGAAAGGACTCCTTCTTCTTGGGTTCTTGGGTACAAACTGACACAAATGGGGTTAATACAAATCTCCAATAATTATCACTGTTTCAAAATAAGAATGTTCATCAACCTGCATAGGGAAATTGGGAAAATACTGAGAGAGGGATAAAGGAGAAGGAGGTGCATTACAATTTGTACAAGAACACATGCATGGGTATAAAGCAGAAAGACAAACAACATGAGACAACTACAAAACATCACTGCATGTCAGCAACTTTCCAGTGCCTCAGTATTGGCAAAAGAAATAATTGCAGCAAAGACTTCAGATGAACATCATACCAAGGAAATAACTTTATCTGGGCAGAAGTTTCACCATTTGGCTACACTGACCAAAAGCATTAAAAAAATAACAACAGCCACATAGCTCTATTTGACATAGTTTTTACAAGCCAGTCCTGGTGAAGAAGTAGCTCTCCTGGCAAGACAAAACCCTTACATGTGCTGGTGAACACCATAGCAGACAAACACTTTGTTTTCCAAGCTTTAACATGAGGACTGTCTCCTCAGGTGCCAATGGTCTTCCTCTGCCTCTATTTCCTACTGTAGTCTTTATTCTGCCCTGAAAGGGCATTTGAGATCCCACTGGCTTTAATGAGGTCTAAATTGCACTAGACCACAGTCTTTCCCATTCTATTCATGTTTTATTGAAGAATATTATTTTTCTGAGCTGCTGTCACTTCATCTTTCCCATGTTGTTCTATTTCATCGCTGTAGCCTATATTTTAAGGTAATTTTTTTGTTAGGCTTATTCATTAAGCTTTGATATGAACAGGAGATAGGCATTAGAGGGCTGCTAATCCTGACCATTTAACTTTCATGCAATAAAAAGACTCTATTTTTAGTAGCAAACTTGTCAAACACAGCCTTATTCGGATCACAGAGCTGTGTGACCTGGATGAAGAGTTGGAGTGTACCCTCAGCAAGTTTGCTGATGACACAAAACTGGGAGGAGCGGTAGATACACCAGAAGGCTGTGCTGCCATTCAGCGAGACCTGGACAGGCTTGGAAAGTTGGGCAGAGAAGAACCTGATGAAGTTCAACAGGGGCAAGTGTAGGGTCTTGCACCTGGGAAGGAACAACTCCATGCACCAGTAGAGGCTTGGGGCGGACCTGCTGGAGAGCAGCTCTGTGGACACTGGGTGTCCTAGTGGATGACAGATTGACCATGAGCCAGCAGTGTGCCCTGGCTGCCAAGAAGGCCAATGGGATCCTGGGATGCATTAGGAGTGTGGCCAGAAGGTCGAGGGAGGTTCTCCTTCCCCTCTGCTCTGCCCTAGTGAGGCCTCATCTGGAGTACTCTGTCCAGTTCTGGGCTCCCCAGTTCAAGAAAGGTGAAGAGCTACTGGAGAGAGTCCAGCGGAGGGCTACGAGGATGGTGAGGGGACTGGAGCATCTCTCCTATGAGGAGAGGCTGAGGGAACTGGGCTTGTTCAGCCTGAAGAAGAGAAGGCTGAGAGCGGACCTTATAAATGCTTATAAGTATCTCAAGGGTGGGTGTCAGGAGGATGGGGCCAAACTCTTTTCAGTGGTGCCCAGTGACAGGACAAGGGGCAATGGGCACAAACTGAGGCACAGGAAGTTCTGTCTGAACATGAGGAAGAACTTCTTCACTCTGAGGGTGATGGAGCCCTGGAACAGGCTGCCCAGGGAGGTTGTGGAGTCTCCTTCTCTGGAGATATTTGACACCTGCCTGGACAAGGTCCTGTGCAGCCTGCTGTAGTTGACCCTGCTTCGGCAGGGGGGTTGATCTAGATGACCCACAGAGGTCCCTTCCAACCCCTACCATTCTGTGATTATGTGTGATTCTGTGAAAAGAAGTGGTAGCAGGAGGGTTTTCCTTGGTGCTTCAATAAAACAAATTCTCTTAAGTCACACTTCACAGTCACTGCCTCCGCACCAGCCAAGGGCAGAGGACTTGTACTACAGATCTGACATGCTCGTATGTTTATCACACACAATAATGTTACTTAGTTCTTAAACATGTGGCCCAGTTTTACTGGGATGGTGGACAAGACAAGAGAGACAATGGGTCAATAACTGACCAGGAAATTTAAGCCAGCCTTCAAGTTTAAGGTCAGAGCTCCACCTATGAGATTGGACCAATATATATGACACTGGGGTATGTTCTTGTGATTAGGCTGTTGCCAGCTGGCTGAAAGGAAAGCACTGTAATGGCCATCTTCAGATGCCAGTGTTCAGATTTCAGTAAGACTTGTCCTCTTGCACAACAGCAGTCTCCTTGGATCTTCTGAATTTATGGTTTTAATTAGACAAGAATAAATTGCTGGGGAAAACCAGATACTGTTCATTTGCTGTCTCAACGCAGTAACTCTTTATACATCAGCACAGAAGGCACACAGATCAAACTCAAATAGCAGATGTACCCATAAACACTGCCCTGCTTCCGTTTCTCCTTCTATCAGAAGATCTTGGGGGAGAATTTCCCCTGGCATCCAGGGCCCTCCTCTGGAATGAATCTCCATATTTTCCTGCATCCTTATGGTACAGCTTAGAAACAACAGTATCCTCTAGAAATTAATTTTCTTCTACTTCAGCTTAATGATTTCCTGATCAGTCCCAGCAGGGATTCAAACTTCCTAACAGCTTATATATAGTAGTAAGAAACCAATAAATATATTTTGATTACTGCAGTGGTGCTCACCTGTACCTCTTGATAACAAAGAGGAGGTGATATCTATTATAGAGTCATAGAATAATTAAGGTTGGAAAAGACCTCTAAGATCATCAAATCCAACCATCAAACCAACACCACCATGCCTATTAAATCATGTGCTGAAGTGCAATATCTACAAGTTTTTTGAACACTTCCAGGGATGGTGACTCCACCACTTCCCTGGGCAGCCTGTTTCAATGCCTGACCACTCCTTCAGTAAAGAAATTTTTCCTAATATCCAATATACCCCCCCCCCGATGCAACATCAGGCCATTTCCTCTTGTCCTATCGCTAGTTACTTGGGAGAAGAGACTAACACTCACCTCACCTGACGACCTCGGCCCATTGGTCCAGCCTGTCCAGATCCCTCTGCAGAGCCTTCCTACCTTTGAGCAGATAGACACTCCCACCCAACTTGGTGTCATCTGCAAACTTACTGAGGGAGCAACTCAATCCCCTCATCCAGGTCATTGATAAAGGTATTAAAAAAGGCTGGCCCCAAAACCGAGCCCTGAGGAACACCACTCGTGACTGGCCACCAGCTGGATTTAGCTCCATTCACCACTATTCTCTGCGTTCGGCCATTCAGCCAGTTCTTTATCCAGCAAAGAATACACTCATACAAACCATGAGCAGCTAGTTTCTCCAGGAGGATGCTGTGGGAAACAGTGTCAAAAGCCTTACTAAAGTCCAGGTAGACAACTTCTACAGCCTTTCCCCTGTCCACTAGGCAGGTCACCTGGTCATAGAAGGAGATCAGGTTGGTCAAGCAGGACTTGCCTTTCATGAACCCATGCTGGATGGGCCTGATCCTCTGGTTGTCCTTCACACACCCGGTGAGCACACTCAAGATGAACTGCTCCCCAATCTCGCCTGGCACCGATGTCAGGCTGACAGGCCTGTAGTTCCTGGGATCCTCCTAGGAACATCTTGAGACAGTAAAGGAGAGGGATTAGAAAGTGACAACCAAGGTGCTGAGTGTCATGTGGCTAAGCAAAGGCAAAGGTGTGTCAGTAGACTAATGGTAGATGAAAATGAGTTTGAACCAGCAGCTGGAAATGGCTTTGTGCATGGCCCATGTAGAACCATATTTAAAGAGTCTAGGAGAGACATGCTGCAGGTTGCCCAGAGTCCCAAGTCATCTGGGACTAACTTGAACTGGCACAGCTTGTCTCCTGGCAAGCCATGAAATGTGTTACAGGTCCCCGAGTTCTTGGCAGCATTCTCTGACCTGGCAGGGAACAAACCTAGAGCCCCCCAAGAGCCTATTCAGCAAGAGCTGAGAAGGAGGCTGAGTCCATTATGACAGTTATGGTCATTGAGCAGAGAATCTTGGTTCAAACAATGTAGCATTTGATCCCTGGACAGAAAACCTTGGCCATTGTTCAGTGGAAAACGTGACTCAGGCTATCTGTTGCACTACAAAGGAGACACAGACCAAATCAGGAGAACTATATACTGCAATCAGTTAATGAGGAAAGAAAGAGAACAATTGCTGCATTGTGAGATCCAGCCACTAAGTACGAAGAGGAAGATATAAAAGCATTGCTTTGGTGCCCACTGGCTCAGCCCTATGAGTCACTGGGTCAAATCCATCCCTGGTTTAACATGGCGGTTGTCACTGAAGTCAACAGCAGAAAGAAATTCAGTCTTTCCCTTCTCTAGAAGCAAGCTGTGGTCTTTAAGTTCAAATATTTACTTCACATCAGAGAGAATCTGCAGATCACAGAGGCTGAGTGTTGTGTTATTAAAGCAGGTGAGTTAAAGGTCTCCAGTTTACAACAAGGATTGCATCTAGCTCCTAACAGCTGCTACAGCTGAGCTCTCCTTAAGGGTCAAGCACCCTTTCTCCTTTTTGTCATACAAGCACTTTCTCGGCTGAGTTTGTGGAGCAAAGATGACACTCAGTGGCTGGTTAGGTTATCACAGGTGTGTCTTTCCAGCAGTTTTCCGAAGGGACTGCCCTTAGGTGCTGTTGGCAGAGGCTGTTCACACAAGCCTGCAGTGCCACGTTGGGTACTTTACCATTTTCAGGTTTCCAGTGAAGGACAGTACTTCACTCCAGTCACATGCATACTAAGCAGTGACTTATTTTTCATGTACATTTTTGACAAATGCATTTTTTAGCAGAATTTCTCATGGGCTTCAGAAGATGGAAGGAAAAATGTTTGAAGAATGTCTCCATGGAATTTTTATTCTTTGTATTCTTTGTAGAAAATCAAATTACCTGCTTTTCGTATTCACAGTTACAGCTTTCCCTATGCTGTTAGGAAGAACCTCTACTGCATAACCCCAAAGCCTTTTGTGAGCACTGTAGACACTGTATTTCCCAATATGCAGCTGAGATGGAGGCTTCCACCAAGACCACAGTGATGAAGCAAGGCAAAGGTAATGCTTATGGGCCAAAAGAAGGATCCAAGCAAGCATTTGCTTAGTATGGAAGAGAATGGGTTTTCAGAGTGTTTAGTCTGTCCCCCCATGCCCCCCCACTAGCATGGTTGATGCAGCACACTGGTGTGGGAATAGAAACCATCTAAATTAGCCATTTTGTGACCGAAAGACCTCGACGAAAGGCCACCAGCTGTGTGGTACGTAATACATACAGTGTATACATGCTGGTTAACTCTGCAGTGCATGCTCGTCTGTCTCAGCACCTTCTGGTTACACCTGGTCACCTTCCCAGACAAGGAGTTATGCACAGTCTCTTGCATTCATTAATACTGTCACACAGCTTCCCCTCCCTCCCCGTAAACCCCCAGAGGAGGGCTGCAAGCAGCCTGGAGGTTCGATCACAAGTGTGATTGTCTTCACTGATCAGTTACCCCAAAGAAATGAGCTGTGCTCTCAGTCCATTTCTCAAAAAATAGGTGTCCATGTCCCAGAATGAATGTGACTATGAGCCTCTTTCAGTAGCAACATAAATAGAGGGAAGGCAGAAAACCAATTCCTTCTGCTCCCTGCAGGTCCCTGGCATTGGGGAATAAGGTGTATTAGCAGAAGAGCAGAGACAAGCTGCATCAGTGCTGCCTGTGGTCTTTCTGGGTTAAAAAAGAAAAGCTGGAGCCTTCAAGGCTCTTCTGGCAACATTTGCTGTCATTAAGCTGATGTGCCAATAAGTGAGGAAAAGTGGCTGGACAGAAAGAGTGCAATTTCTAGATAGAGTGTGCTCATTTGGATAGTGACTGACCCTGGGGAGTGATTGGCAAAGTCCTTTTTAGTGATGGTTCTCAGGCTGATGAAAACAGCAAGAGGATCTCCCACTGATACCAAGCAGAAATTTGCACAGAGATCAAGGACAGAATCAAGCACTCTTGTAGTGAGTAAACTCTCTGTAATTTCTAGCATACTCCACTAGCTGCAATGAAGGATATCCTTTGCAGTACCTCATCCTACTTTTTCCTCCGTTGCAATCTGACTTGGATTCGCTTGCCTCTTTCTTTTTTTGCCCCACTTTGTAGAGACTCCCCAGCTGCCCCACCTGGCAATGCAGCCAGTAGCAGAGCTTTTATTAATATTATTTTCCAGATTTCAAATCAGGCTTTACAAGTAATCAGCTCCAGACCTCGAATAGGAAACACATGTCTATGATTACACTTACACTCCTTCAACGCTCTTTAGTACAGGGACCACATTTTTGCTCTGTGTCTGCAAGGCACAGTGAATGATGGCATGTCAGATCATAACTACCCTGATGGAGAAAAATACTGCAGCTACTATCAACGAGGACAATAATGAGTGGCAGGTACAGGCATCATTCAGAGGAGGTGTTTTCGGCTGCCTTCAGAAGAGACAGGTAATGCTGCAATAGCATTTGTGTTTGTGTAGCTATGTTGGCAGACAGGTTAGTGATTTAGAATGCATTTATATGTATACATTTATATGCTTATATGTGTACATAAGCTTATATATACTTAGTTGTTCATACTGTGCAGGAAAACTGTCATACAGGTACAGTGAACACCTCGATCTGGACAAATCCTGTTGCCAGGCTTAGGTTTTGATTTGTCATATCACTAGGTTTTATTATTTGGCTTTACCACTCAACCTTGGATCAAAATAGATATGACACGTTCTTCTCATCCCTTCAAAACAGTCTGTGATCAGGTGATGCTTCTGGACTGTATCCCTTTATGTCCATCCGGGACAACACTCTTCAAGCTAAAGGCTTTTGGCAGAGAATCTTCTCCCACATACACTAATGTGGAACCAAATGCTGACGTCATTTCTTAACCCCAAATTCCTAAAAGCTGTTTAGCTGTCTGACGCTACTAAAAACAAAGCAAAGTAGGTTTCTAAATGCTTCTAAGCGTGCATTGTTAAAACAGCTGCCCGCGGGGTCACTGGAGGTTTTTCTGCAGGGGTAAGGGCTGACTAGACTAATCTAGGGTTGCCTTATTATTTCTCTTTTTTTTTTTTTGGCCTTTAAGTCACTAACTTCGATCTATTCCCAATGTGATTGCTTTCTCCTCCAAAATGCACTTCTCTCTGCCAAAATCTTTCTAGCATTATGTTATTACTTGTTTCCAACTTGCCTAAAATTTCTGAAGTTTAACTGGATGCAGTCCAGTTTGAGAATCAAAGCAATACAAGAGCATAACCAATGAGCAAGACAAAGTAATGTTATCCCTCCTCAGTGTGTTGCACCCTGCAGAAGACAAGCTAGACCAAGCTCAGTCTATAATTACACTTATTCCTGTCAATACACCCATGAAAACTCCATTAGGGCTGTCACCAAAGACAAGAAGATTTCTGAGAGGCTTTTGAAGCTGGTTTGTGAACACCAAAGTCCTTCATATTTCAGCTAAGTGCTCTAAACATGAACTATATAGGCTTCTTAATAATTTGGCCTGCATGCTAGCAGAACATTCAAAAAGGCCCTCTGTCTTTATACTTGAACAGATTAGAATAAAAATGCCTGAAGAAACCTGAAACTAAAGTGAAATCAATGTATCATTAGCTTTGAACAAGGGGATGCAAAGTTACACGATAATACAAATAGGCTCATGAGCCCTGAAATGGGTAAATGGAAGGAGAAGCACATTATACAGAGCAAAGTTAGCAAATACAAGAAGTCAGGAGCTGCTATTTTACAACTACTTCCCGTGCAATCTGGAGTAGGAAAAACATGGGTCTCCAGTCCAAAACTATTCTGGCTTCTTTAAAAAAGTGTAAGTTTTATTCCTACTTCTTTGCAGGCTCGCATCTAATTCATTGCTTGTAGTTCCCTTATGCATCCTTCATCATTACTGCTTTCTCACTGTCTTTTTCAGTGTTTCAGCTGATTTCTTTCTCCTCACATATGTGCACTTGCATTACCACTGAGTCCCATTTTGTTATTTCCTGCTCTGTTTGTCAGCTTCTAAGAGGGCTTTAACCAGTAACGGGTCCCTCCTTTGTGCCTGTTGTATGTCCATCGGCTGCCATTACTGGGATGAAGGCCCTAAATGTCTCTGTGTTCTCCAGTTTTCCCTGTAAACTCATCCATACTTGCAATTGTCATCAGTGCATTTCTCAAATTCAGTGCAACAAAAGTAAACCATCCTAATTGAAACTCTTTTTCTTCTATGGTTTCTTTGTACTATAAAGACATTTCCAAAGTAGGACAGTTCTTTTCAGGCTGGATTTTTATCTTTGATGATAAGGTTGACTGTTAAATTATCAGTGGCTTCACTTTCTGCCCTTCTCTCTGTGCTGGCTGTCAAAGTAGTCGGGATGTCTATAGAATCCTCTTCAATCCTGTGGTTTTGGAAATTCTCTCTTGCCCACACAGTGATTGAACACTAGCAACGATAATAAACCACCCTACCCCTTGGTTTCATCTTCTTTAACATAATAAAACCTTTACTCACCTTCCTGGTACCATTTCTAAAGAAGGTTTAGTGCTAGGCAGAAGAAAAACGCAGGTGGGTGCACATAGCTGAATTCAGTTGCTGAGGTGAGATTACCTTCCACAAACAGCCCTTAGGAAAAATAATATCTCAAATTCAAATTCAAATCAGGTTTAGTTCCAACACCAGCTTCTGGAAGAGAAAGGGTAGCTAGATCCAGATGTCCACAGAAAGGCGGTATTTTGGAGAAAACATCGACTGGGAAGCGGTGGGGAAGTGTGGCTGAGCCTTTTAGGAGTCATGGCATACAGGCAAGGTTGCTGTGGAAAGGATAAGCAGCATTATCTATGATTCTATGATTCTAATATCTGCTCACTGAGGGCAGAGCAAATGGCGGTGTCTTAACCTACAGCAAGGAAACAACATGGCAATAGATACTGCTTTTAAAGGCATGTTAGGCAAACATCTGGGAAAAATCTGGGTGTAGCTGTTCTGAGCTTGAGGAACTGAAACGGTCTTCATGGGCCCTCAGTGCTCGAATTCCCATGGCTCTGGGGGATCGTGCAGCGGTGCTGGGAACCAGATGCCAGGCTGATCTGATGGTGTGTGGGTGGGCACAGGAAGGACTTGACAGCAGGGCCACACTGGGATGCAGCCTAAAAGCCATATCAGCCACAAAGGGGAATAACGGCAGTCTTTATGGCTGTTCACATCTCATTCCCTAAGGAGCAGCTGCGCCACAAGGGAAGTGGAAGAGGGGCCTGAGAGCCAACCACAGCTTTGCCGAGACTTATTCTACTGGCACAGTCTCTCAGAGTCATCAATGATGCTGGTTTAATTGCATTTACATACTGTGCTATTTCCAAACACCATGCACAGCAACCCTAATTTTGCTCTCAACGAGGTGAGGTGCCTTTGAGCTTCACTGACGTTTTAAGTTTTAACTCACGAGTGACACATAGCCCTGGCCTGTGATCATGCCACTCAGTAATCATCCTGTTTCTTTTTCACACAGGGTCTCTCTCTTGGTCTGTAGATTAAATAATCCAAGATGGCTCTGGAAGGAGGACTCGATGGTTCTCAGAGAATCATAACGTGACTGACCAGACCTCCATCCACAGACCAGTTGTCCCTGTTTAAATGGAAGTGATTTCCTCTCCTGCTCTGCCAACAGAAGGGACATCCACAACAGGCTGCAGAAGAGCAGTGGGGCTTGTCTGCACCACAAGGCTGTAAAGTTCATGATGGTCTTCAAGGGGAGTCATTGGTAGGAAGAAGGATAGGAGGGCAATGGATGAAATTCAGATTATAGGGAACCTTAAATCATCTCACTCAAAAAAATGAAGCTAGTACCTTAATGTGTAGGTAGGGAAGGGGTCAATCGTTCTGTTAACATCATATCACAAACACATCATGTACCATAATTTAACTTAGAGTTGACCTACAATTTTTATAGTGGAAGGCATTTAGCCTTGTGGCTTAAAGGCCTGAAATGATGAAGACTTTATCTGATTTATCATGAAGTTGTGATGGTTAATTGCCCTCTTAGTTAAACATTAGCTTCATTTTTCCATTCCTGACAGTGTAGTTTCCATTTATAGTCACTGAGTCTCGATGCACTTTTACCCGCTGGATTAGAGGGCCCGTGATTGTCTGTCAGCTCTTTGAGAAGCTGCTTGCAGACTGTCAGCAAGCGTTTCAGCAACGGCTGTGGGCTCCCCATGTGGAGGCTGGGTCTGGGGCTCTCACTGCAGTGCGTGATTTTCAGAGCTCCAACCATGCTCAGTCTGTGCTGCTAGCTCTCACAGAAGCATCGCTGGGCACCCTTCTTTTCCTTGAATGACCATATGCAGCTCTCGTTAAAACCCAGTTTATTGAATTGTGAATTTAATGCATGCATTTCATTCTTCGACTTTGATTGGTGCCCTATTAGCTACTATTTGCAAACATGGGAGAAACCACTTGGTATTTATGAAATGTTCACAAATCTCATCATTTTCAGTCATTGTGTTAGTGAAAATTTAATTTTTTTTATGAAGTTTTACCCTGTATTCCTTTTTATTACTGTTTAATTCTGGAATAAGAAATAGGCTTAACATCATTTGATAGCTGAACATTGAACATCTAGTTCTATTAATAGACTGAAGTGTTCCTGTTGCTGAGGAAGATTAGTACAAGCCTGTTTGCTGAATGAAAAGCAAGATAAAAAGAAAACATCAGCATAAATGAGAATGTTTTGATTGTTTGTTACAATTGTCCCTGGTAATGAAATACAAGGTGAAGCTGTGGAAATAATATGATCTTGATAAAATTGTAGTAAATTTGAATAATTTGTGTGTGTGTGTGTGTAATCAATACAAGGGACTAATTTCTTGGTGTTTTCCCAAGGGCAGTGTACCTAGATACCATGCCACCCTCAGTAATGCAGAAGTTGTTAAGTTAAATAAAGTACATACCTCCTTAATTTCAAGGATAAGAGGTATGATTCTACCTCTTCATTTTAGTCTAAATGAATCCATAACCTTATGCAAATATCCATGTAATAGATCAAAATCTAAACTAGCAAAGGTAGCAAATATTAACAGAGCTTTGTCTAATCACCAAAAGCATAGCCAGTAATAGTTTACTGAAATGTATGTCTTGTTTTGCTTTAAAATGAGAAGTAACATACTTGCATTACGTACTTCGATTATACATCATGAAAGTAGTTCAAAGATGCAGCAGTATCTTTTCCAACTGACTCCTGGAGAAAAGTGACATAGGTTAAAAATATTAACATACAATCTAATTAAAATTCTTGAATAGTCCTGCTGATTTCAAATCCTGTCATTTTTTATTTCATTGCCACTGGAATTACAATCTCTTGGCTGATTCTCAAAACTTCTCCCATAAAATTGTTGTTTGGATTGTCAAAATGCTCTCCTTATCTTTTATGTAGCATATCTAACGAGACTCTAGAAAAAACACACTCTTCGAAACTGATCGGGGACTGGCATGACTGAAGCTGACTTCCTCCATGGCCTTAGGTACACTGACTTATCTCTATTCTATGTCAAACTGAATTTCACAAACACACAGCCAAAGCTACAAGGTGTGTCAAGATTCGCCTTCTTCTAAATAAATTTTGGAAGAAAAATACTTGAGCATTGAAAAGCACAGAGTGTATGAAATCGGAGAAGTGCTCAGGACTGTGGTGTCACCACGTGACAGCTCAGTATCTATTTAGCTTTAACTCTCCTTACTTTTATTTGAATGTCAAAATACTCATGATATTGCTATTGCATAAAAGCCAGGCGTAGTAAGATAAACGCTGGAAGGTCTCATACAGACCTGCACTGAGCACACACTTGGGTTCCTCTTTGCTCTAAGTGCTGCAGACCAAGGCTTGCACAGTAACTGCAACATGTTGGACTTCTTTTCTAGACTTTCTAGATTCCTGCCTGCAAGGCCAGGCTCTTAGAGGACAAATACTGCACCAAAACTGCGAGGAAATTCAGTTCTGTTGCTGCTGACAGCTTTGTCTTGTTAATCTTGCTTTACAACACACAATGCTATTTGCTTGATTGCCATGTTTGCCTTTGCCATCACAGAATCTTTGTACCGTAGAGTGATTTTTATGTGAGGAAGAAAAAAAAATTCATCTACTCTTTGATGTACAAAAGCCATTCACGTGGTTGAATGCAGACATCTGCAAAGCTAACCTGTAAACTGGAGCAAGTCTCAGGATCTGTCTACACCAGCACTATCTGACACCAAGGGCAGCTGCCCACTTCTGTGTGAACAAATTCTTCCCCCTGTGAAACAGAATAACTGCCCATAGTGCCCATGCGGAATGTCCCCGGCTTGTGGTGGCTCCTCAGCTGTGTCTGGGAACTGCTTGGGAACGAGTTTGTTGGCCCGAGGCAGAAAATGCACCAGGAACAATTTGCATAACCTGTGTGGAGAATCAACACCTTTAACTTAGTAAAACAGATGTAGCCCAAGAGTCCTTTGCTAGTTAATCTGGAGAAACAGGCACTTTGTCATAAACACCCGAAGTAGGTTACTCACATCTTCAAGCTGCTGATTTCTCTCCATGATTGTAAGAGTGTGAAGAGTGACTAGGAGAGAGACAGACATCTACATGGCAGAAATCTAAAGGTGGATGAGACAACTCTCCTTGAAGCAGAGTCTGACAGTTACACTTCCAACATGATGTCCCAAATTAAAGTCATCAGGACTTAGTATACACTTCAAATGCCCTTCTTGCCACCGATGATTTCTAAAATCAAGACCAAATCTTTTAATCCTGGTTTCACTGAAGCTGATGGCAAAGTCCCATTTTCTTCACTGGAGCCTGAATTTTCTTGTTAGGATTCAAGTCTCCAAATAAGAGATGCTTATTTTAATTGGATTACTTGCCAGTGTCTCTGCTGATAGGCAGCAGAGACAGACAAAAACAATTATAATTCTGATATTCTGGACAGCTCTGCTACTCTAGCTCTCCCCCAGCATCTGAAGAGTTGGCAGTTCTTAGAAGAAAGTCCATACTAAATTAGGAAACGTTCCTCTCTGCTCTATATTAACAGCTTGCAAGCAGCAGGAGACCAAGGAGTTTTGCTCTATGAATTATTTTTTAAATGGAGAGAATTAGTTCTTTTCTTGTCCTCTATTTTTATTGCAACACTTTTGCCAGGACTCCATATGCCAAGATGTAATTAGTTTTCAGAGAAGACATTTGGAGCTCTGGCACAGACCATGGGTAGTTTTAACAGCTTCTTTTCTCTTTCTTCCGAATATTAAGCAGGAGCATATAATTGTCTGTGGCTTCTTTCAAGGCATCTCTGGGGCTTAAATAATTTTTCAGAATTAAATAAATTGAAAATTAAAAAAAGATTAACAAAAGTATTATTCAAAGAAGATATTTTAGGCACATAAAAAAATCAGGAAATCCTGCAGTTATGATGGTTCATTTCAGTGCAAATTCAGCCCTATCTTTTAATTCTACATCTATTAATTCTCTCTCTCTTTCCATATAAAGACAAGAAAGACTGAATAAAGACTGCCAGGTGTGTGCACCAAAGAAGAACTTACTTTGTGAGGGTAACCACATCTTTCCGTATTCCTTGTCTCTGAAGTGCTTGCTATTCCATTCATTTCTCTTTATATTTTGTGGCTTTTTATTTGCTCAGCAATTTGGTGCTAACTAGACATCTGGAGCTAGCACGATATTTATAGTGAGCTGGAGGATCATTGGAGTCATTGAAAATTTTTACTGATATCACTAGGTGAAGTGTCACCTTTGCCTTTCACATCACCCAAAACCTGTGCCTGCTCTAGATGGTATCAGCCATAACTACACTGCTGCTGAGCTACTGCAGGCTTGCTGATTTTTTGCTGTTTTACTTCCTACCATCTTTTGAGCCTGTTCCAAAGGAAGAAAAACGTCACGTTCTTGGTAATATTCTGCCTTATTTTGCACTAGAAGAAGCGTGTGGACAGGAGTGAAGTAAATCAGCCTTGCTTCTACAGAGTCTGAGGAGAAATTAATGTTCTCTGACTGCACCTGCAGATCCACAGACGGAGCCTGCTGGAAAGTATGTTCCCAGTGATACGCTGATTGTGGGATCTATTCTTATGTCTGTTTGCAAAGTGCCTATCCTTTATATGTAATGGCCTCTCTGACCGCAACAGCTTGATGAATAACTTCTGCAAGCATGTCTGGGTCTTTCTGATGAGTTTTTCACAGCACATGCTCACACCTCAGTTTCCTGGATGACCTTCATCTCTGTGAGCCAGTGTTCTCAAAGGTGACTGGTGTTTTGAAGTGCCCTTTTCCTGATCTGGCTCCTCTGTGCCCTCCTCCCCTGGTTCCTGTGCAAAAGAAGCTACCATCAGTGGCGCTTGCCAGAGCTGCTCTCGATGGCAGTGAGCTCCCTTTACAGTTTGCCAGCAGAAAAGTGGTTGCAAAATCTTTTACTTCTGTAAGACTGTCAGTGACAGTAACGCACATATCATACAGTTCATCATTCAAAGATACTGAGACATGGGGACACAGGATGGGTAAACCGGTGAAGTGACCTTGCGTAGGGCATGCATAGGCATGACCTGAGACTGCGCTGTGCTTGGCAGTTCTGCAGGAGAGCTCTTAGCATGTGCTGCAGCCTCAACCAGCTGATTGTTGAGAGTAGTTTTCAGGTAAGTAAAATTTGGCTGAGGTAGGAACTCAAAAAATATAGGTCCTCAATTAAAATGGAGTGTTTTCACATGTCCAGTTTAAAGACTGCTTAGGATTTTGAAGTAGCAAGGGTGAAGTGGGCTGAATACATGGAAGGCACAACCAGATTAAAATTCTTCCATAAAATACCTGACTGAAATGCTTTGCTGCTTGACTGCATCTTGGCTCTGCACCCACAGGGCAAAAAAAAAAAAAGGGGATCTCAGTCTGCTCACCAACTAAATATGCAGTGCTATCAAACAAAAAAGATGTCAGTGTTCATTGAGCATGTAACAGAGACTAATCCATTGCAAAGCTGGAAGAAATGTGTCTTTGGTCTTACATAATCTGGACAGCTTAGTTTAAAAGGGATGTATTTTTACATGTCAGAAAGTCAGGCTCTGGCTAATAAGGCATTTAACATAAATGATGTGGTTTTGACAAAGAAAAAGTGACAAACAAGCAGAATGTGATGCCTCCTCTACCCTCTGCCTCCCCCCAGAGCTATTTTCAAATCCCGTGCTAATTAGATGCATGTACAAACAACTGACGTGTCATGCATTTAACAAGCAAAGATTTGTTTTCTATGAGCTAATTTCACCAAAAAAAGTCCTGCAAATCCCTTCTTATCAAAGAACAAGAGATGCTAAGAATGGCTGAGCATTGTGTGCTGCGGATCACTTCCTTTCAGCCTTCCTGCGTCACTCAGCAGCTGATTCCCATTGCCTGAAGAGCTCAGGATAAGGCACCCACCATCAGAGTCCTTCCATTATTACCAGCCAGAATTCTTCCAAGAAGTGCCTGGGATTCTGCAGACTTTCTTCACCTTTCATACGTAAACATCCATTCAAGCCCCAAACCAGAAGGCTAGCTGTCATCACTGGAGCGTGACATTCTGGACGCTGCAGCAGGCGGCTTGTGAGAAGCCCATGAATGTTTGATCAAAACTGTGTACTACTTACGAAATCCAGCATAAGCCAGCTGGGGTCCACTAACACACTCGACTCCCCACAAGTCTCTTTCTCCTGCTTACCTTCAGCCTTTCTGTGCATCCTCACCCTCTGCATCCTCAGACACTGGAACAGGCTGCCCCAGGGAGGTGGTTGAGTCACCATCCCTGGAGGTATTAAAAGAAACGTGTAGATGTGGCACTTCAGGATATGGTTTAGTAGGCGTGGTGGTGTTGGGTGGATGGTTGGACTTGTTGATCTTAGAGGTCTTTTCAAACATACAATTCTATGATTCTATCATTCTCTCATTCTGTGTCTAAAAGGGGGGCTTTGTATGATTGCTCCAGCTGTCCTCCAGGTTGCCAGGATCTCACCTCTAGCAAGATCCTTCTTTCTCCCTTAGTTTTGTTCTCTGCACTCTTGTAGAGGACTTTTTTCCCCCAGGGATGATCAAATCCAGTCCTTCCAATGAGGTACAATCAGTTCTTTTCTTCAGCTCACAATCCCAAAACAAAGGTAGTATCAGAACCAAACAGGGCCTGGAGGTCTTTCTTTTTATGTTTCAGTCTCTTAAACCACTTGGCTCTGTCTCAAACAGCAAAGTTCTCATAGTGAAAGTTAGCCTGGGAAAGTATTCTTAAATGTAGAGGAAAAATGTCTGGATGCAAAGAAACACCACTGTTCTGGTTATAAAACTTTCCTTTGCTGGACCAATAAATACAACTAAATGTTTTCTAGGTCATGTTCCAGTACTGGCTCATCTTTCTTCCTGGTGCAAGGTTATAAGATTGTGGATGGGGAAGAAGAATAATTGGTATTTTTCTGCATTAGAACTCCTTTTGTTAAACATGGAAATGTCAGAAGGAGAAGCAGAAAGTTGGTGTATTTCTGTTCATTTTGTAGTTGTAACAAGACTTTGGAAATTTTTTTCCTTCATAATTCTTCTATCTTTGGCCACAGGCTGCAGCATGGAAATCTCCAGACATTTTCATAGCAAACTTTATATGACGGGAAAAATGGTGTGGAGATACAAGAAAAAAATAAACTACACAATGTTTGGGTCTGTCTGTGTAAGAAGTTAGGCGTATACACCCGTCAAAGTGTCTAGGTTAGGAGCCTACTCACCCTCCAGAGAAACTTTCTGGAAGTTCCTTTGCCTTCCCATTGACTATGAAGGACCCCAGTCCGTCACTCACATTTAGGCGAGATAAACCACCCTCACTTGTTCTCTGAAAGAGCCGTGATTTGTTCTGCAGCTGGACGTGGGGCACGGACTGATGCTGACCCTCTTAAGAAAGTGAAATTCTGGCCATATTTTATCATTTAGATTTCTTTCTCTCTGTCTTTCCTATAAAAAAAAAGTTTCTCCCCAGTAATTTATGCAGTGAGTTCAGTAACTACTCTGTGCTGACTGTCAAGCAATGTGTCTCAGATGTAGCCCGTATTCAACTCTCTGGATGACATTTTTCTTGGAGTAGCAAGGATGACATCAATTCGCAGATTGCAGGCATTCACTTCTCCCGAGTAACCAAGTCTTTAGATTACACGATCCCCAGTGTAGGAGCCAGCCCTTCCTGGACCGTTACTTTTATGTGCTTTGGCACTTTACTGACACATTTGGTGTCAAACTGTCTTAGCACACACAGCACCTTCTCTTGATCCCAGACTTACCACTATCTGTACAGAGCATGAGCTTCATCCCAGAAACAGCAAAAAAATAACAAAGGAAACAAATGAATTAAAAAAGGTCCTTCTGCCAATGAAACATAAAATCCTACAACTAGGAAAAAACAGAGCAAACTCATAATCAGAAGAGAGCTGTGTTTGTACCACAAATCTGGACTTAGAGGGCAAATAAATGAACAGCCACATTTCCCGAAGCAGCCGATTAAACTGTTGACATAATTTTCATTCCATGTAAACACTTCTGCTTTTCAATAATTTTATAAATTCAGTTTCAGGAGCTACATTTTGTCTAAAAGCAAACTGGGAAAACTTTCCAGTGGAAACCGTGAATTTGTCAGACAGCCATAGTATGGGTACTACACTGCTCTCCGTTATCTCCACTGCAGGCAGGAATTTTGCTGCCTTAGCACCCATGTGTTCCCACTTTGGAAGCGGAAGCAGCAGGAGTGAGGACCACGACCAGGTACCTCCAGCATCCTTGTGAGGATTATAGAAGTCCCTGACAAGAAAGAGACAGGTAGAAGTGATCTATGGAAGCTGTAGGGTATATGTTAAGCAGAAAAAATAATAGGGGTAATGAGGACAAAACTTCTAAGAAGACAACGTTGTCTGAGTCTGAAAAGAATGTCAGAAATCAGGCTGGAGCAGCAGTAAGGCAGAGGGCTGAGCCCCCGTGCTGCAGTCAGCTCTGCATGGGTATCTTCCTGCACAACGTCTGGAGCTCTGCGAACAGCATTGTCCTGCACTGGCCTGAAGGTTGCCTACAGGATGGTGGTGACAGACACAGGGCCTCCAGCAGCACTAATGCAGGAGAAGGAGAGAGTGTCCTGTAGGAGAAAGAAAAGTCAACGGTCCTCTCCTGCCTAGGCCATATTAAGGGTTAAATTAATCACTTGATGGGCAATGCGAGGACTAAGGCAACAGAACTGACACAGCAGACAGCCACAGCAGCATCGGTCGTTAGAGTGCTGCTTGTTTGAAGCATGGTGCAGAAGAATGCAAGTCATGGATGGGAAGGACTACAGGTGAAGACTGGAGGAGGGACAGTAGCTGTCACTGCCGCTGTTGGATTGTGCTGCTTTTGAGGTACGACAGCAAACACAGGCCAAGATGGCAGGGCCGCATCAACCTCATAGAAGGGTTCAATTCTCTTCCCCAGGCTGGACTCTAAACTGGCACAGAATAAAGCTGCTGTCCTCAACTAAACTGTAAGTAAATCTGTGAAAAGGAATGAAGGTCCTCTTCTTTTACATCCAGAGGAGGGCAACAAAGCTGCTGAAAGGGCTGGAAGGCATGTCCTGTGAGGAGTGGCTAAGGACTTTGGGTGTGTCTAGCTCAGAGAAAGGAGGTTGAGGGGCGAACTCATTGTTCGCCACAGCTTCCTGAGGAGGGGAGGGGAGAGGGAGGTGCTGAGCTCTGCTCTGTGGTATCCAGCAACAGGACTCATGGGAATGGTTAAAAGCTGAGTGAGGGGAGGTTCAGACTGGACATTAGGAAGCATTTCTTTACCGAGAGGATGGTCAAACACTGGCACAGGCTTCCTAGAGAGGTGGTCAAAGCTCCAAGCCTGCCAGTGTTTAAGAGGCATTTGGAAAATGCCCTTAACAACCTTTGGTCAGGCCTGAATTGGTCAGGCAGTTGGACTAGATGATCGTTGTACGTCCCTTACAACTGAAAGAATCTATTCTATTCTATTCTATTCTATTCTTCTTGTCCCACTTGCATGGTGTTTGACACACACAACACAGCACCAGTTGGTGGTACTTCAGTGGATTTATACGCATAGGAGCTGCAAGCATTCATATTAGACCTTGTTTTCAAGGATTCAACACCTATGCATGGAAATGCAGTTGGGTTCTCGACTGCACAGCCGTTCTTGTCTTGAAATGCCAGAACGAAGGAGAAGACCAATAAAAACTACTCAAGTTCATAAGGATTTAGTGGAAGAAGAATTAGCACCTGTTTGCAAATCCTGTATTCAGACCACAACTCTTTCTCCTGACTGATGTTCTCAGGTTCATTGATGTATTTGCTACAGCTATTTGAAAGGCTATATTTAGACTCTGAAGTCATGCTTCAGTCCAAAATCCTTTACAATGGAATTCACAATGAGTTTCTTGAATAAGGTCTAAAAAACTCTTGCATTTTTATGGTTTGCCATATTTCTATATTACACTATCAGAATATTCAAGGGTAAACTGTCAAGGTCTGAATCCCCTGACAGAGTGCAGCAATAAATTTAGTGAAGCCACTGTAATTGCTTCTCCCTGAAATGCCAATGAATATGATGAATATGGTAAAGCTTCTAACTGACCTCTTACCATTTTCCTGAAAGATACATCTTGTGCAGATACTAATTTGTTAATTGTCATACAGTCAAACACATGCAAATGATGTACAAAGTGGATCTCTAAAGTATATTGACATGCAAATGATATGTTCTTTCAAGTCTAAAGAGAGCAAGGGAACATTCACCTCTTCCCAGCTCTACTGTAGAATAGAGTTCATTACCTTTGAAAAAAAATTTGAAAAGTAATTTGGAGGTTGGTTTCTAAAGGTAAAAGTAAAAACTTGCACTGCTAGCTGTTGGAAAAATTTTCCACTGGAATGACCCTCCAAGTGAAAATGACATTTTTGAAAAACATTTTACAGCCAGATTGCCACAGAATTGAAGATGGCGGGTGCCTGGCACCTGCGTGCAAAGGTCCCAGTGGCTTACTGTCAGGAGGTGACGTGGACAGAAGTGCTTGAAGGGTGTTTGGACTCTGGTGCCTTTGGCATCTCAGCGTGTTCCACTTCCTCCTCAGCTCTAGTCCAGAAGGGGGGAGGACTCTAGTTCTCTCTTCTGCTTTCTTTGCAAGTGGTAGCACCTTTCTCAGCTGCCTGCATAGGAAAAAGTCTTCTGCATTTGATTTATCTGATTTGACAAAAGCTGGATAGGATGTAAGAAGTGTCTACTTTGTGCTTTTTGGGAGATGTGTTTTTGACATTCCTTACCATTTTGTTTTGTGACCAGCTTCTTCTGTCCCCAGCATAATCATAAATAACCGGTAGAACTATATTCTTCTTTCTGTTTATGTATTTTCACAATAGCCAAACCAAGTTTTTAAACAGGAACTGATGATCCTGTATGCTCAAGTTTAAACTCCTCCAAGGGAATGACTAAAGGTAGGGTCTCAGCACTTACTGAAAAAGTGAAAAATCACTGCCCTCTAAAGGCATCTCAGATTACATACTAAAATAGTAAGCAAGTGAAATCACTAGTCACTTGAAAGTCTTACTGCCTATATTTCAGCTCATATAGAAATATTTTTAGTGACCATTTGCAGAAGGATGTTCTACTTGATACAACACACTTTTTCCAAAAAGCTTTTCACAAGGTTGAAAGATTAGGAAGGGAACTAAGCTGTCACAGCATAAGAAGGGAGGTCACCTCAAGGATTAAGAATTTCTTAAATACAGGAATACTGAGTAGGAATAAATGGTCAGTTTTCACAATGGAGGATTATCTGTGGATCCCCAGAGAGACCTGTGCTCAAAGCTGAGCTGCTCAACATCTTCTCAAACAGTCCAGAAAAAGAGATGAATAAAGAGATGACAGCATTTGCTAAAATAAATTTTGAGGTGATAAAATGAGTTGCTGTAGTCATATCTCAAACTGCCTGGGAAGAGTGCAAAAGTTTCTGAATATCCTAAGTGGTTGGGTGATTGAATGAAACAATAGTTCAATGTCTCTAAATACAAAGGGGAAAATAACTGTACCTAAGTTACTAAACTCTACCTGAATCATCTGTCAGTACATAGTGGCCGGTTCTTGTCTAGCTATTGAAATTGAGGAAATAAAATCTGAGCTCAGTCTAGTTTGTTTATAAATATGTGGGTTCAGTGACAGTATTTGAAAGAGACAAGACCATTAAGCATCTGTAGGAAAGTGAGAGATAACATGCTGATGTGTAAAACCACAGCATAAACACTTCTTATATATTGTCCTGGTCTTTTCTGGATGTAATAGAAGTAGAAAAGGTTCTGAGAAAGACAAGAGGAAGAAACAAAGGAACTTGGAATGCCCAGGGAAATATTGATAGGCTTAAAATAAACAAAGGTCAATATTTACAAGATGCATAATTAAAGCATGAAGCTTGTAGCCACAGGATACAGCATGGAGGTTTATAAGCATAGTTAGTGTGAAACAATAACAACACAGATTCACAGAGGAGTGTTCCATCAAAGATAATTGCATGTTAGCCCTTAGGTCAGGATATCCTACAGCTGCTGACTGTTTGAAATTATATCAGGGAAGGATCACTATTTTCAACATTTCTCATACAGAACCAGGTCAATACTTCCCAGTAGTGTATGCAAAATTGCATTTTGCCTCCCCCAGGATGAAAGGAAAGGGACTGGGGTAGGCTGGAGTGTGCAAGAGAACCACAGTCTCAGTCCCACCTCCCCTAGAGGGTTAGCAGGCATGAAGGGGCAGTCACCCACAGCCCTCCAGAGTTGTGGGTACAGGGCCATTCGCTGCATTTTGCTGGCCTGTGAAATGTCCTGCCAGGAACTGAGCCACATCTTGGGCTAAATGAACTTCTGATTTGGCTTCATCTGGCCTCTCTTACACTACTGCTGTGAGTATGGCATAAGAAATTTATCAATGTATTCCTGCCTCGTATTCTTAAGCGATGGGCTTCTGAATTATATTCTCAGCTCCATCAGTGTTGGATTGAGTGACTGAGGTACGTCACTTTATGTGAGATGCTTCATGTGCTTACCCATAAGAGAAGGATATCTCTTCCCACTTTTGACTCTTGGTTCACCAAAACTTTCAATGTCAGTGAAGCTGCACTATGTGTGAGAAGCTTCCAGGCCTCCTCAGGAAGCTACTAGGGACTAGACAAAACAGTAAAGCTCAGACCTTTCAGAGAACAGGCATGGTCTGACATGTAGGGTCCTGGAGCAAAGGACCTATGGATCTGACTGCTGGGGATTTCTTATTGCAAAGGCATTTTACCTTAAGTGACTCTGATGCTGACAATAAATGATGCTATATGCAAAATTTCAGAGTTACTTTGCACATCAAGCTGTTTACTCAAATTCCTTTGGCGAAAGCAAATGGCAAGTTCCCATGAACAGAAACCAAGAACTCTAAAAACAGCATGAAAGATACAAAACAGCACCACATTCACAAGCAACAGTAGCCTGGAAATGGGCTGGTGGAGTCTGCTTTAACACAGAACTGGGTGGTACTTTTGAAGTGGGTCTCCTGCTTGTCTCCATTTGCTGTGCAATGTCAGGCAGCAGATTCCTAGAACCACCCGAAAAGACCCATTGTCGTGCCCCAGTACGCACAAGGAAGTACAGAAGCAGTGAGACCATTTTGCAGCACAGGAGGCAGAGGGGAGAAATTTCAGACTTGTGTTCGTACACAGGTGTTCGGTCCTTGGACAGACTGAACAATATTCTGCATCCTCTTTCCCAATCCGAGAACAGATCCAGGTCAAAGAATACCACACAAAGTCTTTACAGCCAAGGAGGGAAACCTGGAATCTCCGTCTGTCTGACCAACGTATCTGTTTTTTTTCCAGACTCAAGGGCCCAGTGATAAATTTAAGGTCTGTGATCTCAAGAGCTAGCAAGTGCTGAAACTGATTCCGTACCTCATATGAAATGTAAAGTCTCTTCCGCTTCAGTCTCAAGCTGATATAAATGGTCATTTTCACCAGCTGTCCTTAAATCCTCTGCACTAAATCCTGAATTAATACAACGGGAAAGAAGAGTTTTTCTATCTATTGAAAAAGCATGAACTAGATCTAAGATTTTCGATGATGCAATATCAGGATTGAGCTGACCCAGGGAAATTCATTTGCCTGAATAACTATGACTTCCATGTCAAACATTTCTCTACTACTTAGGAGCAAATGTTAAACTAAGTAATCCCTTTGAAAAAGGCTTTAAAAATCTCCCATTAGTCATTACACCCTTTCAATGCCACATTAATTCTAGCAATATAATCTGGTTCTGATTAACCAGGTTGTTAAGCGTCCACTGTCAAACACTGATAAAGAGGGAGAATTTGCTTTACAGATCACAGACATGTAATTATGTGTCTCATCACCACTGATAAAGCATGAGAAATTACCTTCAGCCCCACAGAAGTCACCCCAGCACAGTTGGCGCAAAGTGATCTGCCTACCAGTTCACACCTATAAGGTACATGTTAACATGCCTCAGCAGCTTTTGACACATCACTACCACTATGAGAATGTTTAGACTGAATCTCAGTTTGTGGGAAGGAAACTGAAGAAGTTTAATTGATTAATCTAAAATACCATAGACCTGTACTGGAGACACGCTTGGAAATGTCTAAAGAATGCTTGACAGTGACTTAGTTTTATGCAGCAATTGCAGGAATTCCCAGACTGATCTAAATTTAACAGACATATATGTTCATTTAGGATTTTGAAAAATCATTTTAGTAAGGCAAATACGTCTTTTACTACAGACATAAGGTAGGGTGATACTTTTTTTAAGCATTTAAATATCTGAAGCTGTAACAAGGTGCTGAGCCTAAGCACACAGGAAGTTCTGGAAATGATGCAGGATATCAGCATCTTTAATACAAAGTCTCAAGTTCATGGAAATTAAAATAAAATGAGTGAAAAAACAGACTTGATTCCCTTAAAGGATTTCCACTGCAGAATGGAATTCTGTGCAGGAAAATCAGGCAGCTTGGGTTTCTTTCGCAGCTGATGTCATGCGTCTCTTCAGCTGTACTTCATAGGTGACTGATAAATATCTGTGGATGTTTTTCCTTTGAAAATTTTATACTGCTGATGCACTTTCATTTAAATATGTAAGCATATTGGAACTTTGTTATCAATCTCAGTGAAATCCTTAATTAAAAAGTCAGATGGCTGCCTGCCTGGCTGAAAAACCAGAGAAGCCAACACTAATTTATGTACACTGTAAAACAGGCATAATTATGCTGCTGGTAGACTTGCAGATTGTCAGCACTGAGAGCACAAAAACAAGGGTCAAAGCATAGCCGCAGCTCACATCTTTCTACCCAAATGTTCATTAGTCTCCTTTTCTATACACATATTTTCTGTGAAGTTTCTGAGGAGAAAGATGCTTACAGTTTAGAGAGCTTTTAAGTCCTTCTATTCATATGATAGATGCTAAAACTTCAGAGATTTTTCCCCCAGACACTAAGGCTGTACTGCACTGAAAGCTGTACTTCCAGTAACAGCAGTACAGCTCCCAGTGTGGACTTTGTTATTATGATTTTCCTATGCTTCATCCTAGAAACACTTGTCAAATAGGAGAAAAGCCTCTTATAGGTTGAGATACCTCAGTACAGTGCCCTGTATGGAAAAACTGGCACTGTGTGCAGATCTGAACTCAGCCAAGGGCAAACTATTCTGTTAACATCTAGGCAAAGCAGAGGGCTGGTCCTGTAGCATACCATCTCCTTAAATGAATGGACTTTTCACTCTTGCTCCCTGGCCAACTCCCGCCAGACTTTTCTGCAGAGGAGCTGTAGGGGTAGAGTTTCTTGAAAAGAACATGCAACTCTTATGGAAGGTTTTTGTTGGAGATTCTGCTCTGTGGAAGGACTTGGTTGATTTTGTCTATGGGAAGGGCTTGTAAGGCAGAGGAGACTATGTCCAGTCTGTCTTAACGACTTTATGTCAAAGGAAACAAGGAGCAGAAGTAACATCTCCAGTGGTTGGGTTAGTGGGGGATATTATTTCCATTCCTTCCCTGCTCCTTAAAATTTCAGTAAGTTTTAAAAACAGCTCAGCTAATTCATGGTAGTTCTGAAACCAATAAACAGTCTTGAGGCCTGATGTACTCTGTGGTTCTCATAATGCTTTTTGACTGTGACAGGTTTGATGCAGGAACAAGTTATACAACACCTAGCTCAGAGATCCCCGTTGATGATCAGATAGTTCCAGTGCACAACGGTGCAACCACCAGCGGCGCTACTGCTACTAATAATCTATTTAATAATTTCTGCTTTTTAGAACCTAAAACATAAACTGTAGCTCTCCGAGTAAGCTGTGCTTTCTAAATTATGTCACACCTTTTGTCCTTATTAACTTGTATGTTGGTTTCTCAGTTTTGTGCTTCACTGGGCTTTTACTCTGCCTGGATGTATCAGAGGTGGAAGGAGACAGTTGTGTACTGTCCGTGTTGCTCAGGTGGTGCGAATGAAAACAATAACCTTCAACATGCTACTGATGAATCTATAACAGAAGAAATACATCTATTCTCAAATAATTTACAATTAAACAATGGATAACAGGACCTGTGTGCTAGCAGGTAGGGGAAAGACTTGTGCCCTGACTCCAGTCCTTTAGTACCCATCTACCTGGTCTTTTGCACCCAGAGATACGGCACGCTGACCTTCCTCTCTGTCTACCCCAGTAACACAAGATGCTGTTGAAAAGAAGTTCTTTCTCTATCCACATCAAGGGTTGGTTGGGCTCATGACAAAGCTGCTCAACCGACAAAGGGAGCACATATAATTAATTTGGTGGATGGATGTCAGCTGCTGTGATTAGTTTTCAGTCACAAAAGCGATTAATACATTTTTATGTGAAAAGCTGCTTTTCAACAAGCCCCACACAGGACATGGATGTTACGTCTGCATTAGCCCTTCAGGCAAACACTTCTGATCCCTAGTACACAAGTGTTTCTCTCTATTGCCACCTCCCTTCCACAAGTCCTTCTAAAGCGCAGTTCTTACTGTAGCCTTCGTGGCAGTCCAGCTGACATCCTAGCTATCACAGTGATTTCTGCCAGTGTCGTATATTTTGTGTTGTCATTTTCACCTCCATGCAGAGGATGTGACTGATAATGGTATATTTTAAATGAAAGACCCCGGCAGACAGAATCATAGAATAGAATCATAGAATCATGAAGGTTGGAAAAGACCTCTAAGATCATCAAGTACAACCGTCAATCCAACACCACCATGTCTACTAAATCATGTCCTGAAGTGCCATATCTCCAAGTTTTTTGAACACCTCCAGGGATGGGGACTCCACCACTTCCCTGACCAGCCTTTCCCAATGTCTGATCATTCTTTCAGTAAAGAAATTTTTTCTAAAATGCAATCTAAGTTCCTAATATCCAGTCTAAGGTAAGCCAAAAGTTTAGCACTAAATGCTACCCTCTGAAAGTATGACTCATAAAGTTTATAAATTCATATAAACTTCATAAAGTTTCATAACGTTCAGTACTGTGTCTACTTCTGGGCTCCTCAGTACAAGAGAGATATGGACATACTGGAGAGAATCCACTGAAGGACCATGAAGATGGTGTAGGGATTGGAGCATCTCTCCTACATAGAAAGGCTGAGAGAGTCGGGACTCTTCAGCCTAGAGAAAAGAAGGCTCAGGGGGTTCTTGTCAATACATATAAACACCTGAAGGGAGGGTGCATAGCAGAACAGAGCCAGGCTCTTTTCAGTGGGGCCCAGTGACAGGACCAGAGGCAATGGACACAAACTGAAACACAGGAGGTTCCCTCTGAACACCAGGAAACACTTTTTTACTGTGAGGGTGGCTGAGCCCTGGCACAGGTTGCCCAGGGAGGTTGTGGAGTCTCCAATCCCTGCAGATATTCAAAAGACATGTAGACACGGTCCTGGGCTACTGGCTCTAGGTGTCCCTGCTTGGGCAGGGGGGTTGTACCAGGTGACCTCCAGAGGCCCCTTCCAACCTCAACCATTGTGTGATTCTGTGACTTTTTGGGGTGAAGTTACAGTTACAAACACAGCCTAGATTTGACAGCTAACACCTGGACTCTAGCAACTGTTTAGAAAAAGACTAATGCTCAGGCTACCTTATGGCTTTCTTTCACTATGCATTAACCAGTAAGAAATGTATTTGCTACTCACCAGCTTGCCGTTATGGGAATTATCATTTGGAACATGCAGTGGGACAGCACATTTTACATGTCCAGTACTGTTACCCATACTGGGTATATTCAGATACCCACACTGAGCATCTAAGACTGTAAGATAAATGCAGGTTTGAATCATGTTTTGCTATTTTCGAGCATGTTTTTCTGCAATACAGCTGTAATTGCATAGCTTTACACTGGTAACAGTGTAATAGATTCTCTTCTGCTTTTTGGTTTTTTTTGACCCAGCTGTATCGGCTTAGTTCTGGGAGGAACCAGACTCCTCCTTGTCTTGTGCATCAACACCAAAAGTCTCTTGTTCTGACTGTGCAAACGGAAAACTCACATGCCATCGCCCAGTTTTAGAGCAAGGGGAAGATTTTGTGGCAAATCCAAGGGCCTTCCTGAACCGTTGTACATCTTCCTTCCTCTCAGTACTGCAAGAATTTGTAATCAACCCCTTCCACCTCCTGTCTACCGGACGATGAATAGATCCATCCACTGCATACTGCTGAAATCCACCCAGTCATCTAGTTAGAGGTGAAATACCGCAATACACACACACACAGTGCTCGCTGAAATTTTAATCTACTTAACCCAATTACATAGTAAGAGATAATGCTGCATGTACGACTGCTGAGTCTGCAGTGGCAGAATGAGGCAAGCGGCAAATCAAAAAGCAGCACTATTTTTTCTGCTGTGGATAGGAGCAACTTGCTGCAGATGCACAACGGCTTTGATCAGCTTTTTTGTCCTTAATGAGGGGAGACAGCACTGGTGCTCCTCTTCCTTTTTCTTGTGGGGGCTGTGACTCTCTTTCATTCCTTTTTTTACCTTCTTTTCATTTTCACTCTACAGTGGACATTTTATCTCTGATGGCTGTGTGTTCTTTGTCCTCTTTCTTATGTCTTGTTTTCTCAGTGTTGCATTACTGTAGTGATCAGTAACCAACACTTTGTGATGTGTGTGTATGCTCTTGTGGGCGGCTGGTATCATCTTGCGCTTGTACACTTTGATCCTCTGTGATCGACCTCTGCTTGTATTCTCCACAGCCCCTATGCACACTGAGAATTGTCTTGAAGCTGATTCTCAGAATATGCTCCATTCTCAGACTGGGTCCCAGGATTATGGTACCACGTGAAACAATTCTTTCTTCAGTAGTTCCAAGTATATTTTGATATTAACTTTCCTATGAAGTGTAACTGTAGCTTATTACACCATTCCCCCCCCCAAAAAAAAAACCCCAGAGCATTACCTATCCACTAGAAATCAGATGAAAAAGAGAACAGAGTTGGAATGGGGAAAGATCCAATAGTATTATCCTTTGGTTTGAAAGTAGAGAGTCAAATTTTCTAGCTCTCTGCTTAGGAAAAAAAAAAAAAATCTCATACGATCAGGTTGTATGGACGCCTGTTTTCCAGAACCTTCTGAAATTCCTGACAGGTTTACCAACCTGGCTGAAGGTCTGACAGGTCAACTGTCCCTGCTAGTTTTTCAGAAACCAGCAATGAAGAAAAACAGGAAGGCCTTCAATGCATTCACCTCTTAAAATATCAGAGCATCCCCACAGCAATGAATAAAACCATAGGAAACAAATTTCTGGACCTGCTATCCAAATCTCCGGATTTTTATCTTCAAAAAGGTTGTGAAGCCTCTCCTCTTCACCCATCCCAAGGTCAGCAAAATTCACACTTCCACACACAAAAAAAGGAAGCAGACTTGAAAGGAATCAAAACCGAAAATGCCCATCTGACTGCTACATCCTTCGGGGCGTATCAAATATTCAGTGACATCGAGAGGCCAAACATAACACTGCCTTTTCCGTGGTTAGCTGGCATGATTAGGAATTTATAGCGAGTAGGGGTATATTACACAAGGAGATGATGTTTTTATACTCCATTTACCAGAGCAGAGATGATTAAGTCGATTTCAGGGCTGAGACATTTATATCATAAAATAATTTATTCTGGACTTGGAAAAATCATGTCAATGCATAAGATGGGCAAAGAAAAATCCAAGATGATGCTACAATTGATCAGATTATGCCCAAATTCTACTTTGGTTTATGTCTTTGTGATATATACATTTTCTTTTCATCTGTCAGTATATGCAGAATTAGTATGAAACTTTATTTTTTTATCCTATATACATTTCAAATTGTAACCGAAGAAAATGCATCAGTTCAACCCATCGGTCTAAGTTGATGGATATATTCTGCTTCTCTTTAGTGCACTTTAAGATAGACTATTCATTTTTATCTTATATTAAACAACTGTGGAGAATCATAAAGCACTTCAGAGCAGCTAAAAAATCCCAGAATTCAATAGCAATGTTTTCTTTCTAACTAACTGCTGCAGTTTTTGATTGATGTTTTTCACAATGAGGGATCCACCACTTTCAAAGCACGTATCATGAACTTGACTGTGTGCCAAGGGATATTATGGGCACTATCTGAACAGAGACTGCTACTTAAACAACATATTTTAAGTGGAGTTTTAGTGGTTCAGTTACAAATGCAAGTTATTAATTTTCTATCTTAAGAATGAAAACAAGATCTAACCCCAAAATATTCTTTGACTCTTCCTGAGGTGAATTTGCTTGCTCTATCCTGTTTGGCTAGAAGCAAAAGCTGGTTTGAATCAGAAGCATTTTCTTTCTGCAGGACCAAATGAAGTCTTCCTTCACAGAGAAACTGTTTCAAATTCATTAGCAAGGTAAAGTAAGTCACTCACTTGGATTTTTGCTTGGAGTTTCTCTTTGTTTTTTGAAATTATAGTGGCTTTAAAATTGGTAAAAATCCAAAGGTATCTTTTTTTACTATAGAACTGAATGCTAATTGCCCAACTAAAAGGCCAAAAGAGACATTCAAATACATATACGTCCTTACATCAACAGTTTTGTAGACAACAGATCTAATGAGGCATGCTTTCCTGTGGTTTTATGTTGTATGTCCCCTACATATTCCTCATTTCAACAACCACCCAACCCAGAAATGGTTTTGCAACCCTCCATCTGCAAAATTCCACTGCCTTTGCAATATCCAATTTTTGCTTCCGTAGTAACTCAAGGTCTAGCCATAATTCCTAAATACTTCCTACACTCTCCTCAGCTATCCTCTAGATTCTCAGCACCCTACCATCAAGACTCCTACTTTCTTTAACTACCACCTAGTCAAGAATGCTAACATGCACAAGGAGTTCAGTTATCAACATGCTGATTCACTGAGTTACTACTGCAAGAACAGGTAATGGCTGAGTTCTCCAAACAGCAGTTGCATCACGAGAATCCCTTTTTACTACTCAGTGATGGTTTTCAGCAAATGTAGAAGAGCTGAGTATTTCTTTGACCTTACTTCAAACAGGGTGAAAAGAACAGAAATGACATTCAAAAGCAGAGCAGTGATAAGAATGATCACAGAATCACAGAATCACAGAATCACAGAATGGTAGGGGTTGGAAGGGACCTCTGTGGGTCATCTAGTCCAACCCTCATCGCATCCCTGGCCTTCCTCATCGCATCCCTTCATGCTCTGACCACATTCCTGTACTCTTGCCAAGTGGCCTGCCCCTCTTTCCACATTCCATGAACCTTTCTCTTCCACCTGATCTCCGCTAGAAGCTCCTTCTTTAACCATGCAAGTCTCCTGCTTCCTTTGCTGGATTTCTTTCTCAGGGGGATGCACTGCTCCTGAGCATGGAGGAAGTGTCGTTTATAGAGTGACCAGCACTCATGGACCCCCCTGCCTTCGAGAGCCCTGTCCCACGGGATTTCTCCCAGTAGCTCCCTGAAGAGGGCAAAGTCAGCCCTCCTGAGGTCCAAGGTTTTGATCCTGCTTATCGCCCTGCTTCCTCCATTCAGGATCCTGAACTCGACCATTTCATGGTCACTGCAGCTGAGTCTACCTCCAACCTTCACATCCTCCACCAGTCCCTCCTTGTTTGTTAACACGAGGTCCAGCAGCACGCCTTTCCTTGTTGGTTCCTCCACCACTTGCATCAGAAAGTTATCATCAATGCTCTGTAGGAACCTCCTGGATTGCGTCTGCCTAGCTGTGTGGTCTTCCCAGCTGATGTCAGGGTGGTTGAAGTCCCCCATGAGAACCAGGGCCTGTGATTGTAAGGCTGCTTGCAGCTGCCTGTAGAAGGCCTCATCAACCTCCTCCTCCTGGTCAGGTGGCCTGTAGTACACACCCACCGTAATGTCACCCTTATGAGCCTGTCCCTTAATTCTAACCCACAAGCTCTCAACTCATTCCTCATTTGCCCCCAGGCCAAGCTCAATGCATTCCAGTTGCTCCCTCACATATAGAGCAACTCCACCACCCCTCCTTGTTGGCCTTTCTTTCCTAAAGAGTCTGTAGCCATCTATGACAGCATGCCAGTCATGCGAGTTGTCCCACCACGTTTCTGTGATGGTGACCAAGTCGTAGCCATCCTGCTGTATAATGGCTTCCAGCTCCTCCTGTTTATTGCCCATGCTACGTACATTGGTATAGACACACTTGAGCTGGGCTGTCAATCTCACCCCTGACCCTGGCACACCAAGCCCAGGCTCATCCCTAGTGTGCTCGGCAATTTCCCCTTCCCCCTTCGAACCTAGTTTTAAGCCCTCTCAATGAGCCCCGCCAGCTCATGGCCAAGAATTCTTTTTCCCCTTTGAGATAGCTGCGATGTACCTGTTGCCAGCAGGCCCGGTGCTGTGTACACCTCCCTGTGATCAAAGAAGCCAAAATTTGACCGATTTCACCAGTCCCTGAGCCACCTGTTAACCAGGTGAGTTTTGCTGCCCCTTTCAGTGCTGTCCCCTGCCACTGATGGGATGGAGGAAAACACCACCTGTGCCCCTGATCCCTCAACCAGTCGTCCCAGTGCCCTGAAGTCCCTTTTGATGGCCTTGGGACTTCTTTCTGCTATCTCGTCCCCGCCAAGCTGCATTACCAAGAGGGGGTAGTAATAAGAAGGCCGCACCAGACCAGGGAGTTTCTTCGCAACATCCCTAACCCGGGCCCCAGGGAGGCAGCAGACTTCCCTGTGGGATGGGTCCGGTCGGCAGATCGGGCCCTCTGTTCCCCTCAGAAGGGAATCACCTATGACAATGACCCTTCTTTTTTTCTTAGTTGAGGCAGTTGTAATACGTGGGGCTGTCTGACTCGTTCTAGGCAACCCCCCGGATGGAGCTTCACCTTCACCCACATCCTCTGTGGCCGGTCCCTCACATTCCAGAGCCCCATACCTGTTGCTTAAGGGCAACTGGGCAAGTGAGGGAGGCCGGGGGGAGATTTGCTTGCCCCCCTGAGCAGGGACCCGTTTCCATTCCCCCCCATCTCTTAGGTCCCCTCTTTCTGCTCAGTGGCAAGAGGGTAGGGGGTTCTCTGTTTTCTGTGGAGCCGCCTCCTGCTGCCGCTGCCTCAGGGAGGGCAGGGTGCTGCTCCACCAGTCGATCTCCCTCTCACACTCCCGGATGCTCCTCAGCCTCTCCACTTCCTCCTTCAGCTCTGCCACCAGGCTGAGCAGGTCATTCACCTGCTCGCACCGAACACAGCAGTTGTCTCTGCTGTCCGCCGGTACGAGTGCCAGGCTCAGGCACTCCCTGCAGCCAGGGAGCCTTGTTTTCTCGGGAAACCAGGAAAAAAAAGGAAAACAAAATAAATTTGCTCTTGCCAAATTGCAACAATTTTCTAATGAAACCCAGTACACATTTGTTCTTTGATGCTGCGTGTTCCACTCATGCGGCAATCCAGAAGCTGAGGGAAAAAAATACAATATTGGAGTGTCTGGCTGCTAAAAAAGGGCTTGAGGGTAGGAGCAGCTCATCCTATTACAGTTGCTCAGCCTTATTTAATCCAACAGCCTTGATAATTTTTAGGGGATCCTGCAAAAGATGGAAGTGTTCAGAACAGCTGCATGAAGAGGAATAAGAATGGCCTGGCTGATTTCTCCCACCTTCCCCATGGTGCCACATCTGAGGTATTGCATTCAGCATTATTCTCTCTCAAAAACTTGGAGTGGCATTGCTCTACATGCTCTAGAATCCAGGAGCTCTGCATTATGCTGGAAAATTCACTGATGTATGGCAGGTTACAGCAAAGTCTCTCACTCCCCTAATATATTGTTTTCTTTTACTATTGTCCTTCATGACAAAGAGAACACTGAAGGAAGGCACAGAGATTTTGGCTATCTTCAGTTTAGTCAGAATAATCATAAATCTTGTTACAAGTGCTTCATTATTTCTTTTTTTCTACAGTAATATGTCATCTTTCAAGCTAGACAGTAAATTCTTGGAAGAGATGACAATGTCTGACTTCTATGACTCCCATCTGATTTGAGACTTAGCAAGTAAACAACTCAGAAAAAAAGAACTCATATAGCAATATACTAACAGAAAACACAGCAGAAAACACAGGCGTAACAAAGTTTATGACAAGAACAGTAAAAATATTTCCAACTTCAGTTATATAATACTTACTTTACACATAGGGTCATGAAAACAACTTAAGCATAAACACCACAAATAGAGGGACTATTTAAGAATGTTTCAAATTAAGGGAGGAACATCATTATTTTCAAAATCAACATAACTCTCCTGAGTCTCTGTAATCTTCTCCGCTTGTAGCCTAATAGGTCCCTGTCCAATTCGTTCCTTCTCTTGGATTATTTTTGTCACATCAGGGAATGAATATTTACTGGGATCCACTTCTAATTTCTCAACTTTCACACTCCTGAAACAAGAGGAAAACAAATGGAAAAAACTTAATTTCAGTGTCAAATAGAACAGAACTATTATCGGTCCCTGTTTATAAACATGTTGACTTTACAGGCTGGAAAGTTGGGCAGAGAGGAACCTGATGAGGTTCAACAAAGGCAAATGCAGGGTCCTGCACCTGGGGAGGAACAACCCCATGCACCAGTACAGGCTTGGGGCGGACCTGCTGAAGAGCAGCTCTGCGGAGAGGGACCTGGGTGTCCTGGTGGACGACAGGTTGACCATGAGCCAGCAGTGTGCCCTGGCTGCCAAGAAGGCCAATGGGATCCTGGGGTGCATCAAGAAGAGTGTGGCCAGCAGGTAGAGGGAGGTTCTCCTTCCCCTCTACACTGCCCTGGTGAGGCCTCATCTGGAGTACTTTGTCCAGTTCTGGGCTCCCCACTTCAAGAAAGATGAGGAACTACTGGAGAGAGTCCAGCGGAGAGTTATGAGGATGGTGAGGGGACTGGAGCATCTCTCCTATGAGGAGAGGCTGAGGGAGCTGGGCTTGTTCATCCTGAAGAAGAGAAGGCTGCGAGGGGACCTAATATATACTTACAAATATCTGAAGGGTGGGTGTCAGGAAGATGGGGCCAAGTTCTTTTCAGTAGTGCCCAGCGACAGGACAAGGGGCAATGGGCACAAACTGAAGCACAGGAAGTTCCATCTGAACATGAGGAAGAACTTCTTCCCTCTGAGGGTGACGGAGCACTAGAACAGGCTGCCCAGGGAGGTTGTGGAGTCTCCTTCTCTGGAGATATTCAAGACCCGCCTGGACAAGGTCCTGTGCAGCCTGCTGTAGGTGACCCTGCTTCGGCAGGGGGGTTGGACTAGATGACCCACAGAGGTCCCTTCCAACCCCTACCATTCTGTGATTCTGTGATTCTGTGACTTAAGTGTGAGAGTTGTTACCGAGCCCAATTAGCCCAAGATTAAGAGTTCTTATTAGTTGGAAATAGATTGTTATGAAAAACACATTGTAAATAAAGTACTACAAAATCTCTCAGATTTTGTACAAAAGAATCCGTGGCCTTAGTTTTTTGACATCTATAATTTCCTGTATATCAGAACAGGGTGATTGCTGGTGTCACATTACAAATGTTTGGCTTTTGATGTAAGACAGATTTTTTTAGTATAATTTTTTTTCATTCTTTTTTCTTTCTGTTCATTTTTAGCACAGTTCTTTCTCAATAGCTCTCTATTAATTTCTATGTGACAGATTCATCTTTGGAAAGCAGAAATACTTTCACTTAGAGAGAAAATGTAATTGTTCTCATTCATTTGCTTTTATCAGCTAATTCTTATGTTTTGGCATTATGAATCATGGCCATATTTATATTATTAAAAAAAAATTAAATGAAAGTATAAGAAAGATTTGCGTTATAAGAGAATTTCCAGATTCAATTATTAAGGATATTCTTTTAGATCACACTTAGAAATGTGTACAGTCCACTCATTGAGGCAACCTATCCCCATGACATGATGATCAAAGGTTTGAAATATTCTTATACTTTCTGTCTTGCAGCATTTAAAGCCATTGTTCTTTTCTAATAGAGGATCTCAACAATTAAACAGAAAAATCTAGCCTATTTTCAAGTAATTTGTGACTGTTCACATAAAAAATGGCAAAATGGAAATTTAATTGTACAATGATGTTCTAATTTCTGCAAATTCCAACACAATTTGTACATAGTCATTCTAATTTTCTTTTTGTACAGCACACTAGTTTGGATCAAAGTTCCAAGATCAGCATTATAAAAGACAGTGCATCACTCTTCAAAGACGAGAGAAAACTACGTTTACCCAGGAGATCAGAAAAGCTCATTAGGAATAGAACAAACAAAAAAGTAGCAAAGTCATTGAATGAAAGAGTGCATTTCTTTGATGACAAAGCAGGTAATGAAAATATGTAAATAAAGTCTATTAAAAGATTTTTAATTGAAAATTGCCACCTTTAGTTGTTAAAGCAAAGAGCCAGTTTTGCCAAGAAGCTTTCCAAATTCTGCCAGTGCTTCTGCATCGATGTTCTGTGGGATCTGAGCAGACACCCCAGCTCACATCCATGCGCAGTAGCTCTGTCCCAGTGGAGGAGAGATGCAGAGGGACTTATGGGAGGTTTCCTCCTCTCCTCTTATGCTAGTGCCGGGGAAAGCGTGACTAACAGAAGAGGCAGCAATCAGCTTAGTCACGTCTTTCAGCCTTATGCCACTAGATTTTTCTTCTGCTACAGGAATTATTTGCTCATCTTACTGAGCTCCCTGCTTTAATAATCTGGACAACCTTTCCCAAAAAGTGGCACAAACAAAAGCTGCTCAGAGGATAATTTTACGGGTAATGAAGACAGACACAAGAAAACTCTTATTTCTCTACCCTGAATGTTCCTCAATTTATAAGGCTGGATTTTTCTCTTATACTACACAGTTTAATGAAATAAAAGTGAATTCACTTTGTGGCAACATTCTAGAAAATGTTCATCCTCAAGAGGTAAAGAGACTGTTTGTTTCCTGTGCAATTTCTGAAATGTGCTGTGACCTGGAATCACATTATCAGTAGCTGGAGATTCCAAAGAGAGCACACCCTATCCAGAATCTTAATCTAATCTGAAGCACCTCAGAAAAAGCTAAAAAAATGTAAATACAAAAATGAATTACCCTCAGCCTGTGCTTCTGTCACATGGTAGAAAAGGTTTTCCTTGATTTGAAGTATTTTAATTAGTAGTGGTATTTCACATTTGTTCAACGGCTCTGAAATCATACAAATTGCTAGCCATGAAAATACAATAAACTCTACAGAGTTTGAATCATTTATTGATTAGTAGCAGAATAAACTTCAATACACCAGAAGTTAATTAACAGTGAGCGTCCGTAGTAACAGTCCACATCAACAAGCTGTGATAGGACTATATGCATCAGTCATTCTCAACATTTCATCAGCACATGTTATCTAGAAGTATCTGGTAGGAACTGACCATAGGAAAGGCCAAGAATCAAGCACAAGTGATTTCTTTTCCAGAAAGGAAGTGGATTTCATGTACTTATATGCACATGATCAAATATTCTATACTTGTTTAGTAAAGCTTCATAGTGCTATCATCTCATCTACCATGATACAGGCATTTGGCTGATCACAGAATCACAGAATGGTAGGGGTTGGAAGGGACCTCTGTGGGTCATCTAGTCCAACCCCCCTGCAGAAGCAGGGTCACCTACAGTAGGTTATAGAGGACCTTGTCCAAGCGGGTCTTGAATATCTCCAGAGAAGGAGACTCCACAACCTCCCTGGGCAGCCTGTTCCAGTGCTCCGTCACTCTCAGAGGGAAGAAGTTCTTCCTCATGTTCAGACGGAACTTCCTGTGCTTCAGTTTGTGCCCATTGCCCCTTGTCCTGTCGCTGGGCACTACTGAAAAGAGCTTGGCCCCATCCTCCTGACACCCACCCTTCAGATATTTGTAAGCATTTATTAGGTCCCCTCGCAGCCTTCTCTTCTTCAGGCTGAACAAGCCCAGCTCCCTCAGCCTCTCCTCGTAGGGGAGATGTTCCAGTCCCCTCACCATCCTTGTAGCCCTCCGCTGGACTCTCTCCAGTAGGTCTTCATCTTTCTTGCATTGGGGAGCCCAGAACTGGACACAGTACTCCAGATGAGGCCTCACCAGGGCAGTGTAGAGGGGAAGGAGAACCTCCCTCTACCTGCTGGCCACACTCTTCTTGATGCATCCCAGAATGCCATTGGCCTTCTTGGCAGCCAGGGCACACTGCTGGCTCATGGTTAACCTGTCGTCCACCAGGACACCCAGGTCCCTCTCCGCACAGCTGCTCTCCAGCAGGTCTGCCCCAAGCCTGTACTGGTGCATGGGGTTGTTCCTCCCCAGGTGCAGGACCCTGCATTTGCCTTTGTTGAACCTCATCAGGTTCCTCTCTGCCCAGCTTTCCAGCCTCTCCAGGTCACGTTGAATGGCAGCACAGCCTGCTGGTGTATCCACCACAGCTCCCAGTTTGGTGCCATCAGCAAACTTGCTGAGGGTACACTCTAACTCTTCAGCCAGGTCGTTGATGAAGAAGTTGAACAAGGCTGGGCCCAGTAGTGACCCCTGGGGGACACCACTAGTTACCAGCCTCCAACTAGACTCAGCGCCGCTGATGACAACCCTCTGAGTTCTGCCATTCAGCCAGTTCTCAATCCACCACCGACCACTCATCCAGCCCATACTTCCTGACCTTCCCTAGGAGGATATCATGGGAGACTGTATTGAAAGCCTTGCTGAAGTCGAGGTAGACAACATCTACGGCTCTCCCTTCATCTACCCAGCCAGTCATGTCATCGTAGAAAGCTATTAGATTGGTCAGGCATGATTTCCCCTTGGTGAATCCATGCTGACTACTCCTGATAACCTTCTTTTCCTCCACTTGCTTGTTGATGACCTCCAGGATAAGCTGCTCCATCACCTTTCCCGGGATGGAGGTGAGGCTGACCGGCCTGTAGTTCCCTGGGTCCTCCTTCTTGCCCTTTTTGAAGATTGGAGTGACATTGGCCTTTCTCCAGTCCTCGGGCACCTCTCCTGTCCTCCAGGACCTCTCAAAGATGATGGAGAGTGGCTCAGCAATGACATCTGCCAGCTCCCTCAGCACTCGTGGGTGCATTCCATCGGGGCCCATGGATTTGTGGATGTCCAGATTGCTTAAGCGATCCCTCACAGAGTCCTCCTTGACCAAGGGAAAGTCATCCTCTCTGTAGGCTTCTTCTCTTACCTCCGGGGCCTGGGATTCCTGAGGGCCAGTCTTAGCACTGAAGACTGAAGCAAAGAAGGCATTCAGTAGCTCTGCCTTCTCCGCATCCTCCGTTACCAGGACACCCGCCTCATTCAGCAGCGTCCCCACGTTGTCCCTAGCCTTCCTTTTGCTGCTGATGTAGTTGAAGAAGCCCTTCTTGTTGTTTTTGACATCCCTTGCCAGCTTCAATTCCAGGTGGGCCTTGGCCTTCCTCGTCGCATCCCTTCATGCTCTGACCACATTCCTGTACTCTTGCCAAGTGGCCTGCCCCTCTTTCCACATTCCATGAACCTTTCTCTTCCACCTGATCTCCGCTAGAAGCTCCTTCTTTAACCATGCAAGTCTCCTGCTTCCTTTGCTGGATTTCTTTCTCAGGGGGATGCACTGCTCCTGAGCATGGAGGAAGTGTCGTTTAAAGAGTGACCAGCACTCATGGACCCCCCTGCCTTCGAGAGCCCTGTCCCACAGGATTTCTCCCAGTAGCTCCCTGAAGAGGGCAAAGTCAGCCCTCCTGAGGTCCAAGGTTTTGATCCTGCTTATCGCCCTGCTTCCTCCATTCAGGATCCTGAACTCGACCATTTCATGGTCACTGCAGCCGAGTCTACCTCCAACCTTCACATCCTCCACCAGTCCCTCCTTGTTTGTTAATACAAGGTCCAGCAGAGCGCCTTTCCTTGTTGGTTCCTCCACCACTTGCATCAGAAAGTTATCATCAATGCTCTGTAGGAACCTCCTGGATTGCGTCTGCCTAGCTGTGTGGTCTTCCCAGCTGATGTCAGGGTGGTTGAAGTCCCCCATGAGAACCAGGGCCTGTGATTGTAAGGCTGCTTGCAGCTGCCTGTAGAAGGCCTCATCAACCTCCTCCTCCTGGTCAGGTGGCCTGTAGTACACACCCACCGTAATGTCACCCTTATGAGCCTGTCCCTTAATTCTAACCCACAAGCTCTCAACTCATTCCTCATTTGCCCCCAGGCCAAGCTCAATGCATTCCAGTTGCTCCCTCACATATAGAGCAACTCCACCACCCCTCCTTGTTGGCCTGTCTTTCCTAAAGAGTCTGTAGCCATCCATGACAGCATGCCAGTCATGCGAGTTGTCCCACCACGTTTCTGTGATGGTGACCAAGTCGTAGCCATCCTGCTGTATAATGGCTTCCAGCTCCTCCTGTTTATTGCCCATGCTACGTACATTGGTATAGACACACTTGAGCTGGGCTGTCAATCTCACCCCTGACCCTGGCACACCAAGCCCAGGCTCATCCCTAGTGTGCTCGGCAATTTCCCCTTCCCCCTTCGAACCTAGTTTTAAGCCCTCTCAATGAGCCCCGCCAGCTCATGGCCAAGAATCCTTTTTCCCCTTTGAGATAGCTGCGATGTACCTGTTGCCAGCAGGCCCGGTGCTGTGTACACCTCCCTGTGATCAAAGAAGCCAAAATTTGACCGATTTCACCAGTCCCTGAGCCACCTGTTAACCAGGTGAGTTTTGCTGCCCCTTTCAGTGCTGTCCCCAGCCACTGATGGGATGGAGGAAAACACCACCTGTGCCCCTGATCCCTCAACCAGTCGTCCCAGTGCCCTGAAGTCCCTTTTGATGGCCTTGGGACTTCTTTCTGCTATCTCGTCCCCGCCAAGCTGCATTACCAAGAGGGGGTAGTAATAAGAAGGCCGCACCAGACCAGGGAGTTTCTTCGCAACATCCCTAACCCGGGCCCCAGGGAGGCAGCAGACTTCCCTGTGGGATGGGTCCGGTCGGCAGATCGGGCCCTCTGTTCCCCTCAGAAGGGAATCACCTATGACAATGACCCTTCTTTTTTTCTTAGTTGAGGCAGTTGTAATACGTGGGGCTGTCTGACTCGTTCTAGGCAACCCCCCGGATGGAGCTTCACCTACACCCACATCCTCTGTGGCCGGTCCCTCACATTCCAGAGCCCCATACCTGTTGCTTAAGGGCAACTGGGCAGGTGAGCGGGGCTGGGAGGGGATTCGCTTGCTGCCACGAGCAGGGACCTGTTTCCATTCCCCCCCATCTCTTAGGTCCCCTCTTTCTGCTCAGTGGCAAGAGGGTAGGGGGTTCTCTGTTTTCTGTGGAGCCGCCTCCTGCTGCCTCTGCCTCAGGGAGGGCAGGGTGCTGCTCCACCAGTCGATCTCCCTCTCACACTCCCGGATGCTCCTCAGCCTCTCCACTTCCTCCTTCAGCTCTGCCACCAGGCTGAGCAGGTCATTCACCTGCTCGCACCGAACACAGCAGTTGTCTCTGCTGTCCGCCGGTACGAGTGCCAGGCTTAGGCACTCCCTGCAGCCAGAGACCTGGACGCCTGTGTTCTTTCGTGGGGGCTCTGTCTGGGTCCCCACACTCTTTCTATCCACAGGTTTACCAGGGGTGGTAACCATGGCTAGAATATCTCCTGGATAGGCAACGCCCGCTACTTGAGTTGCCAGGAGGGGCGGCTGCACCCTGCCCGCTCACCTTCTCTGCTCGCCCTGCCTGTGCAGGACTCATGCTGAAGTCAGTGCAGCTACAACACATACATGTGCTGAGAACCTGTTTCTCTCATCACCTGTGCAAAAACAGGCTGGGTATTGATGATGTCAAGACTAACCACCTGAACATTCTTGGAAGTAAGAATGAGTTTTAGGTCATTCAAACATCTTTTCCATGTAATTCTACCTAGCAGAATAAAAATAATCTTGTTGTTGAAGCAATTCCATGAGCAATGGTAAGACAAGAGTGAAGAAAACAGTAATACTTCTTGCAGGTCCAGCTACAGCACATGTCTGGAAATCTCAATGTTTGCAAATGATTTCAATTTTGGGTTTAAAAAAAAAAAGATTTAAAAAAAAAAAAGTTCACAGTTTTTGGCACTGCTACCTGCTGCTGAGTGTTCTCTATTGCAGGGAAAATTACGGTCTTAAGATCAGAGCACCATACAAACTAAATAATACTGGACTAAATCCTTTCTATTTTCCTGGCATTTTTTTACCTTAGAAAGGCTACTTCTATCTCCACACAGTTCAACAATGCTTTTCAAAAAGAAAATGAAAACACTTCACAAGAAAGTCAGTCCTTCTGTTTTGCATAACTATAGCAGCCTGCGGAACAATCTGGTGTGTGACAGAGCACATATCTGATAATTTGATATTTTTTGATAATTTACACTTTTGTTCACACAGTTCTTAATCCCCATATTTGATATTTTAATGATTTGACAGTTACAGTTCCCTGTTTCAACTTCTGAATTTCAATAAAATTTAGATTGCTAAAGATTTCTCATACATTTGATCCAGAATATACGGTTTTTGACATTTGATTGAAAGTTTCCTTTCTCGCACAAGGATTTCCAAAGATATTTACAAGTCACAACCAACAGCTTTGGAGAAGCACTTTTTCCAGTCTTCTAACATTGTGAATGAAACAGCACAAAAGTCATTTATCATCTTAGAAAAAGTACTAATAAATCCTTTTCTTGAATAAGAAAATAAAGTGACCTCAGTATATAGTATTGTATCTTATTTGAGACCTTTGAGAAAGAAAAATCTTTATTTATATGTGTTAAAAACCAATGGTGAATGTCTGACATTTGCCATACTCTGGTCTCACCTTTCAAAAATACAGGCTTAGAAAAAACTACTAGCTAATCTAAGCAAATAATCATGATTTTATAAATACTTGAAATATTAATACTTCTTTCATTGCACAAGAGGCCTTTAAATCTCTGTACATAAGTGTAATCTGAAGTGACACTGTAACTGGAGTCTTCAGAATCAGTGCATCATTAGGAAGATACGAATACACAATGGATGGTAGAATCAAATTCATTTTTCAAGGACTAAACTACAATCAAGAAGAACTAACAAATCGCTGGTAAAAAGTTCTGATAAATAAAAGACTAATGATATCTAGGTCATTCTGTTGTAAAAGCCAAATATATCTCACAAATAGGATTCATCAGACTAAGAACATACATAGTACTAGCATCCAAGTTTCTAAAAGTTAGCCAGAAAATCATAGTCTCTGTGACATTTTCAACTTCACTGTTCCATCCCTTACCTTCTTTTGCACAATCACTTCAAAATATCAAATTTCAAACTGACCTTGTCTGTTAGCAAGAAATATGCTCTAACACCTCCAATACGCAGGTTGATCCTGAATTTTGAGGTCTGGCTATAATATTACCTTATTTTCAGTCCTTGATTAACTCAGAAAAATAAAAAGCAACAGTTGTCCTATCCCTACATGCCCTTGTCAAAAGTCCCTCTCTGGCTTCCTTGTAGGCTCCCTTCAGATATTGAAAGGCCGCAATAATGTCACCCCGGAGCCTTCTCTTCTCCAGGCTGAACAGCCCCTACTCTCTCAGCCTGTCCTCACAGCAGAGGTGCTCCAGCCCTCGGATCATTTTTTGGCCTCCTCTGGACCCACTGTAACAAGTCCAGGCCTTTCCTGTGCTGAGGGCTCCAGCAGGTCACACTTCAGATGCACTTGGCTTTCTTCAAGTTAAAATATTCTTGCTTGGTTTAGGCACAGAAATGAAGGTGAATTCGAGTTTTGAAAGGTCACATAAATCCCCTTGCAGTTCTTTCAGATTAGTTTGTCCACAGCTCCATTCCATTTCTGACCTCATCTTACCGCACATTCCCAGTCTTGAGGAAATTATTAATTTTGTTCTCCTGTATTTCTCTTTGCAACATGAAATTCTCTTCCTTCCAACTTCTCACACCTCTGTCCCTTTCTGTAAACTGTAGAAATGTAAGACTGGGAAAGATCCTCAGCCATTAAGTCCGTGGGAAGGAAGGGAGTATTCCCACACTTCACTAAGCTTCTTTCAAGAATCCAAATTATGACTTCTCACTCCCAAGGAAAGATTCTTACCCTTACGTCTACAAATTTCTCCCAGAAATTTGTTCTTTGCAGCTTCTCCTCCAAAATGAACCAAGCTAAATCATAGTCATCCAGTAAATCAGAGCACTGCAGTATGTCTCATCTTCAGCAAGACTTCTACATCTGAAGTGAGACAACTATAGTTTTTTAAATACTCAGTGGTTTTTTTTCTTTCCTTGTAAATAAATTGAAAAAAGCTCAACTAAAATTAAAAAGTTCTCCAAGGAAAGTAAATTAATGCTTGCTTATCACTGTGAAACCGTAAACCATAAAAGACATTCTGTTAACGAGTCTTTTGATGACAAGTTTGCTAGAAAAAGGTTGGAACTAAAATCCAATATGGTGGTTAAAAACATCCAAGTTTTCTTGGCCTCAGGTTCAACATAACTTACAGGTATTTTTATATATTTAATGTCTCTCCCAGATAGTGAAATTTCTCTGAAACTGGATAACCTGTTCAAAAGCATTTATGGGTGTACCAGCAGACAGTGGTGGACATTCCAGCAGTGAATCTTTTTCTTTTGTTTTCCCCTTAAGAATCCAGATGTAAAAAGCCCAAACCAAACAAAACCCCCCAACAAACCCCCCAACTCCAAAAAAAGCCATAAATTACATACTGCCAGTAAGAACTGATTCCAGTAGACTGTAAGTCATATTTCTAAGCTAATGCATTAATCGGTATTTTCTGTAGCACCTGCTGGCTTAGCCAAGCAGTGCAATGTTATTTAGCTAAGAGGGAAAAGATACTAACAGCAGTCAGATTTGCAATGCTTGAGCTATTCAAATAGAAAACACCTCTACCCTACATTCCTTATTTCATTATAGAAGATGTGTATAGACCAGAAATTGCTGGTTTGTTTTTAATTCTGCTTTGTGAAGTGCTCTAGAAATTGCTGCTCCATTTCTTTGCCTCTTTAAATTAAGCCATTCACTGGTTGTATTTCTCAACTCCTATATATAAAGATATATAGCAAAAAACAAACAAACAAACAAACGAAAAGGTCTCTCGTATTCCGATGTATCTTTCTTTACTGGAGGTATTAGACTGTGCGTATATTTACATTTAGAGATATCTTGAGATTTATTTAATTTTGTTTTCTTTTCCAACATGTTAAAGAAAGAATAGTTTAAATTTGAGAGTATGAGGCAAAGATTATCAACTCTATGTAACTGTTACTCTTAAAATTTCCATTATGCCTTCAGAAAAAACAGTTCCTACCTACATCTGAATTTCACCTACGCAACTGTGGCGAACTCGACTTCTGTGCCTCACAGGTGAATTGTGAGTCCAGTTACAGTGAAGACTGGCATACTCAGCTACTATATTAATAGAGGCTTTATGAGTGTAATAAATCAATCTGTCAAATTTCTCCCATAGAAGCTTATGTCCTTGAAGGTTTGAAATACAGTTTTGTATACAGTCACAGAAGAAATCTCTCCTATGTGGCAGAAGTAATGATAGTATCCTCATGTAATCTAGCTAACAAGAGTTAAAGAGATTTAAAGCACTACATTATAGTTTAACAGATTATGTGTCTGACAGCATTTAGCTAAGACATCTGTAGCTGTCAAGTGTAATCACTGTAATGAATGCTCTTCTATAATCTAAGAGACAACTATTCAGCAAATTTTTAACATCTGGCTAGTCAGCATCTTTTCAACTAAAGAGGTCAAAACTTACCATTTTTAGTAAGAACTGTAATTCAAAAGACTTTTTTCCTACTTCTAACTTTGTGATACATATTCCTGCAATATTGTAACAGTAAAATTTGCAGTTTTCTTCAAGATCTGCAGGACATGTATTCATAATTATGTAAAAGTGCATTGAGATCGAACACAAATTCTTGGAGTTTCACTATGCCATGGAGTATCTTTAATTCATCAGCTAGCAGGAAAGGGCACTATTTCCCATTGTTACTTCCATTAATTCCGTGTTCCTATTATTACTTCTATTTAAAAATTTATTGTGTAGCCAAAACTAAAGGCACACGTAGGGTTCTAAGGAATCTAAAGCTTTACCTGTACTTCTGTGGGAAAGAACAATTCTTTTCACAAAAGTTGTACAATCAAACAATAGAATCATAGAATGGTTTGGGTTGGAAGAGACCTTTAAATGTCATCTAGCCCAACCCTCCCTGCAGTGAGCAAGAACATCTTAGGTAGACCAGGTTGTGGATAGTTAGGGCCTGGCGGTCGGAAGATGTCGTGCTGTACGGAAAGGTAGGCCCCCCCCTCCTCTCCTGATAACCAGTAGCGTTTAGCCCATAGGTGTAAGCAGACGGAAGTGACGCTGTAAACCTAAGCTATATAATACTGTGCTACCCGTCAATAAACGCCATTTGCCGTCCACCACATTGGTGTCTGCGAGCTGATGGCCCGAGCGGCCTGGGGTTGGTCGCCGTGCCGTTCCTGAACCAGGTCGCCACGCCAACAAAGGCAACAAGTGGTGCCGAAACCCGGGAAAGACTCGCCTGGAATCGGGTGAACGGCGGCCGGAGCGGCAGGACCAGCCCGGCGGGGAGGACGCTCCCGGACCAACAAGGAGGATGGAAGCCCTTGTGAAGGTCGTATTGCAATTACATAAGCAGTGGGGAATTGATTGTAAGCCCAAAGATTTTACGCTCGCAGTTGCGAGGCTTTTGCAAATTGGGGTCATTGACCAGCCGGTGGATATTCTCCACCCTGAGGTGTGGGATAAGTGCACTAAAGCGTTAGCCGAGGAAACGATGTCCTCGGGTTGTGGGAAAAAGCTTAAGTCGTGGGGGAAAGTCGTGCAGGCCCTGCAGAAAGCTATACAAGAGCAGGAGACCTGGAAGGCGGCAAAGAACTGTTTGTTAGCTACCCCAAAATTGGGAATCGGGGCAGCTACACAGACTTCGCACCCCCCAGACGATAACGGTTCCGCTGAGCCTAAAAATCAGCAAGAGGGCGACACGTCCCCTCAACTCCCGGACCCCGATCCGCTTACGGAGGGAGAGAAACAAGCTAAATCCTTCTGGGGCGGGTTAGCCGAGGAGGCTATGGGCGCCGCGAAAGAAACAGAGTCTGATAAAGTCTGGGCCACACCACCGCCCTATGCGCCCCAAGATGGCACCGAGCACAAAGGGGAAAGGCGGGACGAAAATTCCTTTGGTGATAACAGGGAGGAAGCGCTAAAGTTATCAAGCGCACACAAAGGGGAGGCGGAGGAGAACAGGGGGGAGAGGAGCGGTAGGAGCGACCTAGAAGGGGAAAGGGGGGCCAGCGGGGGGCAGAGAGCCAACCGGCGCGTGCATTTCAAAAGGTGCGCCTGTGAGGTGGGCACCCTGCCGAGCGGAGGGCGGGGCGGGCCCGGGCGGGGGGAGGAGCAGCCCGCCCATAGGGGAGGGGGCCGGAGCTCGGCAAAAACGTACTGGAGACCGGAAGTAACCAGTCAGTCGAGTTCCGACTCCGAGTCAAACACTAGCGGGGATGAGTGGCTCATAACTAATTTAAGTTTAGAAGAGAAGAAAACAAAGATAAATAAAGTCAAGAGCCAAAATATCCCCATCCAAATTAAAGAGAAACCGCGAGGGGGAGAAATCCCTCTCACGGACTGGAGGAAAATAAAGATTACGTGCGCCGACTGGACCCCATCGGCCGCACTAGCGTTCCCGGTCCGGGTGACGGACGGGGGACAGAGGGTCCACACACCGATAAACCCTAAGGATATACAAGCGATTGTTAAGGCAATTGCAGATAAAGGCCTTAATTCTGCCATTGTCTCCGCCCTCATAGATGGTGTCTTCGGGGGAGACGATATGCTCCCGTTCGATATAAAACAAACTTGTAGATTGATCTTTGACGGGGCAGGGATGATCGTTTTTAAACAAGAATGGGAGGACATCTGTGCGAGGCAATTGGCCCAAGTAACTGGGGCAGACCATCCACTGCATGGCTCCAGCCTGCAGCGGTTAATGGGCACAGATCCCACAATGATTACTCCCCAGGCACAAGCCCAGGGCCTACGGGCCCATGAAGTCATTACAACTACTCGTGCGGCCAGAGAAGCTATTCGCATAGCCTCTAGAGTCATTGCCAAACCATCGCCATGGTCCACAATTAAGCAAAGTGAGAGTGAGAGTTTCACAACATTTGTGGATCGTCTCCAAGCAGCGGTCGATTCATCAGCCTTGCCTGTGGAGGCAAAAGGCCCAGTCGTAGCAGAATGTTTACATCAGCAGTGTAATTCAACAACCAAAGAAATCCTGCGACCACTATCAGCGGGGTCGAGTATCGCAGACATGATTAAGCATGTCGCGAAGGAAGAGCATCTAACCCCGATCCAGGTGGCTGTTCGCACCATACTAGCCAGAGTAAAACTAATGAAAACTGTGAGTTTTTGTTCACAGGACCGGATCATCGGACACTCCCATAACCCGCACACCCTGACGACAAAAGAAGATAAGTCAGCAAACGTTCTGTCCAAGCCTGGAAGTTCCTCACTATCAGAAGTTGTGTTACAAAATAGGAGGGGAATGGATATTCTTTTCTTGCGACAGGGAGGCCTCTGCGCTGCATTAGGGGAAGAGTGCTGTTTTTATGCTGATCACACCGGAGTAGTCAGAGATACCATGGCCAAACTTAGAGAAGGTCTAGAAAAAAGAAAAAGAGACAAAGAAGCCCAACAAGGATGGTTTGAGTCGTGGTTTAACCATTCGCCATGGTTAACCACCCTGATATCCACCTTGATAGGGCCGATTGCGATGATCGTAATGACACTAATTTTTGGACCCTGTATACTGAACAAGATCGTGTCATTCGTCAAGAGTCGGCTAGAGAAAGTTAACATCATGTTCGTAGAACACCAACAACTGCTTTAAAAATGTACCTACCCAGTGTTATCCTCAATCGTCCCTAAAAGTTAACTTCTACCTGTTTACTGTGCCTTATGTTTTCTATTCAAGTTTATAGCATATACTTTTTAACACTACTGTACAATATAGAATAAGAATAAGAATAACAATAGAATTTTTAAGATTATATTTTAGCTAATTTACAAATGCATTTGTCTAAGGTACCTTATCTTTGTAATCGTAAGATTTTAATATTTACATTTTTTAAATTGTAGTTAAGGTTAAGTAAGGTTAAGTCTGGCCAGATATTAAGTTTAAGTCTTAAGGTTAAGTATTAACACTTTTATATTTTATATTAACCTATTTAGTTAAGCATAAGGAGGGGGGAAATGTGGATAGTTAGGGCCTGGCGGTCGGAAGATGTCGTGCTGTACGGAAAGGTAGGCCCCCCCCTCCTCTCCTGATAACCAGTAGCGTTTAGCCCATAGGTGTAAGCAGACGGAAGTGACGCTGTAAACCTAAGCTATATAATACTGTGCTACCCGTCAATAAACGCCATTTGCCGTCCACCACATTGGTGTCTGCGAGCTGATGGCCCGAGCGGCCTGGGGTTGGTCGCCGTGCCGTTCCTGAACCAGGTCGCCACGCCAACAAAGGCAACACCAGGTTGCTCAGAGCCCCATCCAAACTGACCTTGAATGTTTCCAGGGATAAGGCATCTACCACATCTCTGGGCAACCTGGTCTGGTGTTTCACCACCCTCATCGTAAAAAATTTCTTCCTTATATCTAGTCTAAATCTACCCTCTTTGACTTTAAAACCATTACCCTTTGTCCTATCACTACAGGTCCTACCAAAAAGTCTGTCCCCATCATTTCTTGCAAGCTCCCTTTTAGTATTGAAAGGCCACAATAGGATCTATCTGGAGCCTTCTCTTCTCCAGGCTGAACAGCTCCAACTCTCTCAGCCTTCACAGAATCACAGAATGTTCGGGGTTGGAAGGGATCTCTGTGGGTCATCTAGTCCAATCCCCCTGCCAAAGCAGGGTCACCTACAGCAGGCTGCACGGGACCTTGTCCAGGCAGGTCTTGAATATCTCCAGAGGAGACTCCACAGCCTCCCTGGGCAGCCTGTTCCAGTGTTCCGTCACCCTCAGAGGGAAGAAGTTCTTCCTTATGTTCAGACGGAAAAAATGAGCCTTTCCTCATAGGAGAGGTGTTCCAGCCCTCTGATCATTTTTGTGGCTGTCCTCTGGACCCGCTCCAACAGCTCCATGTCCTTCTTGTGCTGGGGGCTCCAGAGCTGGACGCAGGACTCCAGGTGGGGTCTCACCAGAGTGGAGTGGAGGGGCAGAATCCTCTCCCTCCATCTGCTGGCCACGCTTCTCTTGATGCAGCCCAAGGATATGGTTGGCTTTCCTGGCTCCAAGTGCACATTGTCAACTCACGTCCAGCTTTTCATCCATATAAAGATCTAAATATATCTTTTAATCTTCCCTTTTCCTCTTGCTATAGGCAATGGTATTCACACCATACTTCCAATCCAAACTATTCTATGATTCTATGATGTATCACAGTATCTGTACTTCGGTGAAGTGTCCATCAACCCTAGTGTCTATCTACAGCAATAGCTAGTAACACTTCCTAAGAGTAGAAATAAAAAATACTGCATTACTGAAAGTTTATTGCTTCTGGCAGTCATTAACTGCCAAATGTCAAAAGCTGGTGTTTGCATCACATTTAATAGGATGGATCTATGTTGTAAAATATTGCAGAATTGCTTTATGAACCTATTTATTACTACAGTAGCTCAACCTGTATGCCAGCAAGCAAATACATTCATGAGAGAGATTCAAATTCATTGTTTTCTAAATTATTTTCAAACTTGAGTTACATAGCAAGGAGCTCTGCAGAGGTAATTCTCAGTAGATTATTTGATTTTAATGTATATCAGTTTAATAATCTAAATGAGGTGATGGAATGAAACTGATTGGCAGAAATAAGTGCTTTTTTGGCTTTGTTACTGGAGCAGATCACTTCATAATCAGCACCAGACACGCCATTAGTCTAAAGCTTTTAAACACAGTTTTATTCCATACAAATAAATATTTTTGTACTTTCAACAATAACATAATAAGAAGCATACATTCTGGCACATGAACAACAAACAGACAAAAAATAAAATTAATGCAAAAGAAAACGGAATTACCTTTTTGCATTTTGTTGCACTGTATTGCAGTCAGAATCTTTCATTGAAGTCAATACTTTTTGTTTAGCCAAGATTATTTCTTTAGCCTAAAATAAAAAGACAGAAAAATAAGTTTCATGAAAGTTGATATTTATGCTCACAAGCATTTAAATAATCTCTCAAAAACATCAAAATTAACAGTCTCAATTTATTTTCTCTTGCAACATTTACTCTTTGTTAGAGTTTAACACTTCACTCAGCATGAAACATGCATAAAGCAATTTAATGATCTGAATAGAATTATATTCAAATATATATATGAGTATATATAAAAAAAAAATTTAAATATATACATCTATTTGTATTTACACATAGAATCATAGAATCCTAGAATGGTAAGGGTTGGAAGGGACGTTGAAGAACATCTAGTTCCAACCACCCTGTCATGAGCAGGGACATCTTCCACTAGACCAGGCTGCTCAGAGCTCCATCCAACCTGGCCTTGAACACTTCCAGGGAGGGGGCAGCCACAGCTTCTCTGGGCAACCTGTTCCAAAGTTTCACCACCCTTATGGTGAAGAATTTCTTCCTAATATCTAATCTAAATCTGCCTTCTTTTAGTTTAGAGCCATTCCCCCTTGTCCTACCACTACACACCTTTGTGAAAAGTCCCTCTCCATCCTTCCTGTAGGCCCCCTTCAGGTACTGGAAGGCTGCTATATGGTCACCCCAGAGCCTTCTCTTCTCCACACTGAAGACCCCAAAGATAGACTGAAGTCTATCTCATTGCTGCAGACACTGCAGGAGGAGAAACTGGGTCAATCAGATCTCAAAGGAAAACAGCTGGCAGCTGCCAGTGAAATGAATGTTTTAAAAACAGTGATCTCAGTAGTGGCACTGGTGAGGCCACACCTCGAATACTGTGTTCAGTTTTGGACTCCTCACTTCAAGAAGGACATTGAGGGGCTGGAGTGTGTCCAGAGAAGGGCAACAAGGCTGGGGAAGGGTCTGGAGAACAAATCTCATAAGAGTACGCTGTCTTGTTTAGTACCATGTTAATAATGTACATTACTGGTTTTCTCTATAGCTAACTGGTTCATGAAGTGCCTCCCATTTGCATTTCAGTTCTGGTGTCCATGTACTAGTTCAGATATTTTTATTAAATAAGCTGCTGCAGTCTGGACTTCTCACTCTTTACAAAAGGGACGACTGATCACAAACTGCCTCTGCTCCTCTGTTAAAGCCGAATCTCAAGTTCAAAGTCCATGTGAATTCCCCTTCTCAAAGACAACATATCCATCACCATTTTTTGGAAGATGTGTTATAGGCAAAAGGGTATGTCATGGCAAAAGGGTATCTTTTTCCCTTTTCAACAACAACATGGAAGAGGGACCTGTTAAACATTTGAAAGGAAGGAGAAGAACAGGAACCATACCAAGCAATTCATTTTATTGACTATTTCTTAGTGCAGTAGATTTGAAAGTAGTCAGTTCCAGATGCCCAGTAAACTTAAAGTCTCCATTCCAAAATCTGCAAGAAATAAGGCAGATCCTGTAGCTTCTGTCATTTGTTTCTGAAATGCATTGCAAAGGAGCTGATCCCCTCTGATTCTGTGTATACTCTGGTGAAGAAGTCTGTTTCTTTGGACCTTCTCTCTCTTCTCAGCAGTCCCTCTAGTGTTCTGTTCTTTCAACAATAATTCATTCCTTTGATTAATGTTCCTTACTTTGCCCTCATAGCAAATCATCAAGGATGGTGAGGAAATTAGCAGATTCTGCAATAAACAGAAAAGGCTTCCTTCACAAGAAGTGGTCCTGGAACTTGGGGAAGGGATAGGATTTGCCTTCTAGAACAACTGTTATCAATTATCAAATACTGTTTGACCTAAAAGCTCTTTTGCTCAAAAGATGCCTTCTTACCTCTGTTCAAGAAAAAAGTTTAAATGATACTCTCTAATTTTTCTTGGTTTTGAAACACAACTGTATATAAAACAATAGTATGTGATCTGCACCAAGCCAGTAGTTGGCTGTCCACCTCTTAGTGACGTTAATCTAACGAGTATAACTGCTCTGAGAAACAGAACTGCTATAGCTTCAGCTGTGGCCAAATATAAAACTCTCGGCTCAGCAGAAAGATAACTGTGAACTTTAAAGCCTGTGATATACAGGAAGATGGACTAAATTAATATAATGAAGCTTTCTGAAAGTGATTTTATGAAACTATTG